>NC_052046.1:47720545-48320896 GCF_015832195.1 Motacilla alba alba
AAATTATTGTCTCACAGAACATAACTTTTTTGCCTTTAATGGAATCACTGTGAAGAATTAAGGCTGTATTTTTGTGTCAAGGAGTTGCAAAAAAATGTGAACAAGTTATTAAAAAAAAAGAAAATTTTTCCTTGCCACGAATTCATCTTAAGAAGCTTGCATTCATGAAACCTTCTTGTGGTAGGTGGGGATTAAAGCAAAACCAACTCTCTCAGTGAGTTGTGGTAGAAGCCAGGATAGAACAGGTTTTCCTGGGCAGATCCTTTGTGATGCTACTCGTGCTACTTAAATGAATCTCCTCCCGTTCCCTCCCGTTCCCTCCCCTCCCCTCCCCTCCCCTCCCTTCCCCTCCCCTCCGTGGCATAGAAAGTCACATGAGTAAATCAATAATTAATTTGTCACTAGAGCAGCACTGGAGTAATATGTGATATCTAAGGCCCAGGGCAATCCAATTAATGATGAAGAAAGAATAGCATATCAAATAACTGATCGCTAAATGAGAACGAACCGTTTTGTACACTAAATGAGGAAAGAGCCAATGAAGAAGGCTATGACTTTGTCAGATTAATAGTGTAGCATAACATATACTCACAATGTTTTTGAATCAACCTTATATGTCCAACAGTTGTTATTTGACAAAGAGTCCCTATTAAGATTTCTTTCAGTTTTTATGTAGAATAAATATGTTTTAATTTTTTTGTAGTGACACTTGTGAGAATCATGGTACCTGAAATTTGGATTTGCATGTGGGGTGGGTGGTTTTACTTGGCAAGCTTTGAGTTTTGGATTTACCTATGAAAGACTTAGAGGGAGATTAGGCAGGAAAACATTAGGGGCGTTATTTATAACTCTCCTTTTGCAATGTGTTAGCCATATACTGCCAAGTTCTGTTAGAGAAATCTCATGTCTGGCCTGATGTAACAAGACAGTAAGAAGCAATGCGAAGAATAGTAAACAAGTATATTCAAATATTTTCACCTTACCCCTTTCTGATAATTTCAAACCACTAATGGATAAATCCTAGCAGACAGTTTGATCTCTTCATGGGAGTGGTCCACACTGCTTGCTAGCACTAACTGCTATAAGAAATCCACAGTAGTGCACTGTATTATTGTGATTTTTTTTTTCCTGTGAATTTATTTTCAGACGGCAGAAGCATGTGTATATTGGAACATGTAAACACCAAAATTATCTCTAAAGCTTAGACCTTGCCAAGTGGTACCCTAACTGCCTGGTTGCTACCTGATATCTGATGGGTGTAAAGAAATTTTCTATTATGTGTTTCGTTGCATTTTTTAAAAATATAACTGAATTAAATGTAATGGTTTCTTTCTTTTGGTCAATAAACAAAGCTTTAAAGCTGTAAAAGAGTGGGGAAAAGGAGTTACTTCCATTATAATTCCTATTTGGAGTAGGACACATAATTAGAGTGGCTTCAGTTTATGCACAGCTGTTGGCTCTGGACTGATTAAAAATGTTTTGGATAAAGAGTACAAACCACAGATACAGGACTCTTTGATATTATTGTTTTAAATGAAAAATGAAAATTTAAAGTGCCTTCAGGACTTTAAAAGTTTCTTAAGTGACTTCAAGGTCAGGTACTTTTTGTTGAAATCAGTAGGACTTTCAGATGCTAGTTTATCCTTCAAGAATCCATGTATCAAGTATTTTCTAAAACCCTACCATCTTTCCTGTTAACATAGTTTAGATGGTTAAGATGACCTGAAGTCCTTAAAGGAATTGTGTCTCATGGTTTCCCAATTCCAGACTACTTAATTGATTATTTTTGAGACTAGCTTCTCTGAATGATCAACATAGTCAGGCTACATTCCTCAAATATGGTTAACCCTTTTCACCTGGTTTCATAACAGATATTGAGCATAACTTTTGTCATCTAGTTATGAGCAAAATAACCTGAAAGATAGTTGAAAGATCAAATTCACAGATTCTACATGACTCCTGGGGAAGAATCTGCTTTTACTTCAGTGTTTGCAAGCCTGCACTTTTAATTCCGACAACCAGTTTCTCACAATTTTCTACTGTTTCTTTTCTACTGTTCTCATTTTTTCCCTTGTTTGTACTTGTTTATTTTCTGTTTGTACTGTTGCTCTGTTAGTTTAAAAAAAGTTGGCCAAGTGCAACCCCAGGTCTGTTACCATGTCAGCTTCATACTCCATTTAAAGAGCAGAGTTGGCCAACTGCTGGATTTTTTTCCAGCTCTGAGGGATAAACTACCTACATAATCCTGAAGTTATTTTTTAAAGGCTGAATGTATTTTTGCCCCTGTCTTTTGATAGATAGATACCCTCTAAAGCTTTTTCAACAGTTTCCTTCATTTCACAGTTGTTGCTTGTGAGAAGAGGATTCCTTTCTCCAGATCAAAACATTTGTCTGGACCCTGTTGCCCTCCATGCCATCAAACATCTGCTGTATCTTTTTGTAACTGCCTTGTGGTGTGAAGTGTTAAATGCCTTTGAAATGGCAGACTGTGGAAAGAGTGCACAGCAGACAAATGTATGATAGCTTTCTGGAATTCTGGCAAGTGCCCTGTCAATGCACACAAAGACAGAAAAGGGATATTTCCTCAGATATGTCTCACTTACTCAATCTTTAAGATTGATTCCTCATTTGAGCAGTGACAAGTTCAGTAACTACAGTTAGATAATCATTCTTTGATGCCTTTATATAAATAATTGTGTTGCATGCATTAAATAAAATTTCTGCGAAATTTTAAAAACATTTTTATTTGGATTTCTGGTTTTTCTTTCTTGCATTTTGTTAAATGTATTGCAATGGTATTTTGTGGTTGCTGCTCTGGAATGAAGGCATTGTAAACATCTAGGTATGCCATAGAGTCCACAGATTAAAAGTTAAAACACTTTGTTATTGTATTTGAATTACAGATTCCATGGTGAAATGCAAGTACTGTCTTGATATCTTGAATTACCTTTTAATTTTGATGGTTTGATATACTGTCCTTGAAGATGTGAAAGGTGACTGTGTAAGTATGTTAAAATATTTTGTGTGGCATTGCAATGCAGACTACTATGACTTACCATATGTGACAGAATTTGAAGTGCTGTAATTTCGTTAAAACAGAGATTTGACATAATTTTGGATTACCAAGGAAGCATAATTTTTTTCCATAACTTTATATTAATTTTTACCCACCCTTCTCTTTACCCTTGTGAGTATGCAAATTCAAATTTCTCCCCCCAGCAAAAAATAAAATAAATCAAGATATGAACTGTTTCTTTCTCATCAATAAAACCCTGAAGTTCTACAGCTTAAATATAGCTGTATAGCACGTTAAATAGCTTTAAAGCACTATAAATAACAGCTGTAATGTGACAGGGAGTGGGTCAGAGACAGAGATGACCACACACCCAATGCTCATGTGGTAACAGAGACCATTTATTAGTTCAACCCCTCCTTATAAAGTGGGTTTGACTGGTTAGCTCACTGCTCTGATCTTTCAACACCGCCCAGCTCCCAGAGCAGTGAGATGTCTGCAGCTTAGGATGGAGCGTAATTGGTTGAGGTTCCTGTCTGTCAACCTAGTGGCCGGTTTATGGAACCTGCTGGGTTTCTTATTTATAGCCTAATTGATTGCCCAGTATAAGCCAGCTAGTACTGTGACATACTCTGACAAATAGCTGTTTTGTTTTCTTGCTTTTTAAATAATTTTGTTTCACTCACAATTATTCATAATAATGTATTAAAAACAGTGGTTTGCAGCTATATTCTTTTATTTCACCTTTTTAAACTTGTTCAACTTGACAAAGCCTTGAAAGCTAAAACCCAGATGTATAATCAACATTAGCCAGTACTGACTTTTAGGCTTAAAGTTTTTTTATAATAAGAAAGATACTAAGAAGAAATCTGGATAGTTTTTTGGGTAAAGAATTTATTTCAGGTAATTACATAGAAGAAAATCTGTAGCCTTCTCTGGCTGTGCCCTTTAAGATTATACTTTGTAGTCCAAACAATAGAGTGGGGGTTTGAGGATAGGAGGTGAGGTAGGAATATTTGCCAGTCAAAGACTAATATACAAACAAATAGGAAATGCGGGATCAGATGCATATAATCAATATGTGAAAGGTAGCTTGTGCTACTCTTTTCCTTACTGATGCACACTGAAATTTTCATTACTCACTGGTGGTTGGGACAGGAAACTGCTATTTCAGATTTTAATTTAGTGCATTCTTCAGGCATCAGTTGATTCTTTTCTTAGCAGATTATTTTGCTTTTATTTAGAATGATGAGAATAACTCTGGATAAAATACATAAGATTTATAATGGATATTTGTCTTGCATTGTCAATTTTGTTTTGCCCATTGTCAGATGTATTTGAAGTTAAATTATGTGTTTGATCATATTATTCACTGAAGCATGTTTTTAATGTCTGAGTTAGCAATGTGTTATGTGGAAAACTGTTATGAATTTTTATATTACACATTGAGTGATGAGGTTTTTTGAGATGAAATAAAATTGTCTGG
Organism: Motacilla alba alba; assembly: GCF_015832195.1. NCBI lineage: Eukaryota > Metazoa > Chordata > Aves > Passeriformes > Motacillidae > Motacilla > Motacilla alba. The sequence goes on from NC_052046.1 coordinate 47,725,045, forward strand.
GTGCATATAAAACCCAAATAAAACTCAGTTGTTTATTTATGAAGTCTTCTGCAGATTAATCCAGAACAAAAGACTTAATTTAAGGTATACTATAAAATGGCAAAGGAATCTATAAGGAAATAAATGAACTAGATACGTGAATACATGAAAAAGAAAGCATAGGTCCAAGTACTGTTTTTGGACTGTATGCCATTACCCTATCATTAATTTCATGGAGAAGAAATACCATAATTTTTTCTGTTGGCACCAACCCAAATTCTTATCAGATGTGACTCTCTGGTTTTATGCCTTTTTTCATATACTAGGTAAAACAGAGTTTTCAAACTCTAGTTGAGCATCTGCAAAAACAAGTATTCCAGGTAAAGATCAGGTGAAAACATATTTAAGCATGCTGCTGGGAGCCAAACACATAATTTAATACATCTTTCTTCAGTTATTACTCTTTCTCTCTCTTTCTCTCTCTCTTTCTCTCCAGTTTGTTGCTTTGAAACACATTACTGTTTGCAAATATGTGAAACAACAAACCAAAGGATTTGGGCTCATACACTTGGATGGTAAAGACATTCTTTCCATGGTTATCTTAGTAGACCTTTTCCAGGTGTCAAAGGTCAAAATGATGTGGAAATTTCATGTTCAAAAGCACATTCAACCAGACTGACATGGAAAAACATGGTTTTCTATGGCTTTTTGTAATGCCAAATGCATGCACAGCAGTACCTCTGACTTCACCAGTTTCTGAGAATAGAAATTCTGATAATAGGCTATCTTCTGAGGAATTATTTAATCTTCATCAACTTATTGAGTCTAACATGGGTAAAATGTAATGGCTTGTGATATGCAGGAGATTAAATAAGAAATTTTTCATTACTTTCTGAACTAGACTTTTATGAAAGGCAGTAACACTGGAATATGTCTTTTTGAACTTTACATTAGTACCTCTGAGAGGAGGCTGTCAGTGAATAAAAGTTTTTGGACACACATTCAAGAAAAAAATACAAAACTTAATCAAGCTTATTTTTTGTGTGAAGTTAAGTGGCATGACTAATGGAGTTTTATTTTCAAAGTAAGTGAGCATTAAGATACCATTTCAGCATTCAAGCACACATAAATGGCTTTCTGATTTAAGTAGGTAGAACTAAATTTGGCCCTCATTTTACAGTACTTCTGTGATTTTTTTCTTTTTTCTTTTTTTACTTTTTTTCACTTTTTTCATGAATACAGGACTTTTTTTGAGAGCTTCTGATGTGACTGAAATGCACAGAGACATGAGGCTGTTGGTTGATGATCCAGTGGCACTCACTGGTATTAGCTGATATCAGTGAAGCCCTCCCAGGAATAAGTTGGCCTTCATTGGGTCACTGAGAGATTGGAACCTAAAGAGGAAAAAAAAAATTATGCCTTTATCATGTAGAAGATTATGTTGAATTTATTTACTGAGTTTCAAGGCATTCATACAGAGAAAGAATGAGTTCAGGGAGACGTTAAATAGAAACTCCCAGTGCGACAGGAGATTATTTCATATTTCATCCAATATTTCAAATATAAAGGCTCTTCTCTATACAGAACCTCTCCTCAAACTTTCAACAGGAGGCCTACAGAAATAAAAGGAGCAGTCACATCCTGTTGTTTTAAAGATTGTATAAATTAACCGGCTCCCAATTAATCCCTTGATATTGCTCCTGGGAAGAAATTTTCTCTGTATTTCTGTGTGACGTGCGGCAGTGGATTTACCCACATAAACCTAAGAAAAAAAAATTATCTCTAGTATCTATACTAGAGATTCTCACTGCATATGCTCTTATTTTGCCTTGAACTCCCTTTGCCGCCAATGGATTTTCTTGCATTATTGAACAAGTAAAGCGTGTAAAACTAGAAAGCAATGTGAGATGAGAGATCTCAATTTTCTGTGTTGTACTGAATTTTTTTGTCATTCTGAAGTGAAACTTTCTGAACCTCAATGACCTTACAGAAGTCACAAACTTTATATTTTCAAAAAGAAAGTAGGAAGTATTTTATATTGATTTATCTTGTGTAAGTAATGCAATGTTAAAAGTCTAATAAAAATATAATGTTATCCACCAGAACTGCCAGTTAGTTTATAAAGGTTGACTTCTTCATGCAATAAAATGTAATGTAATTTTTTAACTGAATACCTGAAAAAAATATTAAGGAAATGACTTAGTAGAAGTAATGTCTCTTTTTTCTTTCTTAATTTTTTCCTTTTTTTTCCCCTTTTAAAAAAAAAAAAAAACAACAAACAAATAAAAGGAAGTTCCAAAATTTTGTTAGGGATTTCTTCCTTCTCCAGCAGATTGATTACTCTATTTCAACAGAATGATAATTGCTGTAAATTCTGTAAACTACTCAGTTTCCTTTGAAATCAGTGTGTGAGTGAAACAGAAGTGTTTTAGGGGAGGTTTCTGAAGAAAGAAAACTGCTTCAAAGAACATCACAAGTAAATGAACAAGAGAATGGTGTAAATTGATAAAGAAAAAAACTAGGAAGTGTAAGTAGATAATAGAAGAACACAGAAATCTTAAAATGTTTAGTCATGGAAGAAATATGAATTTGATGTAAAAAATGTATGTGTTTGGAAGAAAATGATACTGAAGTTAAATTAAATCTTCAGTTGTGAAAGACTTGTAATGGAGTTACTATTGACCTCTGTATTGAAATTTCCAGATATTTTGATCTGAATTTTAGGGAATAAAGGTCACATGTCTCACATTAAAAGTAGTTCACTAAGTGTTCTTTAGAAGGAGCTGTTTCTACTAAAGCCAGTAATAAGGGCTGTCTCTATGGGAGTTTCTTAATACCATTTTTTGATGCACTAAGACAAGTTACTTTGGTAAGTTGCTGCAGTATAACAGTGTGCCTCTTTTATATTGTTAAGTACAAGACTCATCTAGGAACAGTAACAAAAGAATGTGAACTAGATCTGTGAACATTGCATCTAGTCCTTGCTTGTTGTGTTCTTAAAGTGAAGAGAATTTTAAAATGTCTTCAATTTAAAACAAGCCTTAACACACAAATTTTCATGAGCTCTGCAAACCTAGCATTTTGTGTCAAAGGCTGTATTGTGACCAGTTGTCATGGTTTGAGAGGAAGTGAGTTTTTGGGAGGTGGTGGTGGTCAAACCAATAGGTGCTCAGATGTGAATATTGGCACCTGGTTTGGCCATTGAGGATATGGATAGGCCTCTGAGAACACAGGGGTTAAAAGCAAGGAACTCCCAGGGGAACGCTCTCTTGGTTCTGGTGGATGGAGAGGTCAGACCTCCCCTGCCCAGCTGCGGGCTGGGCAGGGGAGAAGAAGCCATGAGGCCAGAGGGAGGTAGGCCGGAGCCTTGGGCAGAGACAGGAGGTGAAGGCCCCTGGCCCCAGCAGGACAAGAGTGAGTCCCCCACAGATTATGGAAGGGTGGAAGAACTCAGTGAGGCATCGGGCAGCCCCCCTTTCCCAGGAGGGAGAGAGAGAGAGAGAGAGAGAGCTGCCAGTGCTACCTTGAAATTTGATAGCACTGGCCTGGCCGAGAAGGAGAAGGGGGGGCGGTGAGAAGAGTGCCCAGCAGAGCCAGCGTGGGAGTTCTGGATGAGTAGAGACTGTGATTTTAACCCTTCTGTGGGATGATGGAAACCTTGCAAATGCTGATCCTCCAGGAGTTGAAGGAGAAGAGAGACAGGAATAAAATAAGAGGAAATACGCAAGTGTGATGAAAGCTGTGAAGGTGAAGAATGACGGAGAGAAGTTGAGAAGAATTCTAGGTGGGAGGAGATGATGGAGTGGCTTTTGGCCGGACTTTTCTTGTATGGCCATGGACAGAACCTTTCCTGTAATACAGAGATTGCATTGTAGGGGGAGGCGATGGCTTGGTGCCAAAGGAGTGATGTGAGCAGAGACGACAGGTGAGGAGGTGATGGTGCTCTCGAGACCCCTCGGCCCCAGGGGGTGAAATACTGGGGGGGACTAGTGTCCCAAAAAGGTGAGAGACTGTCGTTTTCTCCTGGAACTGGGCGAAGCATCCTTGAAAAGGGAACCCTAAAAGCAGCTCTGGTCCATGTGCAGTGGTGAGAGCACTGGACATGGAAGGAAGAAGTCACGAAGGTAGTACTGAGTGATGTGGAAACACAACTGGACTCAGCTGTGTTTCCAGGGGAAGCCTGTGGCGCAAGAGGGACTCCTCTCTCCTTGATGAAATGAGAGGTGATTGTCAGAAGGGTGGAGATGGACTAAGAGTTGATTATTTGAAGGGTGGTGGACTGGATAAAGATCTAAGGTTTTGTTTTATGCTGTGGGAAATTGAGTGGGGAGAGGAGAAATGTTTGAGAGGTTTCCATTTTGCTCTGTGTGTTCATTTTACTATAGGTGTAAGATAATAAAGTTTTTTTTTCCTTTGTTCACAAGTGGAGGCCTGCTTTGCTCTGTTTCTGATCGCATCTCACAGTCGATACCAGGGAGAATAGGTTTTCATGGGGGCACTGGCATTGGGCCAGCGCCAAACCATGACACCAGTGCAGCAGTTATGTTTCCTGGGCTAGTAAGGGATGATATGATGCCGGGTCAGCATCACTAATGCTGCAGCTTAAGAACCTGGGTACAAGGTCCTACACACAAGGTAGAGAAGTCTAATAGTAAAATACTGACAGACTCACAAAATCTGCTAATTTGGAAGAGACCCACAAGGACTATTGTGTACACTGTACAGCCCTGCAAAATCCCCAAGAGTCACACCAAGTGCCTGAGAATACTGTCCAAAAGCTTCCTGAATTCTGGCAGGCTGATCCTGTGACCACTTCCCTGGGGAGCCTGTTCCAGTGCCCAATCACCCTCTGGGGAAAGAACCTTTTCCTAATATCCAACTGAAATCCCCCTGACACAACTTCATTCCCTCGGGTCCCGTCCCCCCTCTTCCCCTCATGAGGAAGTTGTAACTGCAATGAGGTCTGTCCTGTCTCCTCTTTTCCAGGCTGACCAGACCAAGTGACCTCAGCCACTCCTCGTGAGGCTTCCCCTGAAGGCTTTGGAATTTCAATATTGAATTAGCTTATCAAAGAAAGATACAAAGTTAATATAATTTGTGGCTTTTTAGTCCTGGATATGTTAAAAATAATATTTTGCCAAAATAAAATTCTTTAAATCACAAAACTTCATTTTTTCCCCCATCCTTCCACCTACTTTCTCTAATTTATCTTTCTACTTAAACAGAAGAAATGGCAAAATCAATCACAGATCTTTATGTGTCAAGGTCATTATGGGGAAATGTGTGCATGGAGGTTTACTTTGAGAAATCTTTCATAACCTATCCCCAAAGTCATTGTTTCCTCACTTTTTCATGTGGATTTTTTTTTACTTTTCTTTTTGTCATTATGTTCTGTCAGTTTGTGTTGTGGAACACAACACTATGGGGAACTGCAGGGAGTTATTTTAAAACAGATGGTCTAGGACAAAATTAAGTCAAACAAGACAATATTGTATCTGAGAACCATTTATTGGTAACAAAAAAGGCATTGCCCAATGAAAGAAGATGAAGAAATAGAAAAGGAGGAACAAAAAATTAAAGGGCTGGGGAGAGAGAGAAAGGGGAGGCAGAGAGAAATAGCAGGCATCACTACCACACGGTCGAGGAGCACCACTGATGTCCAGGCAGCCTGGAGTGTGCGCTTGCTTCTATCAGGGAGCCTGCGCAGCTCCTGGAGCGGAGCGGCTCTACCGGCACAGCTCCCGTGGGACAGGAGGGAAATGAATGGCTGGGCGCTCGGGCAGGAGGTGCAGAACCATGGACAGGGTCGCAGCAGGAATGGCTGGATCGGTAGAGTAAGGTTAGAAGCAGCTTGATGAGGCAGGAATGCAGGGATGAAGCAGGCAGGGCGTTGGACAGCAACACAGGGAGGCAGCACAGGCAGTGGGAGGCTTGCAGGTTAGCCAGTGTCCAGCCAAGCATCCAGTGAGAGAGAGACATGTGAGCATGGGCAAAAAGAACAAAAGCAGGCTAGAGGCAGGGCAAAAAGAAGACCAAAAAGACAAGAGCTCAGAACTTGTGGTGCAGTTCCTTTTATGCCCACTCGCCCCCCTCCCAAGGTCTGCCTGCTGATGGGAGACCATTGGTCCTTTCCAAGTTTCCATGGTAGTCCATTGGTGGAGACCTTTTGCAACCCTATTGCAGAGCCTTTCTGCAGGGCGCAGTGTCCTTGGTGGTCTCCTGCTCTTTTCTTGTGCCATGTGAGATATGAAAAGCTACCAGGCAAAGCAGAGATCAGGCTTTCTCCCATCTTCTCCCAGTTTCCTTCTCCAAGTGGCACTTGTGCAACCCCTCCTCCACATACCTCTGGCAAATGATGTTGAGACAGATCAGGATTAAATTGGTTCCTCACGATTTATTATTGAGGTAATGGTGTCATGCAGTGAGTCTGCCAGCTCCCTCTTCTGGGCAGTCAACAGCTGTGAAATCTGGTAAAATATTCAAGATAGCATATGCTGTATAAAATATGTCTTGAGATTCAAATATTTATTTACTTCTGTTGTGTTTTTCCTTGCAGTTGCGTAATTGTTACTGGTGAGCATACCCTACTTCTGTGTTATTAAGGATATTCTGCTTTCAAAGTAGGTCCACCTCTAAGAGTTTTGACACAGTATCGGACAGTGTCATGCAAGAACCTGAGTCTGAACATAAGGCTTTCAGTTAAAACTTTATTTGCTCTGGAAAGTGATGACTGACTGTAAAAAAAGCAGGTTAATTTAGAAGGTGGAAAGGTGAAATTCTTTTACAGATTTGTGGGCCTAAAGCCGTGGTGAGTTTGACCCACATAAAATGCAGCATGGCAGATAAAAACCTCAGGTTATTTCTAATTACACTGGTGGAGTTTTTTGGTTTGGTTTTTTGGTTTTTGGTTTTTGGTTTTGGGGGGTTTTTTTGGTTTTTTTTTTGTGGTTTTTTTTTTACTTTCAATTTGATTATGTCGTATGGAAATGCTTGCAGGACTAAGAAAATCAATTGTGAATATCAGCCTGTAATACAATCCTAATGTAGAGTGAGAATGTACAATAGTAAAAGTATCAAAGGGGGTTAACTGAAGTAACATTTAACCTTTTTTTGTAAAAACCCATAAAATTTTAGAACTCTCACTGCAAAAGTGCATAACATCTCTCAGCTGTAGGTCAGAACACCTCATCAGATTGAAGGAGGTGCATAAGGGATGGTCAATGACTGTAAGAAATTTTACATTTCATTTCATGTCTATCTATCTGTCTATCTAGTAGCCAAAACCTTTGAGATTTGTGTCCACAAAGGCTATTCTCTTCTACCGTGCTCTTTCTGATTGTGTATCTATACACTTGAAGGTGTAGGAATTTTTGTCTTCTACTTGAGCTAGTCTCAAAATAGAGACTTTTTAAAGCCTTAAAGTACAGAAAAAAAAATAAAATGTAAAACTTCAGGGGAAGCAATTCTTACCAGGAAGATACTGATCTTGACCAATTATAGGAACTGCAAATACTTGCCGTGCAAATTTGCCTGTTTGAAGAGATGTTAAATTTCATTATCACTAATATATATTCATTTTGTAACACTTACTACTCTAGTACTTAACAATATGTGGTGTAAGGATGGGAACTGCTATGAAATTGTACTGGGAACTCACAAGTTACATACTTTGAAAGTAGGCTAAGATGACTTTTCTATCTATTGGGCTGATAATTTTGAGATAGATTCTAAACTCTGTTTGGAAAAAATACACAGTGTGTTCCCTATTATCTCCTCTTTCTTGTTAAAAATTTCAGAAGCTAATGCCTGGAGAAATAATCTGATCCAAGGGTAATCTTGACTAAGACTGTCTCTTTTCCAATATTTTTTTAAAGTAATTTTATTGTTATGTCTTTTCCACCTTACCAGCCACCTAAAGTGAAATTTTTAGCTGCTGTTAAGAGTGACTCAGACAGTTGTTAAATTTGATTTGAAGAGCCACTTGTAGATGAAATTTCTTGTAGATGAAGATGAAATTCACTTGTAGATGAAATTTCTACCTAACACAAGTGCTGACTTTCTCCTCACATTCTCAGTTTCCCTTTTAAGAAATAGCATCTTTTTTTTTTCATTTAGCTCTTGCTGTTCTCTTGTCTGAAACACACAGATCAAGCTTTTATGAACACAGCTAAATTTGTATTCTGGAACCTATTCATCGTAAATTAGCAGAGGTTTCAGTGATTGAATGAAGATCATGCTGTCCTACCTCAGCTGACAAACAGGACTGTATTCTCACAGCTATAAATTGTTCTTTTCTATAGAAAATCTGCAGTATAACTTTTGTATCAGAATATTAAATCCTGTGCCTGAATTAAATACAGATGATGAAGTTTGTATTTGAATTTCAGTCCTACAGCTGTTACTTTGTCACCAAACAGTCTTAATCAGTAATTTTTATGACAATTTATCATCATCCTTTTGTGAAACTTCTTTCAGTAATTTTTTTCTGTTTTTGCATTCAGGCTCTACAAACCCACTTTTAACATTCTGCACTCTTCCAAAACCCTTCTTCAGGTTTCACTTCTTGTGGAGGGTTAAGGGGCAGATAGTCACTTTCTGTCCACATTTCATAGAATTTTAGATTGAAAGATCTAACATCAAAATAATATCAAAATCATAGAATGGTTTGTGGTGAAAGGGACACTACAAAGAATCTTATATTAACCCCTTGCCATCATCAGGGAAGTCTTCCACAAGATCAGGTTGCTCAGGGCTCCATCCAACCTAGCACTAAACACTTCCAGGAACAGTACATCCACAACTTCTAGCAACCTTTTATGGTACCTCACCATCTTAACATCTTAACATCTTAACAGTAAAGAATTTCTTCCTAGTAACCAATGTATTTTCACACTCTTTCAGTTTAAAGCCGTTCCCCCTTCTCTATCCCTACATACTCTTGTTAAAAAAAAAACCCTCTCCAGCTCTCTTATAGGAGCCCTTTAGGTACTGGAATGTGCTATAAGGACTCCCTGGAGCCTTCTCTTCTCCAGGCTGAAGAGCCACAGATCTGTTACCCTGTTTTTTTCATATGAGAGATTCTTCAGGCCTCAGATCATCTTTGTGATTGTCCTCTAGAGTCAGTCCAGAAGGTCCACATCTTTGTTGTGTTGAGGCCCCAGAGCTGGACATGGTACGTCAGGAGGGGTCTCATGAGAGCTGAGTAGTGTGCGAGAATCAGTTTTACAAATATTCATTGATACTTTCTGCTCTCAAGAGCATTTTTTTTTCAGGGTTTTCTTGCTGAGTTGACAAGAGAATGTGCCCAGGATGCTTCTTCTTCTGAAGGAACTAAATACTATCCACAAACCCTATGGCGGTAAGCGTGATCTTCACATATGGAAGGAAGAATATTTTCTGTTTTCAGTTGAGAATGTGCCTCATGAAGCAGAGACTTTGCATAATATGTGTTCATTTTGGTATGAAATGGCGTGGTCATGTGAAATTTGGGAAGCCAGGGCTAGCTAGTTGAGAAGGGCCTGTAAACCCTTTCTTTTTGTTCTTATTCCGTTTATCAGTAGTATTTACTATTTAACTGTACATGTTTTGTGTACAATCACAATCTACTAGCAAGAACTTTCAATGCTTTTGTGAAACTGGCCCAATTAACCATGGGACTGGTTGAAAAGTGGGGAGATTAAATGAGTGACAATATGTGGCTAAATAAATATTGTTTCATATGGAGTTTGTTGTGTCTGACAGTGCAATGGAAAATGACAGACTGGCCTTATATGGGCTATGATTTGTTGCCTTTTTTTTAAATGGTTGTAAATTAGATGAGAGTTGGTATTGTTTGTGCATTTTTTTGTTTGTTTGTTTGTTGGTTTTTTGGTTAGTTTTTGAGGGGGGAGGTTTGTTTTTCTTTCTTTCCCTGTAGTGTTTGCCTTTATCTGACATGACTTTTTCCAACATAAAAATTGAAGAATATGCATGAAGTTTTCAGAAATGCACTACTCAAATTATCCACTCCATTTTCATTTATGTGCAGCTAACAATGCTCTTCTTATATAATTGATACTTGGATGGAGATTTGTAATTTGTTTAATTTTTTGTCTCCTACAATTTTTTGTCTCATATTTTCACTTCTGCCTGGTTATTCATGCAGCAGCTTGAACAGGAGGAAAAATAATCCTGCACTTCTGTATAATTATTATAAAATCAGAATTTACAAATTACCTATAAAGAATATTTAGCAGGAAAGTGGACCACTTTCCCTCCAGCTATTATGATGTGCTTGCAAAGCTTTTTCAAAGACTGAATTATCACTGAACTAGTTAATTAATTTTATTTTATAATGCAGCCAGCAATTTAAGGTAATTTTTCCTCCTGTAGTTTTGATAGCTCTTTTTTTACAAAGAACTAGAGCTTCTAAAAACTCAGGTAGCCAAAGTACATGAAAATACAGCTAAGGATGAAAGCTACTCTGGGATAAAAATCTCTTTTGTGGCAGTTTTTTTGCTTTCTGTGGTAGTATTTTTCTCTCTTTTGATTATTCACATAATCAAGGCCCAAGTTAATAGAACTCATTGAAAAATCAGCAACTGATCACATTGTGGCTCAATGTCATCATAAAAATATTTTAAAATACTTTAATTAACCCCTTGAACACCAGGGAAATATGCAAATTAATTGGCTTATTTCCCTGAGCTCTTTTTGGAGCTATTTAATTAACATGTTTTCGCAAATTGTCTATTAGTAGCCCTAAAGCTGGACTACAAGGGGAACTAGCTCTGAATGCAGACTCAAGTTGGTAGTTTTTTTCCTTTTCTCTAATGATTGAATTTAATCTTCAAATTTGGCACAAAAAATCTACAGATGATAATTAATTTTTTATGTAACTTTTTGGCACAATTCTTAATAACATTTGAGAAGAGAACATTCTGAACGGATCCCATTGTTGTAGAATTATATCATCTAAACACAGTGACCTCTGCCATAGTCTCATAGATGCTTCTTGTGGTTGGATAGAAATTTGAGTCCATGGGAACTACAGTCATCAGAAAATCAGGATGAAACATGGTGTAAAATCAGGCAGCAGTTTGTTTTCCAGATATTGAACACTTTCCAGTTTAGACATTACAAACAAGCATGAGACAGAGTGTTGGCTGAATACCAAATAAGTACTTTCATAAATAAATCACTTTACAAATTCTGCTGGTATCTACTGAATAATTCATGTGACAAATAGGAGGTGGTCAGCAACGGTTCTCCTAGAATACAAAGAATATCCCTGTTAATTGAATTTTTAAAATGAAAAATTAGTAATTTTCACTGACTGTTATATTCAACAATTGTTACTCAGTTAGGTTTACAAAATAACAGTCAGAGGGCATCACATTGCTGGTAGAAAGACATGTCATTTGAGGACAACTAAAAATTTCTTTTGTACTCTTTTCCTAATGGTCTGTACCCCTTTTGTCCTGTTCAGCTCCAGTTCAAGTCCTGAAAAAAGCTTCTCTGCTTGGTGTACCAGAATCATCATGTGACTTGTCATTGGCCCAGCAATTCTACTTTCACGTCACTGAGAATGTTTCAGGTTCGTTTTGCTCTGAATTGATATACGGGCACTTATTCATATAAAACAGTTAACATGTATCTGAACATTGCACAATGTCCACTTTCACCCTTGGAACTAAATGAAACCCCAAACACAAAAATTCCTAGTATTCAATTCTACAGTTAGGAATTGTGCCTGGTTATTACAGCAGAAGTATAAAAGTGATTCCCATGAACCTGAAGAAGAAATCAAACTCTGGATTTGTTATTGCCAAAGATTTGGCTGTTTAGAATGTATTTTTGCTACTCAAAAACTTAAATGACAAAACATTTCAATTAAGGAAAGCAGTTAAATTTGAAAACATTTCACATTTATTTAAATTTAAGAAGATAAAGAAGACAAACAATGGCTTCTCAATGTGTCTACAACTGCTAAAATGTACTGGGGTATCTTCCATTTGAACTGTGCCATACATGTGTTGTTCTAGTTTAGCTATGTCATTTAGCTCAGAGATCTTCCTCACAATCTGTAATTACCAGAGATCTGATGATATTAACATTTTGACGTCTTATTTAATTTACTGAATATTCAGTAGAATATCTGGGTGACTTCAAAAATGTTTCTATAGAATTAGCTACATAGAGCCTTATGGAGTAGCTGTAGCACTCCCCTGAAACTGAACTCTAGGCAGCCTCTTTCTATTCATAAGCTTTTTAATAAAAATTTTACACATGGACATAACTGATAAAAAGGATACATTCCTAAAAATCCAAATATGACCACATGAAGATTTGCACAGAGGTTTATTTTCAGCTATTGTTAAAGTCTGACTGCTCAGTAAAATGCATCAAGAATATATACATGTGTATAATGGATACAGATTTATGACCTTCTTTCTACCATGTGAATGCAGTGGGATGGTTCCACATTAAACAGATGATCCTGGAATATATGGCTGAAGATGAAGGAGTTATTGAATGTCATGTGATTGAAATAAATATATTTCTCTAAATTAGGATAGTTTCAAGTATCATTCAATAGTGGTTATTTTCACTATAGCAGGTGCATCTTAACTCTGTAGAAAATGGTATCACTGTAAAAAAGAAGAGTATGCCATGTCTAGAATATGAAACAGATGTAAAAACTGAAATGAATGCTCCATCTATCCAGTCTGGCTTTCAAAAGAACAAATTATTTATTGGTTTATCGCCAGTAGCACTGATTGAGCTGCAATGTTTCTACTATAAAAATCTCCTATCTTGGTGCAAGAGCTGTAAAAGAGAAGAAACTACCATGGTATTTGGTCAATTTTCTGATGGGGGAATCAAATTTTTCCTTAAATATGTAAGGCAGCATTAACAAATTTTTACTCCTGTTTAGAGTTTAATTCCTTTTAGTATTTTATTTTCAGTTGTAATAATGGTAAAAAAACATGAGCCAAAGATGAACAGACATAACCAATAGTGCAGGAAAGATTGCTACATGAACTCAGAAAATGTCTGATGGGTTTGTTTAGACGCTTGTTTTTAGGGTATTCTTAAAAAGTGCCATAAATCCCTTTTACCTCTATTGTACATGTTTTAGTATTAGTTTTTCTTTTAACGTAGTTTCTGTGTAATGTATGTAAGGAAGCAGTTTTTCTGTCTGAAAACTCAATGAGGCTCAAGATGCCATCTCTAAATATTTCAATTTTTACTAGTCGTATTGATTCTGCACTTTTGCTGATTTCAAGATGCTTTTGAAATAGCACAGCTCCTTGGTTGGTCTGGAATTTTCTGTCAAAAATTCTACTCATGAATAATTCTTTTTAGAGAAATAATCTTATTAACATTCTCAAGACTTAATCAAGGCATTAAGCTTGAAAAACATGCATGTCTGAAAGATGCACATTCATTCAGCTTGAACGTTCATCTGTTGAAGGAGATTAAAAATTTCTATTTTGAAATATTCTGTTGAATTACCATTATTCCTAAAGACACTTCTGTGTTTGTGCTTCCACAACTTTTTTTTCTTTTTTGTGTAAAGTAAGTTAGCTGGTTCTGTTGGCAAAGTTTATTTCCTAGACTGAGTCATTCTTTTGACATTTTGTTGGATTTTGTAACATCTTTCAACTCTCTTCTTGAGCTATATCTTCTTCTGGAATGTTTTTACAGTTCTAGTGAGTCCACTGGTCAGTACAGATTTCCATTATTGACTTGAACATGTTCCACAAAACAAATGGGACCCTTAGCTTATGTAGCTTATGTATTAGATGAATGGCCTTAAACTGAAGGACTTTTTTTTATTAGATATGAAGAAGAAATTCTTTACTGTGAGGGTGCTGAGGTACTAGGACAGATTGACCAGAGAAACTGTGGAGTGCCACATCTGGTGATGTTCAAGACCAGGCTGTGTGGGGCTCTGAGTTATCTGGGCTAGAGGAAGGTATCCCTGCCAATAGCAAGGGTTTGGCACTAGCTGATTTTTGAGGTCCAAGACTTCCAAGCCTAACCATTACACGACTCTATGAGTCCATAATCTGTTTACTGAATTATGTAGATTGTTCTCTTAGCTACATATAAACCTTTCCACAATCAGCTAATTTCTTTATGAATTTTCTTCCTGATTATCAGTTCCTATAGCACAACTTTGTCACACTTTCACTCGGAGAAGTCATAATTTTCAAGACACCTTTAGGCTCTATCAGTTACTTGGTTTTCATCCAAATTTTTGGCTAACATGCAGCTTTCAATCTTGCAGTCAGAGCATGATACAATACAACTAGTAGCTAAACTGGAAAAATTCTGTTGTAAGAGATTATTTTGGTGATCACAGCTATCTACTAGAAGGAGCTATTTAGGGATGTTTAGGAGCTTTTTTCCCTCTCCCAAACTGAAAGGCTTATTAAACACTTGCAATCTTATCAAGCTATTAGTGTTTTTAAATATACAAATGAAGTAACAGCTTTCTAAAGCTTAATGAAATCAGAGAGTTTTAATGAGTTTTTAATTTAAGCTCCTTTTTTTCACCTCATTTCACAATATGTTGCTTATTTTTACTCCAACAGTAAAGATGGGAAGATATTGATCTCATAAAATCTACAGATTTTTTTATCTTGTAACTAGTTGTAGCAAAAATTGCTATTTGAATCTTTCTTTAGAAATTTGCATTTAGGTACGAATTCCTCTCCTTCAGTGCTTTATTTCATGCTTCATTACTATATTCATCCTTCTCTTTAGCCAAAAATACTCCACTGGAGTACCTTATTCAGTCAGCAGGACAAGAGAAAAAACTGAAGGGAATGGGAGTAATGCTGACCCTCCACTAGGAAGCTGTCTGCTGCTTTGTCTCACCTCAGGAGAATTGTGCCTTTCCCCTCTGGCAACAAACTTAATTTTCTTATTCTTCAAGAACCTTAAAACTTAAAAACTGATACAATTTTATTAATTTATATCCTATGTCCTTTCAAAGTATTTCTTCATAATTTCTCAGTGCTCTTTCTAACAAAATATGAAAAAATAATCACTTTGGAACAAACTGAAGAAATAGGTGAGACATAAAAGCTGCAAAAGTTACGTTTTAGTTAACTGGAGCATTCCTCAGCTATGCATATTAGCTTTTTAATGTGATTTAGTTTTTATGCTCTTCAAAACAAGATCTTAGTGAATAATGGGTAGCAACACTCAAGTCACCATAAAAGAAAACGACAAAATGACTTCATAAAAATGCCAGCAAATGCAAGCTAAGAGCATTTTCAATTTATCTGTCAAGTTTCTAAGCACTCATCCAAAATAATGTTGTGATTTTACTTCCAAAGCTATTATCTGTCCCCAAATAAGTTGCTGTCAATAACTATCAGCTATTATGCTGACCTTTTTCTGTCTGAGGCTAAATCAGAACAGGTCTGTTGAAAGGTATACCTGGCTTCCAGACACAAGACCCCATTAGCTGTTAATTCTTTACTCAGCTCCGAGGTCGGTGTTCTTGTCACTGCCTTTATGGCAGTTCTGCAACACTTTAATAGTGATACACTCAGTTGCTGTGGAGTTGTAGTTATGCTTAGAAGAAAATTATCAATAAAAGCAGGCATGATAATAAAGGCAAACATACTTTTTTTCTAAATGGATTCCTTGTTTTACCTTGAAAAAATTGTCTTAGATATGTTTTTTAAGCCCATAAATCCATATGTTTTATAAGCAGATATATAATGAGCTACATTGTTGTCACTCACTCCCCAATGTCATGTTCTATTATGTAAAGCCAAAAGGCTCACAAAACATACTCAATTTTCACAAACAGAGAAACAACATTAGTGCTGTTTGAACAGGCTGAATTCCTCAAGAGGAAAAAATGTTCATTTCAAAGAAATAAGGGCTGCTGTGATTACAAAATAAGCACCAATTAATTATAATGAAATTTAATTAAGCTTTGCTCAGGTTTGCATTCTCTCTCATGTCTTTAAGGATTGATCTTTAGGAAAGACTCAAAATCACATTTCTCAGGTAAGTCACTTCTTATTTAATTGCATATGATGAAGTTCAAAAAAACCCCAACCCCACATACAAAACAACTACATAATTTAATCTAAAAATCTAAAACTTTTTGATTTTCAATTACGACATAACTGCTAATTCTGAAGTTACAGTTCCCTATACAGTTCCCTATACATTCCCTTATGTTTTCTAATTCCCCTATTATCAGACTATAGGGGAAGGGTGAGTCTCACAAGATTGACATTTTCATACTGGGGAGATTGTGACCTCAGAATCAACCTTTGTTTTCTCTTTATTTTCATGTCTTTAATTCTTACTTTCTCATGCTCAGACATCTGTGTTTATCATGCTACATTCAACCACAAGGCAGATCTTGAAGCTTTTGGTCAATTTGACCTACTACCAGCAACAGATGCAGCAGCACCCAGATTTTCAATCATCCTCAGTCTTTCTGTAAAACTTCTCTTCTCAACTCTCTATTGTCCATAATTCAGGATAGTCAAGAGTAAAAGTATTCTCCATGATTTCTTTGCTCTGTCTTCTGACCTTTGTGCCTTCCCAAAATTATTTTCCAAAAGGTGATGTGCTCAAGACTACACATACACAGAGTCCAAGCAAATGTCTCTGAGGAAGGCAAGACTGTAGAACCACTCTTTTCGAGGTTTGGGAACTGGCATGAAGGACATAATTGACACTAAATTCTCTTAATTTATAATCATATAGGGATGTTGTAATAGCACCCGAGCACTTCATAATACTTGAAGGGTTTGTGAAATAGATTTGTCTTCAAAAAGCAACTCACTGTTCAGTGGCAACAAAAAATCATACTGGAAGCATAAGGCAAAGTGTAACGCTATTACAGCACAAGTGACCTATTATCACTGAAATGTTTTTCAGATTTGTTTTATCTGTAAATTCCAAATCATGTAAATTTTGCTTTTTCAGGAGAAACTGGTAAGCAAAATATTTTTGTCTTGCCTTGCTTCTTTCCTTCTCCTTCCCCTTCTTCAGACTATGGTGAGAAAATAGTCTTGAGGAAAATTGCACACAAATCTTTATTTTTAGTTAAGTTTTGTAGCAGAACAAGTTTCCATGTAGTCTCTAATATCTATCCCTACACATGCACATCTATGTGTGGGCACAAATTTTAAATGAAATTATAAATAGAATGAATAAAAACTGTACCATATTGATTTCCTAAAGTTAGAAAACCACGCAATTGTGGGCGCTTTCAATATTTTGGTGAAGGTGAAAAAAACACTGAAAGATAATGTAAATAATTCCTTTCTTAATTTATTTTAATCCATGTGCTTGGGATTTATACTGGTGCCTGCCTTTGTTTGGGAGAGCTATAATAAGCAGTTGCTTCAACTTTTTGGTAACAATTGTCATTTTAACAGTTATTTTGATTGTCACAAGAGAATTTTGTCCACATACAGTTAATGACACAGTAAGCTGAGGTTGTGACTTAAATTCAGAGAAAGAAAAGACTTTAAGGACATAATAAATTCTGATGTATCACTTACACTTTTTAACTGATATTAAGCACCTTTCCAGTATCAGCACGTCATCTTGTTCATGAACTTGTCTGATACCATGAAAGATTCAGCTTTTGTACAGATGAAATAAAAGCAGTCATAATATGTCTTCTTTGGGCATTTTTTCTTTCCTGAATGTTCTCCATGAGAGCTTTTAATGCCAAAGCCTAACTATGTAAATAATTAATCTGAAATATTTCATGTATTTTTATAGAACACTTATGTTTTTTAATTGTCAAGAGATAACTGTCTAGAACATTCATAAAAAAGTAAAGAATGTTAAGAAAAAACTATTTTTGAAATGCCATGCTTTATTTGATCTCAAGTCAGTCAGAGTAATCAGAGCAGTAATTTTTACCAGCTTGAAAGTTATGCTTAGGACATAAGCCCAATGCTGCCTCTAATTTTTCTTCAAATTTTGCCTAGTATCAACAGCAGGTAGGTATGTTAGGTACTTGGTAAAAAGCTAATGTGAATTCTAACCTTACCATAGATAAAATGATGGAGCACTCTTAGAAGGCTGGAGGATTTTATACTGATGTATTGGAAAAGTATTTTGGTGGTTTGCAGTAAGCTAGTTGCAAATGTCTTTTGTATTGTTTTACTTCTGTAGTGGTTTGACCTTGGCTGAGCGCCAGGTGCCACATGCTCCCCTTCCAAGCAGGACAGGGGAGAGAGAATAAGATGGAAAACAACTAGTAGGCTGAGAAAACATCTAGTAGGTTGACTTCATTATAAGGGAAAAAAAAAAAAAAAAAAAGACAAGCGAATGTTTGTGCTCACATAAGCAGTAGGAAAAGTCAATCTCTACTTCCCATCAGCGAGTAATGTCAGATCCTTCCTGGGAAGCAGGGCTTCAGCACACATAGCAGCTGTTCTGGAAGGAGAACGCTGTGGAACAACAAAGGCCTGCCCATCCCTCCTCCCTCCCTTACCTTTGCTACTGAGCTGGTGTGATATGGCGTGGAACATCCCTTTGGCTAATTTGTGTCAGCTGCCCTGGCTGTGTGCCCTCCCAGACCTTGTCCCCTCCCAGCCCTGCGATGTGGGGGAATGTCAGAGGGACAGCGCTGCTCGGCAGTAGCCACAGCAGGGGTGTGCTATCAACACCCTGCCAATGCAAAGCACAGCACTGTGAAGGCTGCTACGGGGAAATAAACTCTATCTCGATCAGACCCAATACAACTTGTACCAAAGTTATTTCATTTTACAAAGGCGGAAATTGTCCATTAAATGTTTTCTTTGTTATTTTCTCTTTGTAAGCCGTTTCTGTAAAAATCACAGAGGCCATTAATTTCATAAATGGAAAAGGAAGTGGTCTGAGATGTAATCTTGCCTCAGACTGCGGTCTACACTATGAAAAAAGTTTGCAAATTCCTATGCTAACCAGTTAATTATAATACATTTGTGAAATATGACCCCTGAAACTTGTAACATACTCTAGGGAGATGTAAAAATAAATACTAATTGTGATCATTAATAAAAAAAAAGAAGTGAATTAATGAAGTGATTCAAGAATTTTAACAACTCTCTCATCAACTTAGCAACTTCAGTATGACAATACTAACAGAAGAGACTACTTCCAGTGGAACGTGTACTTTCTTAACAAATTTTCTTAAGTATCTTTCTCTTGTTTAAGGCATATTTTGTTGTGAACACTGTCCTATCTGATGAACTAGTAGCAAGCTGATTCTCTTTGGTTTTTACAAAACAGTTTTAGCACACTTTCCAACAGTAGGCAATACCTGTATTATAAATACAGATGTATCATTGGTTGTTATGGTAATAGGGTTTATATCAATGTCTAGTTGGATAGGGACTGAAAGAAAAACTCGTAAATCTCCCATAAGTTTCAACTGTGTCATAAAATTTCAGAAAAACATGTTCATGGGTAGTAAAGCAATTATTGCAAAATTTTGCCAACAAAATCCCAACCCATGCAATCCATTAAAAGACTGAAGACAAAGTTTCTATATATGTATAGAAGTAGGATAAAGGCCTGAGAGATGATGAAACCTAGCCAGACAGTCCAAAAATTCTTCTGCAATATAAAATTACTCTTTCCACTGTATTCCAGTGTTTTATTCTGTGAAATGTTATATAAAGGACTGGATGACAGCATGTTCATAGGTTCCCATGTGTTCTATTAAAAACTCTGCATGATTATGTCAGAAAAAATAGAAAGACAATATGGTTAATTATTATGTTTAAATTGTTCACAGTGCACCCCATAGGCCTGTGCTTTTTTGCTATAAAAGAAAAACAATGTGATTAAAGCTTCATACATTAATTTGTATATTTATGAATTTGAACTGAATAATTTCACAAACTATAGGCAAAATAAAGTCAACATTTGTCTTTTGCACATGGCAGTGGAAGTGCTCATGCTGGATTTGCATAAATTCCCTTTTCTTTGAACACTTGTGTTTGCTTTATATTCCTGTGTCCAAACGAATGTTTTGAAGGGACGGTTGTCCTCATGTAGATACTTCAAGCAGTAATGCTGGAAACAGGTGGGCTAGCTATGAAATTGAATTAGCTGTTTTTATTTTAGGAGTGGGTATCCTTACAGCTTAAGTCAGAATGATGTACTTTGCTTTATGAGGTGTAAGAGAAATCCTACTCACTAATCACATGACTGATTCTAAAATTTTACTCATTTAATTTTTGCCATTCGTTCTACACATATGCATCTCTATAGAAGCACAAACTGAGATAAGACAGGAGTCATCACCTTTCATTTAGGGATATAAGATAGCTCACATTATTATTTATATATTCAAATGATGGCCTAAAATTTTTGGTATCTTTCATGTTTCATAGTAAGGTTCTTAGTGGAAAGATTTTGACTCATGTTATACTCTTCCTTCTATCAGAACTTATTTTACTTTGGAGGTTTGAACCTGTGCTGTGAGATTACAGACTCTTTTGCAAGAAGATGTTGGCAGAGACGTATAAAACATTTTGATACTCAAAGATGAGAAGTGTGCAGCTGACACAGAGAAGGGAAGTATTTGTATTGGGTCACAGACTTTTCTATCTATGTTTTTTGCTTTCAATGTGGTATATTAAGATTTTTCATAAGCATTTTACATATCTACATAAAATGGAAAAGAAGTTCTTAAGTGGTTGTCATGGTTTAACCCCAGCCAGCAGCTAAGCCCCACACAGCTGCTCTCTCATTCACACACCATCAGTACTGGGGAGAGAGCTGGAAGGATAAAAGCCAGAAAATTAATGGGTTGAGATAAAGATAGTTTTATAGGGAAAGCAAAAGCCACATACACAAGAAAAGTAAAACAAATAATTAAATCAGTACTTCTGATGGGCAGGTAGGTGTTCAGCCATCTCCCATAGAGCAGGCCCCATCACGTGTAATTGTTACTTGGGAAGACAAGCAACATCACTCCAAATATCCTTCCCTTCCTCCTTCTTCTCACTACCTTTATATGCTGAGCCTGATGTCATATGGCCTAGAATATGCCTTTGGGGAATGGGGTCACCTGTCCCGGCTGTGTCCCATCCCAACATATCCATGACAGGTACCCTCATGTACCCTCAGTCTCCCTGACATTGTGCCAATATGCAGAAAAAGCCAGAAAACCAGAAAAAGCCTTGGTGCTGTGCAAGCCCTGCACAACAATAACAAAATCATTTCTATATTATCAAGCCTGTGTTCAGTACAAATCCAAAACACAACCCCATACCAGCCACTCTGAAGAAAATTAACTCTACCATATCTGAAATCAGCACAGTGGTCCTTTAGATTTCATCAGTGCACAAAAGGGACCACACAGAACAGGTTTAATCAGTCATCCTGAGAAAAAACTTTCTGCCCCACAACTAATGATATTGGTTTTTCATGTATGAAAATTCAAACCAAAAAAGTAAAAAGTACTTCCTTTTTTTTTTTTTCTGACTTGGATTCATCTGATGCAAGATGAATGAAATATCTAGATGGATCTCAATTTGGGATGTTGAACATTCTAGCTTTTCAAAATTTAAAAATAAATAATAATAACTGTTTTGCAGATAGTAGTTAGACATGAAATTACAGTGCCACAGAAATGAAAATCAGAGCTCTCATTGACTGCATATTGGCTAAATTTCATGCAATGCATTTAAAATTATTTAGGACAGCATTAACATTAAAAAATAACCCCTAGTCTTTTGCAAATGCAATAGATTTTTGATAGATAAATCAAATTCAAGTACTCTGGCTTCTTTATTGCAGCACATCTGTTAATGAAACAAAAAGTCTGCACCGCATAGTATTACTATATTTGAGTAGTAACAACCTTTGGACGTTTTGCTTATGGTTTAACTACTGTCTTTCCAGTAGCTTCTTTTATAGTTATTAAGCTGTGCTCTTCTTCCATTCTCTTCTCCTTCTTGGCTAAATTATTCAAAGAACTGATCTTTGAAAGGCCACTAATAATCAATAAATATTATCAAGAGACTCATGCTTGTCCTTCTCTAAATCAGGAAATTGACAGAAAAACACAGAGCACAAGTGAAGCTGTCATCTTATTCAATGGCATCTCCCATCTCTACTGTGTTTACTACACTCCCATGCAGTACCATACTTGCGTTTTAAAACTGAGAGTAGTGCCTAGAGAGGAATTGTCGGTACTCCTTTTGACCTCTAGGTTTTACCACATAGTGAAGTGTCTCAATTGAAATCTAGCAAGGGGGAGACTGTTTTCTCCTATATAAAATACAGTGATTAAGTTAAACATTAAGACTTAGGGAGAAGATACCAGCTGTTATACTGAAGCAGATGATTTTATTTCATTAGAGGTTGAAACAGTTCCTCTTGCACTTCTGTATTATACAATCTTTCATCGGAAAAAAAGGTAAATATAAAGTCAGTCTTATTTTACTGTTAATGTAATACAAGTCCATTTTCCTTTGTTGCTATAACAAACCAAAATGGACATGACCTGATTTCCTGATATTCAGGGCTGGTGATCAGGGCAATTCTAATAGCAGCAGCAAATTTTTAGGTTCATATTGATTACAGTTACATCAACATATAGTCTGATAGGCCTCTGTAAAGAGAGGCAAATTTGCTGCTAGTCAAGGAAGCAAAAATTCACATTGTGTACATTATCATCATTGAACAAAATTTGGTGATTTAGGCACTACTTGTGTCTAAAATTTTTCTGCAAAAATTATATTTTTAGTAAGAAGAAAGGACATATGTGAAGAATTTCACCTGACAAATTAGAATGGAAACAAAATAAACCAATTAAATGTATGAAAACCTGAAGTAATGAGCAATTTTTCTTGCAGATTTCTTTCTTTCTTTTCTTTTCTTTCTTTCTTTCTTTCTTTCTTTCTTTCTTTCTTTCTTTCTTTCTTTCTTTCTTTCTTTCTTTCTTTCTTTCTTTCTTTCTTTCTTTCTTTCTTTCTTTCTTTCTTTCTTTCTTTCTTTCTTTCACTGAAATATTTCTTAAAATTGTGGCAACTTTAGGAATACACTTTCTCCTATGTAGGTATCCTGATACAAAATTCATATGCTTAGGTTACAGCCCTTTCCCTAGCTGCAGCCTCCCTTCACTGTTTAATTACCTGCTTTCACAGCCACCTTATGAGTTTTGTGAACTAACTCCTCCTCCCCCCTGCCCATCGAAGTTTGGTGTACTGGCCAACAAGCTCAACAATTACTATTGCTGCATAAGCATAAGCATAAGTGGTCAGGTGAGACTTACTTACTGGGAAACTAGGCTATAAATGTTCAAACAAATTCACCTTTGTTACTATTTAGGCTTTTTTTTTTTTTTTTGCTTATTGTGCATTTTCATAGTTGGTAAAAATACTACTCTGAGTACAAGGGATCTATTTATTAGTTTGAGAATGAGTAAAACATTCATTTGGTAACCTTCACAGTATTCTGGAATTTCTAAAGTCTGTTTTTAATTTCAACAGTGTCACAGATAATGTATTACTTTGGCATTTACTCCCATGAGCATACACATGTGAGAATGCTTGTATACTTGCATAATTTCCTTGGTGGCAGTTTTCTCTGAAGAGAAATATAAAACAAACAATTTGCCTGCTCAACAACTCTCACTACTTAAAAAGAAAAAAGTAGTTCTCAAAAATAACTTAGATGCATGTATTTTTATTTCGGCTTTCCTTTATATGAAATAGCCTAACTCTGTGTGTGTGAATATTTCTCTTTGCACTTAATTTTATGTGATGGTTTTCAGGGCTTTTCTAAGATTTTTATTTATGATGTGTTTTTTTTCTTCAAAGCAAAAAAATCCCAACAAACAAACAAACAAACAAAACCACACAAACAAAAATAAAAAACCAAACCAAACCAAAAAAAGCCCAACCAAAAACTACTGCTTTTTTTTTATGATTAGCACAAATTGCAAGCATAAATCAGTGTGCACTCAGTCATGTTGCATACATGCATAAAACAATAGGCACCATGGAAATCGTGAATATATATATTTCATAAAAGCCTTGTTAATGTTTTTCAACTATTTCTAGTCAATACTCTTTACAATAGAAAAAAACAAAAACTAAAAACCAACCAAAGTTTGGTGAAAATAGTAAACATAAGTTAATAATAAGCATATACAGGAAGTCTATATAGGTGTTCTCAAGCCAGGGTACTACATTCATTTATGTATGTACACGGGATTCATGCAGCAACAGCTACCAAATTCTGCCCTAGCTGAACTGGAAGCAGTGAAAGTTACAACTACTGGATATTGGTATGGGAAGTATCACAGAACATTCTATTTTGGAAGGCATCCACAAGGGTCACGGAGTCCAACTCTGAAGTGAATGGCCGTCTAGGGATCAAAGACACAATCTTGGACTTATTAGCACTGCGCTCTCACCAACTGAGCTAATCTCATCAGCATGGATGGTTAATAGGGCTCTTCCCTTCCTGTATATTTTTTGACCAGATTGCCTGGTTTATACCTCCACAATTTCAGACTGCTGGAAAGTTGACCTGTGTAGGAGTGATGGTGGGTAGGATGGAGATGAGACATCTCTGAAGCCAGGTATTGGAAATTGTGGTTTATTGCTAAGGGTGTGGGTGCAGGGGTCCTGCTTGGAGCTGCCAGCTGCAGCTCGGAGCAGGCCTGAAAGAGGAGCTTGAAAGAGAGGAGGAGAGAGAGAGAGCACAAAGATTAAGAGCAAAAGGGAAAGAGAGCGAAGTTCTTACAGTAGAATAAATCTTCTGTACTGAATACTCAAATTTTCACTAACCAATCTACTACAAATCCTATGTCGTTTACATACAGCCTATAAGAATCATTACATTACCATACTGTGTTACATTTTAAACCCTAAAAACTACTCTTTGGACCACTTCTGCCAAGCTAGTAGGGTCTGCTCTGACCTTTGGACGTGTCTGCAAGCAGAGGGTGTTGTCTAATCAAAAGGGGATTACCTTCAGCTGGCCATCCTGTTGTTTTCCAGTGGTTCAGTAACTAAGGTCTGGTATCTCAAAGCTTGCTTTCATTTCAATCTCGCTTATAGTTTCTGTATTCTCAAAATCTTTTGCCAGGCAGTCATATTTATAAGGCTTTTCTGTTTCATCTTCCCCAACAGACCTGCAATGTGGATTCACTGGAGATATTCCCAGGCTAGCCCTCTCCTGGACGCTCCAAGAGTGGCCACTCCCTATCCACCTTGAGGTCAGTCTGGGTAGTGGTGTGAGCAGGGCTGCTTGGCACGCAAACCAGCTGGGCTGCTCTCTACAGTTACCGATCTTAAACAGCTTCAAAGATTGAGATAAAGAAATGAGAAGGGTCCCTTGCATGAATTCCCAAGAGGTTTATTCCAGAGAGGAGTCAGAGGCAAAGAACTACAAAACAATAGGGTACAGTAACTTATAAAGGGCAGAGGTAACCAGGGGAGGGTACAGACTTCAACAAATTGGAGGGAACCAGGGGAGGGGAACCCAATAGGGAATAACAGAGGAGGAAAACAGTTTGAATACACCAATGAGGTCTCAGGGGATATACAAGTGACATGGAAGGTTCTAGGATACCTGAAGTACTGAAGAAAAAAAAAAATCGATAACTCTTGGATTTACTGTACCTTTCTTAATGTTTAAATTATGAATATGTCCTGGCTGTGTCCCATCCCAACCTCCCATGTATCACCAATCTCCTTGACATTGTACCGGGATGAAAAGTCAAAAAAGGCCTTGGTGCTGTGCGAGCCCTGTGCAACAGTAACAGAAATATCTCTATGTTATCAACCCTGTGTTCAGCATATTTGTGATAAAAGTTGCATGTTTTGGATAGATTTCCACACGTTTTGTCTTGTAATGAAGCAACAGCCAATGTTTTTTAATGCAAACTGACATGTAAAGCAACATGACCAAGTGGGTGCCTCAGAGACCAGCTCTAACTTTTGTGATGTATTTCACCCCATCTCTTCAGGCCAAGAGACAGAGTGCACCTCAACAGCTAGAAAACAGTGCATTCAGCAGCTGGATGACTCTTGGAAGACAGGGAATTCAGAGTGACTTAAGAATACATGCAACAGGTGCCTATGGATAGGCGTATTTTCTAACCAGTAACTGCATGCTGAAAAGTTCTACATATTTAAACACAGATATGGTCTGGATGTTAACAACCAAAATGTTCTTTGAAATACAAATGCAGTAAAGAAACTGCACAACTAATTTCACTATTTTAATGTGTTTTGGTTTTTTGGTTTTTTGAGGGGTTTTTATTTTGCCTCTAGTATAGTCCACACAATGATAAAATAGGTTGAGGCCTAAATAGAGAAAAAAGCCAAGACCCAACATGCTCTCCTTTACATGAGACAACAATATCTATTGTGATCTTGGAGTTAAGAAACTATTTTACATTTTCAGCAGCGTGCTGCTGAAATGGCCCAATGACAGGTATTACTTCCTGCATAACTGTATAAAGGCCATTTTCTTAGACAAATGAAATTTTCTCCCCTGGCAACTTTTCATGTAGACCTGGAGTCACTTATTTTTTGCCTCTGTATTAATTAGGAGAGAAATTAGCCTGCTATGAAAATGATGCCAGTCCCTTGTTAAATTTCCATCCATGCTGTCAGAATTGCATTAATATCCCATGGACATCAGTTCATACCGTACACCTTGAACTGCTATCAGATGAGTCTATATAAATTAGTAGCTTCCTAGGTGTCCTACCACATTCCTTCCTTCAAGAATGACAATCCTCTCTTTTGCCTAACTCCTCTCCTATATATAGTAGTAACATGTATTGTAGGTGCCACCTTGGAATTAACAACAATTGCTCCAATGAGATTTCTCTAAATTTAACTCACTCTAATTCCATTTAATGTCTCATATGAACCCAACTCAAATTGTAGAATGTCATTGCAGTGGTACATTATTTTTTTGGCTTTACATGGTGATTAACTAAGTTGTGGACAGTATTAACATATTCTGTTGTAACAAATGCAAAATCAGAAGCTTGCCCCTGGTTTCTTCAGGTTAATTGGCATTCCTGCACCTTTTCCTATTTATAACAGTAATATCACACAAACATCAAGAGCTTCAGCTACTTAAGTGATTGTCTTAAAACACACAATAATTTAGGGAGCAGGATATTTCAGATAAAATTATGATTTTATTATTCTCTTTTTTGTTCTCCCTGTCTCTTCAAAGAAAAGGCTACTGTATGACTCTTAAAAATGTCTTTTGAAGAGAATGAATTAGTTTTTGAGTACTTGCTATCGGATGTTATAATTAATTTCATCTCTGAATTTAGAGATTAATTCTTTTGCTCGTATCATTATTTATTTCTCCATTTTCCTTTACTGGATAACACTTAGATTCAAACAGAAGATGAACCAACCAATTATTTTTCTCAACTAACATTATGTATATTGCATAAGGAATGTATCTTACCAACTGAAAACTTTTGGAGCTTTTTTTTTCCTAAGTACATTTAGTATATAATATACCTCACTCTAGTAAGAGCACTGTTCTCACTCTAGAAATATATATGTAGAAGAATATGGATCTGAAGTTTGCTGAATATTTCACTTAAATATTTTCTGAAATCATGTTCTGTCACTGCCTATGAAA
The DNA here is from genome assembly GCF_015832195.1 of Motacilla alba alba. Classification (NCBI taxonomy): domain Eukaryota; kingdom Metazoa; phylum Chordata; class Aves; order Passeriformes; family Motacillidae; genus Motacilla; species Motacilla alba. The sequence goes on from NC_052046.1 coordinate 47,752,642, forward strand.
ACCCAGTTCGTAGTTCATGTTGAATATGTAGATATTCTAGTGTTTTATCAAACTGGAAATGTCCAAAAGTCACTTAAAATATCACATAAGATGAATGGAAAAGAGACTTAATATAGCTGATTCCATAGACGTCTCATATGGTTTCCAAGGATGATTAATACGCGCTACCTCATATAATATCACATCACACACATGTTTAAATAAATGCTTAGAATATAAAGAATTAGGTAATAATGTCAAGTTTCTCTCATTAAATGATGCCTGATTTGTTAAAATTTATCATACTGCACACTATTAGTGGTATGTCAGGAATTAGTATCTAAAAAATACAATTCAGCAGAAATATACTAAAATCCTTTTCTATGAGCAACTTACTTGGCCTAATGTACTCTGTCAATGTATTTTACATATGGATAGAAAACTCTTTCATTGTTTTCATAATTTAGATAATTTCTGCATATGTCTGAATTTTTTATAGAAAAATACATTATGAAATGAATTTATTGAACTAGGATGGGTTATTGTTCAGTGTAAAATCTATGAGTATATTCGCTGATGATGTAGTCAGTGCCATTGTTTAGCTGTGGTATGTCTCCAGTCAAATTACTGGAGTTATGTGCCAACACAATAATGTAAATGAATAAAACCCCTACAGATATATTCACCTACAGTTTTTATGTGTGATTGAATTTGGACTGGCAGACACCGACTTCCTTTTTTTTCTCCTTTTCCTAGCTCCAATGTCAATGGTATAGAAATTGCAAATACTTCTTCTGTATATCTCTTCAGTGTTAGAAATTTCCACCCAGTGGACTTTCACTAATGAAATCTGGTTATGTAACTTATTTGCTTAGTAAAGTGTGTGTGTGGGTGTGTGTGTGGGTGTGTGCATGTGTGTCCCACAAGTAGGAAATGTAACCAAATCAATTGCATTTGTGGAATGTGACAAGGTATTAAAAAGGAAGCATCTTTTCAAAATTATTAGACAAAGTAAATACTGTAATTTGAAAAAGTCAACTATTAAACTAATTATTAAAGATAATTTATGAATATAAAGATATGGGCTAAAGGAACAATGAAGCCAGAGGCTATATGTTTTTCTAACCACCCCTGTCTTTCTTCAAACATATTCAAGTCACAAAGAGTGGTTAATTTGACTTATTTTCTTTGCTGGAAGTACTACTGAATATTCTATTAATTTCATTTTTCTCATATCTAAAGCTTGAAGGAAAAAACAATAATTACATACTGTATGGCAACACAAATGCATTGCAATTGTCTATTCTCCTTGGTCCATCTTGCACTCAATCAGTGGACAGCAAGTCTGACAGCTCACATTACTTGCTAAATATTAATTTGATTATGCACTACTTGTTCCTCACAGTCTATTTATACTGCATTCATGACCTCTCTCTTATATATACACCAAATCAAACATTTTATTTTCGCAGAGTAAGATGGAAAATGGTACCAAGCTGTAACCCGCTGGTCGGCAAGTGAAGATGTTCCTTTCTTATCAGGTATCAGTGTGTCTTACCTGCAAGGGAAGACTGGTGTCTCTGAAGTACTGTCTGGGTCTATGAACATTGCCAAGGGAAGGAATTAGAACACAGAAGAAAGACATAATCCACTGTAGATTAGAGTAGAGCCTGAGAAACTTTTTAATAATGGAGTGAATTTTGAACAAGATACTTCAGGAAGGTTGATATGAAGTGTGAAAGGGCAAAACTCCATTTTACATCTAATGTTAAAAATGCATGTTGGATCTGTTTCCCCTAAACTTTCTAATTGACTTTTTTACAAACTTGGCTCCAAAACCTAGTTTAGCAGAGCACATTAGCAAATGTTTTTGTTTTAAACTTGTGGTATTTAGACACTGAACTGAAGTGACAGTTTCAACCAATATGAAAGTGAGAACAAAAGTTTGTATTATGATAATATAAAGAATTTCCTAAACAAAAGCAAAATGTAAGAACATTCATTAAGCCAAAACATGGCCTAGTGTTAATCTGGCTGGCTATGCCACTTGCATTCACGTCTGGTATGAATGGTGAACTAAGAGGAAAGAAACCTGACAAATGTACTATATATTCAGTTTCTACAATTCTAATGTACTGAGCTCCTGTTGTTGCTAAATCAATTCAAATCAGAAAAGAAAAAAAAAAACAAATGAGAGAAATATATTAATTATTTTTCAATTAAAGAAAATAATGGCTTAATATTGGTGGTCCTTATGAAAACAGCTTACTCTATTCCATTTCAGTAACTATGATGCATAATTAACAGTCTTGTAAATAGACTACAGGTTGATCAGGCAGTGGAATTCAATAGTTATTGCTCTAAGAATAATTCTGGGGCTACAGTTTGATGTTTAAGATTATTGGTAGAACATGAGATATGAATGTTTTCCTGTGTACTATAAATCCTCAGCATGTCTTTTCCTTGCCCCCTCCTACCTCTCTTGACATCTCACAAGAAAGCTGCCTAATTTAGCATAACATAAAATAAACTTTATAGATGTGAACCTGTTTGGAAAGAGTATTTCAATTATATTCTACTTGCTGACATTTACAATTAAAAGCAATGAGTATCTTCTGTGAATAATCACTCTGATGGATTGGGATTTCAGGAAAGTATTAACACAGTTGAAAATGAATAGGTAAAACATAAATCTCAGCATGTGAAATGATAATTTTTACTTCCAGAGCTCACATTGTTATGATATATATACACATAAAGTCCTGTATTAAGTAGGAAGGATTTGTTTTGAAAAGCATCTTTTATGCACACAGCTGTGGATTTCATTACATGTTGTTTATCTTGGTTTATTGTAAATCCTCAGAAAATGACAGAGCTTCAGGATAAGGTGAACAATTGTACTTAATTGCCTAGAGACTGTTGTGTTGGAGTAGTTTAGTTTCTCTAAAAGCCTAGATGGTCAGGGAATACAGACCTGAGGTGAGGAAAAAAGTGTTTGGCATCTCTGGGATGCCTGAAAGGACTCTTCCTTGGCTTCCCACAGAGAGGAAAAAGTGAAGACTCGGTAAGGATTTACCTTTCACGTAAATGAAACACTAGCCTTTTTTTTTTTTTTCCTAAATGTGCAACAGATCCTCTGTGTAGGGAAGACTAATGTCATGCTTGACTCAGGATTTCATTTGACCACAATCAACATTGGATGTGCAACAAGGAGTTATTGAAGCTAAATACCTCTTCGTTCCCTTTACCTTTGTGTGTAAATTCCTATACAAAAACAATTAAAACCTTTGCTGTCTTGAAAATATAGTTTGTATCACTGTACTCAACACAGTGTTTTATCATCTCATACTCTAAATCACTAAAACAGGCAGAATCCTGGAAGAAGACAGCACTCTGGGAGGCTTCTGATGGAAAAAAAAAAAAAAGTCTGGTTGCAAGTGAAAGTGAAGGGTGCTGCTTCTGAGAAAAAGGAGGAACCTTCACAGAGCTTTTTTTGAGTAAGGAAACTTAAAACTGTGAGAACAGAAGGCAAAACTTGAGGAAAAGAAGATTTTTAATGGGTTATTTTATTCCCTATTCTTGTAATTTTTTGTGTTTTGTAGAAATACATACATAGAGATTGGAACCATTTTGATGTTCTTTAGATACCTATCTTTAAATAAGTGGGAAAGTTTCACCAAAAGGCTCTTCCTACTCTGTGGTCCCCTGACATAATCTTCCTGCACACTGTATGCCAATAATAAAATTGCAATTTTTAATTTAGATAGTAAGTGAAAGCCGCATCTGTTACAAAATGGCCAGCTGCAAAACTAAATGTCCCAAAAGAAAATAAACCTACAGTTAAAAGCCCTAGCTTCCAGCTGTCTCTCAAAGACAGAATAGCACAACATGAAATGAGATCCCAAGGTAGGACAGTTTCCTGTGTGTCACACAAAACAAAACAAAACAAAACAAAACAAAACAAAACAAAACAAAACAAAACAAAACAAAACAAACCCAAACCCAAACCCAAAAAAAATAGCTTTCAAACTATTTATCAAATCTGAGTTTCACACATTTATTTTAGTTGTTATTGACACTTAGATAGTTAATGCAACATTTTATGTAACTTGAAATATTTCAAGCAAATAAAATTGTTTGATGGTTAGAATCCTGAGCTTCAACAAACATGTATCACTCAGAGCTCTGGTTCAATACACCATTCACTATCCATCTAGCATATTTTCTTCTGAAGACAAGTGGAAATGGACTGGCCAGATGAATGATGGTTCCTGTCAAGGGTTTGCCTTAGTCAGTACAATCACTGGAAAAAAATAGAGAAATAATTTATTGTGCAGAAGCTGAAGTCCCAGTTCCTCCTTACAAGACTGGGCTAAACAGGAAGACCAGAGATGTGGTCTACATGACCTCACTGTAAATATTCTGTTTCCTGTACAAGTGATGCAGTTGCAACAAAGCAGGTGAATACTGCAAAGACAAAGCTCTCCTTTGGCCTGATTGTAGCCTGGTATTTTCCTTGGTGGTGAAAGATATGGCCTTGAATGTCCTTGGGCCAGGAAGAGTGCTGAGCACAAGATATTCACCTCTGACTCAGTTCTTTAGCTGCTGTGTATGTACTGCTCTTTTCTTCATATCTGCTTTAAAATAAAGCAACTACCTAAAAAATGAATAAATAAATAATAACAAAAGCCTGATCCTAAGGCTGGGTCTTCAGTGTCAGGAGAGCACTGGCAAAGAAAGTTTTAGTTTTTGCTTGGAGATGTACATGAGGTATAAGATGATCTAGTCCGTAATGGGTATCCTCAAAAGCACAAAATTGGAAAGGGTGGATTTTTATGTGAAACGTTGTGATGTATTACATCTATTAAATGTTGTATAAAATGCTTGTATATACCTTAAGTTGATATCTCCAACGTTATATAATTCCATGGACCATTTTGGGAGTGATTTGGATTTAAATGCAAGTACTTCAGTTTTGCCTAAGGCCAGCTTTGTGTACTTCAGTCACAAACAGGACATTTTTATCAGCTAGCCTTTCAGGGTATGCTCCCTTCTTCTGGAATAGAATTGGATTATTTTTATTATGATGATAATTCTGCAACTCCCTCAAGGTGCTAAGATCTGCATACCATCCATATGTTTTGTTGTGTTCTTAAAGTTGACCAAAAACCCTTCGAAGTGTGGCTACTGACATAATTGCTATTGTTCTTATCATTTGCAAGATGCTACATAGTAAGATTTTTTACAGATTCAAGCCTGTAGTCTAGCATTTATCTTTTGTCAAGTATATAAATGTGATATTTAAAAACAGGGAGAGAAGAGTGAGAATCTGATGAACTCCTACACCTTATTAGATGGCTTTAAAGTTAGATAATTTGAAGACTTTCTAGAGATTTTCAAATTGCTTCACTGAATTACTGTCAATACACCTGTGCAATGAGCTCACTAAACAGAATTCTCACAATACTAACAATGTTGTTAGAAAGGAGACATTTGACTAAAAGGTGATGTGATTTCCAATTTCTTTAATGGGCATTCTTAATGAATTTTATCAGAAGACTGATTTACATAGAACATGGACAATTAGCTGTGCCCACATTTGATATACCACAATTGCCACATTAGCCTTGGTTTCATTACTTCTTAGAGGTACTTTTCTTCCAAAGTGTATTGTGCAGTAGTATAATACTCTAAGCATTATATACAGATAAAAAGTCACTTTTTGATTGCTTATGTTCCCCAAATTATGATATGCATAAAAAAAAAGAGGTTGAGTATACAATACAAAATATCTTATGGCTGAAAAAAGAAGAGAATTAGCCTCCTTTGAAACTTGGGTTGAAGTAAACATACAGAGATGTGATTTCTGGTCCTTGGTCAACAACTGGATAATAAAATTCACTAGAATTCATTGTTAAAACCTATTGTATTAAAACATCAGTGAAATTTTATACCATTGTTCCCTTTTATATATATATGTATTTTTTTTCTTTAAACATATTGACACTGTCTTGTATAGAACTATTCAAAAATAAAGCAGGAAGTTCTCTAAGTCAAACAAATTCTTTTGTTTTTAGAAAATCTTCTTTAAAATTGCCTTTATTTTTCATTGAGTTTTTTTTTTTCCTTTGTTTCTACCTTTCACCTTCTGTTGAGACTTAACATATCAATTTAATTCTGAAATCGTTAATTCTGGAAGGTTGAAAATTTCATCTTTCCCTATCAGGGAAAGCAGACATATGGATCTGTCTCTTATTAGCACTAGATAAGAGCTACTACCTCATATGGTAAGCAAACATGCCACATTCTCTCTAGTCCTGAGCAGGCTTCAGCAAGCAATGTTAATGTAATTGCGGGCAACCTTTGCTGAGTTGTGCAGTGAACTGCATCTTGGCCCTTCTACATCTGTCACACAAGCTGAACTCTCAATATGTATCAACTCTCTACAGGCAGCTGAAATATGAAGGCTATTTGTCTAGATATATTGACTATAGAGACTATTTAAAAGCCTTAGACTATTTGTTCCATTATTTTAATCAACTCAAATTTATGAGTTGATTGATTTTTGCAGACCAGAATAGTGTTTTGTCTGTTTCAAGTAGGACATGACATGAACTTATGTGGAAACAGTAACAGAGAATTAAAATGGAAGCTACTGAAAAATATCAAGTCATTAAAATAAAACCTTTTTCTTTTCCTGTGAAATCATGAATAATATCTTGAGAATTTTTTTTTTTCAAAGATTCAGAATTTTCATGACATTATTTAATCTTTTCAGAAAGTTTTTTCTCCTCGAGCAGAACAAATAGCAAAACAAAACAAGTCTGCAGAAATACCTGATAATTGAGCTAAGGATAATATTGTTAAAATTGTCTTGATGTAACTACTCTGAGTTATTGTGACGTATTAAAGTCAAGTGAAAAGAGTTTTTATTCTTTAGTATGTTGATCCTGTGGCAGGCTATTTAAAGTTTAAATGATGAATATTTTAGAAGCTTTTATTGACGATGTTTTCAGACAATGCCCTTTAGGTATATACAGCCACTAATACCAATAATGCCGCAGGCTGTTTCAAAGAATCAGAGTGTCTGGGATTGGAAGAGACCTCTGGAGGTCCTTTGGTTCCACTCTCCTGCTCAAGCAGGTCCGTCCAGGATCATGCACAGGTGAGTCTGGAAAATCTCTGAGAATCTTTATGATGGAGACTCCATCTCTGGGCAACTTCTGCCAGTTACTACTCACCCTCACAGTAAAAAAGTGTTTCCTGATGTTCTGGAGAAAAATCCTGTGTTTTAGCTTATGCCACTGCTATTGTCTCTGGACACATCAAAAAAAGCCTCACAAGCTCTAATAAAAATAAGACTAAAATCAGACCATGAGTACACAGACAAACAGGAACACACAGGAACAATATTTAGTTTTCTGAAGGTATAATAACCAAAAGAGTTTGGCTAACTGAATTTTAGTAGAATAAACGACCTGTTTTGCAGGAAAAGAAGAAAGAATTCTGTATGTGTCAAGTATGATGCACAGGTTGCCATTGCAGGCAAGTGAACTACAAACAAAAAATTAAATGTGAGAATATGCTTAAAAAAATATTTTGAAAGAACATGATTCTGTCAAGGGGGATGTGGTAGATTTTACTGAAAGCCAGCCTTGGAATTGTAAATTTCCCCCTGAATTCTAAGAAAAGACAGTCTGCTTGAGATCACTGCCATCAAAAACATACAATCTCCTCCTGTCACAAAAAAAAAAAAAAAAAAAAAAAAAAGCCGACAACAAACAGCTGAAGGGACAAAGACTTGATTTGACTGTCTAATTTAGGCCCTTTCATTCAACACTTACAAGACTATTGAGAATTTGCCAAGTAAAAAATTCATATATTTCAAGACTTGTTTTTTATTAATTAGAAGTGTTTTGACAAAGTGTACAGTACTCAGGAACTGAATCCAAAAAAAGAAGTCCATGTGAAATAGAAGTTGTTACATACTATTAAATGGAAGTTATTTATATTTAGTGCAAGTAACTTTCACATTCCTCCTTATGGAATGACACTGACACCAGAAACTGCCTGCCAGATAAATTGTGTCTGAAGGGATTGAAAAATCTGAAAAAATATTTGAATAGTGACCTTCTATGAAGGACAATATGTAATATTGCAATATGTACAGTGTTATGCATGTGCATACTACATATGCAGTAATTTAAGTCAAAAGGAAAACCCATGATCATGGCACAAGAAAAAAAAATCTTGTAGGAAATGTTACTGTACCTACTTCCCTGAAATAAAGTTACTTAAAAAATTACAGTATAAAGGAATTGTGTATTCACTATTTTTGCTGTTTATGACCATCTTATCAACACCTGATGCTCACCTGCAATGTAGTGGATATTAGTATTAATGTTTTACAGTGAAGTATAGGTTCAATGAACAAAAGTTATATTTTGTTCCCATTTATCCTAAATACAATAGGCCTAAAAATAATGTACACCAAGGTAGAAAAGCCAGATTTTAATCTGTATTTTGAGCAGACAAATGATGGAATGGCACTTGAAAAGCATGTGGTCTAGTTATGGATATATACTTCAAGAGAAGCCTGAGATTTAACTGCAAGAAGCTATTGTCCTTGGAGATTTACAGGGAAGATCTGAATGTACATATGCATGCTAGGCTGAGTAAAAATCTCACTGTGTTGAGGGCTTCAAACTATCACCTGATAAAAGTGACAATGCATGCAAGTGAGGCAATGTCTCTCAGCTGTATTGTAGGCACATGAGTTGTGTCCGGTGTCATGAACTTAGATAGTCATGTCCTTTGAGGAAAGCATTGTTTTTTGTCTCTAAAATTTAAAAAAAAGAAAAAGAGAGAAAGATATTCTATCAGTTTTACTAAGAAAATATTGGACAGATGGTGAATCAAACCATTCGAAGTGTGCTGAGCATTTTAGAATACACTTTGAAAACTTAATGTATGAAAAAAATGTATGTGTGATGCATTCAGCATTTTTTAAGGTTATGTTTAAGCTATGCTATATCTAGAAAATATATTTATAGTTTTTATTGCTCATGCTAATGAGTGTATATATATATATATATATCTTCATTTTGCCTTTGTTGGACAAGCCCAAAATTCTGTATTGATGCCTCCCCATGAATGAATGACATGAGATTTCTTGAATGACATGAGATTTCTTTCTGGTTTTTGGTTCATAAGCCCTGAAAACTAGTGTCTGTAATGATAACTGTGAGTTACCATATTGGTATCAGCTTGGAACACAAGCCACACTCTTCACAGTCCTTGAACATTTTCCACTCCAAATATAGCCTTTGCTCATAAGCTTTTTTAGTTGCACACCTAAGAGGTTTTTTATTTATAGGCTGGGAACATACAGCATATCAATACCAAATGTCTTTCAAGAAGTTCAAATTTAGATATGCAGAATTAGTATAATCTCTGTGGTTAAAACGCTGTTAGAAATAGTTATTTTATATATATATATATATATATAATATATATATGTGTATATATATATATGTGTGTATATATATATATATATATATATATATCTAGGAATAGTTAGAAACTGTCTGGAATTTCTGTTAAGACCAGTGGAGGTAATTTGTAGGGTGTTTTCAGTAATGACCTAAGAATCAAATAAAGATTAGAAAAATTATGACTTCAAAATTGTTCAGGAAAACATATACTTCAAAAGAAGATTAGAAGGGATAGAAAAAGGCTGAACTATTTTTGGGGTTGTTTATTTGTGGGAGGTTCTTTGTCTGTTAGCCAGTTTCCTTGCTGAATGACAGCTTTTGGTGGAATAAGTGATAAGGAAAACTAATTTTTTTCCCATTGAACCAGAGGACAAACCCACAAGGGATGCATGTGGTCTTAACTGCAAAGTTTCAAAGAAAACCTTGCCTGCTTTACTAAATTGAATGCGTATTGTACATATAGAGTTTTCAGAACTTTGTCTTTAAAAACCCTTATCAAGAAGTGTGTTTGACTTGCACTATATCTGGGTAGTATCCATATGTCATTATTACCTATTTACTGTAAGCAATCAAGTAGGAAACCAGAATCATTTTCATGACTTTATTTCAGATGAAATAATAATACAACCAAAAATAGACTTGTTTTTCAGTTCTGGTGGATACTTAGGGTGATATTTATTATCCCTCAATAGTTTACTGTATTGATAAAAGAACAATGAATCTGATACAGGTTGTGTTTGAAAACAGGCAGTTTGAAAACCATATTTGGTCACATTTAAAAGCTATGATGCAGAATCATTATGTAATAGAATTTACAGATTCTCTTTTCACAGAAGCAGCACATTACTGAGAATGGCAGTTTGAATGCTGAACAAAATATTTCCAGTACAGTAATTTAAAGCTAGAATGCCATTCAGCAAACATGAACAAAACCAAATGGACAGTTTGCTATCTTTCTCTACAAGTATAAATATGTATCTATCTAGGTATATTTAGATATATATACATGCACACATATATATTTGATATTGTCATGGTTTAAATCCAGCTGGAAATTAAACACTACACAGCTACTCACTCAAACCCCCTTCTCTCCACCCCACCCTGGTGGAACGGGGAGGAGATTAAAAGTAAAATATGTCTGTTGAGATAAGAAAAGTTTAACCATTGAAAATAAACTAAAATATAGTAATAATGGCAAATGACAATAACACTGATAACAAAACAGGAAGACCAAGTGATGCTCAGTGCGTCTGCTCATCATCTGCTGACTGATGCCAGACCCCCACCCAGTGAGCACAGATTGATCTCTCTTCCTGATAAATGCCCCAGTTTATATACTGGGCAGGATACGGTGTGGAACATCCCTTTGATCAGTTTGGGTTATCTGTCCAAGCTGTGCTCCCTCCCAGTTTCTCCCTCCCAGTTTCTCCCGTGTCCTCCTCACTGGCAGAGCACGAGAGAAGTCTAGGATAAACACAACTTGGAAAAACCCCACATATCAGTATGTTATCAACACTATCCCATTCTGAATACAAAACACGGCAATGTAACAGTGTAATAGCTACTGAGAAGAAATTAACTCTACCCTAGATGAAACCATGTATGTATGGGTGTATATATATATATATATATATATATATATATATATATATATATATATATATATAAATAGAAATGCAGTACCAAAGATTTTGCAGTACCAAAGTAGAGTGAGAAGAAGTTTTTGGTTCAATCATTATTAATTTTTCCATGCTTTCTACTTTGAACTATAACATTTTGCTAAAAACTGGGAGAAGGGATATCATTATCTACTTAGTTTGCTTAGTACTGTTTATGTAAAAATGGCTATTTCTCTATGAAACCATTTTATGATGATGGATTATACATTTTATTTGGCGTACTTACAATTTCTGTTTTCTTATTTGGGTTCTCATGCCTTATGAGCTATGAGAGTATTTTCTCTTTCATACAATACTTCAAAATTTTCAATGTCTTACAGAAACTGAGAGACTCTCCCAACTGAGAGGTTCTTTGATACTTAACATAAGCAATGTTAAAATGAAGTCCTTTTTATATACTGATAGAAATTATTTCCCCCCATTTATAATGAAAAATGAGAGTCTACTAACACTGATTATTTCCATGACGTGAGTTCATTACTTTTCTTGGATAATCAAATCAAAATTCATCATATAAACTGACTATTCTTTTTCATGTGGCAACGATCCCATTTTTCTTTCTAATTACTGTCTTAATTTCTCCAAGCTGTGCATGAAACTGTAAAAAATTCTTTTCCCCCATCTGATAAAAATTCTTAGAACAGAAAACTTATCTCATGAAGAAATTTGTATGCACACTTGGTAGAGAAACCATCTCATTTAAGGTGGACAGGAATTTTATCAGGTCCTAATAGATAGAAAATAATCTATAAACATTTTATGACTACTCAAAGATAAATTACATACGTAAGAAATCAGAACATAATAACTAATTTTAAAATAAATAATTGATATCTGAAGAATTAGAAAATTCATATTTTATGAGACTCTATTGACAAATTAACAAGTTAAGTTTGAATATTTCTTTTATACAAGATGGTAACTTCCATTCCCTCTACAGCAAATTGTTACAGAGAAAATCATTGCTGTAGTTAAGAAGAAAATACATCTGCTCTCTTGTTAGAACCTTAATTCCTCAATCCTCCTGGGGAGAAGTATCTACTCCATGCAGTGAGTAACTTAAATTAGGCTTGTTATGTCAAGAAGAAAAAAAGCAAAAAAAAAAAAAAAGAGAGGGTGAGAAAGAAAAAAATAAATCACCTTTTTGAGAATTACAGACTCAATTATGTTGGAAGAGACCTCTGAGATCATTGAGTCTAACCTATGACAAAACACCACCTTTTCAATTAGACCATGACACTGAGTGCCACATCCAGTCTTTCCTTAAACACTTATGGGAATGGTGACACTTCCATCCCCATGGCAGTCCATTGCAATGTGCAATAACCCCTTCTGGGAAGAAATTCTTTCTGATGTCCAGCTTAAACCTCCCCTGGTGCAGCTTAAGACTGTGTCCTCTTGTCCTGTCACATGCTGCCTGTGAGTGAGAAGAGACTGACTCCCACCTGGCTACACCCTCCTTTCAGGCAGTTGTAGAGAGTGATGAGGTAACCCATGAACCTCCTTTTCTCCAGGCTGAACACTCCCAGCTCCCTCAGCTGCTAGTAATCAGATGCGCTCTAGATCCTTCACCAGCTTCATTGCCCTTCTCTGGACACACTCCAACACCTCAGTGTCCCTCCTGAGGGATGATTCCTCTTCCCATTTACTGAGGCAATGCCAATGGCTAGATTATTATTTAGCTCTTAAGTGCTAAAGCATTCTTCTATTTATCTGTCACAAGGCTGTACTCCACTACAAGTTTTGGACTTGTGCCTGGCTGACCCTCACAACTTTCTTTTATCCTGGTAGTCTCATAGCCGACTTCTGTAGTGATAGACATTGTTCAAACAGAAAGGCTGGGGACCCAGCATTCAAAGAAGTGAAATCAGTGAAAAGAGAGCCTCTGCCCCCTTCATGAGTTCATATTTATTTTTTTCTGTGCAAGGTTGAGTAAAAACTCTCCAACTTCTTTTTTATTTTTAAGCTCCTCAGAGAATATTTAGAAAGCTATGAGAGAATTCAAACATTAATTTCTTATGGAGGGAGAATATAACCACTCTATCTCAATAATTTTTGAAATAAGGCAATGGGCAGGATAGGGTAGACAGTGATGGCAGGGAAGAAAATTAGAATTAAACAAATGTTATGTAGTTTTATACTTTTTTTGGTACTTATATTCAGTTACACAAATGCACATATGTGTTTCCATGTGCAACTGTGAATTTTTTGGTTTTTTGCAATGCATTTGTGTTTGTTATGGCAGATCTAATGTGTCAGGCTCTACAGAAAATTGTATTTTATAACATTTAGCATATATAGAGAAAAAACTGTTGGACGAAATTCAAATGAACAAGGTGTCCACAATGAAAAGAGGAATTAAAATAAATTTTAGCAAGCAGAAAAAAAATAATATTGAGAAAGATTTTTTTTGGGTGGTGGTGGGAAATGTGTCTTCACAAGAGACAAAAGCAAATGTGAATGAGAGAGGAGAGCTCATTTATGTAAAGTTGCAGTAGCTCTGAACAAACAAGAATACTTTCAGAAAAAAATTACATAGAGACAATAAACCAGGAGGTTTTGATTCCTGAAGTGTCTATGAATGTGTAGAGCTACCTATTTCAACATCAGTTTTACATCTTTCTAATTTTAGCTTTTATTTCCCATGTATCATTTTTTTTAAGTCCTTATTAATGTGCAAAGTAGCTGGATGGAGGGTTTTTTTTGGTTGTTTATTTTTAGTAAAGCAACTTAGAAAATACAAAGTGAGATGGTACTGCTGCAGAGTTTTTATATTTGATGTCCTTTGTTTAATTTATACACTTATTTCATTTGGAAAAAAAAAAAAGAATATATTGCATAATCCATTTGTTGTGTGATTGAGGAACAGGCAACCCATACATAAATTGCTTTCTTTGTATTGATCAGAAGGGCCTCAGAAGCAATAAAAATAATACACTATTAACTGATGTTGTAGATTGCAGACACAGCACCACCAAAGAGCACCTAAGGAAAATTTGGAGGGAGAATGATGGCTTTTAACTTTGTTAGCCTGCTATTAAACTTTTGCATATTCGGAAATCTTTCTTCTTTAAAATTGCTAGTCTTTCCTAAGGAAATGTAAGTGCTCCATGAATCTTCAATAGTGAATAGAGGATTATTGGCCATAAAACACGTTTGAGGTCAATTAAATGATTTCTCATTTGTTCTGCAAAAGAAAGGAATAAACTGAATCCTTAAGGCAAGAGTGAACTGGTTTTGTAATGTCTTTAAATGACTTCAGTTACTAGTACTGAGAACTACTTTAATAAAAAAATGAGAAAAGACAATTTTTCATATTTATGTAATTCACTTAGAGCACTACCTTGTAGGTCAATGAGCTATGAGGAAAGGCAAGAGTAGGAATTTGCATTTTTCCTCCTTTATTTTCCTTTTCCTTTTACTGTGCTAAAAAGTACCAGTGCAGAAGACAATTGGGAAAAAAAAAAAACAAACCAAAAACCTGAACCAAAATGAAACAATAATTCAAGATTTAAGCTGTGAAGGAACCAACATCTTTTCCAAGCAAACTTACAGTAAAATATTACACACTGGATTTTGACAGCTGGCTCAAAGAGAAAGTGCTTTTTAGGTAGAAGGTAAACATAAAGCAAGTGATTTGAATGTCTTTGCCACCAAGAAAATACTTCAATACTATGGTGGGGGAGACTCTGGCCTCTGAATCTACTGCTGAATGGATCACTCACAAAGAGAAGGTATTGCTTTGCACTCCTGAAAATGAGAATTTGTTAATCTGTTATTCTGAATAATAAAGAAACCGAGAAACATTTTGAAGCACAATTGGATATAGTGGGAATTTTCACAATTCTTTTCACAATTTTTCACAATCCTTCCTACTCTCCAGATAATGGGTTAGAGCCTTCTGTATGTTTGTGAAAGTGACTGCAGAAAAAGAAAGAAAAAAAAAGTTGTTGGGATGCTACAATCTCTGAGTTTTCAAAACTGACTTCTAAAAAGATATTTAGTAATCGTACTAGTTGCTTAAAACATTTTGGAAAAATTCAATATCCTGCATGCTGCTCCTCAGATTTTATTGTAAAGCTGTAAATTATTGCATTGGTATACCATTTTTTGTAATCAGGCAGAAGCTACTAGAAATTTTTGTTAGTTCTCAAAGGTTGTTTGTTCCTTGGAGAAAAGTCAACACTGAATTATTAGGATGCAAATAATATAAGATGCAGCAAGTGGTATGCATTTAAAGTGCTCTTCAGCATTGCTTCTGGAATCTAACTGATTCCCTTGCTCTCTTGTGATTGCTTCCTCTTTTAAAATTTTTACTCCCTTCATAGAACTGCCCCAATGACCTACTTTGTCTATTGCTCTGATTGAATTCTTCCATAAAACCTTTTGCTCTGATCTAATGTATCTCTCAGGATCAACAGAGTCCTGTAGAGCAATTCAGAGTCACTACATGATAATACATTTTAGTATAGAACCAAATAATGAAGAACATTTTTTCCTTTCAAATGGCTCTGCAGGCTAAAGAAGTGACACTAAATATCACACTGTTGGGTCTCTACAAGAGCAAGAAAGATGATGGCAAAGCACACACTCTATACACTCACTGATGTAGGTGAGGCCAGACTCTTGAAGATTTGACTGTTTACTCAAGTCAAGCAAGGGGTATTACAAACTTTGCTTAATGTAACCAACTATGATAATTCTCATCTTAATAAATATTAAAAATGTTTAATATGTACCATACATACTTAATTATTTTATGTGAATTTCAAAATATACTTTGTACTACAGACTCCAAATGCTTTCATTCTCTCTGCTCCTGAAATAAATTTCTTATTATTGCTTTTCAAGGTATCCCTTTATTAGAAGTTTCAGATACATTGACAGTTATGTGTACTTTCATACGTAAATACAAAGTCTTTTGATTCTTTCTACACTTCCTAGATTTAACAGGAGATGGAAAATCTATATCTGCTGCATGGTTTAAATAGTGTATAAAACTGAAGGGAATAAAAGAAAAGATTTTATGATGACTTCAGACTTGTATTGACTTTGATATACTAATGCTAGACCTATACAAGTAGAAATTTTAGCAAATAGTTGTCTTCTGCATGATGTGCTAGCATTATGGGATTTTGTTTCTATTATAGCACTGATTTTTATTAAATATATTTTTAATCTTTTTTTCATAACTTTTTGTTTTAAACTGACAGGTGAATGATTCTGCATTATAGCTGTATACCAAAGAAATGAACACTTCAAAACTTGAAAATTTTCACTTTTTTCAAAACATAAAATAATTTTTTAAGTTCATGCATGTGCATTTGTGTGAATATTTGAGCTATAAATGGAATGTAAATGTGAGATTAGGCAATATAAATCTTTGCAGCATCTTGATAAATATGTAACAGAGGTAGAAGATCTATCTGATGCCTTTTGAGTGAACATGAAGCACCAGTGCCACCAGTAAATATGAAAGCATTAAGTCAACAAAAGTAGCAAGTGAAATCATATTCTATAAATCCAGTGCTGTGCAACAGTAGATGCATGTTTCAAAAGTAAGAAATACTTATAGAAAACACGTAGAAAGAATGTTAGGCCAATTAGGAAAATGCAGAAGATTTTAAGGCAAAACTTTTAAATTTGTGTAATTTTTTGTCATGCTAGCAAACCAGAAACTTGGAAAAAACATTATTTCTAATGATAAGCACATGGAGAAAAATGTTAGAATGTGGAAATCCATCAAAACACAGCTTTTTTGTAATGAATAAATGTTAATTTATTGGAAATTATAAGTTCTTTTAATGTTAATTAAAATGGAAATTGGAAGTTCTTTTAATCATCAGACCCATCCTATTATGGGACAACCTTCACATAGAAGCAGTAGAGGCAAAACCCAGCTCCACTTTAAAGTCAGAAAATCTTTGCTTTATGAAAATGTAGGAGGTTAGAGAGTTTCAACTTGGTGCTCTGGGAAGTCCTTTTAATCTGTTTAACTTCAGCAGCATCTGTTTCACCATGGGCTGATAGATTGGTTCAAAACCATGATCTTGAAACTAATCACTATTTGATTTGGGATATTAAGAAATGGAGTGAGCACTGATCTCGTGTATACAGTAGAGCTGTGCCCTGTAATTTCGTCAAAGCAACAGTGTTAGGAAAGGTTAATGCGAAAGTACTTTATAATGATGATACTACTGCACAAAAATCATATACTTCCATGCTGATTTGCCCCTCTCATCTGGATCACCATTCGCAACAGGCAGTATTTTAACATTTGTGGAAAGGAGAACAGTCGTTCTGAAGATATGAGAAATGTGCTTGCAATAAATACACCTGCTCCTGCATTTTAAATTATTAATATAAAAAGCCACACAAGGAAAAATTTTTAAATTAATTAATTATAATATAGGAGTATTTTGTGAGAAGATGGGTTAAAACACATTAAAAGCTGAGGCCTGAAAGTATTTGTTCTGTACTCAAGGGAAAGGAGGTTTTTCAGCTTGTCATATAGTATGACCTTTAGTACATTTAAGCCACTGAAGTCATCCATGGACAGATATATGGACAGACACCATACTTTGTTTTAAGTTTCTCAGGAAAAGATAAATAAGAAAATCAGCAAAACCATATAAAACAATCAGCTTCCCTTGTCCTCTTTCCTTCCTCAATCAAATGAGTAACATATATCTAAAATGATTAATCATTCAATTAAGCTTCAGGATAATTTCATCTGAAGAGTTCCTTGGAAATATGTGATTTTTGTGGGTATACATCTCATTTGGGCCAGCTAACTAACAAATCAAAACAAAAGCATAAATAACTAGTCCAACAACTTCAGACAATGCCCTGAGGAAAACGCTGATTCTAGCTGAAATTTTCAGGGGAGCTGTTTTGAGTCTGACAAATCTGAAGTCCTCTGTTGTAAGACAGATATCTAGTTTGCAGAAAACATGTAATAAAGATCTGTTAAGTACTATCTGAAGGATGATCATCAAGGTTGTGCAGATGATTCAAGAACACATCTCTCCTCCCACTGCTGTCTCTTCACATAAAGGTGTGTCCTAGGGTGACGTCATGATGCTTGTATCCCCATTTGTGTGTTCTGTTTATGCTGGATATTATGTTCTGTGCCTTCAAGACTGGCTCTGAAGAGTGAATGTTTTGTTTTGGGTTTTGTTATCTGCCCGCTCCCCCACGGCTGGCGGGACACAGAGACAGGGAGTACATAGTGCGGCTTTTGCTTTTTGCTGGGCTTTTTGCTTTGCTCTTGCTCTGGCTTCTGCTTGCTCCTGCTTTGCTCTTGCTTTTGCTTCTGCTTCTGCTCATTAGCTAGTTTAGCTAAGCAGTCCATTTTTTTTTTTTTTTCCCCCTGGACTGTTTTTTTTTCCTTTTTTCCTTTTTTTCTTTTTTTTCCCTTTTTTTTTCCTCCCCTTTTTGGAACTACTTGAACCTGCTCTGGACTGGGACCTGGAAACACCGAGAGCTTGCACCTCGTGGCTTGTAGCAGCCATCTCCAGCGCCGGAGGGACTGACAACAGAGCAACCACCCCCCAAGAGAGACTTTCTGAATTTGTCATCCTTTTCAGAGTGGTGAAGGAGTGTTATCATCTGGTATTGTTCATTCTGTGTGCTGGGGGGTGCTGTGCCTGTTAAATAAACAGGTTCTTTCCACTTCTCTCCGAGGAATCCTTCCCGAACCGGTTGGAGGGAGGGGCTGTGTGGGTTTGCTTTCTGGAGGGGCCTCCTTTTGCAGATTTTCTCCCAAATTTGCCCTAAACTAGGACAGGTGGAACTAGAGAAAGACAGTGTACTCTTTCTGTGGAAAAGAAATTAAATGCTTTTCTAGGTCAGCAGAAAAGTACTTTTTTTCCTCCTTTTATGTCTTTTAGGAAGAAACTTGTACTTATAGACCTAGATAGGATATGTATGAAAAATAAATAAAAGCAGTACAACAATTAACAAGGAAACAAATATAAACAAATATGATCTTCATGCAGAAGATCACATGCAGTTAGTGTGTATTTTGGGAATAGGGTTTGTTGTTACTCAGAGGGCTATAACATGCTGAGAAAAAATGCATTGTATACTAGGAAAGCCACATACCATAGCTATATATGCAACCCATGTCATATGTTTGTATGACTACATCGTACCGTATACTTCCATGGTTTTTACCTCTATTATTAGACAAGAAAGTCACAAAGACTCTAGCTTGAATTAATTTGTGAGATGCATGCAACATTGTCTCCCCTACTTGTGTCCCATTGCACTGGGGACAAATCTACTGATGTTCTGACTCCATTTCACAATTAATCCATGACACTGTAGAGGAAACATTCCCTAGAAATGGTAGCTTTTAGTACAAAATAGTTTCAATGTGCTCCTTAATATTCTGTGTTTGAGGGCCTGGCAAAGTTAGCTAAAGACCTTCAGCGCTGTTAACGGGACTCTTGGGATGGAGTATCTTTTCTTGTAAGACACTTGTATTTCTAAGGTAATGAGCTCTGTTGGGGGTAATTTAGATTATAGAATGCTTTAGATTATAACATTATTGTTTCTAATTAGGTATGCCTTAAAAAGGAGCGTGAGTTTTTGAGTTACTGAATATTTACTGACTATTAATTACCTGTTAAATAAAATACGTAATTTTAAAATATTAAGGAAAAAAATCCAATAATAAGTATTGTATATATTATGTACATAAGGGAGTACAATTTGTTTGCCTAATGAAAACAATTTCATGAATTTCAGTAACTCTGCTTCAACACTTCAAAACACACCCATAACACCCTACCCCTGAATATGGCAAATGGGAGACAGATGGAAGACTGCTGAGCAAGCGGAGGGCTCAAAATCCCACTCAGAACAATTGTGAAACTTCAGCAGAAAGTGTTGTAGCCTTTCCCTTTTTGTATATGATGAGAGGAGAAGGCAGTGTCAGATGGACTAGCTCCTCTACTGATGTAAATTAGCCCATCTAAGCTGATGTTCTAGAGATACAGAAATTTATACCAGCTACAGAGATGTTGTAATGCATATATATGAAATATATGAAGGCCTGTTCCATGGGTTAGCTTCTTTTCTGGTCTCTGGTGTAAATTTACCTTTTTTGGTATACTCCCTTCTAAATGTTTCTACCAAGAAAATCTTTCCTTGTGTGTTTTTTTGCTGTATAATATTAGCTGAACTTTTCAACCTATTCAAAATAAAAAGCAAAATAGTAATAATTGAAAAAAGAGAAATAGTTAAGAATTGTGAACATTGAGAGAAGCCATGAAGTTCTTTGAACTGGATTTCCAGGACAATTAAGTGGCATAGGACAATTAATGCCCCAGACTTGGCTACAGTCTGGGGAAACCTTACCCTTACATAAAAAAGCTCTAAATAAGTAGATGAATGAAGAATTCTGTAAAATTGTGCAAAACATCAGCGTATCACTATTGTGTGCATGATACCTCCACAGCTTGCCTGTGCATGTGAACGCTGCCTGTGGAAAGCCCAAGGTCTGTTGTGCCCAGGTTTCTCCAGCAAGATGCATCAGCAGCAGGCTGCCTGCAGCTGGTTGTTCAAGCAGAGGCGATCACATGGGTGTGAGTCCTGTACCCAGACAATGTTTTAGCTGCAGCTAATTTGGAGTTATTCACTGAGTTTATCAGGAGTCACCATTTGTCCCTGAAGAAAAGGCGATATTTTGTGAGCTGTGCCACACAGATTTGCAGGTTGATCTTAGGACATCACCCCCAGCCAGACTGTCCAGCTCACTCCCATCCCTCTGGATCTGGGTGTCTGTCATGGTGCAGAGAAGCCAGCCCTCAGTGCTCCATGACAAGTGTCTGGGAGGAACAGCCATTCGTCTTTCTTGAAAACTAAGATAAAAGGCGACAAGTGAATTGTTGTAACAGCAATTCTGACTTAATTAAGGAAATCACAGATACTTTTTCTTCCAAAATTGGTGTTGTTACTGAAATGTACTGTGCATGTGCGTTCAAAGGCTGTCTTTGAACAAGAAGTTAGAAATAAGAAATAAGGGGAAGGCAGGGCCCAGGCAAGAACAAACCAGTGACGATCAAATATTAATGGATATCTCTTGGAATTTCCAGGAAAAAAGAATATGAAAAGGTAGCTTATGGGAAATAGACATTCTTTATGTACAATAGAAATTACTTTAAATTAGTGAAATAAAACTTTACCATATGTCTGCAAATATTTTCTGCTGATTATGGTTCAAGCTAAAATTAAGAAGTAAAAATGATTTAGCAGAAATAATAGAAATCAGAAAGATTATAAGCATAAACACACTAGTAGGAATGTGACCACTAGAAAACCATAGCTGTAGATGGATATTGAGTGAACAAAGTATAATCAAGCACATAGTGCAACAATAATGTGAATGAGAGATGCAGCAAAGTAATCACAGGTTAAATGGTGGCATGGAAAACTTAAATGAAACAGTTAACCTTTTTAAAAAAGTGGTGCTTGTTAAAAATTAGCACAAACATATCTACAAGAAAAACTATGGTGTCCTATAGACAAATGTGCAGTATTGAGCAGGGATATCTCTGAATCTTCTGGTATTCTCTAAAACCAGCAGGAACCTTTGAACGGTCCTTTCAAAGTGACAGTCCTTTCAAAGTGAAGACAGGACATGTTTTCCTGGTAGGAAGGGCAAAAACAAGAACTCAAGGATAAACATGGAGGCAGTTTTAGTGTTTCTTATAAAGCACATAAAAAATGAAAACCCAGAAATAGAAATGGTAGGCTTTCATAGTTCACGTTCAACTGAATTATTGGATGATTGTGCTAAAAAACCAAAAGGAACCTTTCTTTGGGCAGCATACACAATGGAGTGGACATCAAAAATTAAGATATTTTTCTTGAAAAACAAACAGCAGTAATGTAAGAAGCCAGGAAAGAAGCTTTGATAAAATATCAGTCACACTACATACAGTCAGAGAGTTTGTAATTGTCTCAGGGTGCATTTGGGATTAAATGGTTATTTGTGTTTGGTGCTGTCAACTTTTATCCAGAAATCATCATCTGGTTCAGTATTTCTGAATTTCCTTTCCTAAATTAAGCTGGGTAATTAGTTTGATTCTAGCTATTTAGTACTCTAACTAGGTTTAATTAAACAAAATAGTGACTGTGTGTTTATGAATATCATTTTTCTTGCTGTTATCCTGTTCAAAACTCTCAGCGTGGTTTTGGCATTCTGAAAATGACAGGTGAGCTCTCCTATACTGAATTAGCATTGCATGAAATTTTATTGAGAGTAACAAAGTCTGATTCCTTGTGACTTTTACTGATCTTCTTCAAGACTTTAAAATTTCAGGGCTTGAGAAACCAAATTGATCACCAGTTACTGCTATGATGCCAATGATTTAAGTTCATAGCCAAGACTGAGTAGTGGGAATAAATCCTGGTTTTGCAAGGATTTGCAAGGATCCTTTGTTCTCCCCATTTTGCAAGTCCCTACCAAAGTGACATTCATTACCTTGTTGCAAAATTGGAGACTTTTGTTTGATGTTGGAGCCATAACAACCTATCATGATTTTTCTTTTCTACACCTACTTTTGGGGAAAAAATACAGAATCAAAAGACCAAAACAATCAATGGGACTTGATTTGTATTGTCAAAGGGGAGCTACTTAAGTTCATGGAGATCAGGGATTCTTTCTCATGGCTGAGCAACAGAGATGGCTCTGAGTATTGACATATTAGCAACATTGTGTGAGAATAAAGATTAGGGAGAAGAAAGTAATTCTGAGCATTTTGATAACTATCACACAGAAATAGACAGCAGAAAGGAAGCAGCAACTTCAACATGCTTTTTACTTCATTTTAGTCTAGTTTCAATTACAGAGGAAAACTACAGCTGAACAAATCTGATACAGATGTCCAGGAGCTCCATTAAGAAAGAGTCCTGTGGTGATAGAACATAGTTTTGAGAGAGGATAGTCCTAATTAACCAATTTGTTTTACAGAAAAGTAAAATCATATTGGAAAGAGGGACCTTTCTTTCATAGAGCTTGACCTATGTTTTTTGAGCTTTTCTCCTTTATTCCATCTGTCTCCCAGGAACCACAGTTTCCTATAATGGCCCTGTGGTGCTCTCTTTTCTTGTCTGTGAAATACTGCAGAAAGAAAAGTGTCAGTACTTTGAGGACAATGGAAAAAATGGAGACAGATCTGGCATCACTGAAAGACAGAAAGATTTAATGTATGACCACCTGCAAAGGGACTAACGACTAACTACAAATAACAGATTTAAAATCAAAATAAAGGAACACACTTTTATGTTGAAAGAAGGATTTCAGTGGCTATAGTGAAAATTCAGGAAAATAATTTCTCATGTATATTTTAGAGCAGTGGGCGTACAAAATCTCTCTTTGGAAAAGTAGATTATAAAGTCTAACTTTCTTTAAACTTTTTTCACTTTCCATGATGAAAAGGAAAAATAAAAACACCTTATAGAGAAATAAAGATGAGGAAGGAAAAATATAAGTGGGAGAAAATACTACAAGGATTTCTGACCTGTCCCACCCACTCATTACTGATTAACAAACCAATAAAAAGATTCGCTTGCATTCTCACTTGAAAGCAGGTATTTCACTAACTAGGAATGAATAAAATAAAAGGAGAAGATTAAAGGAAAAAACAGCATAGTGAAAAATGGCAAAACTATAATTAGCTGGAAGTTTGCAACATATTTTTGGTCCCTGTATTTTAACACACCCCATGAAAAAGAAGGAAGTCATAGCCAGGGTTGCACAGCTTGCACAGATACATGTTTTTACTTTGAATGGGAGTGAATTCAGTATGTTGTATTCAGCATGGCTTTTTAAAAAATCTTGACAACTCACAGGTTCTTTTTTCCAGTCTATATGGCGTACATCTTGGCTAAATGTGGCCAAGATAAAGATCAGTATAAAGAGATCTTCTGCAATCAAAATCATCTAGACTGCCAGAAAAACTAATATGCAGGAAGAGCCTAGAGTTTGTATTAGTATGGATACTTTGATCTTTTTATTATCATTTTTGTTATTAAAATGCATGAGAAATAACTTTATGCATATACATATTGATTTTCTTGCTTAATATTAACTTTGAAATGGGAGTGTTTGCTGGTAGGGGGGGGATTCTGTAGATAATAAGGAACAGAACAAATTTCCAGTGAAAGAAGTGTGGCAAATTAATTATGAGAGTCAAGGACAGTAGAACACCATATTATTAGTATCATTTTTGTTAAATCTATAACAAAACTATAGCTTCAATGAAAGTTTCTTAAATACAGACGAGAAACAGGTATAAAAGATTGAAGAATTTTTAAGAAAGGACTTAAATTGCTAGGCTTATATATATTACTTGTGTTTCAAGTAATAATTTCCACTGCAGGTGTCCTTCAACTTTATTAAGCATTCTCATAAATACAAATCTTACAGTGGATAATGTTAATTCTCTTTAACAGAAAACCAAATGTTAAATGATGTCCTAGCACTTCAGGAAAAACAGTGTTTACACAGCCTATTTCTCTATACATGTATGGCTATGTTATCCTCTAGTTAGTTTAAAATCTTTTGAAGAATGTGAGTGATGATGATCAACTCACCTTCTCAGAGTGGAAAAAAACCCATTAAGACAGGAATGCTATCCCATTGTCAGAGACCATCCTTCCTTAATACAGAAAATTCTGGTTAAACATGCTGCTGCTCCAACCCCTCTACCATTCTCTTGGGTTACTGAAGAAGTATATCCATCATTCTGTTCTGACTGCCTTTGGGGCAAAAGTATTATCCAAATGTATCAGCTTGATTTTTAATTTAAAAAAAGTAGTGTTTGGAATTATTCCTGAAAGATCACTCCTCCCTAAACTAGCAAAAAAGTGCAATTAAGAGTGTACATAATCTACTGGTAGCACTGGTACACAGAGAAGCAGAGTTTACTGGCAGACTTGTAATGGCTATTAACTACCCAAAGACAGTTCTTAATTGGCAAAAATATTTACTTTATATTGCAGTATATGTATGAAGCATTTTTCTCCCTTTTTGAAATAGAATTCAAAAGCGCTGTTTTCTGAGCCTAATAAAGGATTACATTTGACATTTTTGAAAAAAGTTGCAGCAGAACATAATCAACATTCCCCCAGACTAACTGGACAGATGGGCGTGACAGCAGTGCCAATTTATACTCAACTGAAAGACTGCTTTTGGCCAATATTTACTTAATTTGTTGTCACTGTGTTGTCACTGCCACTTTCATCCAAATGAAACTGCACATTACATAAAATACCATACTCAAGCCTGTCATTTTTGCATTGTTAGCTGTGTTCATGATTATTTTACGTAATTTAAGGAAGAAAAAAAGGCAATGGGACTTATAATAATGTGCAAACACTAAATTATGTTTCACACAATGCAGTATAAATGGCAAAGACCTTGGCTAGGAAACCTCACTGTGTTACTGTTGAGAGTTTCAAGCCTGTGGTGTCAGATTAATGTCTACATGGTTTTGCTTGGGTTTTTGTATGGTTATTGTTGTTGGGGTTTTTTCTCTCTCTTTTTTAAAGTCTTTATTTTTAGAACATCCCTGGGTGGAGATATAAGATATCTTTTATAATTCAGCATCTGAAGGTCAGTGACTTAAGTGAAA
The DNA here is from genome assembly GCF_015832195.1 of Motacilla alba alba. Lineage (NCBI taxonomy): Eukaryota > Metazoa > Chordata > Aves > Passeriformes > Motacillidae > Motacilla > Motacilla alba. The sequence goes on from NC_052046.1 coordinate 47,778,445, forward strand.
CTGTGTATGCCCTAGAATATTAAATAAATAAATAGAAGGACTGGATTTAAAGAATGAGTGGAAATCATATTTAAAAGAAACTTTTTCTATTAAAGTCCTCCCTCAAACAATCATATATAAAGCTTTATTTTTAAATTACTGAAATATCTAAAAATGTAGATAGCTTAAATTGCATGTTTTGTAAAAAGAAAGCATAGGCTGCTTTTAAGCTGAGAATCAGAGGCCCAATCTTAAAATACCCAAGAGGAGTATTTTAAAAAGTTTTTCCTTTGAACCAAGAACAGTTGATATTATAACGTAAGATTCATTGTCCTCCTTAAAATGTTTTTCTTCATTTTAAATAACTTACCTGCTAATCTATTGAAAAGCCATGGCAGTCATATAAAATATATTTAATATTAATAAATATATTAAATACTATATAAGAGTGCTATGTAAGCTAAATACTATGTAAGAGAGCTAGCCAAACAATTTTCTTAACACATGCCTACGGGAGCTAGCTATTACAAAAAGTAAAACAAAGGACTGTGTCTGTGTCTTCTCTTCCACCGCAATATAAACCTTTCATTTTTTGGAGGTTTCTCATGGTTTAACCCCAGACAACATTTAAACCCTATGCAGATACTCTCACACTCCTTCCCCTCTTCTCTCCCTCCACCTTATGATGTAAAAGAGAATCAGAAGGCTGAAAATAAGAAAACTGGTGAGTTGAGATGAGTACAGTCTAAGAGATAAAGCAAAAACCATGCACAGAGGCAAAGTCAAACACGAAATTTATTCACCTTTTCCATGGGAAGTTCAGCCATCTCCAAAAGAGCAGGGCCCCATCACATGCAAGTGTTACTTGAGCAGACCAACATCATCATGGTGAACATCCCCAGTCTCTCTTTCCACCTTATAAACTGGGTATGATGCCATAGGGTCTGAGACATCTCTTTGGTCTGTTGGGGTCAGCTGTCCTGGGCGTGACTCCCCTCAATTTTCCACACACCCACTGCAGACTCCTTGGTGGGGTGGTATAAGAGGCAGACAAGGCCTTGATGTAGTGCAGGTAGTGCTCAGCAATAACGAAAACATCTCTATATTATCTGTATATTCAGCACAAAAACAAAGTATAGCCTCACACTAGCCACTGTGAAGAAAGTTAACCAACACAAAGGGTTAGGTTGTTTTTATTATTTTCCAAGTGATGAAAGAAATATTGCATAGGATTTTCAGGTATCATTTTGGTGGAATTCTATGTGACAGTACAGGTAAAAAGAAACTTCTCTCTTCAGCTTTGTTGATTATAGTTGAGGGAATCTTATTATTTAATAAATTTATTAAAAAGTAATCATTGTGGTGCCTTGATATACAAAACCAGAAATATTATATTGGATTCTTCCACCTGGTTTCCAGTTACTACAATGTCCAGGAAGAAACATGCCTAAGTAAAAGCTTTTATAATGCTCATATTAATAATCAGTAGGCAGACTGAGTATGTTATGTTTATGTTCTGGAGGTGACAGCAGTACTTAAGCATGCATTTTTTTTGATTGAACAGTTTGGAGGAAATTCTTGATAAGCCTGCTTGCTTCTTCAAAGTGGGTCTAGTTCCCAGTGTCTGTGAAAATTAATGGAAAGTTATTATTAAAAAATAACCTGCTGCAGATATACTCTGTTAAAATATTTTATAGCAGTACTCACATTTTTAATTAGGAGTGGTCAAATTACATCACACCATGAGTTTCCCATGGGCTGATAGAGATGTAAGTCCAGGGACTTTTCTTTCTTTTTCCCCCACTTCTGAGACTCTCACTGCCAAATTATTTTCTATTTCAAAATCTGAAAGATGTCTTTAGAGAAAAGACTTTTCAGTGGTATACCTGAAGGATTTCACCACTTCTTTATCAATCATAATGTGTTGCAGTAAAAGGCTCATTATTTTCAATAACAGAGATTTTTCTGAATTACAGTGGATTTTGTGTAGCTTTTTTCCATCAAGCAAATTTGGTCTGTATTTTTGCTCTGCAACTTAGGACTTTTGAAACTGGTAACAAATTATATGCAAAATAATTTTAACATTTCCCATTGTGCAAGTATAAATAAACATTTTCCTGTATGGATACTTTCTGGGGAAGCAAAAATACTTTTTTTGTAAAAAAACCCCATTGCTTAAAAAAAAGCATATAAGGTATTATTTTTCTTAAAATGCTTAATTGATGTTAATGGATATATAATGAAGTCTTGTTCTTACTACCATAGCAGAAAAAAAAACAAACCAAAAAACATTTCTTTTCTTATTTAGAGGAAGTTGTTAGTAGAATGAAAAAGCTATCACTCTCAGACCAACATAATCTTTACGAGTAGTAATATTGAGCAAGCAGTTCTAAGACATGTTATAAGACATCTCATTGATGGAGCATAGTAAATCTGAAAGGCATTTGGTAATATGAAGCAACAAGGAAAAGGAAAATAGAAGCATAAATTTTTATTCTGTAAAACTGAAAGCATTTTGAATTGACTAGTACTAAAAAGTGCTGTATGTGGAAAAATAATCTAAAACATAACTGTGATCATGTAAGAAGGAAAATCTTCATGATAAATCATTGTCTCTTGCAAATAATTTGGATTTGTTTAGAGAGGAGTGTTGTCCAGATCATTCACGATGCAGAACAAATAATGAACATTTCTTGACAGGACTGACCAAATGATATATAAGAACTGAAGTAAGAATACAGAAGCTATATCATATGTGACATTGAAATGCTGATATTTTTCAAGGGAAATATACAAACGTAAAAACACAAGGAAAGCCTGTAATCCATGATCCATCTAAAAACATTCAAAGCTAAGTTTTCAAAGCATATTTATTTTAAATTGTAGCCATGTGGCTGTGCAAAACCATTGTAGCATAATCTCTGTGTTCATATTTTTGAAAGTTAAAAAACGCTGCGCTTTTAGGGAGAAGTGTTTATCTCCATTTCCTTGTCCATGTGACTTTATCCTAAAGTCTATCTTTGAAATCTGACTAAGGTGTTTTGTTTATTTTCTTTCAGGGCAAGAGCCTGTCCTGCCCATGTTTTTCACTTTAGCTTGCCTGGGGGCCTCATGCTTGTGATTTGAACTATTTGATCCCAAAGAACAAATACATTTGATCACAAGCTTTACCACTGAAATCTTAGGCCACCCTACAGTTAAAAGAAATGCAAAGCCCCTCTTATTTTTTCCATCTAACATCTCGTTGTTTCTTTGTTCTGTAGAAGAAATCAACTGGCAACAGGGCTCAGTCAAAGACAACAGAAGCAACCAGGAACAATCCTTTTCAATCTACTATAGGCACTTGGGCTGTAGTTTATATTTTCCTGCTCCTTTTCTATATTCCTTGCCCCAGACTATGTTGCCTTATCCAAACTAGGGTCAGAATGGATGAATGCTTGGTGAGAAACACTTTGACCACATCCAGCTGTATCAGAAAAGTGATGGAGAATCATAGAATCATGGAATAGTTTAGTTTGGAAGGGACCTTATAGGTAATCTCATTCTAACCCTACTGCCACAGATAGGGGCAGCCAGGTTGGTCAAAGCCTTGTCCAACCTGGCCTTGAACACTTCTGGGGATGGGGCATCCACAGCCTCTGGAGAACCTGTTCCTCACCTCCCTTTCAGTAAAGACTTTTTTCCTAGCAACTAATCTAAACACACTCTCTTTCAGTTAGAAACCACTCCCTCTTGTCCTGTCACTAAAGTTCCTGAAGAAGGATCCCTCTTTGGCTTCCTTCAGTAGGCCCCATTCAGATACTGTAATGTTGCTTTGATGTCACCATGCAACTTTCTCTCCTCCATATTGAACAGTCTCACCTTCCTCTTCCCATCCTCATAGGGAAGGTGCTCCATTCCCATTATCAACTTTGTGATCTCCTCTGTTGCTCCAACAATTCCATGTCATTCTTATTTTGGGGGCACCAGAACTACACACAGTGCTCCAGGTGGGGTCTCACAAGAACAGAGTGGAGAGGAAGAATCACCTCCCTTGACTTGCGGGCTGCACTGCATTTGATGTAGAAGAGAGGCCAAGACAGTGCCACAGCTGACCAGGAGATGGGGATGGATGCACTCTATGACTCAACAGAATATTTTATTTGTTCTTAAGCTCTTTTGTTCCCTTTCTTTTTATTTTTTTTACCCAAAGAATAGCTAAGCAATCAATTCCTGCACAAATTTCAAATAAGTATCTGTATAATTTTACCCTATATCTTGATTTGAGGCTATTTAAGAGATTGGCATTCTGGAACGACTTGTCTTTCCCTATGATATTAACCGTTCCAAATACAGATTCCACCAATAAGGGACACATACAAGTGGATATAAGTGAAAATAAACAGTTTACTAATAAGCAAAATAGCAACAGGCAAGAAATAACACTAAATAATATCTATAAACAAAATTGTCTAATCCCATGAAACACATGGGAATAAAGAAAGACTTGAAGTGGTGGGAAGCCCCCTTCTCCACAAAAGATGGTGCTCTGCAGCTGAGTGTGTGGTTATAAAGAAAAAGGGAAGGTGGTGTCTGCCTTCTTCCTCCTCTCTTGTCTCTCTGTCAGCTGGATATCCAAAGGCAGCTTGTGGTCTATCAAGGGCTGGAATTCCGGGAGGGGCTTTGCCTTGTGCAGGGCAGGAAATGGCAGACACGGCAAAGCAAAGCAGGTAGGCTGCAGCAATTGGTGTCTCCTCTCCTTGGTTAGGTGCTGCTGGTGAGCTGCAGGAGACTCAGACCAGAGCAGGGCCGTCCCATCTCCCCCTGCATGGCACCACAACTTAAGACAGGAACCTGTGGATTCACCCCAAGGCAGTCCAAGATGCAAGGAAGGAACAGAAGAGAGGGGAAAAAAACCCAAAGCAGACTCTCTTGAGCAAAGATGACCCCAAACAAGAAAGAGAGTTGAGTTTTGGTGTTTCCAGGTTTTCAAGGACCCAAGGTCCTGGCTGTGGGGTCTTAGAGAGACAGTAAAAATGTAGATAGATATGGAATACAGGAACATTTTGGGTTACCCTCAACACCCTGGAATAAATGAGTTACTCTTACGAGACCTGCTTAACAGAACTCTGCTGAAATGGATTCTGTATACTGCCTGAGATATAAAACAACATTCAGAAAGTGATTACAACTAGATTTAAAGAAATAATGGAATAAAGAATTCAGTGCTGTTGAGATTGGTTCTCAGCTGGGTATTGTATTTTTGGAAGTTAATTTAGAATTTAATAATATTTTAATTTTGAATTTGCCCTCTTTCAAAAGCTGCTCTGGTTATACATTTATCTGTTATATTACAACATTATTCATCAGTTAATTGTTTATCTTTTAGTACCTACTTCCTGTGAAAACTCATATCAGTTACATTTGAGTTACAAAAAAATGCAAAAGGCAGGAGAGCATAAGAGATGCACAAAAAGACTAAAATTCTGTAATTCTGCTTGAAATGGAAATATTGGTAATTTTGCTGCCATTTTTGGATATCATCTCAGTTCTAAGTCTTCCTGATATTTGTAACACAGTTGCATTATAGACAATAATTTCATGCAAATACAAACAGATTCAAATTTTTTACAAAGTGGTGACTTTTTTTTGTATTTGTTTTTACTAATGACAACTCCTATCTCATTGCTCACCTTACCTAAACAATTTTTCTTTCACTCTTTGAACCTTATCTTTCTGATTCAGAGGTTTTTAGGGTAGAAAAAGAAAAAAAACCAGCAAACCCCCCAAATCTTCATTTTTTACTTTATATAGAAGACATTAAAAGAAATCACTTTGACTTACAGCTTGTCATATATTATTTCAATATGGAAATCATAGCATAAATAGATTTGTTCTTCCTGACATTTGAGATGGAAGAAAAAAAAAAGATAAGTTTTCAATTTTCTACTGTGTTTTCTAAGGGTGGCTAAGATCATATTGGAATGTTCAAAACTGGCAGCTGACAACAATTTGTTTTACTAAATAAATTGAAGTATTTGTAAAGATGTGTTCCTCATATACATGGAAAAGTAGGGCAGTTTAGATGCTACTACCAATATCTTGAGAGAAATATTTTAAGAACATTAAAAAGATATATTAATTAAGAATAAAAATATCTCTTTATTTAGTCAAATTTGTAAACACATTACATTATGCATGTAAAAGTAATGATGATGTCAATCCTAAGAAACATGTACCACTAAATAAGTGTGATCTTCATTGTTTATAAACATTTGATGCCAGTGTTTCCAAGGTTACCTAGGACCATCTGAACAAAATGAAGTCAAGGTGATTAGGTATGCAGCAATGGCAAATTCCTCATGCAGTACCTGTTTTAGTGGCTTGTGAAAATGTTTTCTTTGGTTTCATTTTCAAGTAAAAAGTATATATATTAAAAAAATCCAAAACCAGACATGAAGAGGGAGCTTTTTTCAAGCTTGTTCTTTTTATGGGAAACTAAAAAGTTTCTCCTGCCTAACTCTAAGGAGTCACAGAATCACTTTTACATTGCCACGGAAGCTCAGAAAGAGGGAAGGCCTATAAATATTTTGACTCCATCCTCCTGTTACAGGGGAGGTGGACTGGATGTGTATGAACAAAATTGATCCCATGAGATAAAATTCTTCACAAATTTCTCCAAGGTGTATCCTTCCCACGTGCTGTTTTTCAGGAACTGCTCTATCACAGGTCCTTTCCCACAGGCTGCAGTCCTTTCAGGAATGAATTTCTCCCATCATTCCCAACGACAGCAGCTCCTGCCAGAAAACCTTCTCCTGCATGGTCTCCCTTCAGACGGCTGCAGTTCCTGCCAGGAACTCCAGTGTGGGCTTGCTGCAGACTGTAGCTTCTTTCAGGGTATGTCCATCTGCTGCAGGGTGGGGTCCTCCTCTTGCCTCGGGGGAGTAGCCTGCTTCATCGTGGTCTGCAGGGGAACCTCTCCTCCAGTGTCTGGAGCACTTCTTCTCCCCCTTCTTGACTGAACTTGATGTCTGCAGAACTGTTTACCTTATGTGTTTCTTCTCTCTTACACAGCTTCTATATAGCAATTTGTGCAGTTAAATATCACAGAAGTGCCACTGGAGTTGCTGATGGGCTCAGCTTTGGCTAGTGGTGGGCCTACTTTGGGGTGAGCTAGAAAGAGCTGTGTCCAGCCCAAGTGCCACTCCTGGTGGCTATGTCTGCTTCATAGTGGAGTTTGCATTCCTATACAATGCAAAAAATACAGCCCTAAATTAAAAGCAGAGACTTCAGGCACACAGAGACCTTTTGTGTTTCTTCTATGTTTCAGTCTTAATTTTCCCCCTTCCTGTTATGAGGTTATTTGAAAATACAGTTTCAGATTTATTTTAAAAATAAAAGCAGTCCAATCCTGTTTTTAGCAGAGGATCATTTGAAGTTAGAAGGCATCCCTTGAGGTCACCTAGTCAAACCATCTGCTCAAGCAGGAACAGCTATTACAATTTGACAAGGAATGTGTAGAATCAGGCTTTGAATATCTGCAAGAATGAAGATATCACAGTCTCTCTGAACAAGCTGTGCCATGTTTGACCGCCCTCACAGCAAAAGTGTTTTTTTCTTTTCAGATGGAATTTTGAGGTGTTTTAATTTGTGCCCACTACATTTTGTCCTTATAATTTATCATACCTAAAAGAGCAAATAATGTAACAGACATCCCAAGTAATTTAGGAGTTACTGTCATATATGTAATGTGGCTTTAATGCAGAAAAGGAGGCTGTCTCTCAAATTGATAGAAGTTTCTTAATGTAAAATCTTCCTGCCGGGTCACAGAAAAGTACAAGGACATTGCAAAATTAATCAATCCAGATTTTCACTGTCGTGTCTTTACTTCTCTAAAGTTGAGGGATACATTTTTCCTTCTAAAGTTCTGAGTCAGCTATTGACAGAGGAAGGAGGCATATTTAAAATGCTTACCTTGGCCCAAGCCCAAAGAAGCTGTTATTGCTAGATTATAGCCCCATTAACCAAACTGCCTGTAAAATCATTTGACTTGGCTAATGTCTCTGATTCCAAGGTCTGAGAATGTCTAAACTCATTTCTAAATATTGTAAAAGTTAATTAACTTTATAGTCTGAGTTGAATGTCTATTAAAATGGATAGATCTGGATTACTGTTTGGATATAAAATAATATAATCAGTGTTGCTGAATGGTAGATTGTAAATCAGCTTGATGAAATCCTGAGAAAATATGACACCAGAAGAATTCCTTAATAGGTTTTTTTTTTTTTTTAAGAGTAATTACAGAAAAGAGTACTGATGTTTCTGACATTGAGGGAAAAAGCTGTTCATCCTAATAATATTTTTACTTTTACTCCTCATTAATTTGCTGCAGATGGATCATAAAATTATGAGGAATCTTCATACAGCCTAAACTGACCCTGAAAACTGTCATAATTATTATATGTTATATTGCTAACAAATTTTTTGCTTTGAGATTTTAAAACATTCTAGCATAAGTAATGAAAGAAAACTGTACAGTGACTCTGTCATTATCACTGCTTTGTACAGGAAACTCAAAAAATGAGGTTAAATGCCCTGCCAACTAATACTGTTTAGTCAAGAATTCCTAAGAGGTAGTTATTCAGCAAACCAATTTCCACCACATCTGATTATTATTCATCTCTACATATGCATCGATTTTTGTGAAGAACTTGCACACTCTGCAATGAGCAAAGTGAAACAATTCAAAGACAGCTAAGTTAGTGAAAAATGAACTAGTTTTGGTTTTTGAACAATATAATCACATTGTCTGGCTGCTTCTGGGATACCCAGCAGAGCCTCATATTGTGTTGTACTGTATTGAGTTGGGTTATTCCCTTGCTGGCTGCCACTGGCTGTATGTGCCACAGATGGCTCAAGAGAAAAATGTACAATTTAGTTTGGAGTTACTCACAGAAACAAGTCAATTTCATAGATATAATTCCTAGGAGATGAAGGACTTTAGCAGTGTATTTAGCAGATATATTTATTTACTTAAAATAAGTTTAGAGTATTGAGGAAGAGTTGCATAACAACCATCCTAGTTTGATCTAGGAAAAATGGGTAATAAAGACAGAGATGATGTTTCCTACTATAATAACCAAGACAATAAAGAATTGATATGAATCACATTAAATGTGGCGGATGTAGGTTTGACTAACATGTGCTAACCACTCTTTGTTCTTCAGGGAGAAAAGCTTCTACTTCACCACCTTCAGCAAAAGCAGTGTCATTCATCACACCAAATGAATAATGGCAAGATGGAAGGACTAGATGCAAAGCACATTGATAAAGTAAAGTATTACTTTACTTTTACTAGGGGAAACTTTGATTTCAATTGGATTCTGCACACTAATACATTTCCTAAAACTGCTATTAATTTTTATGGATGGATTACTTTATCTGAAGAGCTGCAGTGAATTACGATTTCTACAAGGCTTTGCTCTCTGAGACTTAATGTGTGTTTCTGTGTCTGTTGAACCAGACTTCATAAAGGTTCTCCAGAGGTGCTAGGCATCATTAAGGATAGAAGTAAGCTGTTCTCTCTTTCACTGAAATACTATATTTGTTGCTTCAATAAAGTAATGTGAGTGCCCATTTTTTTCTCTTTGATTTTCACTGCCTATATCTGGTGCCTAATTATGGAATTAGAAAGGATGATCTTAGGAATGCATCCAAATGAAAAATAATTAATAATTTATTCTGTGCCAATATTTCCCTGAAAAATTTAAATATGCAAATTTAAAATACCAGGAAGTTAAAAGAATTAGCTGGAAACCACATGCTTTACCAAAAGACTTATTTCAAAATCTGAGCACTTGGTGACTTATTTATGTGGAGCTAAGTCAGTTTACAGGAGTAAGTACCCTGTGAGGGCTGCACATTTTAGAACTGTTCTCACAGTTCTTCTGACTGCAATTTCAGAAGAAGAGAGTTTGTGAACCTACTAACTGTGGGGGAAAACTCCACAAACTCTACAGACAGCTACAAGCCTTATAAATCAGAATGCAAAGAGCCTATAAAATTCAGCCGTAAAGCAGTGCTACTTTCCTCCTTTTCAGTCTGTCCAGAGAAACAATCTGTCCAGTCTGTCCTCCATTTACTGGGATTTTATGTTATTATGGGCTGAGGACCATGCTGGAATTTAAAATATCTCATAATCTTCAACATACGAGGACACTATGATCTGCACAGATCAAATACCAGCATCAGAAAAATATTGCAAGGCTATTTTCCTGGTTTTGTGCTCTCTTAAAAAAATTCCCCAAACACAAAAAAAAAATGGTTATGCCTCCTCCTTTTATGCCTCTTAGATGAAAATTTAATACCACAACTTTTCTAGGTACTGAAGACTTTGGGTGTTCATTTGGGGTGTTCATTTGATGCTCAGTTTACACTCATAGATTCCAACTTGTACACCAGTTGTATCAGCTCTGTAATGAATATCCAATAGCTGAACAAGGAGGAGAGCAAGCTGGAAGACATTTGGAGGCAGTTGCCTATTCTGGATACAATCTAGGCTGTCATCCTAACACTTTTGACAAACACATCTGAAAACTGGCAAGGGTATGTCAGTTTTAACATGCAGAGAGCTCACTGAACTTTGATGGAAGTTAGCTTGGTTTGGATTTTAAGTACAGACCTATCGCATCATGGAATCATCCAGGTATAACAATACACAGAATATAAAGGTGGCAAAGGTTCAGAAGTGTATAGCAACATTTTTACACTTAAGTTATCTGCTTCTTTAAGCAGAAGAAGAATGATGAGGAGAAAAGATCATCTGTTTCTTTCCTTTCATGGTAATAAAACCTGAATGTAATGCTTGAAAAAGGCAGTGGTCTAGGTAGGATTTTGGTGACATATATTTTATTTTTATTAGACTTTTATTTTACATGTACTTAGATTTCTGTAATGGTTTTGTTGTTTGTTTTGAAATTTTTTTTGGCAACTTAATACCAATTCCTTTTCTAAAGCCTCATTCACATTAATGCAATTGAGTTGAAGAGACAAAGCTTCAGAGGCAGATGGGCTAATAAACCCAGAAATAATATTGGTGCAGCTTTTGTATATGTGTTCCATCACTCAGTTTATAATTTTGTCTTACTTGTGAAGTTCGTTTCTAGTTTTGTTCTATTACTCACGGTTTGAGATTTTAATTTCATAGTATATAATTTTTTGACAGAAACTTACATTTTTTAGCTTAAAAAGGACATTCTAGCACAGTGATAGCTTTATGTAATCTCCTCTTCCTGGATAATTTACACACATTCCTTTGATTTAACAAAAAACCCCCATCTACATAGTGTAATAATGACTCCAGGTGCAACAAGGTAGATGTAAGTTTTGTATTCTAATTTCTTTTATGACATTTACTTTTTACTGTACGAATTGATGTTGCCTAATTTTTCAATGTTTCTTTCCATCAGTGAATCATCTTGTCATAGTTCCTTCCTAAATAGCAATTAGTAGTGTGAGATAAAACATGCAATGGATTTTTAAAATCAAACTCCTCATCCTTCCTCCATGAAATGGAAAATTCATTAAAAGTAATTATAATGTTATAGTATGCCAGAACCAATACAGCAGAGGGTGGATAATTCGATTAAACAGAGGTCTTCTAGTTAAACAAATCTTACTATTTGTAATACAGATGGAACTTACAAGCTCACATGACTGTCCAAGAGAAAAACACTAGGATTTGATTAATGACCCATGTTCTTTGTTACAAGAACAAAACTGTCTTGTAATATAGTAAAGACACAGTACAGTCAGGTTTACAGACAATATTGTGATTTTAAGTCCTCTCGTGTGAGTAACAAAGTGACTCCTTATACAAGAGTGAAGCTGAGTAGCATCTGAAGGAATCATATTACACTTTTCCTGCCTACAAAAGAAGTCATACTAATGCAGGATATTTGGAAATAAAAGTCATAAAGTATAAAATGCTCTTCCCTTGCTATATTCACTGATTTGACCCTCAGCATTATTTTAAAGCAACTTTGTACCCAGCACAGAGCAGTTGATTTGTACTGCTTTTTGTACTGCAAATAAAAATGCAGTAATTCTACACAAAAATGGGAGGTTGGTATATATTTACTTATATTGGTTGATCACACAAGATGAAACATGGCATTCCACAAGGGAATAATGGATAATCAGCAATTATTACCATGGATAATCATTTTTTCTGGTAGGAAAATAAGGAGGTCAGGGAACCATTAATTTTTTTTCCTATTTGTCTATTCCAGCTAAGTGTTCATTGTAAACTTCAGCTAAAGATGCAAGAAAGACACTTTAATTTAGAAGAGTTTACTTCATCTGTAATTTTACACAACATCAAATTTAAATTTTTATGTTATTGTAATTTTCATTCATGTTTAGATTCTGTGATCTAGAAACAGAACTACCTAATTTCATAAGATTTCTTCTGGGCTTTGCTGACAGATATATTGTGGTGGACAGATTACACAGCATAAATCTTTTTCCCGAATATAAGATGCTGCAGTACTGCAGCTAGCACTGCATTACTGAAATTGATAGTAGTTCAAGATTAAATGTTCTCTTCATTGTCAGAGATGGACACTGAGGACCTCAGTTTCAATAATCTTCTGCCAGCATCTGAGAGTAATGAGCTCTGGTGACAGTCCAATGGCAGGAGTATAAACAGGAGTTTTAAACCTACCATAATATGTGGAGTTCTGTGTTTGCTTGCATGTTTTTACAATTAAATATACAAAGTATATGTGATCAAATATACTCAAGTAATCTACTAAAATTCAAGCTAAATATAACCCCCCTCCAATCTTAACATTTCTTTCAGTTTAACATCTGATCACAATGTTTGTGGATTTAGACCATGAACAACCTCCTATAAAAAGGAAAGGTCATAGAGCTTTTTTCAACCACACAAATCAGTATCTTTCTTATTTAGTTATTTTAAACCCCATGTTTCATCTCTGAAAGAAGGGGGTATGAGGAGAGAATTTATGCATAAATTCTACACTGATCACTCAAAATAAAAAGTTTTCATTGCCTGGCAAACCAGAGCTTTAACAAGAGTTTAGAACTGAGGCGCTCACTCCTGATTATCAAACTTCTGTTCTTCAGTGTATAGGAAAGTAATTAAATTTCTCAACCCAAAAAGCCATTAGGACAGTAAATGTATTATTTCAAGTATGTTTGTAATTAATTTGTTCAGTGTTTGATTTATTTATAAGCATAAAAATATGTGGAGGGGGTGATACTCTATGTGAACTCTGTGTAACTGCTAAGTAAACAAAAGTGTCGATGCGTAATGTTTATCTCTTCTGCATTCCCTTTTTTGTAGCAGTAGCAGCACCCTAGTGCAGTGAGTATACAGTAAGACCTTTGACAGTAGAGGCATATGTAACCATTCACACTAAAGACTCTGGGGGAAATTAGCCACCACTGCCAGTAAAAAAAAGCTGTAGCTTTCAACCTGCCTCACTGCCTGAAGTAGCTGCCAAAGTCCAGTGACCTCCTGCGCATGAAAATTTCTTTTGTTTCTTCTGTTATGGTTCTTCTGAGGGATAGGATTTAATCCCTTTCACTTTTAACATGCAAAGAAACAGTTTACTTCTGCAGCTGGGAGAGGAAATTGCTTGTTTATTTGGACAGCCTTGAGGAATGCAATGAAATTAATGCAGCAATTTGCAATAACCTTAGGGCAATACGTGCCACCAAAGATTGCTAAGTACAATACACTTTAATTGGAACCCTCTAGCTTCCAGGACATGTCTTAATCATAGATGCTAGGAACAAATGGCACAGAGCAGGTTATGGCCCAAAATACCCAAAATACCATAAAGTGATTGGACCATCCCCCTAACTGCTCTCTACATTGAATCATTATGATTGCAATGAATAATTCACATTTCTACTCTGGTCTGATAATCCTATGATCAAAATAGGTTATGGAGGTAGCTCTTGGGACTTCTCTGAAACAAAATCAATATCATCAAATCTCATAGCTCAGATTTTTTAGTGTAAGGCTCACATTTTGCTTACAAATACAAGGTAGGATAAATACTGAAGTTGTAGTCGCTAATCATATACAGCCCATGTTCAAAATACTTGTGGTGCTGTAAAGTAGTACATTTGCCAGTTCTAAAGATTCAAAATGCATTGATCAGGACAAAGAAAATATTGAAAGTTCAAAAAAGTCAAGGAAAAATGGAAGTTTTGAATGCTTTTTATTAGCATTCCATATTTTAAATCACAAGTCACATTTTTAAACTTTCACCTAATCTCGTAGGATTTAAAGTATCATTTTAGATACGTTTCTACTGACTACTGGAGCTGGGGTATTATGAAAACCAGTAGATATTCCAAGATTTGTGGAGGAGATTATGTGAATTTCCAACAGTATCTCCTGTCCAGGCAAGATAAAAATGTGTATCAATATGTGAAAAAGACATCTAAACCAGTAAGAGACACATTAAAACATATTTCTGGAAAACAAATATCAGTATAATAGACTGTCAATGAAATGTCCCTTTAGAAGTGTGGCAGAAAAGCATTTGGGTTTAGGGCTAATGTGTGGGTAAGGTGTGCCATGCATTGAACTGATCTGAGCCATTCCAGGAGATATCCTCTCTTCCAGACATGATTTGGGTCTAGAAACTTACAAGTCAAACAAACTTCTGGTTTTCAAAATAGCATTATTATCAAGGTATATCTCCCTCAAACCCACCTGCTTATCATGTATATATACATCAGTATATGTTAATGTATCATAGATCACAGAGGATTAGGGAAGCACAAGACATGAGTGAGCATACATTCTGTGTATTTCTACTATTTACATAGCAACCTACAGAAGGACAAGTTGAATTTTCTGACACATATTGCAAAACAAAGCCTTAATTCTTTGTAAGGATTATTACTAGAAAACGCAAAGTGGGAAAGAAAACTGTGTGAAAAATATCTTGTCTTGATATGAATGATAATAAGGTTCATGTAAGCAGAAACTCAGTCAGTGTGAAGAGTATCTAGTTGGTTGGATATCTGGTTGGATATGGTCACGTCACAAGTCATGCTGTTAATGCCTTGAGTAGATGATTTAGTAGAAGTGCCAAGGTAGAGGCTTTGTCTAGCCTCCAAACAGAGGGAATGATGTGTTTTAGCTTTCATATTTTCCAGATTCCGTACTACATTACTATATAACTCTGAACTGCATATAAAGTGTTAGCAATTTCTCTTCACAGTTTAGTTAGACGAAACAATCCTTTTCTAGCCTGAGAACAAAGGACACCATTGCAGCTTCAGGCCCAAAAAGCATAAAAAACGGTGAATTGAAGTGAGCAAACTAGGAGGATGGGACTTCATAACCTGAAGCTGTAATTGGACAATTAACCCCAATATGTAAATGGACCCAAACTTATAAAAGTGTGAAACTCGTGACTCAGCGTCGACGTGACTTTGGTGTCATGTCGTGAAACTCGTGATTTTGGTGTCGTCCCAGCTGGGCTTTTGTACTGTCCAAGGTGTATCCTTTGTAGGCCTTTCAATAAACACCTACGTTATTCCTGTAGCACTGTCTAGCCTCTGTTCTAGGTAGCCTCTCAAGGCATCACTTTGTCACTTGCTACAGGTGGAACCACAGCTGGGACAGGACACAATGTTTTTGAAAGTCACACGCTATGTCCTAAATTCTTATTGGCTAAAATGCTATTTCTACATGAAAGAGGTTTCAAGGATGAACTCTGTCTGTGCACTTTGGCTTGTGTTTAGATTGATTTTAGGTGAGGAAATGGTACACTCTTTGGATCAAAATAGATTAGATAAATCCAGTTCAAGGATAAATAATGCCAGTGAAAGACAAATGTGCCTCATGATGTTTGCATTTCTCAAAGAGAAATATTTTGCTTAAATATTAAATAGAAGGGAGGTTCAAACTGTAGGTTGTGTTGTCCTTGCCAATGAATCATTGTCCCCTAAGGTCTTTAATTAACTTTTTTTTGTTGTTGTTTGGAAATTAATGTTGCATAGCAAACTATGTGGATTTGATCACATCTCCCAAAAGATAGGAGAGACCATTGTCTGAGTGCTAGAAGAAGAGCTGTCCAAGCTCACTGATAGTATCAGAATTAAATGTGTAAATGCCTGAAATAAGCATATAGTACCTTTGAGGAGGCAGTTTTGGATGTTAACCAGTATGGAGCTAGAGTAATCTTTCAAGAACTGAAGACCAAGTGGCAGGTTTTCAGATATTAATGCTATATTTACAAAATATGCATATTTATTAGATGAAGACAAAACCACCATGGGTTTTATCCCTTGAAAACAACAGTAAAGGAAATCAAATGGCTACTATTAGTTAAAATTTAATCACATTATTGTCATTTCCATACAAAAATTTGCAAGTTTTTATTTTAATTTATTTCAAGAAGTTTTAGAAAAAAAATTAATATAACATCAGTACCATTCTTTCTGTGACTCAGAAGAAAAACAGGATACTGTCTAAGAGACTTACCGAAAAAAATTAAAATATGATGCATCAGTAAAGATGTGAATAAGTATTGATACTTTATGACTAGTCTATAGTTTTATAGATTTAGGATTTGGTCTTATGAAATATAATATACGTGTCAGCAAGAAAATAATTGCAGTTTACAAAACACCATGCACTGATTTATATTGTCTTTATGTTTTGTTAATAATATATCAGCTAGTCTCCAGAAACTATATGATGTGTGAAGCAATTCTTGCATTGTATCCTTTCTCTCACCCAAGAAGTTCCTTTTAGTTGGTCTAAATTGTCCCTTAGGCCAAGAGTGCAGATGTCACATGATGAACTGGCACAGTGCTTAGTACAGTATATTAACAATTATGCTAAAGACTGCAATTTTACTCTTAGTCAAAGCACCTGATTCTGCCACATGTCTGACACTTGAATTATCTTGTGGATGAAAGTCAGGGCTCCAGTTTTCACTGGAAACTTGTTTAGAGTCTACAAAAAGAGCATCCTGTTCTTATATATGCAGCATGATGAATCATATCAGAATGATGTAGTTCTGCTGAAGGCAATAGGATTATAATGTGTTGGTATCCAAATATAACAACTTTAGCTTTGGAACAAATATTAATAATTACCACTCACATGCTGTACAGCACTGAGAATATAAAGTGATGTTGCCTTAATGTTACCTCTTTTGCTGGCCTTAGTGTCTGATGAGCAGGTTCTCCAGTGCAATATTGTGCACAAAAAAATCCCCAGTATGTGAATAGTCCCTTATGACAGAGACATTATTCTTTCCCCAGGCCAATCTTTATAGGCTTATAAGTCCTGACTATAAAGCTGAAAGGCTTGACAGCCCTGCCTAACTGAGCATCCAGCCCCTGTAGTTCTTGAAATCCAGCTTAAATGTCTCATCTAAACCCAATAAGGTGTTAACATGTTTTATAATAAGGAGCTGGTGATTAAGGTAAGCTACATAAATTTTGCTCTGAATCTTACTTTGAAAGATGAACCAGAGCTGCTCAGGAAGCTTCATGTTCTGCTTATAAGCCATAGTTTAACCAATTGTGCTATAAGGGCTGAGACTGGTTGCACTTAAACAAATGACAGATTGGCAAATCTAAGCAAAACTAATGAAATTGATAAATAGAATAAAAAGTATTATACATACATATACATACACATGCACATATATAATTTTAAAATACATTGGAAAAAATTGTTTTCATCACCAATTACTATGAGGATTTATGCTTGAATAACTGTAATAATTTAAATACAGAGCTCTTTTGATCCATGTATCATGGTGCTGTACAGCCTTGCACGAGAAATCACTTCACAGATTTGATGGGATATCCATTCCAAGCACTACTGAAATTACAAGAAAGTTACTTAACAGAGAGAGTGTTTAATTCTGCATATGAATGATTGTATAAGCAAAGAAAAACACTGATTTTTTTCTTGAATTACTTCTGATATCTGACTGAGCCTGCCAAATGTTAACTAATCTCTACTTTCTAATACTACAACAAAATTAGGATTTTCTTAGATACCCTGAAACCCTTTTTCCATGTTCACACAGTTCTGTGAAATGTCTCTGCTTCTGGCAGTCTCCTCTATTTTCAGCATTAGTGTTTTGTGGAGATAGACACCTTCTTTAGCATGTAGATAAGATTTAAAAAATAGAAGAGGGCACAGAGATGCCAGAGACTATGAGGTAATTAGGTAATTCTATGCCTAGAACCAATCATCGCAACTTCTAAGGATAATTGAAGCAGCATTCCTTCTTCAGAGCTTTTCAGTTTTTTCCTTTTAAGAAACTGGAATTGACTGTGAGGACACATTTCTCTGCCTTAAGAGCTCTTGATTGTTGTATGCTGGTAATTTTTTTCCTTTTTTTTTTTAGCTTTGTAGGGATGTCTGGAATGTTTTCTTTCAGATTATATTGCTTCTAAGGAAATCAACAGTTTTCCTCAGAGGTAGCATGTGGTATCATCTTGATTCCCATTCTACTTAAAGGGACTGTTGCCTTTTGAAATGCTTCACTATATTTTCCTCCTGATTTCCTGAGTGTAAATTCTGATCTGGAAAAAGAAATTATTTCTTCAAAGGCTACTGAAAAGACTATCACTATTCCCCCTTTATGGTATTCAAAGACTCCTTTTAATGCACCCAATCTGCTGTGGGTATTCAGTCATGTTAATGTGCGAACACAGAAATATATACTCACATAGATGAGCATTCAATGCGTGAGAATCTGCTATGTGAGAACAGGCATATTCTTACTCTCCTTAATGAGCCAGTCCTTGAAATGGGCCAGCTAAGGTTAAGATATATGCTTTTGAATTTCTAAATAGTAAAAACATAACAAAGTTCAGATGCAGAAAGAAATGGCAAAAAAGTATTTTGAAAAAGAGTCTGGAATAAGCCCAGAAGCTTGCCCATGTTCTAGAAAATCTGATAATTTGTGCAAAATCCTGCTTTCTAGTTTTGGTGGTGGCATCTGTCAGTAACTTTTTCTTTTCTGTTTTCCCAATAAGTTGCATTCACAGACAATAGCTCCAATTTGTGTATACATGCTTGGGTGTCTGTATAGGGGGTGGGTGGAACATATAAACAATGCATTCTTGAAAGTATTATATGATTTCTCTCTTGTTATTTATTTATAATTATGTATTGAATAATGCATATATACCTGTATGTAATATACATTTCTGTGTAGGATTATTTTTATGTCTGGAACTTTTTGTTCAAGTCTGTGCTGGATTTCTGTAACGAAGTCCCACATAACAATGGATTGGCACTGAAGAAAACATTCATGTGATGGAGCGCCACACTTCACAGAGTTCCTTAATGATCTAATGAAAATCAGAATTACATGGGAATGTATGAGACTACAACCTCATTTGTAACTATAGACAAGATCAAATGTTTAAGGCATCAGGGAATGCCTTCTGCAAAATTGTGTAAGGTAATGAAATTATGATAATTTTACTTCATTTGGTTATGCTTTAATTTTACTTATTATGGGTGTAACTAGGAATTTAATGTATTGTCTGATGTGGCAAGCAATAATACTTGCAAATAAACCTTGAATTGGTAATCTTCTCCCCCCCATAGAATCAGGGTTTCCTAGTGCTTATATAAAGCAAAGGTAAATGGCAGAAATTCCTTTACTATAATGAAACAATTTATAAAGAACTTTCATCTATTTTTTTGGGTTATTTACTTTATTTTTAGAAATTTATATTGTCTGTTGTAATTTAATTTATGAGTCCTCTTTTACATATGCACCTCATGACCTTAGATGTTTGTTATATAAAGCTGAACTGAAACAGAACCCCTTTTTTTTTTCACCTCTGACAGCAGATGAAAGACTAGTCTGTCCTGCACCATATCGAATAGCCTTGTCTTTTCTAACATTCTACCTCCCCAAGGTGATTTCTGAGCCTTCTGTGAATTCCTTAATGTCTTCCCTGTATTTCGCAGTTACTTTTCTGTGTCCTCATACTTTTATGGTATCAATTGAGCTTGTACTTAAGATCCTCCAGTTAATTAAGCAGCTGAACCTTAATAATGGTCTATTAGGAGACATCTCGTTTCTGCTAATTTTCAGGGACAGCACTGCCTCTTTTTTTTACTTTGAAATAATAAAAGGTTTGTCCACTCCCAATTGAAACAAATGACTCAATTCCTGCTTATTTGAACTGACCCAGGATTTTCCCAGAAAATATCTGAGTAGTTAACATTTGCCATTCTGAGCATAAAATACTTTGGAGGAACTCCATGAAATGCAACCTGAAATTTTTTTTAGAAAACTGTTGGGCCACACTTATCAGAGCAAATTGTAAAACCTGTGGTTCATTCATAGATGTGCTGTTGAAAACAAAACTCACTGAATTACTCATGAAGTGATTCCATGTTTTCTGTCTTCATTTCATCTTACCTTGCTGTTATGACCCAATTGTTAAAAGAAATGCCTCCTTCTCCTCTTTTAGGCCTGGAATTAGAGTCTTCTTTATTGCTACCTGTGCTTATCTAAAGTTCCTCTTCTGGTGGCTTATGGAAATTTCCTTATTTGCAGTGTTTTGAGAGAATTAATTGTGTTTTTTAAGTTCTTGCATTTGCCCCATAAGATGTAGTGATAAGAAGATAAAACCACTATGTCTCACAGCTCTTCCCTCTTACAGCATAACACTAGCTACACAGTCCTATTGTCATTGCAGATCTTTTGGGTCTGCACATTACGGTGGTTTGGGGGAGCGCAGCTAAGTATGTTCATTGTCCCTTCTCCTAGCGTGAAGGGACTCCCATGAAGTTATCGGCAGTCATGCATCCCTGTTTCACTGGCCTCCTTTCAGGGGTAAGCTTTCCATCGTTAAGAGGCCGAAATAAACCCAATGAAATAAAGGAACAATATAAGATTCATTAAAATGGTTATTTTCATGGATTTATTTGCATTCTTTTGGATTACTCTAACAATATAGCAGCAATTATGAATTTTCATGTATCATGTTATATGATGCAAAATAATAAAATACCTTGAAAAGTTAGGACTTCAGTCAAGAATTCTCAATTGTATTTTGTACTATTTTATTGTTGTCCCATTATTAGTTATCATTTTATGATTTCTAGAAATATCTATTATGTATTACAGATAAATATATTTGTGTGGTTTTTGTTATTTTATTTTTATTATTGTCATTAATTAGAAAGTGCTAGATGTATATACAATAGTTAATATTAAGAGTCAAACAACACAGTCTTCTTTAGATTTTCAGAAATGTTAGTGTGTGTGTATGTGTGCGTGTGTGTGTGTTTATCTGTATGAATATATCTGACATATTTTAAAGCATTTCCATGAAAAGTTGTAAATTACACTGGGATCTCATGATAGTTGGAGCTGGACACATGCTGTGAGATAGCCAAAGTCTAAGAAGGACTTATGATTTCCCCACTGAAATGGTATTAACTATAAATATAAGGCAAATGGTAAATGGCTCACAAAGGCAGAGTGAGATTCACTTAGCTAGTGAATCATTTCCTCACCTTTCAGTCAGGCTATCGATGTCCTTTTCTAATACACAAATAAATATGTTTGCAGCTTATCTATCTCAGCTGTCTGAATATTTTTGCCTTTTAATTGCCTCAAAGGTCTAAATATCTATGTGAAAAATCTAAAGCTTATTCTGGAGTGAGACTATATTGATTCGTTGTATACAGTCTTGTATAATTACAGTTTATCTATCTGGCAGTAGAAAACTTTTGCATACCTGGGTTCTTTCTAAGCAAAAGCTCAGGTCATACAGAAGAGTTTCAGCCAGAACGAGAAGTGAAAGGTGTTTTGCTTCCTAAAAACTAAAATAGCAAAAACTGAACTTTAAAACCCATTGTACATATCCTTCCATGATATATACCAAGATACCATGTCCTCTATTCCTTGGTGAAAGCCATGTGAGGCTTTAAAGAAACAATCCAGGTATTCTTTTGTACTCTCTGGTCATGGTTTTCTCAGTCTTGTCATCTGTGTGTCAGCACTGACACACAGGTGGACAAATCTCTTTTATTTTAGCTCGGTGCCCAAAGGCAGAACATAAGAGCAGAGAAACACCAGACAAGAAAGAATAAATGAGACTCTTTTTTTGCTCAAGGTCTTGGGTCAAATCGGGTTTTTAATCTTTTTGACATTCTTGATATAAAGCAAAAAAATCCCAGTTTAGTTCTCTTTGCACAAAAAGCAGTTAAATGTTTCTTGCCAGTGTATGGACTGTTGCTCAAAGAAAGCACTTTATTTTGGTCACCATGCTCCTCTGCCATATTTTACTAATGATGTTTCATTCATTTTTCTCCCATGACACAGAATTTTGAAAGTGACTTTGAAAGATAGCGGCCTTTATTAGTTCAAAATTTCTGCTATCAATGCAGTGCTGCTGTGATGAGAGTACTACACTTTGATAAGAGTAATCATAGATGAAAGGAATGTGGTTTAAAATTTTAGTATGTCTTTTTAGGAGAAGATTGAAATGCCTATGTATTAAAAGAATAATGTTTTTACTTCAGTCAGACTGTGATTTTAGGAGTAGAAATGCAAAGAAGGCTTGATATCCTCTACTTGTTTTCCTACTTCAGTATTTATTGCCATTTTTTTCCCTAAAAAGAACTAAAATATTTAACCTCAAAATAACAAATCCTTTTTTTAGGTGGAGCAAAGGTGATGTTTATGTCAGAGAGTAGCTAGTTTCTGCGCTCTTCAGATCTCTGGCTGAATTCTGCTAGCAGAAGAAACTGTGCAATAATATAGGAAAAATAATATTGAGTAGCAGTAAAACTGCAATACATATCAGAATAATGAGATTCTTACCACAAAATTGTACTGTCTTGGAAAAAAGACAACAAAAAAAGAAAGGATTCAGAACATAGTTACCATAATGATTTGAGGTCAGGCAAAAGTGTCTTATAATGAGACACTAAAGACACCTCAATTCATTTTGTTTACCAAAAAGTAAGTCAAAATGTTACTTGATCTTGATCACTGCATAACTACATGAAGAACAGTTCTGGTTTAAAGACTACTTTCATCTTATAGAAAAAAACCCAAACAACCCAAACCAAACAAACAGGATCCATTTTGGGGAGAAAAAATAGATATTTTTATAGAAATAGACTACAAAGGTTTATTTATTAACAGATGAATAGCTTTCATTAGGAATGTAATAGGATTCCATAATTTGAATCCTTTAGATCAATATTGAGTAAATTCCTTAAAAGACTTTCTAAGTACCAAATGAATCCTGTGGGATGTATATGGACGGGAAGGAGAAGATGGAAGAAACCACCCTCCAAAACCCAAACAAATTGCAAAATATCAAGCAGGGGATCCATCTAGACTCATAACCGCCACTTCTCACTCAAAACGTGTCTACGTTCAACATTGCTATGTCATTTCAGAATTATGTTTCTGTAGACTGTATCAAAGACTAAAGAGAATAATTTCTAGAATGTAGGGTATTATATTTGAATGCATGGCAAATAAGAGAGACTAGTTCTAACTGTCATCATGTCTTCCATGAAGTCAGATACCATTTTCACCAGAAATCTCTGGTTGATATATTATACTGTTTTGTGGAAAGATGGAGGGGAGGAAAAAAGGTACTTTGCATATTTGTCTTGGAGCTATCTGGGACAATATCCTATACAGCATGTACTGTCCAGCAAAACCGGATCATTTTTAATCACCTGTGATTTGACTGTTTGGGCATCCTATGTCCGGAGAAGAAGACAGGGGCAAGATGGTCCTGGAGAACAGGAGACTGAGGGTCCCATAGCAGTCTACAGCTTCCTCACAAGGTGTTCAATGACCTAAGGAAATGGCCTGAAGTTGTGTCAGGGGAGGTTTAGGTTGGATATTAGAAAAGGTTCTTCATCCAGGGAGTGGTCTGGCACTGGAACAGGCTCCCCAGGGAAGCAGCCACAGCACCAGCCTGACTGAGTTCAAGCATTTGGGCAGCACTCTCAGTCACACTGGGATTCTTGGGGTTATCTTATGCAGGGCTAGGAGTAGAATTTTGATGATCCATGTGGATCCTTTCCACTTCAGGATATTGTATGATTGTACCATACTCATGGCCCCCTTGGCTTGCTATCCCACACAAAACAAGGTCTGGAAAGTCAGTGAGCATCATGATGCTGACCCTCTGTGTCCAAAGTGTGAAGAGTGAAATCAATCACCCATGACCAGGATTCATCAAAAAGTTGAGGACGATGTGTGAGCCTTCTCCCAGGACAGTAGCTACAAGTGCATAGGAGCCTTGTAGACTTGGTGTTATTTACAAGTCTTTTATGAGCTTATGAGCCCCAAGTTACCACTTCTTATCCCTACAAGCTTTTCAGGTCCTGGATAATCTTCATGGACACTGCAACATTTTATGCTGACAGCTGTCATGATACCAAATAGTTTGAGTTCTCCACCACCCAGGATTTAGGCCAGAAAAGCATGCACGATTCTCAGTCTGCACAGGTCTGACTGCCTCATGGCAGATGCTGTTTATGCATTTCTGGTACCACATGCTCCTTTTCTTGACGCCCTGCAGGTCATCACCTTCAACTGGCCTGCTGAGAGGTGGCAAACCTGATCAAACAACACAGCTGTGTTGGTCATCACTTGATGTTCTTTTTACAGCCTGTGTGAAGGCATGGGAAGGTGGCTCTAGGCACAGTGGCCATCACAGGGTTCAGCTCCTGCCCTGAAAGTGGAAAAATGCACTAAGGAAGTAGAGAAGTACATAAGCCATCTGTGCTCATCTGGTTCAGCACTAGGTCCATTCAAGTACCCACAAACACTAGCAGTAATCCACCATGCCTTCAAGCTCCAATGATCAAAAAATACATTTAGCTTCCCTTCTTCCACCTAAATTCCTCACACATTTGTCAGTCCTTTCTACCCATTCTTTTGTGTTATCTTCTTTAGCCTCCTGGACTCCCAGCAAGATGCAGGTTGAGCTCTTTACACAGATTATGAAGACATTCTTTATTTGCATTTATTACCCACAGTCATTGTCCTTACAAGTTGAAGAGCCCTGTCTCACCAGGAGATATGGTTCTCTAATGGTATTCCTCCTCTGTACACACTTTCCTCTTCTATCACAGGGCTTTACATGGCCCACAAATAATACTTTCACTATTTTTGACTGTCATTTTAATCTTTCCCTAAGTCTATAGTTTTTCCAAAGTTTTTTTTTTCCCCCCATCTTTTTTCTTTTTATTCATTTTGTTTGTTCTCCCCCACCATGGAGCTTTGGTTTCTTTAGCTTCTTTCTGTGGTTCTTTGTGCCAAAACACTAAACAGGAAGTCTGCTCTCTGCAAATGAGGTTCTTGAGAGAGAAAAGAAGGAATGGTCACCCTTAAAACCTTATTTACCTACTACCTTCTCTTCTTTGAACCACTTCATTTTCTACATTTGATTGCTATTCTCTTCATTGTGGCTCTGTTCTGAGCTGTACTTTCAAACTACTTTGAGGGAAAAAAGCTTAGATTTATTGAGTTACTTACATATAAGTTTACTCTCACTGTCATCAATATTTGAAAGGCAGTTGAAATTGTTCACATCTAACATGACTTTAACACTTAGAATTTACTAAACCTTAAATTTTAGTTTTTATCTTCTTTCAAATTTCCTTAAAATGTACATTTAGATCTATAATTATGAAGCTATACTTATCAAAAGGTGATTCATCGGTCAAACTGCAAGTATCTGAGGCTTTTTTTGAGAGAAAAAAAAAGTGCTATTTCTCACAAGAGTATTATGGATCAAAAAATATGAAGAATTCTTCCACTGCTTGCAGAAACTCTTTTTCTTTCTCTGAATGGAAATAATTTCCTTTCCAACTAATTCAAACTTCAGGACTAAGGGGAAAATAGACTGTATAATAGTCAAGATCCAGGGCATCATATCAGAGAAGAAAGAATGTAACTAGGGAGGAAAGTTGCTCTGAGATTGCTTTAAAAAAATTCTATTAGGGAACCATTAACATGTTAGACTACACATGAACAGTGGAACTCTGAGCAATTTTAATCTTCTTGGCTGTTGACTCAAGCTGTGTTGCTGCGTCCTGCTAAGGAAAGGACACAGATATCACAGAATATGCACCATGTTTCTTGTCTTTGCATGCGTGTGAAGAAACATGGAACCACATATAAGGGCCACATTACACAGTATACCCCATTTCTGCCACAAAGCTCCTAGCTTAGACCTCTTTTTATAAACTGGTCAGAATAACTTCAATTTTTTTTTTCACTCCGGCTAAATTGAAATTGGCTCTGGTCCAGAGTTCCATTGTTCTCTGAATATTTGAATTTCCTGTGAAATTAGGTAGAAATCTTTCAGATGCTTTCAGGCATACATTTCTGGCCTTTATTTTTGCTGGCCTTTTCCTGTTAAAAAGTCTGAAAAAAAGTCAAATTGTGTGATACAAATATTCAGTAATATATGTGGGAAGAAAAATCAGTTTACTATGTCATGAATTACCTCCTCTCTGTTTCCATAGTTTCCCATTAAGGTTTAAGTGTTTTGCAATAGTTAAACCCTTTCTTTTGCTCTTTTTTTTTTTAACATAGGTCTGAACTATGTACAAAAATGCTCCTTTCAAGCATTTTCTCTCTATTTTTGTGACCACAGGAGTGTGCTGTTATATCCTTCTGTCACTGGTGACTGAGAATAATGTTGAGATGTCCATTGCCTCTACTTGGTTGTGCACCTACATGTTATTAAAATGATGCATATTTTTTGTTTAGACAGTTAGCTTTCCCTGAGTGGAAAAAAGAAAAAAAACACAACAACAACAACAAAAAAAAGTTTGAGCTGATTGTGTTGCTGTAAGGCAAGAAAGGCAAGAAAATGATTGATTGGGTGAATATAAAACAAGTGGAGAGATGTGTGTCTTCACGTGTGTAATAGGTTGTGCCAGGAGCTGAAGTTGGAAGTTGGGTGGGGAAATACAAGCGAGGATGAAAATGTGTTCTATTATCTGGAGTGTTTTTGCAATATCAACAAAACTGGAAAGGTACCTTAGCAAGCTGTACCAACAACTCAGAAAATGCATGGGGTTCAAAGCACTCTTGCTCACCTTGTACACTTGCTATTCAAATGCAACAAAAGATGTTTCAGCAATAAAAGCTTTATTAAGATACCTTTAATGATGGGCACAAGTTCTTATGTTATAACAGTTGTGGAGTCTGCATACTGAATATTTTTCAGTTTTCAGTAATATTCTTGGTTAGAGGAAATCTTCCTTATTTTGGAGATCTTCTCTATATCTCTATACATTACAATCACTGACAATTTTTAGGAGTCTCTAGCCTGAGTAATTTTGCTACATTCTTTGCTTTGTTTTTCTTGTCATGGACAACTATATATTGTTTCTATGTCATATATAAATTTGTGAAGTAAGATCTGAGATATTTGTGGATAGAAAGTTTTCCTTAATTCTGTTAAACTCCCCACTTGCCTCATATCCACAGTCATACCCTGAAAATCCTTTTTTCGTGTCCATGAAATAATTTCATTTAAATTTTCATATCTATAATTGAATATTTCTGGAATTAAAGTATATTTTAAAACAAAAGTAATTCTAAACTGAAATGTATTTACAAAATTCAGAAAGTCAGAAAACGCTATTAGATTTTTTTCCAGATAGCCCTTTAATACCTCAATTATTATAATAATTTCCTTGTACTCTTTGTGTACTCAAAACTTACATTGAGTTTTATGTGCATAAAAAACTCCTGTTGATTTAAGTTACTATCAGAGGTGATTGTGATCTTCAGCTCCATCATTTCTGTTTCTCATTCTCATGACACAAGGCCATTATGACTCCGATTTAGTTTTTGATTCAACTTCCATTGACTACTTAGGGTACAATTTTTCTGCCCAGTTGAAATACCAGTTTCATTCTCTGTCTTCTGAAATATCTGCTCATTGTTACACTTTAAAATGTTCTCCTTTTTATTTCAAATATTTACCTTGCAAGTGTAGTGATACTGCCTCCTAGGTTTTCTGTTTATTTTTAATTTATTTCATGATTGGCTAAACTTCCTTTGCTGCATCTGTAAAATGATGTTTGCATAGATCATTATTCATCAATTTAGCTAACTTGCTCAATTAACTGGCATAATTAAAATTCCAGAAAACCCTAAGTAATTATTAAAAGTAAGGTTTCACATTTGTTTTATCTAAACTAATTCTACAAGCTGCTAACACAACAGCTGCCAGCACAAACTCTATCATTAAGTTGCTTATTTTCTTCCCTTTTAATCGTGAATACTTAACAAAGAGGTAGGTCACTACAAAAAAATCCCAAAACAGCATGTCATGTCATGTCATTGCAAACTCAATCAGCTTTTGAAATGGATCATTAAAAATAAATGTTTGGAGACTGATTAATGAGAGATGCACGTAGAAATCAGTGTTAGGATTGTAGAAAAAATATCTTTAATAAATGAGATTTTAAACAAAGAATACTACTGTGAAAGCAAAAAGTGAAAGCTGTTACTCTGTACTAAAAAAAAAAAAAAAAGTTTTTTTCTTTTTAATCCACTACTGCAGACCTCTGCACACCTTTCAAGGTATGGTGGCAATATCCATTCTAGCTACCTGGTTCCTAACACAACTGAACTCAAACAGAAGCCTTAAGAATAGATGAGTTTTCACAATGCTGCTACTGCAAAATGTTTACTTACTATCTGCATTCTTGCTTTTGTGATGCAGAATAGTACTACTTTTCACCATATGACATGAGGCCTCAGATTTATATATACCATTACAGAAAGGTATGATGATCTCTTTTCACTTTGGTAGGAAAAACATTAGGTACCTTTTTTTAATTTCTGCTCTGTCACCTTCAATTTCATGTCCTTTCCTCTCCAGAGCAACCTCCTGCAATCCAATTTTCTTCCGAGTAGGCATTTACAGTCATTTGAAGAAGAAGTCGCACATTGCTGCACTGGTTGATAGTAGCAGAAGGCTACAGAGCCAATGATATACAGAAGACATTTATCTTTCTTTTATATCTTTCTGCCTGTGGGTTGTTTTTAAATATAAAAGCCTAAATCATGTATTTAGAACCCAGCTTAAATGACATAGTCATACAAGTCTTAAACACTCAGTCAAAATGAAGTGAAAGTTCAAGATATGTACTGGGTTTTAAAATTTAACCACTGGTTGTAAAGTAAAATGCAGATCTAGAAAGCTTAATTAAGTGTAGAGATTTGAAAAACTTCTCAAATATTACCATTTCATTGGCAAACCATTTGATTGGTGATTTTTTTTATTAAAAGGGAATGTATATTAACCAGGAGAAAAGTGTTGGAACCCGGGACATTCCTCTGGGTGCCCTGGATGGCCAGAGCCACTGGCAGGGGGCTGTGAGACCCTGGCATGCAGCCAAAGACACACGTGGGGTTTTGATCTTAGCCTGTGGAGCAAATTACCAACTCTGTATGAAGAATTACAAGCCACACACACAAGTTAGGTATTGTAGTAGAAGTCGTCACAAAGTGAAAGGATTTCTGAGTGCTGTACAAGGGGGTTTTAAGCCTTGTACGCAGGGGTCCAAGTTTTGTACATGGGGGTCAAGAGTTCTAAGATGGAGGGATTTGGGTGTGCCCTGTCCTCTTTCTTTCTCCTTCCTAACCTCCATGTCTTTGGTGATGTTGGCACTCACAGATTGGTTTAGAGTAGAAAGTCACTATTCAATATAGATAGTAGGCATTGGGGAAAAAGTATAAACATGTAGTACGTAATATATGATATAAAAGATGGCACCAGCCCCCTGGGAGGGCAGTGTGCCTTTGTCTGACCTGCTGAACGGGCCACAGCAGTTCAGGAAAAGAATCTTTTAGATAACCAACAATAAACAACCTTGAGACCGGACAACAGAGGACTACTGAGTCTTTCTTTGAAAGCACGGGTTGGAGGAGAGACTTTTCCATCTTTTGGGGTCACCCCAATATGGGGCTGGAAACCCGACAACTGGAATTCATCCAGTCAAGAGCTTTTGCTTAGAGTGACCCTTTTATCCAGAAAAGGCACTAAAGCTGTCCTATCTGGGTCGCAAAAAATTGTTCTGAAAAGTTATCCAGTGCACAGTGCCAGTTCACGCACTGAGGTGAGATATTTCTAATTTTATTCTGGATTGTGCAAAGCAGGGTGGTAACCCACAAAAGCGTGGTTCCCCAATCATCAAAACATTACACTATTTATAGATTTTAACACAGAAAGGAATCAGCACTCACTGGTTAAAAATTGCTTAACTTTTTCATTAATTCATACTCAACCCACTGTTTGCTAGTTATGTCTCTTGCTTCTCATCCTAATTAATCTACATGCACAATTCTTCTCTACATTTGAGTCAGTGGTCCATTTTGAATAGGTGGCCAATATCAGTGATCATGGTCTCCCACTCCTGGAACTACCTTTACCCCAGTTACTGCCCAGTAACATTATTTCATAAAAACAGTGGTTAAAATCTTATATAAAAGATTTCTTTTAATCATATCAGACAACTGTGGTATGAAAAACTAGCTGGGATTACTATAAAAATATTTATCTGTACTTCAACATATTGAGTAAACTTGTGCTTGTTTTTAAGAATCTGCAATTTATAAAGATAATGTTGAACTGAAACAGCACTGTGAAATAAGTTATTAGCATTCTAGGCATATAAATGAAAATTTTGAGCCTATTGTTTTTGAATAAAGGTCTTGATTACTTTTTTTCCCTGTACTGAGACAGGAAGTTACTTGATGCAGAGAAGCACTGTGACTTCTAGAGAACAAAAGGAAATATCCATCCAAGGATTGTTTGAATAGGATAGTGACACAGAGGTCAAAAGAGTGTTTGTGTTAGGACACCTCTATAGGGAAGGGGAGTGAAAATTAGTTCAATGAAGCCCCCAGAAATTGAGTTTACTATTTTGTAAAGCTATTGGGTGAAAAGGTTCTTCTCAGAATTTTTTTTGCCATGAGTTTGGAAGTAAAAGTAATTTCTAATACAAAACAAAATGGTATTAACTTATTCCACAGTGTTGTTCTTTGATTTTGCTGGAGCTTTAAAAACACTTTGAACTCCTCAGAGAAAAAACTTTATATATGTGTAAATGATTACCACTGGATTAGCACACAGCAGTCAGTTACGGGAAATAACTAACATACTAGTGTAGAAACTTTTGCAAGTCTTGTATTTTAGCTTTTTCAATGTTTAACAAGACTCCCTTTCCTCAAGTGGTGGAAAGCTAACTGGGAGTGAATTTTAAGGCAACAGTTACATGTGGAAGTGGTACTGCTTTCTTTTTTTTAAATTCGAGAAATTTTTTAGAAAGCAGTTTTATTTTTGTAATACACGTGTTTCTGTGTATTACACAGAGGCAACTTGACTTAGAAGTTTATACTCACTACAGTTCATATCGTGACTGGATGCCACTGCAGTACAGGAAAAAGCAAAGAAAAAGGAAGAAAGCAAACAAAATTATTCAAGCAAAGCTCTAAGGACCATGGGCAGAACACAGCAGGAGAGTATGAAAAGTGGGATGGAGAAGCAGTGAGTTTTTCTGAAAAACTGAGCAGTGGGCAAGAATAAAGTGGCTGATCAAAAAATCCATTTCTCACACAGCACCAATTAGTTAGGAGTAATTTATGCAAGAAAGGTGATGCAGAAATAAAAGGTGAAAAAACCTAACATGCCAACCAAACTATATAGAGGTAAAAAGATTTTCAACAGGAAGAACAGGAAATTTGCAAATGAAGAGAAGCTAGTATAAAAGGAAAGGAAGTCTTAATTGTTTTTCTGAGTATAATAGGGTAGGAAATCTTAATAACCTAATCATATTAGGGATTCTTGATAGTAATGAAGACCAATTAAAGCTGAGTATGTACACAGTAGAACTGGAAGCAGACACACTGACAACACAAGTTCTAATTGTGATTCACAGAAATGTTTATAAACCAAAGAAAAATATTTTGTATTATTTTCAAAGAAATATAAAACACAAATGAGCATGAATTCAGAATATGTAAATTTCAAGGCAAGGAAAAAGGTCAAAAACAACCACCGAACTGCAAATCTGAGCATGTGACAGAAACCACTGCAGGCAGGTAACCATGGTTGTCAGGTGAGCTGAAGTTTCTGGCAGAGATTTTTGGATAGTCTGAGTTTAAAGCAACAAAACTCATTGGAAAGCTTACAGGTTACTTTCAGGAGAAATGTCTGAGTAAAGACCTATGGGGGATGAAGACATCCCCCAAAGTCAATGACACAATTCCCTCTGATATTCACCACAGAAAATGGCATAAAAAACCCAGGTCACAACAGTAAAATAGGAAAGCAGGTGACTGTGTTAATTAGAAAATATACTGCTTCCTCTCCTTACCTTTAGTAATTAGAATAAAGACACCTAATTTATTTACTATAGAAATAAATTATTTTGACTTCTTGAGGTCCTTGATATAGGTTGTACAGCAACCTAGGGGAGGGATGTGCCCCTGCTATTTTAGAGCTCTCATTCACAAGCTAAAAGGAAATGCTGAAAAAAAACCTATTCTCTGTTTTAGCAAAGCCTTTATTTAAGTCTTCTTTTGAAGAATGTTTTAATCCCAGGAAAATATACAACATCTCAATCACAGGTAACATCCATTTGTCACTTTCTGGATAGCTAAAATGTGAGCTTCATAATCTTATCAAGCATCAGACAAGATAAAGAATATAAATTTCTTTTGATGTGAGTTTCATCAAGAGAAAAAAGGTTCATCCTGTACATTCAAGGGCGCTTATCAGTTTGCCAACCCCACTGCTTCCTTAGCACAGGTTTGCATAGCATTAGACATTGTTAGATATGCAACCAAGCAGCAGTTGAAGCATTCTT
Organism: Motacilla alba alba; assembly: GCF_015832195.1. Taxonomy (NCBI): domain Eukaryota; kingdom Metazoa; phylum Chordata; class Aves; order Passeriformes; family Motacillidae; genus Motacilla; species Motacilla alba. The sequence goes on from NC_052046.1 coordinate 47,811,338, forward strand.
TTAAGTGCATTGAAAAGCTAAATTGAAAGTTTCTCTGCTCTGGTTTTGGCTGGGCTAGAGGTAATTTTCTCCATAGTCACTGCTTAGTGTGAGGCTGTGCTTTGCATTTGTGCTGGAAACAGCATTGGTATGCCAGGATGGTTCCAGTAATGCTGAGATGTACTTTATACAAGAGTCAAAATATTTTCTGCTACTCACTCCACCCCACTAGCAAGTTTGCTGTGGGTGCATGAAAACTGAGAGGGGACACACCTGGGACATCCGACCCCAGCTGACCAAATAGATATTCACATAATGTCATGCTCAGTATAAATAGCTGGGGGAAGAAGAAGCAGGGGGAGAGTGTGGGATGTGTTTGTGATGGGGAGGAAGACATTCAGAGTGATGGTGTTTATCTTCCTGTGTCACTGTTATGTGTGGTGGAGCGTTGTCTTCCTGGAAATGGATGAATACTTGCTTGATCATTGGAGGAAGAGAATTAATTCCTTGGTTTATTTGCTTATATGCATGGATTTAGCTTAATTAATAAACTCTCTTTATCTAAGCCCATAATTTTTCTCACTATTAATCTGATTCTCTCCTGAGTCCCACTGTGCGTGAGTAAGCAAGTGACTGTGTCACTCTTACTCCTACTGACATTATTCCAGGACAGCCCACTGGGCACCCAATATGGGACTTGAAGAGTTTGAGATAATAACAGGTTTGACTGGAGTGTGCTAGGTTGAATTCCTAGCTGTTGTTAGTACCATTTAGCTATTAATCAGCAGATTCCTGTGCTTGCCATGGGGCTCGCTTACCATATGAGAGTCTAGTGCTTTTTAGAGGCTGCTTCTGGCTTTCGCTGGTCACTGTACTGCTGTGCTGCTGAGCTCCGTGCTCTGCTGTGGCCAGGAACACCTGGAGAGCAGCATGGACATGTGCCTGGGCTGGCAGATGGCCAGGGCATCAGTGTGGTTTTTGTACTGCTGTACTGGACAGGCTGGAACTTCCAGTCAAACAGACAATGACATCTGGATGAGTTCATGTGCAAGACAGCCAAATGTTTGTGGCTGTGAATAAGTTGACAGAACAGCAGCTGCCTCTTGACGTATCTTGTGGCTGTGGTTATGTCTGTGCTGCAGCAGGTATATCTCTGATGGGATTTTGGCCCAAGCATAAGTCTCCACTGGAGAAGTTACCCGTCAAAACATCAGTGTCTGTATAAGTTTATACTTCATGTGCACCTTGAAGCATCTATGGTTGTTCATGAGGTGGTGCTGCAGCACCTCAAAGTATGTGGCCAGGGATAAGCCCCTGACAGAGCATGTATTCTCCTTGCACCCATGTTCAGTGTTCTGCTTTTTCTTGAACTTAAAATCTGCAACATGTTTTGCAATAAAAACAAACACTTTTTATATCCTGAAGTACTTGAAAAACAAGACAAACAAAATCAGCAGGTGTACTGAATAAAAATTGCTTTAAGAAGTGAAGGAGATAGCTACTCAGGGTAAAATTCAACCTGGGAAATCTGTCATTAAAGTTGACTAGCTTAAGAATGGAATCTATCTGCCTCTGCTCTAGTGATAATAATCATTGAACACCTGATCATGTCACTGTCATCCATTAAGACAATTGTTTTTTCTGGGGCAGACCATGAATACAAGTTCTAATACTGTTGTAGGGAGTGATTCAAAAGAATGAAGATTTTCAGTATTTGTAGTTAAAATAAGATTGTGAGATCCACAATTAGCTAAATTAAAAAGTATTCTGATTTTTTCAATCTTTTTTTGGGGGGGTGGTTTATGTCATGGAGGTTTAAACACTTTCAAAGCGATTAAATAATCTCTCAAAATCTTGGAAATCTCTCAAAAATCTTGGGAAAAAACTGTATTAGTTACCTATTTTTTAAGATTTTGCTTCTGATAGTCATTATATATCTTGCAGCTGAAGCACATTTCAGTGTTAGGAATATTCCATTGGATGCCAATCTACTTATATTTACTTTAGCAACAAATCCTGTGCTTTCTTCTCAAACTTATGAGCACAATAAAGGGAACAATCATTTCTACATCTTAATTTCCTATGCTGTGTTTTCAACTTTTAAGTAACGGGTAGTAAAAATGTCCATAACATTCCAACATTATATAGGTTATGGGGAAAAAAACAACATATAATTGTACGTTTAACCAGTTATATATAAAATTCACTAATGCTGAAACTGCAGAAACATTCTTTCAGTGATTGAATTCTCTTCCAAGTGTGCTTGTGATTGGATTTTATTACATACCAAACTTTACCTCCAATAGAATCAGTGTGTCTTCATCTCTTTGTAACCTTAGTCTGTCCATCATTAACTTTTATTGTGTATCAAAGTCTATTTGCAACTATATATATCATTGCCACAAGGCAATTCTTCTTTCAAGTTGTCTTTAAAACACTGCTTCATTTCTTTTGACATAGGTTTTCTTGCAACTTTTTCCTTCACTACACTCAAGTAATGTTGCCTGGGAAATATTACCTGGGACCAGGAGACCCTGACACCTAAACATTTTTGTTCATTAGAATGGTTTTCAATAGTATTTGAAGTCCCTTTTGTGTTTCCCATGTGTATAACAGCGATTTCAATTCTAGCCTTTCCTACTATACTTGCCTTTGATTTTAATATTGTTGCATTACAATACAACTTGAGATGTGTAAAGCATATAGCAGTGTGAATGTTCTGCTGTGTGATATGATGCATGCAATATTCTTTCTGACTTGATTTTAGGGATTTATCTGATTTTTTTCCAGCGTAGTGTTTTGCCTAAAATTTTTCTTCATGATTTGAACAGTGCTAAAATACTTAGTCACAGCTTTGCAGACAGATTTATCACGGTAAATTCAGAATAGAATTGGGAGTCAAACAGCTCTCTGTAGGAGTATGGTTTTAGGAATCTACAGTCTTAAGAACAGATCTAATTGCCTGGAATCAAGACATTATGGAAATCTATAAAACATGCAAATGAACCGGAAAATTTGTGTACCAGGATCTAAGTATATGACTTGTAGAATAGGCATCTTAGTGAAGTTTGCTTTGCATTTTCTTAAACCTTTTATACTACTGGCACTAGAACTCAGTAGTTTACCCTTAACTGCAGTAATCACAATAAAAAATTCTCTTCTGCTTAGCCTGTTAACTCTTTTACCTTGGAATCTGTGTTAATGAATACATTTCTTTACTTCAGGGAATATTTAAAAAGCATTGAGCTGATTTCTTATTTTATACTGCTCCATAAATTTGATGATATATATATGGATGATAGGACTGCATAATTTCTTTGAAGTTAATTCATTAAAAGAATTAAAAAGAATTAAATTTAAAAGACATTAAAAAGAATTAAAAAAATTAAATTAAAAGAATTAATTTTTTTATTGAGTATTAACAGATGATTTCTTAATCTGTGTAAGTAACCTGACTTGGAATCCAAGGATGTTGTGTTTGTTTGGAATAGGTACATTCTCAGTCTGCAGGGCTACTTCAGGTTTACATTACTGTAGCCTGTGCAAAATGGCAACTAAGCACACAGCATAATGGAACACTGGAGTAGCTTTTTATTAATTTAGCTAGATAGCTTAGAAATTTTGATGCAACAAATCACATAACAAAAACACACACTGAATACTAAAACATATACAATACTAATTTGTATTTCCCTTACCTTTAAGTAGGTCAAGTAAATCATCTGAACTTCCTATGAAGACATAAAATTTATAATGTGTAATTATATATTAAATAATAGTTAAATAACTATCTTTAGCAGGTGGAAGAATACTAATAAGCTGAATGGTTGTTAATATCTTTAATGTAAATAGAACAAACATTTTAACTGGCAGTTAATGTTAGTTTTTTTCACGAATGCTATGTTAACAAGGTATGGGAGAATGAATAAACTCTATCAGCAAAGAAAGAGAAGGATGCAAAAACAGATGATGTTGCCAGCTCACTGCCTAAATACCTCATTTATAAAAGAGTATTTTAGGCATTTGAAATCTATGGACCTGTCTTTACATGGTTATATATCCCTGAGATTTACTGTGTTCATTCACTGTGTATGTGTTCTGATTTGTTTGAACACAAGTATGAGTGAAAATGAAAACTATCAAGTAGAGATATTGTGTAATTACTATGAGTGCCTGTGGAGTTAAGAAGCCAGGTCACCAACAGTGAGATTTTGAGATGGTGTAAAAAGGACAGAACATCTAAAGGCACCAGGACCAAAGATAATGTACTGAAGAATAACAGAGGATTGTATGATATTTGGAGGTTCCTCATGTCTCTCACATATTACAATTGATGTGTAAATTATAGTGACTTTAAAGTGTAGGATTTGCCTTCCCATTCAGAAAGTTTTGGTTTTTTATAATAAAGAAAGAGTCCTTGAGACAAATAAGTATGCTGGGACCTGACAGCATATCCAAACCAGGGGACACAGTTCTTCGTTTGCAAGCTGGCAAGATTTCTTGTGTAAGTTTTAAACCAGGATCAATGGGAGAAGGCTATGATATCAGGAACTGGGAAGGTAGGGGATAGCATGACACTATTTGAGGGCAGCAATAATGATGGGAACATTCAGGGTGCTTCAGGGAGCACTGAAGATTTAGGAACACATCTGAAATGCATGTACATCAACCCATGCAGCGTAAGAAACAAGCAGGATGAACTGGAAGCATTAATAATTTCTCTATGATGTCATTAGTATCAGTGAGACTTCGTGGAATCAGTCCCATGATTGAAGTGCCGGAAAGCTATAGGTGGAGCAGGTGGGATAGGACAACGAGCAAATATTGCAGTGAATGTAAAGGAGAAGCTTGAATCTAAAGCCCTTTACAATTAGGGAAAAACACTCTTGGTGAAGATTAGAGGGATGGAAAATAAAGGTTATGTCTCTGTGGGAGTCCGCTGCCAATAACCAGACAGGGATGTTAATGCAGTGGAATTACTCTGTAGGCAATTAGGAAAAAAATCTCTGGATTCATAGCCTTTGTCCTCATGGGAGATTTCAAATTACCAGTTATCAACTGGAAACACCATACTGCTCTGAGAAGCAGCTCTGGGAAATTCTCAAAAGTTTGAAGGTAATTTCCTGTCACAAGTACTCAATGAGTCAACTACAAAATGTCCTCTCCTACATTGTTATTTATAAATACAGGACTCAGGAGAGATATGTGATATATTATCCACAGTAATTAGGAAATAGTTGAGTTTAAAATTTTTGGGTAAAAAAGGGTAAGCCGTATTGTTACATTGAGTTAGAAGAGAGGGAACTTTAAGCTGTTCAGGTATTTAGCATTGTCTCCTGGGAATCTTCATTTGAGCATTTAAGGATCTATGAGTACTGGTCAGTTTTGAAGAAACATAATTTAAAAGCCAAGGAGCAGATTTTAAACTTGTGACATTATGAGATGGACATCCCATTGTGTCACAGGTCAAGCAAGAGGGAGCCAAAGACTAAGTTGGAACTTATGGACTTAAGACTTTTGGAACTTAGAAGGAAAAAGAGATTTTATGATCTCCAGAAGCAAGATCAGACTTGACAGACAGACCATAGAGCCCTCATTCCCATACGCAGAGGGAAAATACAAAAGACCACATTTCAACTAGACCTGACATTGGCTAGTGTTTTGTCAAATAACAAGAAGGAACTTTTCAAGTATGTTAGTGGCAGGAGGCCCAAGTAAAACATTGGAACCGTATTTGATTAAGATTGTCAGTCACCGAATAGGAATTTAGAAAAAGTGGATGAACGTAATTCTTTTTCTCCCCTCAATCTTTAATAATGCTGATACATATTGGGCTGCCTGATTCCCTGGAATAACAGACCACAACTGCTGGAACAATGACTTTCTCTTTGTGGACACTTCTGCTTTTTCACTTTCCCTACTGCTTTTCTGAGAGCAAGGAGTTGCAAGAGATGTCAAGGAGGGAGCACAGCCAGGATAGTTGACCTGAAGCAGCCAAGGGGATATTCCAGGTTATAGAATGTCTTCATGCCCTATATATGAACTGAGGGCAGTTGAGAGACAGGCTGGGCATTTGACAGTGAGTGATGAGTTTTAGTTTTATTCTTGTTTTATTTTTCTGTCTCTTTTTGGTATCTCCCCTTTTACTACGACTATTATTGTTATTATCATTGTTGTTATATTTAATATTTTTAATTTTTTTATCTCAATCAACAACTTTTACCTGCTTCCTGGGCATCTGCATGGCACATAGTTGCCAGCTGCAGCCAAGCTGCACTACCACCAAAGGTGGCTGCTCCCCATAGGCTTTTATGATTGTCTTGACCTCAGTTTGCTTCAAATGCAGACATGTTCAAACATCATGATCAAACTTTGAGGATTCCTCACAAATCCACTCTGAACTCTGAAATACCTGTGCTTGTTTTGTCAGTGATAGAGTCAATTTTCTTCATAGTAGCTAGTAGAGGACCATGCTTTGGATTTCTGCTGAAAATATAGCATGTTTCCTGATGTCTGAACACTGCCTAGACAAGGACAAGGCCTTTTCTGCCCCTCATACTGCAACACCAGCAAACAAGCTGAGGGAGGAGAACTAGCTGGGTGGGGAGACCATTTGGAAAGCTGGCTTCAAATGACCAAAGAGCTATTCTATACCACCAGGCATCCTTCTCAGTAGTAAAAAATGGGGGAAAAAGAAGAAAGAGGGAGATTCAGAGTTAAAGGGACTAGTTCATGAAGTTCTTAAAAAGCAAGACAGATAACGATTCTGCTGGTTGATTATGAAGGATGATTAAAGTAGAGAATCAGTTGAACAGTGTGCTAACATTGATGCTTAAGGGGTTTTGATATTTTTTTTCCACGTACTTTTCCTATATGTAATGTCATTAGCCTGGTACAAACAAATACTTCTGAGTGCTTCTTGAGGTGTACCTGCAGCTGATTTGCCCTTTATTTGGCTTCCCTTAAAATTTTGTTAACCCAAATACCATCTTCTTTTTTTTCAAGCTACTCTTTTAATCAAGCAACCTGTGGGGACAGAAGGCTATGAAATTGTTTAATTGATATGGTCTGACTAGGAACATTCTCTTTTTCTAAGCAAATAGAGTTTTTCTTATATGCTTTGAAATGTTGTGTTTAATTTACACAGTAAAAGCATGTTCATGCAAGATCCATTCTGGGATTTCTTCCAATGTGCAGTATGGGGGTTTTTTAGAGGCTTTGTGTGAGTACAGTCTTCTATTAAACACATGATGTGAAAGCAGAAGGAAGAAATTGAAAAATGGTTTACTCATCAAAAAAGGTAATTTTTAATTATGCATGTGTAGCATTACCAGCTATGGTTTTAATTCCCTTTGTTGGTAGAATATCAGTTTAGTACAAGTAGTAAACATGAAATGGCAGCAGACACTGTTTGAAGAAAGAAGTTCTTAGCATGCAAATCCAGAGTGTAAAAGATACAGGCATTGAGAACAGATGGTCTGCCAAGCATAGAGAACTGAAGCAAATGAAGACAACAACATAAACCCCAAATTTTATTTTTCAGCTTCAGAGGAAAATTTAACAGTCTATTCGGAACTTAAAACAAGTCTAGTCTTATAGTCTGTCCTCATCTCTGGTGTCAAACTATCCCTTCTTTAAGATTTTTTTCCTTTCAAAAGGCTCCAAAAAGGATTTTCTGAATATCCTTGTCTTGAGGTTAACACAAAATAAATCTCTGTATATTCTTTTTCCTTAGGGTCAGACAGAATCAAGGCCCAGGTCTCTTTCCTGAAGGTTAAAGTAAAAATAACTTAAGACACAGCTGTTCCAGGCAGTTTTCTTTCCTAAGAAACTTGTTTATCCTTTCCCAGCAGAAAACAACCTTATTTCCATATTATTTCATCTTTTTGTAATCTTTCAGCCACTCAGAAATCGGTGTTCTTGAGTCTTGTTTCCAAATAGTAATTCCTATTTAATAGACTATAGATGGGGCCTCTGTTTCCTACCCCATTACTCCAACTGAGAACTCTGACCCTATACCAATAGCAGACTGTCTAATGTGCTTTTTTTTTCAAAATGAGAAAATCAAGACTACATATAAAATTACCGAATTAATCAAAAAAGTTTATATTGAATTAAGCTTTTATATGCCTGCTATACTATCACAGCTGTGACAATGTTGTCCTGTGTTTTTCAGGAAGAGTGGTTTTGTTTGTTTTTTTTTTCTTTAATGCTGTAACATTTTTTGGCATAGATGACTTTTTACAGTGCAGATTTTCAGAGATAAGAATTAAACATTTTTTGAACAAAATTGGATTAAGAAACACATCTTGATGGCAGGTTGTGTTTACCTGTACTTGCCCAAATTAACAGTAGACAGAGATATAACTACTTGATCTTTTCTACATGCAGATGACTCATTCATTTGAGCATGCAAATGATGATTTATGCATTTATTGCTAAGGAAGGCAAAACTTTAAGCTCTCCTACACTGATTTAGATCTGACTCAAAATTCTCGATGTAGTCTCAGCAGATGTCTGAAACTTACATACAGATTTTTGCAGCTCAACATTGTCTTCAGAAAAGCTTTTAACCACAGAGCATGTGGAATGTTGTGATGATTTAGGATGCTGCCATCTTTCTTTGGCAGACAAATAAAAAGTGTGAGTATTCTCTGCTGTTGTCCAGACAAAATAAGTTGGTTTCATTTAACTGTCTGGTGAAGAGAGAAGTTGAAGTTGAACCAAACTGAAATTACCTGATTTCATATGAGGAGAAGACATCTATCCTGTTTTTACCTATTGTTCTTCTTCTTTTCCCAGTTTTTAGCAAATAAAATTAATTTTTCATTTGGATTAGAACATAAGACACAGATAATTTTTAGAACAGACATGAGCTGTTCTCTTAGGTCACATTGATCCAATCATATTGCTAGTTTGTGCAGTATTTTTTCTGTATTATGCGAAGCAGCTGCAAATAGAAGGTAATTACAAAATATATAAATGACAACACCATAAACTTCCCTTTAATACCAGGAATGTTAACTTTTTTTCATTACTGTATTTTTTGGCAACTCTTCTCATAGGTTAATGGGTTAAAAACTAATTAATTTTTAAAACTCTACTGAAGTAATCTAAAATTTTCTTTACCCAACCAAATTTTTCTGACTATTTAGCTCTGTAAGTAATCCTTAGGCTTGTTAACATTGTTGAGATAAAGAATTATAGCCATGTGTATCTCAGCTCTTTTCAAGAAATGTGCTTAACCTTTGAGCTGCTCCAGCTTTCTTGGCCTCAATGAACAGAGACAGCTCTGACCTCCACTTGCCAGTGGATGAAGGTGTTCCTGGCATTTTGCTTAGAGACAATCTACACTCTGTCACAAAAATCAAACTAAGATTTATAAGATAATGCTGAACCGACCAAAACATTGTATCTTCATTAATGGAAAGTAACAGAAAAACCAGTATAGCTAGTGGCATTCTCCTGAAGAAAAAGCAGCAACAAGAAAAATTGTGAAAGTGACAAAAGGGATGGATGAACAAAAGAACAAATGAAGTGCAAACACTTTAACTTTTTTTTTCTAGTATAACTGGGGTGTGGAATAAAAATAAACTTTGTTTTTAACCTGAACTCCTGAGGGTAGATCAAAGGAATTTCTACTACCTTGATGTAAGCTCAGAATTCCTACTTATCCATATGCTATTTTCATGGTTCTATTTCAAATCCTTGTTGGTCAGAGTAGAAGTAAAAAGACACAATAAAAGGATTTAAAAACTAGGTTTTAAGCAGATCACTGAATTCTCCTCTGGTGTGAATTTCTCTGCTGACAGCATTTTTATAATTTCAGATTTACTTTAAATCCTCTTAGGATGCTAAAGTAAATAAAGAACATTTGCCAAATTTCCCACTCAAAACTATTAATAGAAATTGCACAGTTTACCAGTAGTAGCTGGAGGATTGTCTTATATTGCTTGAATATTATTTAAAAATGTACTTTATTCTCTGTGTAAAGTGTTCTCTGAAGTAGATCCAGCTGTACTGTTTGTATACTGATGAGTGCTGTCCTGCTGAAATTTGCTTTTAAGCTACAGCAGGTGACATTTACTGGACATACACAGAACTCTAGTTCTATACGATATAGATTCATAACAGAATTTCAGCTTCAGATTCCTTTATCTAATCTCCATTTCTTCTCCTAACCCCTTCAGTTAAGCAAAAACTATTGCAGTCACAGAAATATCTAAGAGAATTACTACAGAAGAATTTCTGGATTTTTTAATTTTAGAAGCACAGTATAGTGAAAGAAGGCTATTTTACGAGTGTGGGTGATCATCCCAATCTGGCAGTTTACAATACCTGCAGCAACTTTATGGATATAGGACACTGAAGAACAACAGGGTGTGAGTCTTAAGCATAATGAATAGTACTGCAGCTTTTATATCAAGGGACAAAGGAAAGCAGGTAACTTTTATGGATATTTTTATGAATATTTTGCATTTCCTGGTTTTGCAGTCAATAAAGAAAGATTTCTCCATATCACTAATTGGAGTTTTACTCAGGTAGAGTAACATACACCCTGTGTTTAAACACAGGGTATCTTATGTCTTACCCCAGACAGACAGACATTACTTCCATATGGCGCACTTCCAAATTCTAGAGACTCCTTTTTCCTAATCTTATTAACACTTTCATATATGATTCCAGAGTTGGAAAGATTTATGTTAATTGCAACCTTGATCATTGAATTTGCTCTCATCATCTCTGCTTCTGCCATATCTGCAAATCTACCTACTTACAGAACGACCATTATTATAAGATGTATCACCTTTTTAAATTCTGAAAGAAAAAGCTTTTGCATTTATCACAGTATGTATGTGCATATGTTTACAGGAGAGAATTATAAAATAGTTTTTGTTGAAAAGGACCTATTGAAATCATCAGGAAATTTTCAGGCAACACTAAGTTGTGTGGGAGTGTTGATCTGCTGGAGGGTAGGAAGGCTCTGCAGAGGGATCTGGACAGGCTGGACTGATGGGCTGAGACCAATTGTGTGAGGTTCAACAAGGCAAATTGTCAAGTCCTCACGTTGGGTCACAACAGCTCCAGGCAGTTCTACTGGCTGGGGTCAGAGTGGCTGGAAAGCTGCACAGTGGAAAAGGACCTGGGGGTTGAGAGTGGCTGAACATGAGCCTGGGTGCTCAGCTGGCCAAGAAAGCCAATGGCATCCTGGCCTGTGTCATGAATCGTTATGTCAGAAGGACTGGGAAAGGGATTAGCCTTGACAAAAGGAGGCTTGGGGCAACCCTATCGTTCTGTACAACTACCTGAAATAATGTTATAGAAAGGTGGGGTGTGGGTTTCTTTTCAGAGGAAACATGTGACAGGATGAGAAGAAATGGCCTTAAGTTATGTCAGAGAAGGTTTAAAACTGAGATTTGGAAAAGCTTCTTCACTGAAAGTCTGGTTAGTTATTGCAGCAGGCTCCTGAGGACACTAGTAGAATCATCACTCCTAGAAGTGTTCAGGAAAAAGGTCTAAATGTGGCACTTAGGGACATGGTGTAATGGTGAACACAGTGGTGCTGGGAAGGTTTGGACTTGGTAATATCAGAGGTCTTTTCCAACAGTAGTGATTCTATGATTGTGGTCATAATAACTGTTCACAGGTGGGCCAAAACCCAACCTTTTGGTCCGGTTGTTTAGGGTCTGTGCACACACAATTTTGTATAAATAAAGGCGTTATATTCCATGGGTTAGATACATTCCAAATATCTATGCAATCCATGCAACTCATCATAAGAGATATACTGGATAGGCTTTTGAGCATATAGATTTTTATATTGAATTAGAATCTAGAGATAAACAAATAAAAATTTTAAAAATGGCCAAAATGGAAGAGTTTAAACACTTTAAAGTGTAGGGATTTCCACATTTCATTCAAATATTAAGCAGTTTGTTTTAAGGGTTTATACTGGGGAGAGTCCATTTGAAAGTTTTTTCTTTTCAGGTTTTCCCAGAGGTGAACTGTTTTCCATAACTCTGTTCTAGCAGTGGGTCCCATATGATACACGCCTGTTGACTTCCTTGACCAGCTTTAGGTGGTTTGCCATTGCTTTTCCTGCAGATCTGAAGCTCCTTTAATACCAGTTGCTGATTTTCTGCCCTTGACTCCTTAGGGACATCTTTTTCTCATTGCAGGTCAATTTTGGTTTAAAAAGTTCAAGGTCACACATTACTCCATTTTGTGCTCATTGGTTAGCATGTCCTTTAGAAATTTTATTCTTGCAGTTTTCATCCCCTCTTAGCAAGGAGGAGAAAATAATCCATCATGTTTATCCCAGAGGGCTAGAGCTCAGTGAGGGGACAGTTGGAATTATAGCTGCTTCATCGCACAACTGAATAAATTTACAAATAAAAGGAGAGCTATGCAGTCTGAGCTAGAGTAGCTGAAGAAGTATAAGAGAGGCCTGCATTGAAAATGAATTTGTTTATCTTATCATAGTATTCATTAATTCTGGACTTAGCTATACGGGAAGGTTGGATACTGGGCAAAACACTATGGACATAAGCCTGTTTCTTCCAGTTGAAGACGTATATGTATTTCAGCATACTTTTGAAAGATCTCAAAAATTTTTGGTGGTTGAATAGATAATGACAAAGGAAGTGTGCAACACAACTCTAGGCTAGACAGAGAAAATGTTTGTTACCAAAACTGCTTTTAAACTCTGGATTGTTTGGGTTGGTCTCCAGTTTTATAGAATTCTGTTTGTTGAATTGTGTCAGGGAGGGAGAGGAGTGTGAAAGAGCAAGTCAATATTGAATGGGCAAGGTAGCAGATTTCATTCTGTCTAAATCAATGTTAGCTACTTCATCAGCGTTTTTCTTCTCCTCAGTAGCTACCAATTACCAAAAAGCTCAATAAGCTTTTTCAGTTTATGTAAAAGGAGCATTTGTAATATGCCTCAAGTGTTTTCCTGCTTAATATAGCCTCGTGATTACACTTCTCTATTTAGGGTAGAAGTAGTGGCTTTTACACAATTGTCAGAGTTTGCTCAAAATAAACTATTTTATAGTAACTTTTCTAATTGGTTGTCAAGATTTGTTTTTCATAAGTAATCATTTCTGAAAACTACTCGCACTCAAATGAAAAGTGTTCATTCTTCTGTTTAATCACAAACTGCCTATGTGGCGCTACTAAGTCTGTGCTTCCATAGGAGTCTAATGGAATTCTAGTTCCTCTGCCTCTAGACTGAGTACTTGATAAGGATTGTCAGTTTTATTCCTCTTTGCAGAAACAATGTACAATATCATAAAAAGTATCTGATTCTGCCATTATTCTGCTACCCAAGCATGTCAAAAATTCCAAATTATTTATCAGCTAAGAAGAGCAGTAAGGTTATTTTATTATTTGTCTTTTAAAAATTCACGTTTAGCTGTCATGTATTGACTTGTCTTATTTGAGAATATTAGTATCTCTTTTCCTAGACAACATTGAAGGCACCCAAGGGCCGGTCAGTGCTTCTGATCTCGCTAAGCATTAAGGTATGCATGATTTGAACCTCTACAGGGGAAAACAGGATTTGACAGGTAAATCTTTTATAGAGAAATGGAATTGCATTCACAAATTCATCATGCATTGATGATTATCATGTTGGAGTAACTTAGGAAGGCTAAAGGATCACCTTTTCCAAACGAGTGTGATATCTCATATCATATTTTTTCTATTTTATTTTCAGTACTTGCATGTTTTCCTTCTGTAATACCAAGCCCCCTACTTCCACAGGTCAAGTATTTCTGTCAACAAGAGTGACCAGCCTCAGTGCTCCGAACTGTAGTATTTAAAAATCATTACCAGCTAGTAAAGTGAGTTTTGCCACTGATGTGGCTTTTCCTCTGTCTGCCATGATGCAACTTTGCACATTTTTTTTGCAACTGTCACAGTTACTTCTGACAAACATGTAAACTCCAAAGTGTGTAACTGCATTAAGGGGCAGAAAAAAAAAAGGCACTTGAAATGCTATTGATGTGTTATCTAAGACTATTGGCATGTTCCAAAACTGTGACTGAATTAGTGTGAAATATTCTTAGGGCAGAATGACAGTTGATTTATTTGCCTTGCTTATCCAAGTCTGTTCCTCAAAAAATGATTGGATTTCAGTTCAGAATAATCTTAGCTTTGAAACCTAGTATAACCACAATACATTTCAGGATAAGCTGCTATCATATGATGCACTTAATGTTATTTAGGTATTCTCAATCTTATATTCACTTCAAATGTATATACATGTATATAATTTTATTAGTACATATGCACACAATCACTTATGTAAGAGAAATAATATTATTTGTCTCTGATTCACTGTGTCATCTGAGCTGCTTCTTTAGTATAGAGCTTTTTTGAGGTTAAATATCGCAACATACCTTTCCAAATCAGGCAACTAATGTGCAGGAATTTTCAGATTCTAGACTCACAGATAAAGTGGGCCATACTCATAGTAAGTACATATATATATATATATATATATATATATATATATATATATACATATATATATATATACATATATATATATATATATATTGCTATAAAGTACTTCCTTTATTAGTTACTATTTGTAAATCAACATGAATGCTGTTTTTGAGGAGCCTTATAACAAGTAGCATTTCCTAAAAAAGGGTGAGGCTTAATAGAGGAAAGAAGTACTATGACTTTGTAAAGACTTAACTGTATAAAAAAAAAAATAAAGCTAGCTATTTATTTCTTGTCAGATAAGACTGGACTCCAGGAAGTAACTGAGTCTCTTGGTAAACCTGCTTTCTTTCTTTCTCTTCAACTTCTATGACCCTTGACTGTTTTGCCTACGTATAAACTGTGAGTGTGCAAAGCTGTGAATAGGGTTAATTTATCACTAAGATGATCCCAGATCTGGAACACCTTTCCTGTGAAGGTTGAGAGAGTTGGGATTGTTCAGCCTGGAGAAGAGAAGGCTCTGGGGAGACCTTACGACACCTTCCAGTACCTAGACAGGACCTGCAAGAAGGTTGGAGAGGGACTTTTTAAAAGGACCTGTAGAGACAATGGCCTTAAGCTAAAGGAGGCTGGGTTTAGATTAGGTGTTAGGAAGAAATTCTTTGCTGTAAAGGTGCTCGGGCTCTAGAACAGGTTGCCCAGAGAGGCTGTGGACTCCCCATCATGCAAATGTTGAATACTAGGCTGTTCTAGTGAAAGGTTTTGGAGCTAGATGATCTTAAGGGCCTCTTCCAACACAGGTTTTCTATGGTTCTACAATTTTATGAAAATCAACTACATACACATTACAATGGAAGGAAATATTGTGTGCAAGGAGTCTGAAAAAAAACATGTTAGTAACGCAAGGAATTTTAAAACTGAAAAAATTACATTCCAGCTCTGCAATTCACTGCTGGAGGTGATATTAGAATAATAAAATCTTGACTGAGTTTGACAAATAGGGAGGCATCTAAATATGGGCACAGGTAAAATGGTATAGGTAAAACTCGGGGGAAGTAATAAAGATGATTTGAAGGTTTCAGTGTTCAAAGTTAGATTTTGAAGGATAAAGGTCTAAACTAAATAGACCTTTGTCCCCCTTCTCTGAGAACAGCAAGGGGTTTGCTTGTCATAATTTACTGTTGTTAAATACCTAATCATCAAAACAATATTGTAGAAGTTTGTTTGATTGTCAGAATATTTTGAAGTTTTATTAGTACCAAAATGGCAAATACATTTTGAACTGAAGCGAGTAAAACTTGTCAATCATATCAGCATTCATTTGGCTTTCTCAGTCTGTTTGCTTTATACTTGGCTTCTTGGAGTATGTACCCTGTGTTAGGTATTTTTCTTACCTTATCCTTTTGCTGATAAAGATAGTTGACTTCCCTGGCAACCTGCACAGTGATTGCAGATGTTCTCCAGGGAGCTTGCTTTTTATCCATATAAGATTTTGCAGCTGGTGGGTTTTACAATGTCAAAGGTGCCAAGACTCATAGACTCAGAGTTTTCTCTCAAGATTTCTTCCAATAAAAGGAGAAAGAATCTCTTCCATGATGCAATTAGAAAACTGTCTGGGTAGAAAGACATTAAAAGAAGAAAATGAGGCCTGGGAATTAAAAAGTAACCAAACTAGAAAAACAAGCAAATGAGCAAAAACCCAGAAAGAACAAAAAAAAGAACAAAGGTTGCTATAACTTGCCTCTTATAATAATTATCCTTTCTTTGCATTTGGTGTAAGAACAGTGTCCTGGGAAAAAAAAAATTCTTGACTGCTAATTAATCATTTAAAGCTCTACTCTTTTACCAATATTCTACCACTTCATTATTTCTCCATTACTTTCTGATATCATACCAGTACTTAACTTTAGGCTTGCCCTGGTTGAATAAACATAGATCTGACCTGCTATTCTGGTTTTTGGTGCTCCATGTGTTCTGTCTTTAACTTTCAGGTACCTGAGAGATGCCTTTCAAATGTGTATTTTTTTTCAGGAATGAACACTGTCTATTCAATTGTTATTAACACTGATGATCATCTATCAGCAAATAAAAATCAGTGATAATCCTCAAGAGAGTGCAATTTTGTCTTTTACCCTACTGTCCTATGCCTCTTTTTCTCCTCTGGCAGAATGACTAGCATAGGGAGGGTTGTATTGAGACCATGGTTTACGTTCCATTATTGTAGCTATAAAACATCTGCTGGCTTGAGCTTCAGTAAGCTTGGTGCACTCAGAATAAGTTCATGAGAATACTAGTAAGTTGAAACACAGAACATTTTTATATTTTATTTTATTTGTAATACTGGGAGAGTAAAAATCCCCCACAATTTAAAATGAAATTTAGTCACATGCAGGCATCTACAATTTCTATGTGCCCTGAAGATAGTATTTGAGGTTTATAAATTATAATAAGCTGCAACATCCCAAGGCTTAAATATTAACAAGAAACAAAGGATGATACTTTTTAATAATAATATTTTTAATACTGAAATGTTCTACTATGTTGGATAGATTAAAGCAGCAGGCAATGAAAATGTATTATTTTAAGATATCTTACAATGCATTGAGAATAGGCTTAAGGGTTACTTACAGCTTGATTGAAAAATGTTTTTCAGAATATCTCCACAATTCATCAAACAGGTATAAGAGGCTAGCAAGTTTACAGTAAAAGAAAATACTTGTAAATCTAATTTGTCCTGTTGTATTCATTTTCTGCAGTGCATGTAATCTTTAAAATCAGAAATCAAAGTGACTGTCAGGATGAAAATCAGGATTAACTGTATCATATTGATTTTGCTGCTGTTTAGAGTAGCATCTGCTGTGGTTATGAGCAAATCTTTAAATCACCATATATGTGAACAGTGATGACAGAATTCTTTGTCATTGTAATCCAAATCCTGTTGGAGAGTAGGCAGCTGACCACAGTGAACTTCCTAGAACTTTTGTCTAAGTGGAAAGAAATCAGTGAACATTGTTCAGAAAATGCAGGTGCATATTCAAATAATTAACATGGAAGAGATTATAAAGCAAAATATTGAGGTATTATTTCTTTTAAAATCTGTTGGGTCCTTAACCTTATTGTGCAGTGGAAACAAGTACTGTATATCATGTTGACATTAGTGTTCTGTGGAGCAGCATGTGGGAAGACAGCAGTTTAGGGCTTTTATCTCTTAGAAGTTGACAAGGACAATTTTAATTTCCTGGAGGCATGACATTCTTTGCCGTAGTCCTTGTAAGTGCACCAAAGTACAATGCAGAACCATTTGAAGTCTTTCTTACAAGTCTAGTCTTCCTTTAATTTGTATGTGTTATACAAAACTAATGCCTATAATATAGCAATAGGGACTCAAAACTTCTGTTTTTACTGAGGGGTTTTTTTTATATATTGTTTACTAAGTTTTTACTGAATGTATTTGCTCACATAGATTTTTGGTACTTTGACAGACAGCAGTGAGAAGTAACTAGTCCTTTCTCTTCATACTTGTCATTTTTATTTTAAGTAGCTAAAATAAGTACTAATATATTTCTCTCCACCAAAATTTTTTTGCAATAAGTAAGCCTAGTAGAGGGTTTTTTACACATACATTGATACAAACTCAGGAGGGAGTTTGACCCAACCTCACCAATCTGTTTCTTGGGAAAGAACACATTTGTATTGCATGAATTCTCTACTGACAAGATAGCTAATAACTCTTCATGAAACAACCAGCATGAGGGAATAGCACTCTGTTGTGCTAAAAGAAAATGTTTTCTCAGGCAGTTCTGATGAGCATGAGTTTTACAGTATTCTAGTGCATTAATAACCAAGACTCTGGATTACAGGAAATTCCTAGAAGTTCAAGTTGTTTATTTTTGATTACTTCCTTAGTGAATAGAGACACACATGGAAGGACTTTGCTCTAAGTAGTTAGTTCCTGTTCAGAGAGACAAAGCCCATGGGATATAGCTCACTCAATTAATGTGACTCAGTATTTAAAAGCTATAAATTTGTCTTGTGGTCTCTCCTAAATGAAAAGCAGATGACAAACTGAAATCAAGACACCTAATAAGATACATTTGTTGGTTTGGCTTTTCCTTTTTCATAAAAGTTTTCCTATTAACTGGGGTCCCAACCTACACAATGAATCTCATTTTCTCTCTTTTATCCATCTAAAATTGAGTGTAAATAGAGATTTCAGGATGATCTGCCAAATTCTCTAGAGAATAAAAAATGTAAAAAACACCCCAACAGTGGATTGCTCTTCAAGTGCTTTGTGTCTCCTGTTATTTAGGAAACTTGTTGGATTTGGCAAGGTTTCTTTTGTGATCGCAACAGCATTAATATCAACTTTCTAGTTTGAAGACAGTATCAAGTCATGTAAAGAACACATGTACTGCATGCAACAAGTAAGGGGGTTATAAATCTGACCCTTAGGATTCATCTTAATGACTATGGTTTAATAAAGATTTTCTCTGTGATAGACATAGCAGGCATTTATATTTAGCAGCCCTGCAGTCTTGTAAATACAACATGAATCATTTGTCCAGTACACACTGTCTTGGTCTTCTTGTGCTTCAAAAAATATTATGTTTATTCCTGTTGAATAATCATACTTTAATAATGGTCTTTTCAGTTTCAACTTCTATGATTAATTCAAAAATTATTTCATCAATGTGTGCATGCACACTTACATAATTACATGTACACAAACACAAACTGCCTTGAATACTGTTGAGAATGTTGTAGCTATTACTTATTTAGATTACTTCAACTTTCCTTCTCCTCACAGAGATAATGCTGCACAGTATCTTTTCTTATTTTATTTTTAATATTTACTTTTTAAATCAAATCTAGAACTTCAAAATAATATTGATGTACTTTAGCTGATACCACCATGGAGAAATATCCAGATAATTGTTCAAACTTGCCTCGCTTTTATTGTGAGATTATAGAGCACTTAATACTGATGAAGACAGGAAAGAGGGATGTAATTAAGAGGCATGAATAGTTTCATTGAGAGTTTTCAAAAGTGGCCACACTTTTGAAAAAAAATTCAGGAAGGAAGTTAAACATTTAATTAAAAATACTTCCTCAAATTTGGTAATGGTGAACCAAAGTAAAGAACACGATAGGTTCATAGGTGCGGTTGAAGAGAAAACACAGGTGCGGTAAACTCTGTGACTTATTTCATGACAATTTAAAGCACTAAGAATAGAATAATTTCTAAACATAGGGATTAAGGATGAAGACTAGGGAATAAATTGTAATTTCCACTGAAGAAACATCAGGCGTTAAGACGAATAAGAAAGATTTTCCTGAACATAAAAAGAAAAAAGAGAGGAAAAAACACCCCAAGATACATTATTATACAAGGACAGCAGGTTATCATAGAAGTGATGATTTCCCATCTGTCGAAAGGATCAACAAAAGAGGTTATCCTGTTCATTTGTGGGGATAGTTAGAATAGGGTTGGTATGTGGAATGAAAACAAGGAAATGGGGAAATAGATATGGATTAGTACTCATATACATTTTTAAGAGACCCACAGTAGGAGTTGTGAGGAGGGATGGAAAGAGAATTACAGTCAAGTAAGAAAGCATTTATAATAAGGAGAAAGATCAGTGGATGCAGAGGAAGAAGCTAAGAAGGGGTAAAGATTAATGATAAAAAGAAAGTGAGGAAGAGAGCACTGCAGGTCAGGAAACATGAGAGGATGAGGTCAAGCTGAATTAGATCTGAAGTAGGTCAGTCTATTTAACTTCATTTACATATACTTT
Source organism: Motacilla alba alba (assembly GCF_015832195.1). Lineage (NCBI taxonomy): Eukaryota > Metazoa > Chordata > Aves > Passeriformes > Motacillidae > Motacilla > Motacilla alba. The sequence continues at coordinate 47,831,563 of NC_052046.1, forward strand.
TTTTGATCATCTTTAAAGAAAGTTATAATTCAGTGTGAAAAGCAGGAGCACGCTAAAAAACGTTAATTCTGTTTCTTCAGAAAAAGTCTTTCACGTATGAAATAGAAGACCAAAGGTTACCTCATTTCAATAACTATTGTGAATAACATTTTTCTAGATCATTAAAGCAAAATCAGAATAATTGCCTGTAGTAAAACAGTTAATATATTTAAATTAATTTTTGAAATTCAACTAAAAAGGATAACAATATTTTATAAAATATTTTCCAGAATATCTTTGTCTTTTGGTGTATTTTATCCTCAAAAAAAACAATATATTTTTCATCTCATTTGTAAAGACCACTGACCCTGCCTAAATGTGTCTGTGACAGGTTCCTTCATGAAAACCTATCAGTTTAACAAAAGAATCTCCAAGAGCGCTTTTGCAGAATGGTTTAGATACTCTTCTCCAGGTAATGACCTAGGTTAATGTCTTTTTTTTTTAATTTTAATTTTTAGATCTTTTTTAAAGAATGATGATCTGAAATAAATAATAGAGCTCCTCATAACGGGATTTATTTAATTATCCCAAAGTTAGTATTCAGGAAGTTGTATATTACATAGTTTTCTAAATAATTGTATTTTGACAGATACACTTCATTGTACATATTTAAATTAAAAGGAATTTTTAAATCAAATAGATCAGAAGCTAATGGTGGTCCTTTCTTCCATAATGTTGATACAAAGAGATCTGGGATACCACCAGCTGTTCCAAATTATGAGGTCTCTGGAGAGAACTCACTGTGACCTTCCAGTACTTAAAGCAGGCTTAGATAAAGGCTGAACAACATTTTGTTGCAGATTATGATAGAACAGAAGAAATGGCTTTAAACTGAAAGAGTACAGATTTATATTAGATGCTAGGAAGAAATTATTTTGAGGGAGGTGAGACACTAGAATAGGTTTTCCAGAGAAGCTGAAGATGGATAATCTCTGGAAGTGTTTAAGACCAGGATAGGTAGGATTTGAGCAATCTGGTCTTGTAGAAATTGCCTCTGCTGTGGCAGGAGGGTTGGGACTAAGGTGATCTTTAAAGTCCTTCTAACCCAAACCATTCTATAATTAACCTTTTAGATAAGAGGTCAGTAGACTACTGAAGTACTTTGAATAGGGGCAGAAGAAAACACTCCTTCCTGCTTCAGCTTTTAAACAGAAAGTTTCTTTTTATTCCTTTTCTGCATGCACTTACAAAGTGTTTTAATTATTATTTAGATTTGCTACCTGAGACACTTTTAACATAAAAGAAAACTGAGACTACTAAACTATATAACATGAGAACCATTATACAATTTTATTGTACAAACACACTGTATGTATTAGTAAGTAATGGCAAAAACATGACTCAGGTGCTAAAGATGCTGATGCTATAACTGAAAACAGAATATTGGATGATGGACTTTGACTGTCTTTGCTCCAAAGTATTTCCTGAATTATTTGTCTGTTTCACACAGTGTTTGGAAACTTAAAAAGAAAAACATAAATAAATAACTGTATGATGGTCTCTCTTTGGTTATGTAGGTAATATTGTTGGGAGACCCTTAATCCTTTTCAGCTTGATTTCTGTCCCTCTCTTGTGACCATTTTTTAAATCAATAAATTTGAATTAATTTTTGTGCGTTACATCTCATTGATTTTTCCTTTTTTTCATTCAAACTGTATAAGTGACAAAGCCCAAGTGAACTCTACCATGTGCCTGGACAATATGCTGAGGAAGACTTCCAGAATTTCTGTGTCTGTGTCTCTCTCTGTCTCTACCAAATAACTCTGTTGATGGGTCTGATGTAGAATCCAGGACTGGTAACCTCTCTCTCTCAGTCTCTTTCCCCTGCCCCCTCCACTGGCCCACCCCTCTTTCTTTTTATCTTTAAGTTGTTAAGTAACATAAATCCCACCTTGACTTCTCATAAAGCCCCATAGCTTAAGTAAGTATAATTGCGAGAGAGTCAAAATCTGCAGAGCATTTGTTCCATTAAAGCTGGTTTTTATGTACAGACTTTGAGAGTTATCTCACCCTAATCCATATCAAGGGTATTTGTGAATCTCAGTCACTTTCCACTTCTTATAGATGGACTGTGACAAGATGGGGAAGAACACTCCATTAAGTTATAAAGTCTGCATAATCTGACCTGGTTGATCTCTTGCAGATTAGGTTTATTTTACTTGTAACTTTATAGCTGACCACCTATGTACAGCATTTTAGCTCTCTAATAACTCAATGCATTTATTTGGAGTGTAAGTGTACTTATTGTTAGTATATTTTTCTTCTAAAATAGTAGAGAATTATTTTAAGCAGGGGACTTATTCTCCCATTAACCTTGTGTCTAGTTTCTAATTAGTTCAACCCTTTTAATGCTGTGACATACACCTTTGAAATTTTATAAAGTTTTTCAATATGAAAGAACATAGGAGAAGTGGTGCCTGAAAGATCCTTTTAGCATGAAAATTATTATGAATTTGCAGATGCAGATATTAATAATTTTAAAAACTAAATTACATTCCTGTGTCAGCTAAGGTTACACAGTGATGATACATTAGTTTGTCAGCTCTGGAATTGGCCTCCTTTCCAATCTGATTTATTATGAGTCATCTGCAGAATGAATAAGGTCTCTAAGCTGTTGCTGGCTAGCTCACCACTTTACAAAACACAGCACACTTTTCAGATAATCTTGGGCATGTTCAGGGACGGAATGGATGGGATTGTTGTAAGTGTGTTGCAAGATTGTTGCAGTGAAAAAGTAAGCAGATTTGCATCAAATAGGATGTCTTTTGTTATATTGGTATAAATCCAAATCACATCCATCTTGGCCTAATATTAAAGAAAGCAAAGTTCAAACAGCAAGTTAGTTAAAACTTCTGCCAGTGTAAATGTGGCAGGAATCTGTGTTATTTTGCCTGCTTTATTCTATACTCAAATCAAAAGTATAAAACATATTCAAGTCATTAAACATGCTATACAAAAAACGCTCTTCTGTCTCCAACATTACAACTGGCTGAAGAGTAGAACTAATGCAGAGGGATTAAAATTCACTTTCATTCAGCAAAAAAAGAAATGTGTGCTTATTAGTCTCTCTAAATGAGAGACTATTATAATTCTTTCATTTTGAATAAGTTGTTTGGCTTTTGTTTATTTTTAAGAGCAGATCTGTGAATCCCTTTTGCAATAATATTTGTATTCCAACAACACTGTGATTAAAGTGTCTATCACATTTTTAAATGTGTTGGAATTGATATATAATTTATATTCCTATAGAATAAGCTTTTAGAGATTTTTCTCCTGTTCAAGACTTCTGAACTTTTTGTTCAATCCTCTTTTTTTCATTACTGGTATAATTTTTAATTATTTGGAATATTGCTTTTTTTCTTCATCCCTCCTTTTTCCTAGCAACTGACAACTTTTGAAGAACCTCCTTATATTTGCTTCCCTAATGATAAATATAGATCAAATTAAGATAGAAGTGAGGTAGGTAATGGTTGTTGTTGGACAGGTCCAAGCCTCTTAGAGCTTGTACAACTACAGCATAGGTTTAAGTGCTTTGAATTTAAATTCATATTAAATTTACTAAGAAGTTCAGCAGAAAAAAAATATTTTTCTCCTTCAGTAATAAAAAGCTTTCACCACAATATTTTCAGAATTTAACAGAATTTCTATAGTCAGGAATCTGATTGCCTGGGAAGTGCTGGGTTGTTTCCATTGAACCTAGAGGGTTTCATGATTACCCTGAAATGTTCTTGCCTCTCTGAAACAGATTTTTTTCCCTGAAATCATCAAGAAAAAGATTTTGTTAAGTTTATACTAGGTTTCTTTCACTTTTTTTTTTTTTTTGAAACTGGACTTATTCCAAGTTTCTCCAAAATATTGTTCTTGAATAGTTATATCATTGGTCAAATATTTTCATACAGTTTTAATCTGTAGTTTTATTACATTGAAAGCAGAGTCCTATTAGGGGTTAATATCTTGATTATTCTAATTAAAATAAACTAAAATCCAAGCAAGAGTTAACCTCCTGCAGCTGAACAGAACCTGGTCCATCTGTGCAGTCCTACTGTACTTTTCACCCATCTGTGCTATTGCATCTTGGTTTAGCTGTTTGCCATGCTTTGCTTTGTGGTATTTGTATTAACTTGCAGTTTTTTTCCATCGATGGATTCTGTTCAGAGGTTTAAGTCGGAGGACACTTGAAACTTAATGGGAATCAAAAAACAGCTCCAGATTTTGTGTCTCAGATTCTGGATATAAATTTATTATTATTGTTGTTTACTTAGATTTCACTATCTTTTACTCTTGAAATGATTTGGACTACCCCCAAGACTAAAAACAATAGAATAATCTCTTTGTGTCTCTTGAGTCCCCTTGGTCTCTCTTGGCTGGTTCTAGTTGCTGTGGTTTTGCATTTATAGGACAAAGTGCTGACAAGAATAGCAGTGTTATAAAACTTAATGAGGCAAAAATATCAGTGAGGTCTGATCACCACATAAAATACCACCTTTTGGGATTATGTTGATGACTGAAATAATTACCTTGGGTTTTCATTGTAACTAGGTTGCAGCTGAAAAAGAAGTCACTTTTTCCTATTAATAGAAGATTTTTTTTTAAGTAGGTCAATGAAATGCTTTAAATGATTCATAAATGTTTTGAGATTTTCATCATATCAAACAAAGGTAGATTTAAATTAACCAGTGCATTCTTTAATATCTGTGATACTTCTTAACTAAGAAGGAAGAAATCATTTTAGAAGTGCTATTTTCAGTACTTTAAAGTCCTGTAATAATTAGAAACTCTGAGAACCTTAAAAATACAAGGTACCTTTTTTTAGAAGATGCTTATCTCACTATGACTTTGTGTAGAGCCTATGAAAGTCTAATATTATGTTAGTAATTCACAATATTATCTTAGTAAGTCACAATAGTGAAAACTTAAAATCCACAAATACCTACAGCACTACCACAATATTTTCTGTCCTTTCCAGCATAGCTGCCATGTCTGTGGAATGAATTGAGAGTAATAAGAATTCAAGACAGCTGTGCTTGAATTTGGGGACCTAGATAGTTGCAATCCAAGAAATATCTGTGTGTTGCTGTTGGTAACAAGCAGCTGCTGTTTTGCTGACATTTAATGATGGTAAAAGAGCTCAGTGTAACAAAAACAAACAAACAAGCCAGAAAAGGTTCACCTCTGACTTCTTCAGTCCAAAGTGATCAATAAAGGATAGATAATTTGTCAGGAACATATTGTGAAGCTCAGCTCTGCACAAAGTTCAAGTTAGAGAAAGTACAAATTATTTTTCCCTCTGATAAAGGCCTGATCCCTTCAGGTTATAATGGTGTTTTTCAGTATCTGAGTTTTCAGTGTGACTGTCTGTACTCATTCTGTCTGACAGAATGACATGTAGAAAACTTTTTTTCTTTAGACAAATTTTGTCTTGGTAAATTTAATTGTGTTTAGAAGTTTTTGAATACACTGTAGAACTGGTCATAGTGTAATTATACAAAAATTGATCATATTCTAAGAATTTAAAAACTAGAGTATTTGATATCAAAATCAAAAATAACAAAAGACTTGTCTGAATTCATAATTTTTCTTGTATTTCATAGTTTTTCATCCAAGCATTCCTCAGAAAGACTTTAATATTAAGCAGTATTTCAAAGTGGTAAAACAATTAGAAGCCCTTGTAAAATATAATTTTATCCTTTCACAGTTTATTCAACAGGGGACCCTGATAGCATTGCCTATCAGAGCAGATCATTGAATTCATTTGTTAAAGAGAAATTGTTTTTTGTCCTATCAGTTGTATAGAAAATTTTGATGCATGGCATGCTCTGTTTTGATAAAATTTTAGTCCAGAAAATCAATAGCAAGGTTAAGAAAGCATATGGATATTGTATGATTAAAAACATTAGGCTGATCTTCATTTTTGGCTGAATGCTAGTCTTTCCATAGTCTAGGGAAGGAAGAAATAAAGTTTTGTAAGGAATATATTCCCTTTCTTCATCATGTTCTTGTGAAAATGTACCCAGCTGGGCTAAATTATGTGCCTTGGAAATAGAGAAGTTCATAGATATTAAAAAAAGAACCTCTTAGAATTGTAGGTTTTGAATTCCCCACATAGCTGTCTCCTGTTAAGTGTATTTGATCTGGGGCAGATGGATAATTTCAGCACAACTACAACCCTGCATGCTCCTAATGAAGACAGAACAAAGGGTCTTCCTTCCCTGAAAACTAAATAGTTTATTCCTCTTCTTGGTGTAAGAAATGTGGGAGGGAAGGCCTTGAATGCAGAGAGAATGAAACACTGACCTAAACACAAAAAGGCAAAGTAGTAGTAAACTGTGAAAAAAAGACTGCTTCCCAGCTAGTTTCTCTTCTCAAAAGATTTTGATTGTGTACAGGTCCCCGGAGAAGTGCAGAGGCAGCTCTGAGGGGCTTGAGGAGGATGATGGGAGTAGGCTGGAGTGTTTGGACAAGGGGCAGGTGTAAAATTTTAGGTAAGCTGGGTCTGTGGCTAGAAACTGGGAATTGGAACCAGGGTACTAGAGACATTCATACAGTTAATTGTTCTGACAATAAATGCATTTGCAGTTTAATACCATTTTCTTAGAGGGAAAGTAAGTTAATATGATTCTAAGATTGCTGACTAGCATCAGCAAAACTAGCTAGCTTGTATCCCAGTGGGGAAAATTCCCTTTTCCTCTAATTCTTTAGAGTTTTGGAAAATATTTCTTGCTTTCCCACATCCGAGGAAGTAGATATCTTCCACTTTTTCTGTTGCCTTGCAGTATTTCTAGAACAGCTGTTTTCTTGTTCTCATTCCTCTAATTTCTTAGTCTTCATCCTCTGTCTGCTTTATTTTCTTTTTCTGTTTCCTCCTCCATGTACTGACTACTCACTGTGAAAAGAGAATACTCTTTTCAAGACATCTATTATAGAGGACAATGAATTTTGCAAACCTATTAATCACCATAATGTGTTTAAGCTTTTTGGAAATGACAAGATTATGTTTCACATTTTTGACAGGTGAGTAAGGTTTTAACTATTTCTTCTGTTGGAAAGGAAAAATAGGGCAAATATTGTGAATTGTTATCCTGGAAGCTGTGGCCCAGCTGCTTTCATGCTCATTTCTGACTTGTAACTTGGTAGTCATGAGTTTACAGAGGCTATTGACAAACACAGCTTCAAAATGTCCTTGTTACCTTTTCACCTCTTTTTTGTACTTAAGAGAAGTGATGAGTCTTTAATAAAGTGGAGTCTTCAACAGGATATGTGTCTATTGTTTTATCACAGGAAATAAGAATGGGAGACATGTTATGTATACAAAATTGTTTTTTGGATGATAGTGGAGATTTAGAATGCATCCATATCCACTTTGAGAACATATTTGTGGATGATTAGCAGAAACTGATTTCCAAATTGCTGGCATCTAGTTCAGCTGAATCCTACACACACTGCTAGGTGGAGGATAAAATATATTCTGCTTAGGATATTAACCAAGTAATATGAAAACTCCTTGTACTGTAGAACAGATTTAACCAGAGTTAATCTTGTATTAGAAAGCATGACTTTCTCATTTATGCAGCAGACTCAGTACAGAATAATATAGCAATGTGAATTATTTCCAAAATAACTCTGCGGCCTTTAGTTTATTGAAATAATTCATAAAATTTAACAGTAAAATGAGACTATAATAGTGCATGTTATTATGTGTGTAGAAACAGACAGAAAACATAAGCACTGCAGTAAGCGTGACCACTTGAGACAACTTGCTCAATGACAATTTAATGCACATAGTGATAATGAGAAAAAACGAGATGAAGCAAGCAGAGTTTGACATTAGTTGGACGACACTGAGTGCTGGAAATGAGTTTCTAGCACTGGAGAGAGTCTACATGGGGCAGGAGTCCCCCACGCCCACCCCTTGTGATGCAGCGAGCATCCTAAGGCACACATGGGAGCCCTTTTGTGCGAGCAGCTGGCTGCACCCAGCTGACACTGCTCTTCCTACCAGCGAGCAAGAAAGGAGCAAAAATGCAGAAATAGACAGGATACTACTGGGAAGTTGTCACCGTAGATTGAAGGAACAAAAGTTACTAGTTTTATAATGTAATTAGACTTTTGTATCTTACTGTGAAAGTAGTCTCAGAATTACATATTACACTCAACTAAAATTTACATACCAGTTAAGAGATTCATTCAATGCTACAGTGACAGAAATATAAGTCTGAACCAGATTAAACGCTTTGTGGCGGGGTTCTGAGATAATTTTTTTTAAAATTTTATCTACACATGATCTTTAAAACTCTATTCAAAACTCTATAAAATTATATTTTGTTAAGAAATCATTAATATCAAATCTGTTTATTTTAAAACCGTATTTATAGCTTTCTTGCAATTATAGAGGAGGAAAAATAATGCTGCAGGAGTGCTTTTTTTCAAAAAACTTATTAATAAATTTGATATTATATATTAGTTAAAACAATGCTTTAGCAAACATTCATATTACATGTTAGATTTAGGAGTGTTTAAATGTTTTTCAAAATGTAAAATCAAAAGTAGAGTTTGAATAATTTTATTCAGGGCCACAAGTTGGGTTTTTTTCAGTTTTCCATTTATTTAGTTATTTATTTCTCATTCCATCCTCACACACAACCTTAACATTAATATTTGTAAACATTGAATATCACTGATGATACTACCAACTTTAATCAGAAATCAAAAAACCTCCGATTTTAAAAATCCTCAAAATGCTGTATAAGGCATACTAACCAACAGTGTTAAATAAAGGCAAAAGAATTGAAAGCTCAAGAAAAATATAGGATGAATGTTGCAATTAAATAAATTAGAAGTGGAATCTTTAAGCAGACAACGATAGTGTGAGAAAACCACCTTAGTGACAAAACTGTCTGATTGGCCTGACAATTCAAATATTGGGTAAGTGTTTGTTTCCACTCATTCTCTCACCATTTCTAAAAATCTCAGTTAAACCTCCAGTGCTTTACTCCAATTCAAAATCCATTAAGACTAGCCTTCCTTTCACAAAAGGAAGCCCCAGGCCTTCTATAAATAAAAAATATCTGAAAATCTACCAATGCAGCACTGCCCCCATACATACTCATATTAGTAGCTTTATTAAGTGGAAAGAATATGCTATTGAGGTTAGGAAATATTGGTTTGCTTTATGCAACAAACTGGCACAACAGTTAAGTGGGACAGGTGTTCAGCTTGCACTGGCAGGGACTTGACACACTTGCAGAAGCCTGTCCAAGGGTTGCTGACATTGTGCCTAGCCCTGTAGAGCCATACCATTCCACATTCCCGTCTAATATACTGAAGGAATACATCAAATTCATTTGATCTAGATATGAGGCTAAACTGCAGGAAAGCTAAGTAGTCATCCACAATCCAGGGAAGCATCACTATTCTGATACTGAACTTGAATTCAATTGAATGAGAGTCAGGGCTCTCAGCAAAAACAGGTAGAGATAAGAAGGCTGAAATATCCAAAAGCTGTATGAAACACAGATATTCTTTTAAAAATGTAAAAATATTTCCAATTGTGGCTGTTAGTTTCCTCTTCTCACTTCAGTATATTTGTATTCCAAATAAATAAGATGGTAGTATTTTTCTTTCACTGTTGTTGTGTCAAATTGATACTTTAAAATGATCAAGTATTGATTATAACGAATAGCTGGTGTCATCCTCATCAAAACAAGGAATAGAGATATATAAAAATGTCAGCTTTCATTCAAACATACTATCTGAAGTGAGAAACTCATTCAAATGATCTTTTTTCCTCAAAGGATGAAATCTTTAACTATGAATATATAAATTACATTTGCCATGTAAGTATCTATTTTTTCTTACGCTACTATTAATTACCAGTGCTTGTTCACATTATGTCAATTTGCAGAGTTTTTACCAGTTACAGTGGTAGGTTTAAGAAACAAACAGGAATTCCAACTGACCATATTTCAAAAGGATAGATGACTAGAATAACTTCTAATAAGTCAAAATGCAGGAGTGGCCCAGTATGCCAGATTAAGCTGCTTATATTTTGAGAAGAAGGTACATTGTGCTTTCAAGTATAAGAAAGAGCTGCCTTCCTTTTATTTTGTAAAAAGCATTTTACCATGAGGCTTCCTTTTCTAATTTAGTCTGCTTTAAGTGATGGGATCTATAAATATTTTATTGGTACCTGATGGAAGAACTGGAAATGCCAGTAAAATATATCCACTTGGGAAATATGTGTAATAGCAGATTGAACAGCAACTCCAACTCCCATGTGATATGGCAGTAGAGTAATGCCTTTTGGAAAAGAAGGTTAACCTACAAATCTGACAAATTTGCACCAAATATCTACTTGGAGTGAAGGGGGCTGGTGGAGGGTGGGAAAAGAATCTGCAGCCCTCTGGTGCAGCTGAGGACACCATTTTCCAAAGAAAATGACATTAGGAATGTCCCTGCTGTGCAAGAGTAAGTTAGGGGAAATGTCCATTCTGTTTTGCTTTCCTTGCCATCTCCCTTCGGCCTTGTTTGATACTGTTCTAAGTCAATGGAAGTCTGTTTTGAGGCAAGGGTATTGAAAATGCAGTATTGAAAATGTGCTTCATAGACTATGCATGCGTAATTGCTCACTAATAAGGCCTCTTCCCCTATCCATTATGCAGCTATAGTGGGGACTGCTGTTTAGAACTGTAATCTCTGGTGGTTTATTTCATTTCATCTTGATTTTGAGAGATACTCAGATTTCTTGTTCACATATAGTTAACGAAGAATTCCTGATGATTTTTAAAGCCTCTTAAAAGATGCAAAGGCCAAAAGGTGATTGCCTTCTTTCATTAGAAAATATGTTATTTAAAGTCTAATCCCTCTGAGGTTTCTGGAAACAACCTTGCAGGGAAGGTCATGAACATACTGTTTACACATTAGGGATGGGTATTAAATGTTTTAAGCTATACTATCCTGGAAACCTCAAAATATCAAAATTATTGTGGGTGGCATGATAATCAAAATATTCTGTATGTCAGAGCTGAATGAGTCAGAGCCAAATGTTAATTTTCCACCAGTCCAAGAGGCAGCAGTATAAATAAAGGCACTGGAGACTCTGGGGCAGTATTATACTTGGTGAAATATGAGTTGTATTTAATTTTTATTATCTGTATGAGTCTACTATGCAATTGTAGGGATCTGACACAAAATGTCAAACATGCATATAGGCAATCATCAGCTGGGGCTTAAGTACTGGTGTTGTTTTAATCAATGTCTGATGCCACAGTTACAATCTATGCTACTTTTAAAAAGTCAGAGTCATTTAAAAACATCACTAAATTTCTAAGGGGGGTTCTTCTTTCTCGTCTTTGTAAAACCTTGTTCCACCATAGAAATTTTGGCCTGATTATTAAATGCCTCTTAATTTTTAGATTTTATGTCTATACTAAACTAATACATATTTAACAGCACCCTATAAATTATTACATAATCAGTGACTTACTCAAGGATGTTCTAGTTTGAAGATTAAATTAAAAAAACAAGATCTTGAGGTCTAAATATCAATCTTGTTTCACTCAAAAAATCATATACTTCTATAATACCATACTAACACAGAGAGATAAGGAAGAAAGTTGTTAATATGAAATATACCTGTGCCTGTTGAAAGGGACACAAAAATGAACAGGAAGAAACAGACCTAATAAAATAGCTCCACTTCATCAAAGTAAATACATTTTTCACATAAAGACAGAGTTAATTAACAAAAGGATTAGAGGTCATTGTATATAGCTAATTAGAAGGTAGTATAATTGGACAGCTGCAAAGTACACTTTGGCTTTAAAATAATGTTAATATTTACCCTCTATGCATTCAACTAAATTGCCAGATAGATTGAAGGTTAAAGGGTAGCACATAAAGGTCTCTGTGGTCTGTGGCAATGAACACTGTTGCCAGTTATTGCAAATCGACTTAGGACTAAGGGCAACTCTAAAACTGGGGTGAGAACTGCTCCATGTAATACAAATTTGAAGGAGATAAATGCTTTTCTGTGGAGTGATAAATATGTTTCAGTCACACATTTACTTCCTGTTTGTGAACTCTGATAAAGCCTGGGCCAATACAAACGTTGTACCTCCTCATGGAAACAAACGGGAATTCAATAGAAATTTAGAATGAATTATTTTATATTACTTTGGCACTTCTATTTTCTTAGAGCAGTTGCAAATACCAGGGTTTTTTGGGACTTCCTTTGGTGTTTTCTTGGCTCGATATATTTTCATATTCCTCAGAGAAGGTAATACAGCTCTTGAACACTGTCCTTCATGATTCCACCATCCATGTCCTTCTCTTTGGATTGCTGTCACATAAGGGAACATGAGGAGAAATGGTTTAAACAGAAAGGTAAAAAATATGATTTAATGGATTTGTTTTATTCTGTAAGGAAAGTACTATTGCCTAAGGAATTAAATGTGAAATACTTCATTATTAAAACCTTTAGTAAGGGCATATTTTTATTTTCTGATCTGAACTATGAATCCCTAGGAATTAAAATATGAGATACTCCAATATTAAAACCTTTAATAAAGGCACTTTTTAATGATCTGCTCTGTGAATCTCATATACAGAAGAGGCAAAGCTTATCCAAAGAAGAATCAATAAAGTTGTTGCTAATATTTCATTAAGTATTGTATAATTATTTTTATTTTTTTTCAAATTCCAATTTTAGGAATTTGTTTATAATACCAATTAAAAAGAGTAATTTGTCAAAAACTCCTTGACTTGGAAAACTAATGAAAACTAATGATGGTGAATCCTGCTGAATTTGAGGGAAGGGATATATATATATATATATTTGAAATTTTTTCTTAATGGCTTCAATTTGAAAGACAGTTTTTGATGCAATAAATTAAGAAAGAAGCTTTCCTAGTAATCTAATCTAAATATTGTCTGCTGCATAGATTTTGCTTGGCTGATTCAGCAACAATTCTGACAGTTTAGTTTTTCTTTTTAATTAAATTTAATTTTTTTTATATTTTCTGTGATCCCACTTGGTAAAGGTTAAGCTTAATTGTTAAGGTTTATCCATTAAGGTTGATCACATTTAAATGATACAGGTCTGATAGATATTAGTAATTTTCTACTGGTAGTAGAAATGGCTTTCTTAAATTATTTGCCCCATTTCAGTGTTTAATGGTAGCTGAAAGTGGTCAGGTTCCAAAAAGCAATTTGAATGCTGTTAAACTAATTAAGGAGCTAAATGGCTCCATAATAAACAGAAGATCTTGAAAGTTGCCTTCATTAGTTACAACAGGAAAATGGTCATTAATGTGATGGGAAGTACCTGAAGTGCCTACCTGGAGGCAAATCCTGTCATCAGGGCAGTCTGCAGACTCAGAAGTATTAGCAGGAATACTCTCAAAGGCTCCTGGGTCACCTCTTTTTATTTTTCATTGGAGAGGAGGTTTTGATTTTATTTAGATGGTCTAGAAAATACTTGTACTTTATTTTCCTTATGTCCTTTGTAAACCTATAATATTTAATTTGGCATCAAGGAGGAGAAACAAAAGCATATCTAAATTTCCCTTATTTCCTCTCTGTTTGGAAGGATTAAGTATATAGATATATCAGTTTACTTCTGTGTACATCACTTCCCAGTAAAAATAATCTTCATGAGCAGAGCAGCTCTATAGTTTACTTGTAATCTAAAAAATCAGAAAATATCCTCTGTTGGAACATACTGCTAAATAAAATAATAGAAGTTCCTTCCCACTTTCATTTTTTTTAGCTGTCTATAAAAAATTAAGTGTTTGATTTACATATTAATATAAAGATATAGATAGATGCAGTCATCTTCTTCATGGTAATTGTCAGGTCTTGGGATACGCATACCAGCATATTGTGCAAATTCAATAATTATTGCCCCTAAGAACAAGAAATACAAAGTTATCAGTTATTTCTTAACTATTAGCAGATTTTGAACAAATTTTAAAACTTCTTTATACTGAAATTCTGCAATAAATTTAGTCATTATCTTAATCTCATAAATTTAGCATGCGAGTAGATCTATCAAATACAATTGGTACACCTAGAAATTTTTCTATTAGTAATAAAGCACAGTCCCTTCTGTGATAAGTACCTTCTGTAATTTTAATTCATTTGCCAGATGAATCAGGTGGAATATACTGCAAATTGTCCTTTCTTAAGTCATTGACATTTTTGCTTTAGCAGAGCTAGTTTAATCTGATCTGACTGGGCAGATGTGTCCACCCCTGCAGATTCTGTTGGAGCCAATGGAGCTTTACACAGTTTTATAGCCATTATTTGATGCAGAACTGGCATTGTTGTATAAAGTGTGTGCTGCAGAGGCTCCTATTTTTTCTGGAATATAAAGCAAGTAAATAACAAAATGCCAGAATGGGACTGATAAAGAGGTAGAATATCTCACTTTCTTTTATCAATAAAAATTTGTTGCTAACTTAAAATTACACATATTTCCTTAGTGAAAACAATACTCATTTTGGGATGGCTTTTTAACTTCTCTGCCAAAAGCGAGCCCAGTGAAGATGTAAAATAAATACATATTCCATGTTTTCTGTTAATTTATTCTGTTTCTAAGATTATTGAATGCATTCATCATTAAGGTGTTAAATCTTTGGAAAACCTAACTGGATAAAGTGTAAACATTAACATGTTCTCCATTTCTTGAGAGGGTGTCATGGGCAGGACTGAAAGCCAGGGAAGGACAAAAAAACCTCAGGCAAGCTCATAATTTGTAAATCTAAATCCCTGGTTTTAAAAAAAAAATACAACTAGTGATTACAGTTTTTCTTCTCCACATTTTCAAAAATATGTAATAAGATAAAAATATGTCATCCATGCTATTGATTAATAAATATGTTTTATAAGCCTTTATCTGGAGAGACCACAAATAGTATGTAAGTAGAGGTCCTCTCTTGAATAACAGATACACAAGAAACTCTAGTTGCTAAAGAAAGCTTAGAAAAGTTAAAGCATTCATTTACATGTTAATGCACCTAAGACCTCTTGATATTAAAAATATAGATGTAAATGTAAATCTCAGAATAGCACAATAGCTTTCTGCAGACCATCTTACAAACATGGAAGTTAGACCCTATATTGTATGTAAGCTACATAAGGCTATGCAGAAATTAAAATTATGTTTACCATAGACTTGTAATAAAGGCACTTATTTTAAAACCTTACAAATCACAGACATAGTTTTGAAACAATTTTTGGAGCTAAAGTAATGTAATTTGAAGCAATATCCTAATATAGCCTTCCTTTTTCTTTCAAAGATATTGTATTTTACATAAATATATGTAATTTTCTCCAGAATTCAAACAATGGAAAACCAGGAAAGTATGCCAACCTTTTACCCCTATCTTTATTGTTTGAGAAATCCTAAAAATTATGTCTGGAAGAGAAAATAAACTTGTGTTCATAGTCAAATCTCTTTATTGGAAATTAAATTTACTCTGCTAATTAATTTTCACAGTGCTACTGATTAATGTCTTTCACACAGCCACAGGGATTTTGTGTTCATTGCTGTAATTCTTTCAGCATTGTAGTGCATCCTTTTAGAGGGAATTCAGTCTCAGAAAAATGCAAATATACAAACAGGTAATAGCAGTACCCTGTCTTTTCAGCAGAAAAGTATCACCTGAATATCTTGTTTGATGTGCTATCTTTTGGATCCAAAATAGATACTTGAAATGTACTAACCTTTGCTGTTTCAGGGATTCGTAATTTTATAAATCTGCTTTTAAATGGCTAGAACAACTTTGAGGGGTCCATTACAGAATACTTCATTTACGGCCTGTGCTTAGTCTGCTTTGAGACTCCAGTAGAAGCAAAATATTTCATTAGCAGCAACAGTGGGAAGAGAAAAGATAGAAGATCTGTAAAGTCATGGTTATCTCTATACATAACCACAGTGCCTCTTGCTAGTCAGTAATGAACACCATAATACAGACTTAGAAATTGATTTCATTTTATGCTGTTGGAGAAACACAGAAGCCAATCCTGTTAACACTGAAGTGGGGGAGGAAAGGAATCCACTAGGTCTTCCTTAAATTAAGGGTATTCCTGTGGTTACTCTCAGACATTCAGCTCCCCTAGATGCTACTGAAAGCCTGACCAGTCTTGATCTCTGTACATAGAGCTTGGGAGCTGGAATTAGATGATCTTTAAGGTTGCTTGTAAGCCAAATTATGGTATGATTCTGTGATTCCCATTCTTAAAGTGAAGGCCTTAAAAATATTTGGGCTCAGAATCAGACCCTCTTGGAATAATTCCAATAATGGAAAAATTGTTTTGTTTTTTTGACACATCCATCTATTCCTCCTGGTCCTTCAGCACACACATATCTTGTTAAAGGAGTGTATAGAGTCCAATTCAGGATGTGTTTTATGCTTATGCTAAAAATTCTGTGTGGGAAGTCTTCCTTTGTCTAGAACTTGATAATCCCTCTAGCAATCTATCATTCCTTTCTAATGCCATTACCCTTGTTTTCTTCACTTCTCAATGATGGGTCACAATGCCAACAGTAATGCAATCTGAACCTTAATACGGATGTTCTCTGAATAATTATTCACTGGAAATTTACCTTGGAACACTGGCATCCTTATAGCATGCATATGTATGTATGTATGTATGTATGTATGTGTGTATGTGTGTGTGTATGAATGAATGTATGTATGTGTGTATGTGTGTGTGTGTGTGACTACATGCTGCATATTTAAACATATGTATATATGTATATATATATATTTATTTATATATATATATATATAGGGGGTTAGAATAGCGATAGTATAGAAAGTAATCTTACCTCTAAGGACTTGCACCTGGGCCAATTATCAAAAATGAGGAGGAGGCCTGACTTCAACAGGCCACAGCTGTAACTAATAAGAACAAGAGAGCTATAAAAGAGTGGGTTGGTTTGTTAAGAGAGCATGCCCCAAAGTGAGAAGGGAACTGGAATCAGTTGGCTACCTGGTGAGGGAGAAAGGGTGTGCTCGGAGGAGCTGCTCGCCAGAAAACGCTGAAAAGGTAGGAAACTTTTGTGATAAAGAGATGAAAGTATGAAGCTCCTGCTACATATATACATATATGACAAAATATATGCACATGCACACACTCAAACATGCACTGCAGCAAACATAACAAGAATACACGATTCTGTGTTATTCAGCCCTTGTGGGAGGGCATCTTAATTATGGTGTGACTCCTCAGTAGGAGGAGGATCTTGATAAACCAAAGAAACTGTAACATGGGCCATCATATGGTTTGAAGGCTGGAGAACATTACATAGATATGATGATCCTAAAACCTAAACATAAACCTAAAGAGAAGTGGGCTGATGGCAAAATTGTGTTTGACTTTAGCTTTCTAATAGATCTTTATGAGCAAGAGTTACCTGACTCTCCTGGAGGATGCCCTTCATGAGACTAGAGACAAGAGGCACAACACAGGATGCTATGCTTAGGTAAGGATAGGAAATTCCATTGTAAAAGGTCTGTGTTGGATTGCCCTGATAAAGAATATAGATGTTCTCCAAACTTGAAGGAGAAATCTCTTCTAAGATTGAATGCAGACCTCTTTTAGGCACAAGTGTTATCAGCATGACCTGCAAGACCCCTTCCCAGTCTAAATTATTCTGTGATTCAGCAATTTGAACTGTTTAACAAAATGCTGAAATCCAACACTGAAGAGTAATCATGATGTTAGGTAGTTGGAATGGTTTTAAATAGGAGTGTAGTCTCACAAGGAAAGAAAATACTTGTTTGAAATAAGGTGAAGACAATAATTTAACCCATGTGCTTTTGTCCATTTACCCAGTGCAACACATTTTTCTATTCAAGTTTCATGAAGATGCTTATAGATAATTTCTGACTCTTATGAAATCTTTTTTAGACTTACATTGTAATTTGGTATTTTACTCCTTTGTGAATATAATCAGATATATTTTGGGCAGGTCTCTAGGCATCATATTCAAACTGACATTGGATCACTTGGAAATTTGGTCATATTTCACACTTGAATTTTTTACTGAATTGCTGGACCATAAGCAAGTAATGTTACATCTGAATCTTGAAACTTGGAACATACTTTACAGTCACATGTTCACAGTTGTATATGTTTTGGAAGGATAGAAACAATAATTCTATATCCCAGTTCTGAAACTCAGCCCATAGGTTTGTCTTACTTAGAAGAGAGATTTTATTTCCTTGTGCTAGACACCTTACCAGATTCATTATACTGATTTAGACTTCTTAACAGACAGTTTTCTGACAGGTCAAAATGAAAATAGCATAGACCTTTTTGTGAAGTAAAATCTGTAAGTATAGATGTGGCTAAGACAAATGCAAATAGCCAAAAAATTATCTTGTCGCTTGCAAAAAGTTTAATTCAGGGTGCAGAATCAAATGAAATCCTTGAGACTCTAAGTGTATTAGAGAAACAATCATAAGATGAGCACTAATAATCATAAAGAATTAATATGAAATATCTCCAGTGTGCTAAAAAAGACAATAGAAACCTTGAAAAAAAACCTGAAGAAGTTATACCAAGCTGTGCGGATCAGATGCCTGCACTCCACAGTGTTGTGTATTCAGAGGAGAAATGGGTATGTCAACATGGACCTGGCTTTAGGCAGCTGTGCTTGACCTGTGGGTTCAAGTGTGCTAAATCTACTCCCAAATCTTATATCTTCATATATAATTCTGTCCATATGGCAAATGATAGGCCATTCCCCTCCCTCTTTTGTCTCACAAAAATGTTCTGACAAGTCTTTTTGATGGTATTTTAAAAGTTGATGTGATCATACACGTGTAAACCAATTTAAATAATACATGTGAACAGAGGAAAAATTTGCCTGCAAATTTGAATTTGACAAGGACTTGACTTTTGAGAGTGCTGCATGAAGGTTTTTAAAATACTTTGAAAAGCACATTTCTTGAAGTTTGCGAGCACCAAAAGAATACTTACAGTTCAACAGTTCAAATTTTCAACATTTTAGAACACCTAGAAAAGTATGCTTTGTGGCATATGGCAATGATTATATTCTGCCTTCTGGAAAGGCTAGTACCTGCTTGAAGCTTTCAAGTATCCTAGAAGCAGATGTGTGAAAAGGAGTACTGCAGGAATTTGGGTATTTATTCAGAGCCAGATGGCATATCGAACTGCAGAGTATGAACTCTGGGTTTGCTCACATGCATGGCGTTCATCAGTGCTCATTGGCCTATTTTCATGTATTCTCTTCCTAGGCTGGCAGCTGTGGATGTCTGTCTTTTGCCTATTATGCTGACCGTGACTTCAGTCACTGTTCCAGAGTTGTGATAGAATGCAGGGAACCCTTTTTGTACTGTTCAAGTCACATGGTGTGGTTTGTCCATACAGAAAGGAATTTTCTTCTTGACATGTCTAATCAGTCTTTGGTAGTTTAAACATCTCTGGTATTTTTAGATTGCTTTAATAAGACATTTTTCTAAAGAAATTTTGTTGTCTTACATTCTGGTTTTGGAGAAAGGCTACACTAACTTTCTCTTGTAGCTTGAGTAAAAACAGTATTTAAAGAGAGGATATTTTTTTCATTGAGTATCATTTAAAATGTATTTTATGCTTGCAGGTTTTACCCTGGAATTTAAAGCATTGCCAAAGTGAATATATTTAATATGTTTTGCATTAGGTTTCTCCTACCCTCTTCTACGTTTTGACTTCTTTGTCCATTTTTGTAAATAGAGCTTATTTTTTGAAAGAATTCTAGAAGAGACATCCTATTTCCACAGATCTTTTTATCTATTCTGATGAATGTGCTTGTAAGTTACACAATTCAAAGTTATATTGTTCAAAGAATTTCAGTAGAACTCCAGTGGCTAAAAAGATTTTGTCTAGCATTTCTCATATTCTACCGATAAAAATGTTGCCCCTATTTATGACAGAATTCACAATTGGAATTATTAAAATTAAGTCTAATTTTAAGTACTGCCAGTAACTGTATTAACAAGTGACTATGCCTTAAAGTAAGAAGAAAAAAAAAGGCATTCCAATTTTTCCTAGGTATTTCAACAAATATCCTCTTGAACAGCCCACCTGATGTCCGAAAATGCTTTTCACATAACGAAAGTTTTACAAAAAGGTTTGTTTCAGTTGTTCTAAGGGACAGATGACGTTTTTTTCTTTGAAGTGTACAGAAGTAAGCTAGGAGATCATTTTTCCAGAAAATACTCTTAACATTGCCTTTCATTAAACATTTCTGTTTTAAAATGATGTTTACTTGCATCAGCTGTTGAGTGCCAGAAAGTCTGGATGGAATGCAAGTCCATTGCAATCTATTTCTCTTTTCATTAAATGTGACTTTAAAACAGCAATTGTGTCTTGTTTCTCCTTAGCTACTTCAAGAATCAAATTCTAAGGTTATTTTAACTCTTCCTCCATTTTATCTGTGAAATTGTAGATCCTTTTACATGAAAGAAGAAAAAATATCTGAGCTTTCTTCAGGTTCTTCGCAGCATAGGTCATGCTTTTCTGAACCTATGGATCCTGCAGGCTTAAAAGTATATTATAAGCCACATCTTCCTCTTGTGGAATTAGCAACTTACTAAAAGCACTGTTTCTGGTTATGAATAAAATTAATACAATAGCTTGATGGTAGGAAAATTTAATCCTGTCATATTCAGCTTCATGAATAATTCACAAGGTACAATTTCATGTTTATCCCATTATTTAAGACAGAAAGTGTATGTATGCCATCCATGCTTTTTAATAACAATTTTCTAGTACTTGTAGAAAAAAAAACCCATGCTGGTACCTCTGCAATGCATTTGTTTGTTCTTATTTGAATTTTGATACTTAATATAGAACTATTGTAGACATTCACATTATAATTTATTTTCTTCCAGAATATCTCAGCTGAGTGTTTATTAAAATATATTAAAAATGTTACAAACACAAGAGAAATAATAATATTTTTATATTCTCATTGTCTATGAATCTTTTGAAGTAGAACAGGGGTTTCAGAACTCCTGTTTAAGCCAAACCAGGTTTAAGTCAGAGGAAATTACATTAGAAATGTCAAGGCAAGATGCTACAGAAATAAGCAATGTTGTGTCTTAAATACACTTAAAACAGAATGAGAACAACTTAGTCCTGCTGTGTGTCAGTTTTTCCATGCTCAAGGATAAAAATATGCCCTAACCATTAAGACTGCTACACCTAGAATACTGTTGGGGTAATTTCAAAATTCTCTTCACTTAAGTTATGAAGGACACTCATGCTTTTGTCCTATCTCCTTATGCAAGTGCCTTATTTTAGTAATTCTAGGGCATTATGAAAAAAATGTTGGAAAACTATTTAAATTAAAACCCAAAAAAAATGGGAAGAAGCCAAAACCAGTAGTAAACCACTGAAAACAAAATGGAGTTAGCTTATGAATAAATGGCAAAATGCAAATTTGAAGAAAACAATGTAATAGCAACATGTAATCTTAAATCAAATGAGTTAGTAAGGTAATGGCAGGAAAAAATGAAAAAATAACTGTTCATTCTACTTTTTCTTGCATATTATCAGATGTGTTTATTATGACATCTTTAAATGGTCTTCCATCAAAAAAATTCTCTAATACCTTATTTTCTAATAGTGTGCCCTTTTTATGCATCCAAATTCCATGTTACTTATTGTCTTCAGATGCCCATATTGGACAATACACAGGTGCTGTATTGCTATTGCGTTTCTAGGTATGTCATTCTAGCACAAGTGCAGTGTGGCTAGTTTGTTAAATGAAAAAGTAAAAAGGAGAGTTCTAATTGTGTGGAGATATTTGCCCTATAGCTTTGCAATATTATAAACTGGTAGAGATCTTTAGTCTTAAACAGGTCTCAATTATATTGTTGTCATCACTGAATAATGTTTTGTAAACAGAGTAAGTCACAAACCTCATGATAAAGACTAGAACTAGGGACAAAACAACAATTTGAAAAGCTTCATCTATTGAGTTAGGTTCACAATCTGAGAAAATGATGAAATATTACTATATTGGAGAGATTTCAAATAATTAAAAATTTAAGCTTGGCTTTCCATATTGTTCCAAATCCAAACCTTAACTAAATCTTGACTATTGTCAGACTTCCAGGAATATCTGTCTGTACAGAACTTTTTCTTTTAGAAACAATATAAAATACAAGAGTTTTCTCTAGATGTGAGTGTAGCAGTGGACTAGAAGCTTAGCACAAATTCCACTTTGTTTATGGTCCCCCATACTGTTCTCAGTTATTATTTACCCCTTTATACAACCCTCCTGCTATATTACCACAGACATTAATCCTTATATTTTTGTTTTGTCTGTGTCATCCTCCCCCTTAGGACAGCTTAGAATTCTAATGTCCAAAAATATTTCCACTCCATTCAAAACACTTTGACTTCTCCTGAGTTAAAACTTATATATCAGTTACTAATTCCCTACATGTACTCTTGTGAATATATTTTTCTTGATAATGGTAACTTGTATGCAGCTGTGCATAGAAAAGCTATGTACTGTGTACTGAATCTTAACCTCTTTGTTTCCACAAGGATGTAAATGAGTTTTATTTAGATAAATATATTTAATATATATTTATATAAATATTTATATACAGTTTAATTTTTTAGATGACTTGATGTCTTTCATATTCCACGGGGGTGTATTGTAGCTCCAAATTAGTTATTTCTCTTTTGTTCCTTGATTTCTTAGTGGATTCTGGTTTTCAGTTTGTCCTAACTATGTTTTAATCTGGGTATAGCTTGATTCTTGTTTTAACTTGTACTTCGTATTCCCACTATCAAAGCCCCCACAGCTTTAGAAACTACTTGCAAATGTGCTGTGATCTTGACGATCTGCTGAACTAGTTTCATTTGGCACGTCCTCTACTTAGATTCCTTCATCTGCTTTTCATGCTTCCACAACCAGACATTCCCATTCTTTCTCTGTTAATGCCAACTTAAAGTTTTCACTTACCATAGTACTTAAACTAGATTTTTAGAAAAAAATAAAAAATTGTAAATACTATTGATTGAAGAATGACATGTTTAACTATCGGGTGGGAAAGGACCTTCAGTGACTCTCTAGTCTAGTCCTTTCCATGACTGCCCACCAAGTCTTTCCTTAAGACTCAGTACATCTTCATAGTAACACTCCCTCCATAAGGGTTGCTCTTCCATGTCTCTGTAGTCTCACTGAGGTTGTAGACCCCTCACCAAGGCCCCCAAGAATCACAGCATGTAGGTATGTTGGAGACTGTTGCCATTCCTATTTCTTCAAATCACTTACTCTCTTCTGGTCCAACAAGAAGTTTGTGGTTGGTTATTTTTTTAGGGGATGATGGTGGGGATAGAAGACGAGAAACCTCGTCAACCTTTTTTCGGGGTAGAGGATGAGAAGCCTCCTGGGGAAAGTTCTGAATTGAAAATGAACCAGCTGTGCTGCATGTAGAAGTTAATTTTCCTTAAAATTTGTCTCATAGTAATAAAAGTCATTTGAACGTCAATTGGAAGTCCAATACATGTAACATAAGTAACACAGATATGCTGTTATTGTTGAAGTCAAATGACGAGTGTTCTTGGTCTATGTGAGCTTGCATGGATGCTGAAGATAATGACTGTATTGGGTATATCCTACTCTGCTATCTTTTTGATTAAAGGATGGATTGCAAAGAGTACTAGGCCGCCTATTGTTGAAGTAGATTGTCTGCTGTGTGGAAAGTAAATTGTTGTGGTCTGAAAACTGTATTAAAAATATTCAGAATATTTTTTTTTTAATTCTGTAAGTGGTATTATTATTCTGAGAAGTAGTATTAAAGTTGTGGGCATAGTAGAGTGGTTCATAGTTGCTTATAGAATCATAAATTAAAATCGTAAAAGAATAAAATTGAAATAAAAAAGGAACAAATATATGTGATGACCTCCAAAAATAGGGGATTATTTTTGTTCTCAGATGATTGGAAGATACTATTCTGAGTAACAACAACCAAGACAAGAAGTATTTTTATTGAAGTTATTTCCTAAAGATGGTGAAAAATAACTTGAAGGATAATAGTAATCATCTTTGGTGTTCTATTTGTGTTTAGGCCAGCTATCAATCTAAATGTCCTAAGTGAATTAAAATAGAGCATAATTCCTGGTTCAATTGCTCATTAAAACCTTTATTAGAATATGTTTCCATGTTAAAACACAGTGATTTGAAAATTTATTTTAAAAACAACTTCTTCTTACCTTGTGTCCATGTATACGCATTTGAAATAGAGATCCCAATTTAATTATAATGGTTCAGGAAGGTCAGGGCTCTAGGTTTTCTCAATTTGTGTAGTCATTTGGGAATGACACTCCTGCTTCCCTCCTCCCACCCACACTGCAGAGAGAGACAAAAGGCAGAGATAATGGGCTGAGGTTAGAACAATTAACAGTAATGAGGTAAGAAAACAAATAGGATTGGCAACAACACTGATAACAACAGTGTACAAAAAGAGGGTGTTTTACATGAAAAATACTCATTGATCTAACCGGACATGACACAACCCTAAGAAAATGAGCAAAACAGTCAGGGACACCTACTTCACCCAGGCTTTTTTCCTACCCAAAGCCAGGCCCCTTCTTTTCAGAAGAGAAGGTCCCATACACCTACCCCCCAGCAGTGATATGAGGTGGTATAGAGTAACAACCCAGAGACAGCATGTTGCTCCAGGTTCCAAACCTTCACTGCTACTTTGAAAAATTAACCCTCTCCTTGGCTGAAGCCAGGACAGCATAGAAAGAAGCAATATCAATCCCTGAAACGTATTGTATCAATTTTGATTGAATTTTCTACATCAGCTTTGCTATCCAGCCATCAAGCTTGGACCTGCAACTTACTATCATCTTTCACTTGTAATTCAGCATTTTTTGTTTTTAGTGATAAGCTGCATAATTAAAAAACTAGTTTATTGAGATTTTGAACTATGTACTAATAAAACCCTTTTTTAAATCAGGAAGTGTGTTGTGAAGACATAGTAATATAGATGAAGGATATTCAAGTAGGTTTGCATTTTGGTGTTTTTTGTTGATTGGTTTTTTTGGTGTGTGGAAGGTTTTGATTGTTTGATTGTTTTTAATTTATTCCCCTCCCTCCTGACCTCCTCTTTCTACTTGATTCTACTTTTATCTTCTGCATGACTGTATGTGAATGTACAGTGTAGTCCAGTCTCAACTTATAACTCCCTACAATTACTGTAATTCAGTTATAACAATAACTAAAATAACTTTAAAACTGTGCATGACATAATTAATGTCTGTTAATCCAGCATGTCACTGTTTGTGTTGTTGCATACAAAATCAAAATTATTTAAAGTGTCTATCTTTAAACACAGTTTTTGGGCATATTATTCCCATTTGCTTTTTGCTGTAAGAGTTGACAAATGGATTGAACACTTCATTGGTAGACTGTAACTTGCTGAATACTGGTGCTCATACTAGTATATCTGTTAAAGTGAATTTCCAGGATTCTGATACCTTTTTCCATAGCTCACCTCATCCAGTATATTTTAGATCCAAAGCTGTGGATTGTGTCTTAAATATTATTGTAGCCTATGTCTGTGGAACTATTATTTTTCTTTGACATCTTTTTAGAGGACAGGGTGAAAAGGGTTGCAAATCATACTTCAGAAAAACTAGTTATAAAGACTCAGAAAGTGTTCTGGGTAGGAAATCATGATTGGTTTACATTTTAACTCCTTAGTTTGGCACTGCATAGAAAAATAAAAGGAAAGTACTTCCTTTTTTTGCTGATTCAGCATGCACTCAGCAATGCTGACACAGCTCCAGAACAAGCTCCTAAATGTACGATAACTTCCTCTCTTAATAAAGAGAATTTCAAGTAAAAAAAGGAAGGCTTTCCCATAATGCTTCATTCGAAGAACTGTAACTCATGAAATAAGTTCACATGCAATACTGAATGGCAAGATTGTCCTTGTAGTTTCAGCTCAGAGAAGACACAGTGTGTAATACATCAATGATTTGTTCTTTAACCATAGGCCATCACCTCAGATAAAAGTCCTGGCATTTGGGAAAGGTATATAAGTGGATCAAGATCCTCAGCTGGATCACCAGTCACAGGAATGTCAATTTGACAGTTATTCATGTGTGGGTTGCAGTCACTTTCTGAATAAAAGGTCCTTTTATACTTGACCTGCATGTACCTTTTCACTTAACAATACAAAAACACAATTTCTTTTACACTGCAATTTCTAAATCCTTATTTGGAAACTTAGATTATATAAAAAATACAGTCTATGATAAATTGTTCAGTCCCGTGTTCTTTTCTCAGATGACCTTTAATCAGTTTTTGCCTTTTTTCTGTGAATTAGATTCTCCTTAGAAAGTGTACTTATTCATGTCTTTTTAGAGAGTACTTCTATCAGGGGCTGCACTATCACTTTTGACCTTGTATTGTTTTTTCTTCTTCAAAGGAAAAGGGTATTAAATCCACTTCAAGTCTTTTATAGCTTAACTATGTGTTAGAGGGAGGTTCATAGAGTTAAAAATGAAAATAAAAACTCATTCAAATTAAATGCAGAGTCCAAGGCATGAAACCAAATTTGTGTGAAATAAAGGTATAAATATATGTTTCTATTGTCACAAGCAGAGTCTGTATATGACTCTCTTAACATTTGCATTAAACACTACTTTATATAGACCTATTGAACAAAAAATCAGAAGATTTGTATTATCCATGGATAACATTCTCTGACTATGCTGCCAATTCTTGTGAAACCAAATAAAATCCTGTATCATACAATTCTATTTTGCCTTAAAAATAGCACCAGAAACAAATGAACTTAATTTTTGTATCCTTGTGACAATACTTCAGGGTTTTTTGGTTTTTTTTGGCAAGATCACCAAACTTTTTCCCCTCACTACTTTCCTATCTCAGATTAAACAATTGATGGTGACCAATAAAGTTGCAGAATGTTCCTCAGAGCATGGTAATAAAACGACTCAGCACTTTCTCCCAAATTGCTTTAAAAACACTAAGGGTGGAATTTGTCTGTTGCTGAACACTCACAATTCATTGGCACAAAGGCTGAAAAGCTAGCTGATTCATCAGAACATTTTTTTTTAATACGTGTACAGTTTCGCTGGGCCAAAATCATTTTGACACTGAGACAAGATTAAGGAAAAAACAAGATCTGTAAATACATTTGCCAGCTAAAATATATCTGATTTGCATAATCTCCCTATCCAGCTCTTTCTCAGTACTCCAAGTGGAGTGATGAAGTTGGAATAATGCAAGCATAAAACAGTTTTAGTTTGGGTATGTAGTCCAACCCTCCCTGGAGGAAACAAGAACATCAGCTAGATCAGGCACTTCTGACCCCTGTCCAACTCCACCGTGAATAGGTCATCTCCCACCTCTGGTGGAATCTCATACAGTCATCCAAATCTCATCAGAGACATGGCAGCCCGAAAAGTTGTGGAAAGTGGCAGTAAAAAAGTTGTAGAAAAAGAAATTACACTTGTCAGTATTGGAAAATGAACCTCTGTTACCATGTTATTCAATATTATCATAATGTTACATTAGTAAATGAGTGTCAGAACAGGGGAAAGGGAGATAGCAAATGGAAAACATACACTTAATGAAATAACAGATGTATAGTATCATAGAATCATAGAACCCTAGAATTAATTCAGTTTGGAAGGAACATTTACAGGTTGTGTAGTAAGCAATACAATAAACAGCAACATCTTCAACTATACCAGGTAGCACAGAAGCTTGACCAACTGGACCTTGATTGAATATTTCTATAGATGGGTCATCTACCACTTCCCTGGGAAACCCATTTCAGTGTTTCATCACCACCATCACAAAAAGCTTAAACCTTTGTACCTAGTTTAAATCTACCATCTTTAAAACCATTATCCTTTGTCCTGTCACAGTAGGCTATACTAAAAAGTCTAGTTCCATCTTACTTACACATCCTTTTGAAGTATTAAAAAGACGGTAAAAGGTCTCACAGAGCCTTTTCCAGCAGAGCAACCCCAGCCCTCTCAGCCTCTCCTCACAAGAGCGCTGTTTTGTTCTTCTAATCATTTTGCAGGCTCTCCTCTGGATGCATTCTAACAGGTCTATGTCTTTCCTGTGCTGGAGTCTGTAGAGACATGTAAAATACTTCAGCTGGGGACACACAGGAGCACGGTGGAAGGTCAGTGTCACCTCCCTTGGCCTGCTGGTCATGCTGTTTTTGATGCAGCCATGGATATGATTGGTTTTCTGGAGTGCAAGTGCACCAATACAATCACAGACATACTGGGCTTGTGTCCAGATTTTCATTCATCAGGACTCATCAGGTCCTTCTCCAATCTTTTTCCAGAGGGCTTTCAATTTTTTCAGTCCACAAACTGTATTGAAACCAAGATTGGTCCAACCCAGGAAGAGGCACATTTCTTCAGCTTGTCTAGATTCCTCTGAAGAATATCATTCTGCTCAGAGGCCCACTGAAGTACTCAAGTAACTGTTTTTCAAACTACAAGACCAAAACTCTACCATGTGATTACAGTAGTTAGAAATCTTGCAACTCATCTTAATGCTGGATGAATATCTGCTACCAGAGAAATGAGACAAAGAGAGGATCAGAAGTTAAATTACTCATCAGAGCCCATGCTTATCAATATATAGTAACATTTAAATGAAATTAATTACATCTATTACAGGCAAGGTATGATTTGGGTTAGCAGTTTCTCAATCCTCTACAGATGTCCTGAGATGGTGCTGAAATCAGACAAATTGAAAGCTACTTTATTCAATCCAATTTAATAATATGTAGCAAATGAAAAGTCAAAAGGACACAGACTGTAAACTCAGAACACACTTTGCACAAATAGTGAGCATTATTCATTACCAGATGAAGGGGGTTTACTGTAGACAAAACACTTTTTGAGAATTTTGAATTTTTGAGAATTTTGAATTTTTGAAAAACACCAATTTAATGCAGGAAGTATGGAAGAGGAAGTAAGTACTTTGAATGTAAAGAATGACAGGTAACTTGATGAATATCACAAGCAGGAACTGAAGATCAGTTTATTGTTAGGATTATTTTCACTTTGAATTATTGTCTGATTCAGACAAGAAACCTCAAGTGTGAGGGAATCAAAACAATTCAAACAACAATTGTTGTAAATCTTGGTGGGAACCTGGAGTAGGGGAGAAGACCTAATAAGGCAGAAGCATTCTACTAGAAAATAGGTCGATCATGAGTTTGTCTGATAAATCACAAAGAAGATTCCTCTAAGTTAAGTATGACATTACTAAAGGAAGAAGAGAGTAATTTAATAGATAATTTAATACTGAGATAATAAAAGCAAATAGTCATATTCTAGACAAATGTTGTTGAACACATGAATTTTGAAGCAGCTAGGAAGGAACCAGAATGAGTCAAATGTTGTTAATATTCCTACTGAATTGTGAAATTTGAATTTCAGTCTTTGAAAAGTAGCTTTATTGACTGAAAACTGTTAAAAATATCCAAATGAATAATTTATGCAAAATTATTTTGAAAAAAAATCTATTCTAATGTAGGAATGATAATTACAACATTTGGAGTTCTGGTTTTGGTTTTCAGAGCAACATGAAAACAGCCTAAGTCTTAATCAAATACTACATTTTCCTTTGTCATGTGGGAGTGTTTCAAGATGTTTTCAAAATGCTACAAAAATCTGAGATTTTTCTCTGTGACTATTCCAAGGGAAGAGAATGATACATAAGTTTTCTTAATTTTGCTTAATTTTGAATTGTGTACTAGTGAGGGTTGTTCAACCTTAGGCAAACCACTAATCCTCTCTGACCCTCTCTATATCTCCATGTAATATAGGCCTAATAAAGAGTCCACCAGTAGCAAGTATGGAATTTGAGCCAGACAAATAGGTTGCAGCAGTGGAAGAGTAAAACTGGCATAATTAATTGGACTGCAGTGAAACTAATCCTACTGGCAGCAGTAAAATTATTCAGTCATGTAAGTTTTATTTTGTTACAGTCACAAAAATGCTCTAACTGAAGTAAATACAATATTCCTATCTTTCTCCCCAGTGAAAGGCAGTAGCAGAGGAAGTAAGTGTATTTCTTCACATTGGTAATTATATAGCACTTAAGCAAAGGGAGAGTAAAATTTACAAATTTTGGTGAACCTTAAAATGTTCTTTTAGGAGGCTACTGAGTTTCCATTGAAACAGAAGTTGCAATCTTAATTGCAGCCTAGTGAAAAGATACATATATGAATACATAAGTTCTGATTGCATTTCTCTACTCCTGTAAACTCAGAGTTCCTAGGAATTTTAATCTTCTTCTGGGAAAAGATGAAATTCATAATCATGATGTTTATAAACACTACTATACTTAGTACAGATAATAACAAGGTGAACAAGAAAACAACCTACAACATCCTCATCAGTCAATTTAATTCTGCTTATCTTTCATAAAGTAACAATTTAGTAGGAGCTTAGATTTGCTAATTGAGAGCCCTATGAGAGTACCTGATAAACCAACTTATATGAGAAAAATATTGAAATATTTCTGGTAAGTTATAAAGCATTTAAATATATTAGTTAATAATACCTTAATTAGATAACTAATAGATGAAAAGAAGGGTACCAAAGAGAATTAACTGATGAAATTATATAAATGAGAAAATAACTGAGTCTAGCTTTTAGGGTTCTTGCATTTTTCTGATTTATCAGTTTGCATTCTAAAAATTCTAAACTATTGTTATGGATTTCTATGGATGTATTCATCTTTTTCTCTTGCCATGATACAGGTATCAAGCTATGATATATTTGTGCTGTTGTTGACCTATTGAGACAAACAACAACTTTTAAGATTTTGAGATTGCCCTAGGCACTCACATCAAAATGAAAAGGATAAACACATAGATAATTAACGATATAACCATGGAAGTCTTTGACGTCAATACATTGATCCTTACACTTAGCGGGCCATACAATCACAAACATGCATTCGTAATTAAAAGAACCCTAGCTAAAGTCACATGCACAAAAGATAGAATTGCTACATGCAGCGCTGTACAAAGCATCAGACACATGGAGAAAAAACACAATATTGCCAAGGTTTTTCTGTGTCATACAACAAATAAGCTCTCTTTGAATGATCTGTGATACCCAAACATCATCCAAACCATTTTAATTCTGGTATCAAAACACAAGTTTCAAACATTTTAGTTTTGATCTGGAATTTTCAACAAATGACAATACGTAGCTGTTTACAACACTGATCAGTAAAACATCTGTGGTAATGTGCTGAGACTTAAATCATGCTGAAAGAGAATGCAAGGTTCAAAAATACTAGAATCACAGAATCATAAAATAGTTTATGTTGGAAGGAACCGTCAAAGACTACCTAATACAGACCCACACTTTGCCATGGTCAGGGACATATTCCAATAGATTAGGTCATTCAAATCTCCATCAAAACTGGTTTTGAAAATGTCCAATATTTCCAAACACCTCAGATTCTTCATTCCACTATAAATTTTTCATGGTTTACCTATGACCACAAAAATCTATCTGTCTAATGGCATCGGTGTCAGGGAAGTAAAAGAACTCCCAAAGCAGAATGTAGGATATTTATACCATTTGAAGAAGTCTCAGGCTACAAAGTGTAGGTAGGAAATTCTTAGAAAGGTAAATTGGAAGGTGGTGGAAGTTTGGAAGGTATTACATGCTTCAGGACTTTTCTCAATATAATCAGTTATTTTTAATTATATTCAATTAAGCTTAAAAAAAGTATTGAAATTGATAGAGATCTTTCTATTGAATATATAACTTTGTAAAAGATGCTCTAAAAAACTCATCTTGCTTGGCAAAGAACTGTATTTTACACTGAAACATGTTGGAAAAGTAGGGAAGGGGATGGATTTTGGAACCTGTGTTTTACAGTTTTCATCTTTGTATGACTGTTTCTAGGTCTCTCTAGTTTTAAGTCATTCTAAAAGATTCTATGTAATCCTAAAGACCTAACTTTGGGGTTTTTTTAGCCCAGTGCTCAAAGCAATCACATTTGATATAGGAAATTTTTCATTCATATCTCTTAGCATAAGTGAACATGAACTCAGCCTTCTTAAACTTTTCCTGACCATACTTAATTACAGACTTTTGACTAGACCAAGTCTAATGTACTTGAGAAAATTACATCCTTTTGGTCTTGTGCAAAAAGCCCTATAATCTTGGCCCTTTTAACAAGAATTGGCCTTGAGAAAGGAAATCATTATTGCTTGAAAGATTAGTAATAGGTTTGCCAAGATTACCCTTGAAAATCCCTTATATTAAGACAGGTTGTATTTTGTCCTCATCATTGCATCCTAATGTGTCCACACATCATTATAAATCTCTGAGGGCTGCAATATCCACTTCTTGCAAAATAATCTTATTTTACATGTTAACGATTTTCTTTAAATTTGGTTGGATGGGATATATGAAGAACTTTATACATCTGAGTTCAGGAAAGGGAGCTTTTTATCATTAAGGTCTTCAGTGCCTCCTGTATACGTGTAAAAGACAGGACTTCAGATCTGTTGGTCAAAGGAAGGACAGTGATCTTGAATTTCCAAGGAGCTAGCAGATAGTCTTCCATCCAGGAACTGGTTTCCCTTTAATAAATTTGAGTAAAGGTATTATGAAGTTGCTTTGTCCATTTTGGGGTCAAAAAAGCATCAGTAAAACTTTCCTATGTGGCAATGTTTTGTATATTTGGCAGAATGTAATTAATTTATACATACTTGGTCTACTACTGTCACAGCACAAAGTAAAATAATAAAGTTTCACTGACTTATTTCTGACAATGAGCTGATGCAGGTCATGCAAATGTGAGAATGAATTTGCATAAGCTTAATGATACTATACATAGAAAGTATTTTTCCTTCTTTAGCTAAGGGAAAATAAATGCATAAAAGTAGAATGGTACAGAGCGAAAAACAGATTTAGAGGAGTAAAAAACAGCAGCTATAAAAACAATATGCTTCTGCTGCTGTATCTTTAGAAGGGCAAATTCATGTAAATGCACTGTTATGATGAAGGAAAAACACAGCATGCAAGTGACAGGATGATTATGTTACACCATGTATCATCATAGAGCTGCAAACAGAGCTGAACCGCAGGTAGATAGTTAAATCAGCTTAGTACTTACTTTTTCTTGATTCCTGTAGGCTTGTTTGGATGGCAGCAATACAATTCCCTTTGGATTTTCCAACCTAATAAATCATCAGAGTATCTTTCCATATGCTGACATATTCTTCCTTTGTTGTGAACATTTAAGGGTTTTTTTTTGTAGTTCTACATTAAGTATATTATATTGCCAAATTAGAGATCTAAAGCTTATATTTTCATTATCATATTGATTGCCCTTTCTTTTTTTTAAGTGTTGAGCAGATTTTATTTTTTTATACCAGGCTTTGATTTTTTTTTGTCTTATAATTCTGAAGTACACCATTTTGGAGTAAATATGTAATTAATGAATTATTCCTTTGAAATTCTTGAGTAACTCAGAAGAAACTCTTATGAAAAACTCTACTTACTAATGTTCAACTAATAGTTGCTAGTTTGTTTGTACTGAATGTGTTTCATGTACCCTGGATTGCATGAAACATACCTTTGAATTTCTTGAAAATACATAATCAGATCAACTTTTAACTTTTAGTCAAGCATTGACTAAGACGGGAAGAAGTAATAGTTTTTCCCTCCTGACATATTTTTGCTTCATTTTGCCTCATAAGAATTGCTCTCAGGCCATTCTAAAAAAATATAGTAATATCTGAAAATGAATGTCAAATGTAGCAAACACTTTATGCACAGTTTTTAATTTATTTTTTTATTCAGGAATCAACGTTTTTAGTATTTTGAATCTGCTCTTATTTCCAATGCGAAGAGGAAAGAGAATTTGTAGAATGATTAAGCGTGATTTGCACATCTTTTAGCAAATTAAAACGCATAGTGTAGACTTCTGCACTACATCAACTTGAATTATGTATTCTGAAGATATAAGTCTGACAAGCAGATATTCTTTGTGTTTGGAGCTTGCCATTTGAATGCAGAATTAATCTCCCTATGCAATAAAGCTCCACCTTTTCTAAAATACACATTTAAGCTTTTTTTTTCTGATCTATTTATTGATAGGATGCTCTTTATTCTGTCTTGTATCTAGTAATATACCCTTTCAGCAATTAGGCTTTCATTTGCATCATTCTAATTGCCCTCATGCCATCACCTGAATTCTGATTCTTGCAGACAGTGAACTTTTGCACCGACTTTCTTCCTGGGATTATCAGAAAAAGTATAATAATGCTGAGTGGCAAAAAATTTCCAAGCCTTAACGTCATTTTTTAGTATTGTGGTAGTAGCTGAAGAGTAGTACTTGGTCTTTTATGTACCAAAAAGACGCTGACACAAGTACCTTCACATTTAATTTACAGACAGATGAACAGATGAACAGATGGATTTCTTGAGACCCAGGTTAGAGCAAACAGTCTGGATTTCAGAGTACCTTGCAGCAATCAGATTGTCAGCAAGTAGGTATTGAGCTTGTGCTTGTGCTATTGACATGGCCCAAGCAGTCTTGAGAGGAAACCTTTCTGCTAGATTGAAGATATTATTCAGATCCCCTGGGTATTCAGGCCTGACCCAGTGAGGGGGCCCTTCGGAGTGTGATTTGCTGTGTGGTTTTCTTAGAGTGGATTTTTTTTTTTTCCTTTAAAACAGTGAAGACTAAAAGAGGAGGCTGGTACTTTCTCCATGTCTAAATAGATCTGTCTGGTTCTAAGGATAAATAAAAGAAGAAGAAAAGCAAAATGACAGTGAGACTATAAACTTCCTGATGTCTGTGATTGGATATAAAATCATAATATTGAGATCGGTGTTTATATACTTAACTATATGAACAAGACAGGCACAAGCTACATACGAGGGGTCTGAATGGTAATAATTTCTTGGATATGTCCTTTCTAGAAAGCTATGAAGCTATTGTAATGCAACTAGTGAGTCGTAGCAATTACAAATACACTGAAGCATGTGTAGGCCTTACATGTCTCTAAAAACTCTGGGGTATGGTCCACTGGATATACTGAACAGTATATGAGCACTTAAATTATAATATATTATTACAATCAGCAGGTCTTCTTTTCAGTAAATTCACTGTATTGACATCTTCTGTTCTTTTTCATGGAGATATTAGGACCAAAGTATTTTTATTTGGAACAGATAACATAATAACCCTCCTGGAAAGGTTAATCTTACCCAATTCTGTTGTGTTTAATATATCACAGTGCTTTAAGTAAAAACAATTATAAAATTAAAATTTAAGACCTTAGAGCTTTCAGAGAAAAAAGTGTCATTGTTTCCTGTCATGATCTAAATATGTCTCATATGTCTCTCTTGCAAAATATTCTTTAACTTAATGGGAATAAATTGATTCAAAACTTCTGTGTTTTTACCATTTGAATAATTTAGTCACCTAAGACACTTCCAAAAGCCGAGTTGCTTTTCCCCTCAGGGTAATTCTATTAATATCAGTAAGAACAAGTAATCGATATGCCATTTTACAATCTTGACCAAAACTGGATATTTTTTATTTTGTCAATACCAAAGACTAAATATCTGCAGCACTTTGTTTGTACCAGTTTTCATTTAATACAGATACAGTACTTAGGAAAAAATTAGCGGGAGAGAATTACTTTACAAACCTTGAAAGCAAATAGTAACATAGTGTTAGTTGCATGTACTTCAAATAAAGTAATAAAAGCAAGGAGAAAAGAAGATGGGATTTCCAGTGCTGGCTGGATCCATGAATTTTACTAAAAGCTCTGATATTTGTTTGAATTTGTTCCCCATAATGCTATGTTCACTGCAGGGGGAAGACTGGAACTGAAAAGTTTCTGGTCTGAGAAATTTTGTGCAGCACATCTTCTATAACGTTATTCTACATTGTTACATATGTGTTCACACAATATATGAGAGCAGAAGTATAACTATACAAAAAATTATTGACTGTTAAACAGCAGAATAACATTTCCTTGATGAGCACTGGAGAACACTCATATTTTCATGGGCACCATTACATTCATATAATGTAATGTCCAGTTGGAAACAACCACCTTTTCTAACTGGAACAGAAAAAAAAATTCTATTTAATTCTAACTGGGCTTGTTGGGTCAGAGGAGCTCCTCAAAGTGATAGGCTGTTTTCTCACACTGATAGGCTGATGAATACTTGCTATTTCCTTAAGCCCTTCTAGATACATTTACATAAATGTCAGTGAAGCATTGAAGATCACATTCTTGCATTGAGCCTGTGATTGTTCTGATGTCCATCCAAATGGATGAACTTCCAGTCCTCTTCTGAGGAAGAATCTACTTTTCCCTAAGATCAAAATGTATCTTGAAACGAGTTTCATGAGCAAACCTATCCCCAAAAGGCTTGACTTGTATATAAATGAAACAAACAAACAAAAGAACTCCAAATTAATCATCCAATCAAAGCCACATACACACATGCACAACCCCAACCAACCAACGAAAAACCCAAAACCAAACAAAACCCCATAATCCTGAGAAAATAAGCACCTATGGCAAATTTCATAATACAATAAAATACTCATCAGATATTTAGGCTTAAGAAAAACTATTCTATGATACAGAGTAAGCAAAAAAAATGGATGTCTGAAATATGTCACAAAGGGTTTATTTAAAAATAAACTTATTACATTCAATATAAAATTCACTGCAGAATTCAGTAAACTTTTTATCAGTCCCTAAGAATCATGAAAAAAGATGAGTTCTAGGATTCCATTCTTTCTTGGAAAAAAATAACTTCATGAAATTTTGATTCTTCAAGAGCACC
This sequence comes from Motacilla alba alba, assembly GCF_015832195.1. NCBI lineage: Eukaryota > Metazoa > Chordata > Aves > Passeriformes > Motacillidae > Motacilla > Motacilla alba. The sequence continues at coordinate 47,868,502 of NC_052046.1, forward strand.
AAGGAATGAAACAAAGGTTTTGCTATGGAGAGATGAGAATATATGCTATAGTTGGCAGTTTCCTGAAATATGTGTTCATTTATTGTTAAAGAAAAAGTTGAGAACATCTATTTATACAATATATCTTTTAATGATGGATCATGGAAATGTTAGAATTTACTGTTCAAATGTAAAGACTATGATCCGTTTTGTGACATTTAGTCACAAAAAACTTGATCCAAAGGTTTGGTGCTGGGCTGAGAAAAACAATGTAATTTCTAGGGTGATGTAAAAGCAGAAATTAAGGAACAGAAATGAAGAAATTCTTCCTCTGTCCCCTTCTTTTTCCAAGGGTGAGTGTTAAGATACCCAGATGGTGATTTATCAGCTTGTGTTGCTCACAACATACTTTATGGAGCTGGACAGTAATGCAAATTGTTTGAACACTGGAATTTTTACAGAGTATAGTGACAAATAATGTTGACTTAACAAGTGAACAAGTGGTCATTTTCAATGTTATTTGCTGTGTCTCTGCTAGTATAGTTTGCTGTTTAAAAATTTATTTTCTTTGAAATTTATCAGTGATATTTAGAGGGAAAAATTAGTAAATAATTGAACATAATAATCTCCAACTAATTATTCAACAGCTATATGCAACGTATAAATGGAAATGAAATTATGAGTAATTTCCAAAGATCAAACAGGATTTAAAGTTTCATAAATACAGATATAATTTCCTTTCTAGATGCTGCTAAAAGCAGAAAAAGGCTGAAATAGATGAGATATCATATTGTTGGAAATGACACACAGAAGTAAAGAACAAGAAAAAAAACACTAAAAATATACTTTTGAAGGTCTTTTATCTGAAAAGCAGAATCAAAACCTTTTAGATAAGGCAAAGACTTCCAGGAAGACCCTGAGACAGATTCCAATGAAATGCCAGTCCCAGTAGATTTTCTACCAGAAGAACTGTATACCCAAGAGGATAAGGTAATAATGAAATGTTGTTTAATGGGATTAAACTGTATTCAGGTGCTTGACAATATTATGCTGCATAAAGGATTTACCATTGTACCCTCACCAATGCTGCCAGGATCATAGCAGCATAATTTTTTATACACACACACACACACACACAGAGAGAGGAAAATACAAGTATGCGTAATACAAAATTCACATTCTTGACTCTTAATATTGTCAAATCAAAAAATGTTGCATTTAAAAATCTACTTATATTTATTAAAAAAAAAATCACTGCAGTTTTGGAAGTGATTTTGGTATCAACATGAGAAAAGTTAGAAATAAAATATTTTACCAGGAAATTATATAAAGAAAAGGCCATTTTGAAAACCCCTTCAATTTTTGTGAAGATTCAAATAGATATATCATATGTCTATAGAATTTTTTGTAAGTTTATTTTAACAAAGTTTAGCTCAAAGAATATTTAGCTCAAGGTTGAAAGCTGACAATAGATGTTAAGGCAGTGAAAATGCATTGGTGATTTGCAGTCCTGATGGATAAGGGTCAGGTAAGAAGTTAGGCCCCCAAACTTTAGGAAAGCAAACTGCCAGGTCTTCAAGGAGATGGGCAATAGGATCTTCTAGGACACTGCTCTCAGGGACAAGGAAGAGGAACAGACCTGGCAACAGAGCACAAGAGCTAGCAATCCCTAGGAGAAAGAAATCTGGCAAGGAAGACAAGAGACCAGCATGACTGAGGAGGAACTTGCAGGTAAAATTTAACAGAAAGATGCAAATACACAGGTGGTGGAAACAAGGATCAGTAAACAAGGAAGGTCAAAAAAGGTTGACACTCTCTGGTCAACAGTGTTGAAAACCTGGTTACAAGGGATGAGGAGGAAGCTGAGGTACTCAAGAATATTTTTGACTCAGTCTTCAAGGGAAACCGCTCCTTCCACACCTCTTGAGTAGATGGACAGCAGGATAGGGACAGGAGAAGCAAAGTCCCTCCCACTGTAACTAAAGATCAAGTTCATGACCACATGAGGAACCTGAAAGTGCATAGGACCATGGGGACCCCATTGCACACCAGAGTCCTGAGGGAATTAGCTGATGTAGCTCCCAAGACACCCTCCATGGTATTTAAGAAGTCTTGGCAATCAGGTGAAGTCCCAGGTGATTGGAAAAACAGGAAAAGTTGTACGCATCTTTTAAAAGGATAGGAAGAGGAACCCTGGTGCCAAGGAACACCATGGAACAGATCCTTCAGAAACCATGCTAAAGCACATATAGGACAGGGAGGAAGCTAAGAACAGCCAGCATGGCTTCACCAAGAGTAAGTCCTGCCTGACCATAGTGGCCTTCTATGATGGATCCTTACCTAGGATAGGAAATTGATTGTGCTGGCAGTGATTGCAATAACATCACCTATATTTGGAACAATCCTTTCAAGTTACAAATTTTCATGGATTAAATCTCTAAGTTAAGTGTATCACAAATGCAGTGTAAACACACTGTCTTGATAATACATGTCATAGCAATAAATGAATCATCAGTCCTCAGAAAAATCCTGAAATTCTTGAGGTCCATTTGTTTAACAATTGAATATATAAATATATGCCAATAAAAAGAGTAAACAGAAGTCAATTTCAATTACATAATTTCACTGAATTTCAATTCCATAACTCTGAATACCCATAATGCATACATAAAATCTGACCCAGATGCTGGAGGTTTCCATTGTAATCCATATAGAAAAAAATTCATTATTAGAGTGCAGTTCATCCGAAAGCAAATACCTTAGCCCACTTTTAGATGTACTAATTAAGGTAAGATAGATCACACCCATTAAGTGCCTATTGATTGAAAAGGGAAGCTTAGACGACTAGGCAAGGTTATAAAGTAGACTTTCAAAGCTAGTTGAATCTTATCCACAACATTTTACAAATACCTCATAGTATATTGAATGCATCTTCATAGTTACCATTGCCTCACTCGCAGTGATCTAAATATTGCTATAGCTAAACAAAATCTGTCGCATATACTACTCTGAAAAACATTCTAAAAATTTACTGCCTGAGGTGGTACCAACACACTTTTTAAATTTTTTCTTCATGTTGCCTCATTGATTATGAAAGAAGGAATTTTATTCTTCAGTGTATTTCATCCTACTCCCTGTATTTCTGATTTTTATGAGTATATTTTTAGTTCCATAGTCTGATATGTATATCTGCCACAGAGAAAGGAGATACAGATAAACTACACATGAAAAAACTTATTAAAAAAGGAGAAAAACAGAATGATGTCATAAGTTTTGGCTTTCATATTTTTTAAATTTTGTGCTGTCTGGGTGTGTAGCTCTGAGCTGCCTGTTGGGTGCTGGTAGGCTCTCTTTGCAGAGTGGATGGATGGAATGATGGAACAGTCCTTTTCCAGCTTGAGACCAAGGGCAAACATTGCAAGTTTCAGGCCCAACAAGCATAAACAGAGGTTGGAGAGAGAAAACAAGAAGGATGAACAAAGATGAACAAAGCAAGGTATTATTTCTCACTGGAAAAAATCTCTGAGCAGCTAGAGATGTTGAGTGATATTCATATTAATCATGATCAATCAATTGCTACCTAAAGATGTTAACGGCCGGTGTACAAACAATCAGTGATTTGGTTTCCAAGAATATTATTACAATTTTATACTACTGGATTATTTATGTATGATTTGAATTATGAAATTACGCTTTCCCTAGAGTATCTTTGACCTCCAAAATCATGTTTGCAAAAGAATGAAAGTTCTTGGATTTTAAAACTTATTTTTATTTATTTTTGTGAATCCAAAGTTATGTCCACTGACCTCAGTATATTTCCCACTAGATTATTCATAAACATTGCAACAAATGTCACATCATTAAAGCAACTAATTGAAGTAAACTTGCAGTCACTCATATAGTCTTTATTTGCAGAGGAAAAAGAATGGATTATATCTTCTGTTTTTCCCTGCCTGTATTTAGAAAGTAGTCAGCTACTGAGCATTTTATTTAGTCTGTAAAATTTTGCAAGTCAGAACATTTTTTCTCAGCAGCTTTAATGCCTTCTATCGAAATACATATCAATTCACTGAATTATTAAAATGTGGAAGTAAAGAAATACACCAAATAAAAATCTAACTCCACTTTGGGGACTATGAAATTTATATCAGTAGTGGAGTTGAACTTGTAGTTCTGTGCAACAGTTGAGCTCTATGTGCAATTAGTTCAATAAAGGAGAAAATATAATGTAGGTACACTTGCTCTTCAAGGTTCACTCAATAAACCTCTATAAAAAATACAATACAATTTCAATTTCCTCATTTCTGTATTGGATTTCTTAGGACTTATGGACACCTTTATTATTCTACTCAAATTCAATTTGAATATAATAATAAAGATCAGTTTGGATGATTTTTCCTATCTAGAATGGACTCCTAAAATGTCTTCTACCTCTTACTTAAGGAAGTTTGATATATGGACAAATAAGTTTGTTTGGAAATAGAACTTAATCCTTTGTATCTCTTTAGAATTAAATTTATGACAAATAAATACTGATTGCAGAACTAAATCATTGTTATTTCATGGTCTTTTGGATAAAAGCAATGCATTAATGCAATGTACATGACCACTTTGAAATATATTACACATTTCTTTCAAAACTGAAGTTTAGAAATATAATGAAGGAAAAGAGGAAGAAACGGACATTTTAACTCTAAATTTGGGCCAAACCCAAGGGGTCAATCATAATTGAAAACAGAAGGTCAGTATATCCTGGGTTTTCACATGTCTCATTCTTACTTTAGCAGACGCTAATAACTGTCAGTTTAAATTTCTTTATTTTATGTCAGAAAATTGCTCTGCATTAAAAAGTCCACACAACATTCAGCCTGTGGGGCATGTCAAAGGCTTATTTCTCTTGGTTCAAAAGTAATAATGTCACCTTCCTATTAAGGGACAACATAATCATTAACTGTATTATGCCACTGTCATTATGTCTTTGTAATACTATGTTTCTTTCATTCAGGAGGCTATTTCACATAAGGGAACTAGGATTTAACAGGTATAGGAAGTGACCTTATCTCTCTCTACAGCTTGAAAGGAGGTTGTAGCAAGGGGGTGTTGGTCTCTTCTCCCAGGTAATTAGTGATAGGATAAGTAACTGCATCAAGCTTCACTTACTGCTAGAAAAAAATTAATCACTGAAAGTGGTGTCAAGCATTGAAACGGGTTTCCTTGGGAAGTGGTGGGATCACCATCCCCAAAGGTGTTTATGAGATGTGCAGATATGACACTTAAGGCCATGGTGTGACATGGTTTGACATGGTGGACTTGGCAGTGCTAGGTTTATGGGTGGTCTTGATGATCTTACAGGTCTTTTTAACTGAAATCATTCTATGACTCTGAGATTCTTTGTTTCTATAAAGAATACAAGAGGAGCGAAATTAAAAAGCATGTTCTGTGGTCACATGCTTTTGCAATGCCATTGCTTACCTAAGGTTTCCTCTATATCTCCAATGAAGTTCAGAAGGTTTTATTACTTCTTAAAATTCCAGGCAAATATTTTTAATTTGTATATTGTTGCCAGAATCCATATTATTTTCTAAAATATCAGCTATGGATATCTAATATCTGTACAGAATTTTCTGAATTTATTGTCAAATACACCAAAACTTGCTAGCCTCAAGTATAACCTTGGTTAATTTTTTGAAATAGTAAAAAATACTGCTTTGTAAAGAATCCAAAACAGGACATCTTCCTGACCTCTGAAGGGAGCATTATATAAATTTACCTATTTGAGTGACATTTCTCATTCAGAAATTTAGGGGAGCTTCAAGATTAATATGTGAAGATTACAGGAAACTGTTAAAATCAATTTGACCTTTAAAAAACTTTTTTATATTCCAGCTGTCTTATCAGCTTTCCAGCAACTTCATTATTTATAGCAAGTCATTGAAGTCCACAGCCAAGACAAATGGCTGCCTGAACCCTGTTTTAAACTCCAACTAAAGCAAGGAAACTCAGAGAAATTGCAGCTGCCCTCCACTTGCTCTACAGACTTTAATAGAGCTGAAGTCTATAAGAAAACCACAAATTTACACATTTGACTTCAGGCAGGTTCCTAGGAGTATTCCAAATCATTCCAAAATTAGATAGGTTCTTGTTATAAAGAATTGTCCATGTCTTGTATTCTATTGGTGTCTTGGAAATGACTTAATACAAGCTTTATGGCTAACCACAGCTAAAATGTAAGCCAAATCTAAAGCCATGATCAAGAGTATTTTTATTTGACATGTTCTAAAATTTGTTTTAAATCTTGATCAGAATGTAAGTCTTCAACTTGTAGCTTTATATTAAAAAATTCTGATTATAGAGCAATTTCTCAGGCAATATTGTGCATATCAGTTTCTTTTTTGCTAGACAGAAAATGTATGAGGTCTTGAATAATATCTAGACAAACAGAAAAACAAATAAACAAGCAAACCTGAAATTATATTCTACATATTAATATTATGTACTGGAGTACCAAAAAAGAGTGACTTTTTAAATTCATATATGTATAGTCTATGTACAGTCAAATTGAACTACTCTTACTATTATTCACAATTTACAGTAATTAAGAAATCTTAAATTTATTTTTGGATTAGTGTTTGTTTTTCCCTTCCTCAGTATTTTAGAAATCAGTGGCAGATGCCAAAACATTTACAAGAACGACTTTATAGAGCTGGTCCCTGTATGTGAGTACAAGGTAGTAGTTGCACAAAATAAATAAGAGCACGGAAAATATTGGAAATTTTGTCCTTTTACTGTGCTCTAAATCAATTTCTTTATGTGGGGTAAAATATGTACTAGCACTTCTGGAAATGTTTTGGATATCTTCTTTCTTTCTGACCCCACCTGGCAAAAAAGCCCATCTGGGGATTCTGTAAAATTATTAACTCTAAAGTTAATAATTTTAACTTTCAAATCCTTCTCTTTCAAAAAGAAAGGATTTACCTTTTTAGAACTCCGTACTATTGGTCTAAACACAAGTTGCAAAACCAGAGACATACAAATTCCAGCTTCCTATGAACTTGCATAACAGAGGCCAAATTATTCAGTAAAAGTGAAAATTTTTACGAGAATGTGAACACTAAATTTGTGCAGGATCAGGTGACAGTATTTAAACAGAATTAGCAGAAGACACATGGCAAGAGAAACTATAGGATGAAAGTAAATTTGCAACTTAATCTGAGGTTTGATAATGATAAATCTGATACTTCTGAAAGGAGAACAACCAGCTAATTAAAGGTTCACTTTGATGTGATTCTACACTCAGATTGTAAATGCTGTCTACGTAATATTTAAACTCCTTAGGCCCATGTCCATTACTTAAGAAAATTATTCTATGGCCAGGGCTTCATTATGAATAGACTTAGTTTCTGTGGGTCAGTTTGAGACTAATTTTAGAAATGAGCAATTTTGTTAAATGCAAACTTTATAATAAAAAATAAACCAGAGGTAGAGTTGGAAGGGATCTCTGGAGATCATCTAGTCCAACCCCTCTGCCAAGGCAGGGTCAGCTAGAGCAGGTGACGCAGAGACTCATTCAGGTGGGTTTGGAATATTTCCAGAGGGGGAGACTCCATGACCAGCCTGTGCAGCCTGTTACAGTGCTCTGCCACCCTCAATGTAAACAATTTGTCAAGATGAAATTTCAGTTTTATTTTGTGGCAGTAACTCCTTGTCCTGTCACTGGGTGCCGCTTAAAAGAATTTTGGCACCCTCCTTGGAGATATTGATATGCATTAATTAGCTCCCCTCTCAGTCTTCTTTTTTTCTAGACTAATGGTCCAGACCCCAAATCATCTTTGGGAACCTTGAGTAGACCCTTTCCAGAGGCTCCTTGTATTTCTTGCACTGAGGAGCCCAGAAATGCACACAGCATTCCAGTTGTGCCTCATGAGGGCTTAGAAGAGGGGGAGGATCACCTCTTTCAACCAGATGCTCTCAACCACTCTTCCTAATATGCCCTAGGATACCATTTGCACTCTCAAGGGACTCAAGGGCACTGCCAGATGGTGGACAACTTGAGACCCATCAAGAAGCCCAGGTCATTATAAAATAAATGTGTTACAGTTTTAAAGAAGACATAGCTTTTTGAAGTATTTTGGAATAGAGGGTTTTATGCCTCAGGTGACAGACTCTTAAAGGAATGTTAGTTGTGATATGTTCTGAAATATATAGATAGCATGATTTACAAATATGCAATGCAATTATTATTAAAGAGTCACAGAATCAATCAGGCTGGAAAAAACATCTGAGATCATCAAGTCCAATCTGTGACTGAATACTACCATGTCAACCGGACCATGGCAACAATTGCCATATGCAGTCTTCCCTTAAACACGTCCAGGGATGCTGACTCCACCATCTGCATCATCAGCCCGTTGCAACGCCCAGTCATCCTTTCGGTGAAGAAATCCTTCCTAATGTCCAACCTAAACCTCCCCTGGGACAACACACAAGGTTGTGTTCTCTTGTCCTGTCACTGGCTGCCTGGGAGAAGAGGCTGAGGCTGACTTAGAGACACTCACATTTCATGCAGTTGTAGACAGTGATAAAGTCTCTCCCCTGAGCCTCATTTTCTTCAGGCTAAACAACCCCAGCTCCCTCATCTGTTTCTCATAACTCCAGACACTTAACTCACTTCACCGCCCTTCTCTGGACATGTTCCAGCACCCCAACGTGTTTCTTGTTGTGAGGGGCTCAAAACTGAACTCAAGTTTTGAGGTTTGGCATCATCAGTGGCTGAGTATGGAGGGACAACCACTTCCCTGGTCGATACTATGGCTGATATAGGCCAGGATGACATTGTCTGTTTGTCCACCTGGGCACAGCTGGCTCATGTTCCGCCACAGTCAACCAGCACCTCCAGGTCCTTTTCTATTGAGCCACCTTCCAGCCACTCTTCCCCAAACTGGTAGTACTGTTTGAGGCTGCCTGGGGTCATGGCGACCCAAAGGCAGAACCCAGTCTGTTTGTCCACCTGGGCACAGCTGGCTCATGTTCCGCCACAGTCAACCAGCACCTCCAGGTCCTTTTCTATTGAGCCACCTTCCAGCCACTCTTCCCCAAACTGGTAGTACTGTTTGAGGCTGCCTGGGGTCATGGCGACCCAAAGGCAGAACCCAGTCTGTTTGTCCACCTGGGCACAGCTGGCTCATGTTCCGCCACAGTCAACCAGCACCTCCAGGTCCTTTTCTATTGAGCCACCTTCCAGCCACTCTTCCCCAAACTGGTAGTACTGTTTGAGGCTGCCTGGGGTCATGGCGACCCAAAGGCAGAACCCAGCACTCACACATTTGACCTCAGCCCATTAATCCATCCCATACAGATCCCTCTGTAGAACCTGCAGATCAATCTACTCATTGAGAATCTGCTCATCTAGGCGTCACACTGCCCAAGGACACACTCAGTCCCTTATTTAGAAAAGGTATAAAGATTGAACAAAACTGGCTCCAACACTGGGCCCCGGGAAGCAGCCATCAACGGGATTTATCTCTTATCACTCTCACTCTGTGGGCCCAGCCATCCAGCCAGTTTACTCAGTGAAAAATACACTCATCCAAGTCATAAACAGACAGTTGCTCCTGGAGAATGCTTCAGGAAACATTAGCAAAGGCTTTACTAAAATTTAAGTTGATAACACATTAAATCTTCCCCTCATCCACTAGGTGGATCAGCTAGACACGAAAGGAAATCAGGTTGGTGAAGCAGAACCTGCCTTTCACAAACTCATGCTACCTGGGCTTGATCCTCTGATTATTCTGAACATGCCATGTAATGGTATTCAACCTTATTTTCATCATGACTTTCCTAGACATTGAGCTCTGACAGGCTTGGAGTTACCCAGATTCTTCTTCCAAATTGTCTTGGAAGAAGATGGATGCCACATTTGCTAACTCCATCAGCTGTGACTTCTCCAGTAAATCAAGTCTGATGGTAAATAATTGTAAGTGTCTTCTGTGGTTTAGGAATGGTATTCCCCAGCTTAGTGTTATCACTGAAACACTCCAAATCGTGTGCAGCTCACTGCCTCCCTTCCTTCCCTTCCTGCTTCCCCATGTAGCAGGCTGGAGAGGAAAATTGGAAGCACTAAAGGTAAAGGTCATGCATTGGGATAAGAGGTATTTACTGGAAAATGCAATGAAACAGGACAATGAACAGTAACAGCAACAATATTAATGACAGAGCATGCAAGAAAGAGATGAACAATCCACATTGCTCCTCACATGGAAACCCCTGACAACACCAAATTCATCCCACTGCTACATGAGCTGGAAGGAAGCACTGACCCCAGTAATGACTTGAGGTTGTATAGTGTGGGTCTTGGCCGTGCCCCCTACCGCAAAAACTAACTCTGTGGTGGCCAGAACAGGACAGCGACTTTGTGAAGCCTTCTGCCAGCTCCCTCTTAGGCAGATCCCATCTGTCCCCATAGACTTGTGAGTGTCTGAATTATGTAGTAGTAGGTCACTACCCTATACTACTCCCTTGTATTCCAACTAGCCTACCTAGATTAATTACAAAGGAAAGCTTCTGATAATATAAAGCTGAAAAAATCCTTATTTTAGACAAAGGTAAATGTATATGTTAATGCTGGATATGTATTATTGCCTGGGTCATTGACTGAATTTCTATGATTTAACCTCTGTGTAAGCCAGATAGAACCCAGGTGATAAAAAATGTAACATCTTCTAACTCATCTTCATCATAGCCATTAAAGATTCTGTTTATTGAAACCGTATAAATTATTTTGCAGGTAGTAAGACAGAGTCTGATATCTTGTACTTGAAGTCAGATGAAAGACTACCAGCAAGAGAAATTTCTCTGCTGTAGCTGATTTATTTTCTCAGTTTCCAGCTTGTGATAAAGTTCAGCATTCAGAAGTTTTATGCCTACAGTAGTTAAAAAGCATTCAGGATAAAAAGCAGGACAGCAAAAAAACCAAGTTAATAAAGTCTGTATTCTCGTTAGAGGAAAACAGTTTCCTGTGTTGACTGAGATTCCAGCAATGAAAGTATTTGGCAGGAAAATGATATCTCTATAACTGGGTGGAGTTTTTTTCCTTCACTTTAAGAAGTGTATCCATAAAGAAAACTCCACAGATTAATCACTCTAAATTTTCTCTCAAGCTGGCAATAACTTATGTTGTCTTCTTATCCCTTGAAAAGATCTTTACAGTTTCAGATTAGGCAGGAATTTATTCCTGAAGCCATTCCTCATAATAATGACAATTCCTCAGTGAATGTTCCTTTTCGGTATTGTTCACTCAGAACATGAATGATCTCAGAGGATTTTCTTTATAATTACAAATGTTTGAACTTTATGGGAGAAAAAAGTAAAGCTGTACTTCAGAATCATGCTATTTTTTTTTTTCTGAGGTAATAATTACTGGTAGACTGTCAGGATGTCACAGCATCAATTAGGACCATGAGTTATTTTCCAAGTATTTTTTCACTTAGAAGAGATAGGTTTTGTTAAACATCCGTTCTCCTGCTGCTTGAGTAGTCATAGAGAGTAGTCATAGGAGACCTGGGGGATAAACTGCTACTCAGTTGAAATGGCAAACAACTGAGAGCAGTTCCACAGCCTCTGCTTAATATCTTAGGGATACTTGTTAGAAGCTTTAAATAAAGACTTTTTAGAAGCTTTAAATCTATAAAGCAGTGGAAAGACCCTTAATTTGTAAGTCATTATAAATTCTTACCCGTCTGACAATGTCTTCATCATCTCACTTTAGTTCAGTGAAATCTGAAGTCCTTCTAATTACCTACTCACCCAAATTCAAATAGGATTCCACAAGTGATTTCCTGTTCCATGAAAATTGAAACAGTATAGTAAACTGAAAATTTGAAATGCTGCTTTGACAAATATGCCTTGATATTCCCATTTATTAAAGTTTCATGTTGTCTTAAAGATCCTTATGTATTATGGATTATATTGTTTTCTCACCATGATGGGAAGTGCCTGTAGACTCATAGAAATGTTTTATTGTGAAAAAAAGATACAGACTTACTATTCCTAAAATGCACAGCTGTATGACAGTGGTTTTGTTCTTTATTATAAACTCAGAATTTAAAACTACAGTAGGCTTTTAAAGTAGCTTATAAAAATCAACTCAAACAGTTGAGTAGCACAAACATACTTGCACTGCAAATAAAAAATGCAAACCCTAAATATGTCTCACAACTCTGTACAAAGGATTTTGACGGATTATAGGAAGGCTGTTGGGTGTTTATATTTTGGCATATATGAAATTGTACATCATGTCTTTATACTCTTCATTTTAGGGTCAGATCTTTTCAGTGTTATTATAAATTACTTAGCTACTGGACTTGAGTGCACACTAAGTTTGCTGACTTTCACAAAATCTCTTAAAGTTATACCAATAAAGAAAATTATTTTTTTCCTTTAGAGCTTCTTCTAGGTTCAATAGCACCTGTTGCGCATGCGAGATGTCAGTGGGACATTTGAAAATGCCCTAGAGTTACATTGCTACATAAACAAGTATTGTAAACATTTCAGTTAATGGAGCAAAACCAACCAATATCTTTGGCAATCTAAATCCATTAAAAAATATAGTAATTCAAAAGCAACTGGTCACTCTCTCCCAAATAAATTGCATCCCTTGCCCTTTCTTTTAGGTCATGCTATTTCCTTCACTTGACCTGGTGAAGAACATCCTTACAAAATAGCGTAGGGGGTTTTCTGCTCACCAAGCTAAAAATCAATGCCTTCAATTTTTAGTTAGAACAGATGGGACTCTAGCAGGTACTTTCATTCACTAATTAGAGACAGACAGAAAAACAAAAATTTAACATTCCATCAAAAAGTTAGCATTTTATATGGAAACAAGTCATTCTCACTTTAGTGGGAAGATCTGGCAGCTAGCGAAGTACTGTAAGTCACATTCCAAATATTTTGGACTTTTCACGTGATGATATTAAAAGCATGAATTATCTGTCCAAAATTTAGTCTTACAGAATTTACTCATATTTCCTTGTTGGCATTCACTGTCCTTGACACATTTTATTCCTTTTATCAGAAGTGACTGTCTTCCTGAGCCGGACTGATCTATTGTACTTTATTGTTCTCCAAATTATTTTCCAACACTTTAAAATTCTGTAAAGTACTTTAAATAAATTTTTATGTTCTGCAAAGTGAATTAAAGATTGGTAAAATGTGCTGATCCTGTAGAACAAGTTACAGTATACGCAGCACATCAGATCTTCATCACTGCCCTGCCTGAATATTCAAATTCTGACACAGTGGTAAAGACCACACACTGCTAGATGCTCACCAAGCCACTCTATCACTCCCCTCACCAGCAACACCAGAGAGAAAATAGGATGGGAGAAAGCTCATGGATCAAAATTAAGGTGCAAAATAAAGAAAAAGAAAAAGGTGCATGTGGAAATAATGAAAGTCAAAATGTTTGTTTTCTGCTTTCTATCAGCATGTAATACAGCCACTTCCTTGGAAGCAAGGCTTCAATTGTTGCTCCAGAAGACAAATCATAAAAATGAATGTCCTTCCCCGCTCCTGTGAGCTTTTATGTTTGGGCTGATGCCATAATGATATGGAATAGCCCTTTGGCCAGTTTGGCTCAGCTGTCTAGGCTGTCTTAATGTTACTGAATAACTAATATTTCTTTAAGAAGCAACCTTTACAGGGGGGAAACTATTGGAAAATCCTTCGTGCTTTAGTACAATAGCATATATCCCTGATATTTGTGGTTAATGCTTAGTTTTGTATCATACAGTTCTTATCACCAGAGATTAATGTGACATTGTGTTAACTCCCTGCATCTTTGACTATCTAAGTCTCGTGCCAGCTAATATTTCCTTATGAACTTAGTGATATGAACTCAGTGAACTCAATACTTAATAGTGGATATCACTTTTGAGAACAGGGATTTTTTGTCAGAATAAAGATTGATAAGAGAACTACGGATCAGAATATCCAAATAAGTCCACGAAAATACTTATTATATATACATGTATTCAAGAAATGAGATGAGTATGAATTCTTTTCAAGAATATAACCTGTTCTACTAGGTTACTGGGCATGCATGCTTGGAGAAGAATTCCTCATACTTCCATCACTGCCAGCAAAGTAATGTCAGCTTTCCAATTTAGTAAACTGGTTGGAGAGTTTGTTGCCCAGTTTTTGATGACATCAAGGTCTTGCAAATTGTACTTCCTCATTGTACTGAGGAAGAAGAAGGGTTGGTGTAGCAGGTGCAGGTCCTGCAAACCTGCCTTGGCGTTCAGAACCCTAAGATAGGCAAAATGCTGAATCATGATGACTGGATATTAGGAGCCCCTCTCCCACTCTCGGACCCTTGCTTATCTCTCTGTAAGGCTATAGGTCACTTTCCTTTAACCCTTACCATTGGACAATTCTCAATCCCCTCTTGCCCTATATAAACCCCTGTTTCTGCCCGGCTCATCAGAGAAGAGCTGTCACTGAACCCCTTTGCAGAAAGAAGATAATAAAGGACATCGCTGCAGAATATTTCACACAGCCTCTCTCCTCTCTTTCCTGGTCTTCAGAATGCCTGCTGCATGCCCTAGCCGAGCCTAGCAAGCCCAAGAGCTGAAATCACTCATGAGCTGAGAATCACTAAAGCTGAATATCACTAAGGGCTTGCTGAGGCGCAGGCTGGAGGCGCTGCTAGAGCTTGGGCGGACTAGCCCTTTTCAGAGCTGAGCTATCCGGCTTTGATGCAGCTCCTGGGTACACCCCGTAGCCCAGCCAGCGGCATTAGGTTGGTGCTTCCAACCTTTGCCAGCAGTGCTCATCAGTAGCCAAAACCAGTATGTTATCAGCCCTTCTAGCCAGCAATGTGAATGAGCAGCACTATGAGGCTCCCATCTGCAGGGTTAGCTCTATCCCAGTCAGACCCAACACAACCACTGTGGAAAGAATAGCTCAGACCAACAGATTATTCGGAGTTCTGTTGATGGGAGTTCTTTTGGAACCATAACATTGAATTGTGTGTGTGTTTATATGCATACTACATATCTGAGGGTCCATTTATGCCTATGTGTGTATGAACTTCGAATTATACTTTTAATTATCACCTGTCTGTGATATTGTCATCATATGATAAATGTATTCAAAGCAGTGAAGATGACCTTGCTCCTTTCGTCAAATAAGTCTCTGAATGACCATGGCCTTATGAATTTTTTGCATAACCTAGTGATATTTCAAGAATAGCGTAAATCTGGTTTGGTACAGTGATTTATTTAATTTACATGAAAAACTTTATTCGTTTGATGCACAGTGATATGTGGTAATAAAATAAATAATTTCAGGTACATAATTAGGATTCTATTGGACATAGTTTTATTTATGCTGTACATATCTACTTTCATTTTCAAATTCTCCCATTCATAATTTTGCAGCAAAAATTGCAAAATATTTATGTGTTTCAGACTAGATTTACTGAATGCAACTGTCTCAGTAGTGCATTACATTTCTAATGACAATGAATAACTAGAAAAAGAGACTAGAATAAATAAGGAATATCAATCACATAAACTAATTTTTATACTACCTTGAAGAAGAAACATTCAACCTTGTCTAATTTATGTAGCCATAAGAGAATACTGGATTTTTCTTTGGTTTCTAATGTGTGCAAAAATGCATCTGTTTTACTTTGTAAATCAGAGTGTAGTGTGCTTTACTTGATAAGAAAAAAATAAATATTTTTCATATTTAATAGGAGTACATTTTAGAAGTATATAGCTGTAAAACAAGTGATGCAGCTATATTTAGTCTAGGGTACCTTTAGTTAGGGTACCTTTAAAATATTTTTAAAACAATGTAAATAAACACAATCATATAGATCTATTTACATATTTAAGACTTCATAAAATACCATTTTAAACTCATAAATAAAAATAGAACAGAAAAGTTAATGAATGTAATATAATAGGCTAATAAACACTAAATGTCATCACTCTAAGTGCTATTGTGAGCTAAACTATTTCGGGTGTTTTTAAGTGACTTCCAGTCCTTGTTTATTTCTATCCTTAACTGCCAGCATGGAGACACTAAAAACTAAGGCATACTCACATGTTATTTGCTTTAAATTAATTGTTAAGGTGTACTGAGAGTTATATCCCTATTCTAGGCGTCCTGTGAAATGGTGGACATTCTCACCATTTCATTTATTGCTGTTCAGTGATCACTATTTTGCTCTAGCCACTAGGACAACATAATTGTCCTATATATGGATCTAGACAAACAGAAAGGTATTGTTTTTTCCTTGTGAAATAGAAGGATGGAAATATTAGTTTGGGATTATAGAGATTAATGATGCTCAGGCAGTTTTCTGCAGCTGCATAGGATTACAGATGGGTAATGCACTGAGCACAATTGCAAGAAAGGTGAAAGGAAAACCATCACATTGTTGAAATAGTCAAATGAAGAGAAGCACTGGGCCTAATTTACCAAGCAGGTGGTCTCAGGAAATGGATATGGTGGACTGGTGTCCTGAAAGAAGAGAAAATAGGGAGACTTCAAGTCATTAAAATGTCCAATTCAGGTATGTTGGAGCTGAGTGAAATTTGAAAATTTTATTCAGATGATGATGGAAGTGTTTGGTGAAACACTTGTGACATGCTTTAAAAAGAGGTGAGATGGAAGAAGCCATTGAGGAGGACTTATGTTCTAGTTTGTGGACTTAACTCCAGAAAAGATTGTCTAATATGTCAGCTAGGATAATAGCTGAAAGAGGGAGCTGGAGGTGCAATGTTATTGTGAACCTTTGTCTAGGCCGGGCTTCAGACTAAAACTTGGTCTAGGGTGGGTTTCAGACTATATAACAGCTGCTCTCCCTTTTCCTGTGTAGGACACAGGAGTTTAATTTAAATTTGTGTGTCTTGACAATGCTGGGAGGTATATTGTTAAAGTTCACTGGGAGTTATGGGGTTTACAGATAAACTTATACAGCAGAGCTAGTCTTGTGCATCTGTCTTTGAAATACACATAGAACTACTGAAGTCTTGAGGTAGCAGAGTACATAAAGAATGGTGTCCCTGTCTCTCTTACAGTGGGAAAAGACAATTTGATCCTCTCTGTTTGTTTCGTGCTTGTGCTTTTTTTTATGGACATGTTACTGATATTGAATGGCTGCAGCTGTAACAAGATGTTTTTCTGTGATGGGAGCTCTTAAAACAACTCTGCACAAGGGAGGATACTGTCTTGGAGGTGAAATTTTAAGAAGGGAATGCAACTGAGCCACCCTGAATATACATCTCCTAAAAGTCTCTCCCCTTAATCAATGTAAAATATTGCAACCATAAAATATATATACAAGTCTAATAGATATTTGTTTTTCTAGTTTTACTGAGATCTTTAGCTTTTTGCAAAGTGTTACAGCTTGTGCTGAAACTTATTTTCTTCTGGTATGGGAGACTAAGATGTGACTGCTTTAAAACAAAATCTCTTGGCTTAAGATAGCCTATTGTTGAAATATGAGAGTTTAAAAACTCTGAAACCCAACTGCAATTAGAGGACATATTCAAGAATTTCTTCAACTGACCTATAATATTTCTGTTTTTTCCTAATCATGGAGCTCTCAGATTTGGCATAGTGACTGCAAATGATCAGTTAAAAAATATCTGATTACACAGTAATCAGATTACAACTGCTTTTGTAGTGCAGAGGGAGCCAAATAGGAGGAAGATTTGTGATCTGTAATTTATTTTATTTCTAAAGAAACAGGAGCTCTGAGTTCACATCATTTCATGAATAATAAATTTAATATAATGTGTCTAATACTTCAGTGACTATCACTGTTCTTCTTGGATATATTTACTGATAGCTTTACAAGACTAATACTAGGAAAGAGATTCATAGAAAATATCTTAGTATTGATGGAAAAATAAAAAGAGATACTTTCAGAAATAATACTCTAAAATTATGTGACATTGTTTGCAACATATTTTTCAAAACTGATTATCCTTACCTCCTCAAATGAATGGTTCCTTTGTTAGAATGTATAGATCCAAACTGTAGGAAAGTAGAAGAATACATCAATATCCTTCAGATTCATGTCAATTTCAGACATCTCCAATAAACACCACTAGTAAATACAGTATATCCCTACTTAATTTTTTTTGAGTAGACTATAATATAAACTTTATTCTGCTGCTATTATAAGAACAGATGGTAGCTCCAGCTGACTGCCAAAAGACTGTCTCATTTTTGAATATTTTCATATGTTCAGTGTCGTGTGCTTGCTTCATTAAAAAGAATATCACATGTGATTCACTTTTGATATGAACAGTGCTTGGAAGGCATTTCTAGTAAAGGAGGAGCTTTGGGACATCCATTCTGTTCACAGAACTGCTCCTCTAATATTGAATAATACTACTGAAAATGATCCTACTCTCAAAGCACAAAAATTGAAATAACTAAATACATAAGAATTACCTTAATTGAACAGACTTTTGTTTTAGTCTCTCTCAGGAATCTTTAGCTTTCCTTTAGACCATGTGATTTCTCACTGCCATAGTAAACAAGCTGAAGTCAACTCCTTAACACTATTTCAAAGACTGGCTCTTGAAGCACTGCTGTACCATAACATGAGGATTGTAGGATGAACTATAATTGTAGACTTGAGTTGTGGTTCTCAAGAGAGTGAAGGCTGATGCTGTAGACTTACTACAATTCAGAATGTGGCTTAGCTGTAAGAACTTGTCTTAGAGACCGCAAACTTGACAATTTTCCCACAAATTTGATCTCAATTGTTACATTTCCTTCTCACAATTATGCACAGGAAGTGGTGATGCACAGTGAAGTTGATACAGTGAATCAACTCCAGGGCCCTTTTAGCCAGAAGCTTCAGTATCTATCTATCTATCTAATCTATCTATCTATCCATCTAGATATCTCCTCAAAAGTCTTTTAAAAAAACCAAGTTTATTCCAATCCTGAACAAGCCAGTGCATGCAGGGAGATAAAATCAGTTTGTTGTTTTAAGACAAAAGTCAACCTGTCTACTGTGACACCCAACCCAAACATTCTGCAGTGAAATAGAAATGTGTAGCAAATTTGGGTCAAAGGATTCTGGGGCAGGAGCATATCTTGTTTCTGTCTTCTAAAAGCCTATGCATACTCTTTTTTGAACTCTAGTTAATCATCTGAAAAATCCACTCTCTTTTCATGCTGCTCTCTGTTAGCCCTATCTCATTCCCAATCACCTTTTTTTTTTTTTTACATTCAGTAATTTCTCACATCATGTTCAATTGTTTGTCATTAGCTAAGTTAGCAGTTAGCTAAATCTCAGGCATAGCTGTCTGTTTACAGTACTGCTTACTTGCCTTCGTTGCTTGAATGTAAAATTTTACTGAAGGGGTGCAAATACTTCTGAACAGAACAGATTGCAGCTGAAGAAGTTTCCACCTATACACAGCATACACTTCATGATTATAGAGACGTTCAGCTTGTTTTTGTGAAGTGGTGCTATTAGATCAGCTGTGTAAAATTGAAAGCTCTTGAAATTCTGCAGCTGCTACTGGCAGAACAGGAGAGCTTTATAAAGCTATTTAGCTAAAGTTTGTCATAAGAGCTGAGTATTAAACCATGACATGCATATTAGACCTTGGCAAGCAGAAGGAACCTTTTCTAATAGCTATACTGAGACTAGAGAAGTAGGGGAAACTCTAACTACAATGCTAGAGTTGCTGCTGTTCTTTCTCAGCTGTTCTAGGTACTGAATGCTTTGTAGTGTCTTAATTGTCTTCTTGTCATGTTCATCTGTGACTGCAGAGCCAACATATATGTCAGGTTTTCATTTTTCCCTCCTTCATGATTACTTGCTTGTACCTCTATCAAAATAGTTAGAACCACAAAACAGCTAGTTTGGAAGGGAACTTAAATATCTAGTCTGACCCCTATGACATGGGCAAGGATGCCACCCACTAGACCAGGTTACTCAAAGCTTTATTCCATCCTGGCCTTGAACACTTTCAGGGATGGGGCATCCATAGCTTCCTCTAGGCAACCTGTTCTAGTGTCTCATCATCCTCACGGCGAAGAATTTCTTCCTAGTATCGGATCTAAAACTACTCTCCTTCAGCTTAAAGCCATCCCCGCCTATCTTGTCACTCCACACCCTTGTAAAAAGTCCCCCTCTAACCTTCTTGCTGTTGTAAGATCTCTCTGCAGGATTTTCTTCTCCAGGCTGAACAACCACAATGTCTCACCCTGACTTCATAGGAGAGATACTCCAGGCCTCAGATCATCTTCGCGGCCCTCCCCTGGAGCTCCTGCAACAAGTTCAGATTCTTTTTATGCTGGTGGCCCCAGAGGTGAACACAGTACTCCAGATGTGTCTCCAAAAACAAAAGAGTTGGCAGAGCAAGGAAGACACTCCATAACAGATGATTTGTTTTCTCTGCTCTCGGCTCACTGAAGTCTTATGAAGACCTGTGATTTATACAACTTTCCACTCAAGATTTCCATGGTTCAAAATTATCTTCCGCACTATTAAAAAATAAATACCTGGGGATAAAATTATTTTCTTTTGTGTTTGGTCTCATAGCAGTAGTCATTTTGCAATTAATAAATCATTTATATCAATGTAATAAATATTGCTTGAAATTAATGGCATGGTTTTCAAGACTTATTCTGTTTTCTTGCTCTAGGCTGTGTCATATATTCTGCAAAAAAATAACATCATGAATATGTTGTCAGATAACTGTTTTGAATACTAGCAATTTGCCTAACTTGTACAACCCATTTTAACTTTAGCAACATATTAGTAACAAAAGTATCCTATGCAACTCATCAAGTTATTGAGAGAAAAAAAGACTATGTGCTGTCCTTGCCATGGAAAATGCATTGTGTAGTGTAAGGAATATTCAGGAAGGAAAATGAAAACATCTAGTTAGGTGTGATGAACTATACCACTTGGTTTATTACTGAAGTAGCCTCTATCTCTAAAAGCTTCGCAAATTTGTACAGATTGTGTGAGTGAGGGATTTTTAATGACGGGATTGACAACGATAAATTCATCCACAGAACTTTTTCTACAGGTAATTCTAGTGTGAGGCTGAAATCACAAACCTTAGAAACACAGAATATATTCTACAGAAAATTTCATGCCAACGGAACCACTTTAACACATATATTTTAAGACTGTATCTATATCTATATGTATATGCTCAGCCAAGAGTTTCCTAGCGTTTGGGTGAATATTATGAAGGATTATGTTTTATACCTCTTGTCTGAGAAATACTTAGGCACCATCATTTTCTTCTGTGGGAAACAACATAATCTAGGTCTCAGTTAATTATCATGTTGTAATTAGACCCAGATATAGGAATGCAAAACTGTAATTAGTATGAATATCAGTGGTTATCTGTATCTGTCATTCTCCCATGCTTGAAACTCTCTGAGAGTGGGTGTGAATACCTTTTGCATCTAGCATTTTTTTCTTCCTTAAATCTGCCGAGCTGCTCTTTGAATCAGTCTGCGATTCTACAACAACTTGCATCAAGTGCCCAAAGATCCATACCCAGTTTACCTTGTGCCTTCTGTAGAAGGCCACGCTTCACAGAAAACAGCAGAAAATTTTGTGAGTCTTTGACATAAAAAGGGAATACAAAGAGCTTAGCTAGAGTAAAGTAGACTGAACAGATTGGCAGTAGTAAAGTTAAAGAGCTGCTAAACTTGCACTTCTGACCTAAGCTTGAAATCAGTTCAAGATGAGTCCTGGGAAACATTGTACTTACCTTATACTTAGTTTTCTGATGGCAGCTAGCTGTTCCATGGGATGCCAGGCTGTTTGAACCTCTGATTTGATACTCACAGGAAATATAATCTCATCAAGAAAACCATGGAGGCACTTGTTCATTATTTTGATTGTGTAGGAAACTGCCACTCCATCTGACCCTCTTTTATAACTTTTTCTAGGCTTTTTTTTTTTTTTAATTAACTAGAATCATACTTTTGTATGAGGAATTCCATGTTTTGCTCTCATGCTGCTGTCTTTTATTTTTGTTCTAAATCATCTTATTTTTTAACAGGGGCACGGAAAAATCAGAATTCTGTGACTTACTAAACAGACAGTGGAAATTGAAGCCTAAAATGGCAGTTGCGGAAGAAAAAGGCTTAAATAAATGCTCTACAGATTGCCTTTCTGTCAGTGTTCGATAAATAAACATCATCAACACTTACAGGCACTGGGAGATGCATACATTAAAAACCCCTAATATTAGATATGTCAATGTCACATTTATTCTTTTAGTCAGCATGAAGTCACAGAGTAATATGATGTGTAATTCAGCACTTTTACCTGTGTCAACTTCATTATTTGAACTGGGAACTAGCCCTCAAATTTCCAGATATATTGCATATAGAATCTAATGCTTCTTTTGCTATTAGAACTACTAAAGCAGTGGAAACTCCTTATTAAACAGTTTTCCATCTTGACTGGTTTATTCAATTTCCACTTAAGTGAAACTGAAGACCATATTGCATGCTGTCTGCTGATCTTTAATAATTCAATGCTTGAAGTGATACTTTCTGTGGGAGCCAGCCATGGGGAAGCTGACCCCGAGTTGCCATGGGAGGGCACTGCTATCTAACTTAGAGCGAGAAACCGGGACAATCCCCCATGATCCTCTGCCCAGCAATGTTGATTAGCAGTTGTCAGTTAACTGCATCCCTTCCGAGGTTCCAGAAAGTTCTGTACTCCCCGTTTCCCCATTGGCCCTCCCGCATGAACCACTCCCACCTTATCCCCCATTGGAGCGACCCATGCCCCTCTCCCTCAGTCCCTCCTCCTGCCCCCTTTCCTATTGGATACACTGTACCCTAACCCTTCCTTTCTCCCCCCCGGTTATATACCCTGGCCCCGCCCTTGATCTGGGCTCTTCTGCCGTCTGATCCCTTCAGTTGTGGTTGTGTCCCTTCCTGCTCCTGCTCCTTTGGACCCTCAGACTTCCCTACAATAAAACCCAACTGGATCTACCAAACAGAGAGCCCTCCTTCTTCACTGGTGACTACCGATTACGTCATCCAGGCCTGAGTGCCAGGTGGGCTGTAGGACTTGGTTGCTCCGGACTGGGAGGGGAATTGCTCCCGGGAAGGTGATCACCCCAACAGCACCTGCCCAGGGGTTCCCGCGACTTTCCTAAAATACAAGGTAATATGTTGAAAAAATATTCTGTTAATAGCATTTTAATGATATTTAATACTGTTTTCCCAGTTTCCTCTATGAAGTATATTATTTGTGTTCTTAGTTAGTAAGCAAGTTAGTTATAAATTTGTTAGTAAATTGCAAGTTAGTAAGCATAAGGAAATTAACTCTAAATCTTACTTTTAAATCACAATTTTAAAGAATACCAAATATACTGAACCCAATCAAAATGACCATTTCCTTAACAATGATAGTTAAAGTGATATACTCTGTTTTTGTCTCCCTGCTTTCAAAAGAAAAGAGTAACTTGTGCAGTCTGTCAGGGGCTGAAAGTCTGATAGTCTCATTTTGAACCTGTTAAAAAGATCTCAGTAGAATTTCTCAAGCTTTAGACAGCTTTGGTGTGGTAGGAGAAGTTTAACACAGGCCTTATTTGTCTTCTGTCCATACTGGTCATGGCTGGAACTGATCATGAAAGGTAGTGTGGGACTGCATTTTGGATTTCTTCTGGAAATGGTGTTGATAATACAGAGGTGTTTCTGTTATTGCTGTGCAGTGCTTACACATGGCCAAGGCCTCTTCAGCTTGTCATACAACCCTGCCAGTGAGTTGTCAGGGAGTTCAGCCAGGTGTTGGGAAGGAAGACAGCTATGACAGATGACCACAACAGATGAAAGGGATATTCCATACCATTAGGCATCATACCTATAAACATCTGGGGATTCTTGTCTGGGGGCCACTGCTCAGGGACAGGCTGCTCATCAGTTGGCTGGTGGGGATTAAATTGCATAATTTGTCTTTCTTGGCTTTTATTTCACTAGTTTTTAAATTTTCCTTTTCATTACATTATATAACAACAGTAGTTGTTATTATTGTTGTTACTATAATTATTTCTATTATTAAACTCCTCTCATCTGTACCACAATTTTTCTCACTTTTATCCTTTTGTTTTGGTGTAAGAAAAGTTTAGGGAACAGATATTCAAAAATTATTTACCTCTCCTTTAGGTTTAATCACTCCCATTCCACCAATAAAGAGAGAAAAATGTGAGTAGAAAGAAGTGGAAAAATAATAGTTTACTTAAAAAAAGGAAAAGAAAAAAAAAGATAAAGAAATCATGACAGGCAAGAAAAATTACGGTAAAAATTACTAGTTACAAAGTTGCTGAAATCTCCACGACTCCCCAGGAACTAAGAGAAACCAAAAATGGAGGAGAAACCTCTCCCCAAGATGGCACCCTTGGCAGACAGCTGTGTGTGGAGATGCAAAGACAAAAATGATGGCTGCCTTCCCCTCTCTTCCAACTATGCATGGAGAGACAGAACAAAGAGACAAAAAAACCCCACTGAAATCAAACCTCCATGGTTACAAAACTCTCTCTTCCCCAAAACAACAATCAACAGATGACATGAACTGAAGAGCCCCATGAAACCTAGAGTCCAAAACCAGTTAAAGGCTCTTCTTATCTCTCGGCAGCATTTGTATCAACAAAAGCGGCTAGAATGTGTCGACAACCAGTGGCTGGAACTCAATCAGTGGCTGGAATTTGTCACTGTGATATTTTATGAAAATCCCGTCACTAGGATTTTCTCCTGAGAAGCTGAGAGGCCTCAGGAAAGAAATATAAACAATAACTATCTGATCGCTGTGGAATGTGGTCTGGAGATGGTTTACCAACAGGTGCATATTTGATTGGTCTCATGTGGATTGTTTTTACTTGATAGCCAATAATTGGTCCAGCTGTGTCGAGGCTCTGAGCAGTCACAAGTTTTTTTTATTATTCCATTCTATTCCTTTCTAGCCTTCTGATGAATCCTTTTTCTCTGTTCTTCTAGTATAGTTTTAGTATAGCATTTTAATATAATATATATCATAATATAATAAATCAGCCTTCTGAAACACGGAGTCAAGATTCTCATCTCTTCCCTCAACTTGGGACCCTCGAACACAGCCACAGGAATTTGCAGTGGGACTCTGTCTTTTCCTCTTCAGAAATGGCCAGCATCCAGCTGGGCAATGGCGTGGAGTAGGCATGTTCTGTTTTTCCTGGAAGAATGCTGCATCCGTAGACAAGCACCCACAGAATTTGATTTGGAGTGGTCAAGAACTGCAAGATGCAGCCTCCTGGAAAGCCCTCCCAAAGCAACCCCCCTGGGGAAAAAAACCCAAGAAAGGAAAACAAAATCAAGGGAAGCCTCCTCCTGCACTGCCTCAACTCTTTTCCTTTAAGAACAGAAGGGAAAGAACACAAGCCAAGAGGCAAGAGAGTGGTGCTTGAAAAACCTCAATTTAAAAAAGAAACAGCACTTCAATCCCACAATTCTGTTTACAGCTGCAGGGTCTTAGAGTGACAGTACCAATTTTGGGCACAGATAAACATGGAATAGAGTAACATCTTGGGTTACCTAGGACACCTTCCAATTCGCTTCCTCTATTCTGCTGTGGTGGGCTGGAGGGAGAGAGAGCTATAGCTGACATCTGGGATTTTACTGCTTATACTGTTCCATACCTAAATTTGCTATTGCTGCCCAAAAAACTTATTTTGAGAGAATGAATGGGAAATGTTGAGACACTGCAAAGAGAGTTTACAGGTCAGAGTAGATCCAGGGGAGATTAGCTTCTCATTTTTGAGCTCTGAGACATATTGGCCTTCAAGGTCTCAGTAAAGGTTTCAGAGACTGAATGTGTTTGCAACCTCTCCACAACTGCTATTATCTATATTGTAGGGCTGCTGTTATTGTCAATACTGTAGGCCTGCTATGGACTGGCTTTTGCTGAAACTACTACACAAGTGGTTAGATATTGTTTTGTTAGACAGTGTGAGCCTCTGCTTTTAATGATAAATCTACAGTCAAGTGTTAAAACTAGTTGAAATCTATATTTTAGGACCTCCATATACCATGACACGAAAACTGATGCTCAGTCCTTCAGGGAGTAATGAGTAATGTTAAGAAAAGTTTTCCTAGAAGAAGTCTTGGTCTAGTTCAGTTTTACCTGTGAAATACATGTCTCAGTGATAGAGCATATTTCTTAAATTTGACATTGCTCACCATCACAGCTAAATTATGTTGATTCTCCATTCTGTTTTCTATAACACTTCCTAGTCATAGAAATGCTGCTATTACATAATATAGTAATTTGAATTCTATATTTCATTATGCTATGTGGCCTCACTCTTTCCTACTTCATAACAACAAGGTATAATGGCTTGTAGTGTTAATTGTTCTCCAGGTGTCAGTAATGGGCAGAAAGAACTGCTTAAAGAAATGCTAAAATTATGGTGTGCCTCACAGAAAACCATTACTTAAAGACTGGACTTAGGAAACCACTTCCATTTTGGGACTGCAAATATCTCAGTCTGATATTTGATCCATACTTACTGGAGAGCAGCACTGCAGAAAGACACCTAGAGGTGGATGGCAAGCTGAGTATGAGTCAGCAGTGCCCTGGCAGATGGGGACAGCTTGGGTGGTAGCAGGCACAGTGTCACCCACCACTCAAGCAAGGTGAATGCCCTGGTTTGCTCTGCACTGAGGTGGCCCCTCCTCGAGGGACGGGGGCAGTTTTGGCCACCTAGTATGGAGGATATAAAGCTGTCAGAGATCATTCAAAGGAGAACTATGAAAATGGTGAATGGTTTGGAGGTGAAGCTGTATGAGAAGAAACTGAGGGTCACTATCTGGACTTAGAGAATGCAGTCAATTTGTTTCAAATCCCTGTCAAAGAAGGAAGTTCCCACAAGATAAGCCACAACTATAGGCACAGATGGCAAATAGGAAGGTGTTAAATTCAGGCCTACATGGAGGTGAAAAAGTTTGAAATTAGCACACCAGACAAGATTCCCCTGTGCAGACTGTGAGAAAAGCCTGGACGCAACAAATGGTAGATGCCAGGCCTGGGGAGGCAAATCTGGATACCCCATGCTGACAATAGCTCCCATCATGACAAACAGTGGGAAAGGAAGCAACTGCTTATACACGTGCCATTCCAAGTCATGATAACAGCACGTACCTCTCTGGGTACCCAGGCTCAAACTGTGTAATAGTGGTACCTCCAGAAGAACACTCTGAGGACCCCCACCACTGAGAAGAAAGAAGAAGGGCTGGCAGGATTCCACAGGAACCCATGTGATGGAGACAGTGTTCTCCCTCCCTCCCTCCCTCCCTCCCTCCCTTTGCCATTAAATAAAATCTGTACAAATGAATTTGTCACATGGTCTGGGTGTGCACCTTAATTTAGGCAGAGACATCTTTTAATAGCAAGACCATAATAATATTTCAGGAGAGGGATCCTAACATCATTCTGGTTGATCATAATGGTTACTGGACTTGTTCAGCTTGGAGAAGACTTACGTGAGACCTCAATGTAGTCTACAACTTCCTCACAAAAGGAAATGGAGACACTGATCTCTTCTCTGGTGCTCAGTGATAGGACCTGAGAGAATGACCTGAAGCTCTTCCAAAGGAGGTTTAGGTTGGGTATTAGAAAAAGATTCTTCACACAGAGTATGGCTGGGCACTGGAACAGGTTCCCCAGGGAAGTGGTCACAGCAGCAAACCTCATAGGGCTCAAGAAACATTTGGATACCACTCTCAGGTTCAGAGGTTGTCCTGTGCAGGGACAGGAGTCAGACTTTGGTGATCCTTAAAGGTCCCTTCCAATTCAGGGTATTCTATGATTCTATTCTATGACACCAGAACATGAGGCTAGGGGGAAGACTGAGAAACTTTTAGCAGAGGTCACAAAAATTCTTGTCTTACTTTTTCTCTTTGATAATGATTTCCCTTGTTTTGTATACAGAGTAAAGAACGTATTGTGAAAATATGTAGTGCTTCCCTTGGGTTCTCCTTTCAAATAAATCTCCATATGGCTTTCAAGATATGGTATTTGAATGAAAGACTTTTGTATTTGTAAATTAGCTGTTTCCTTCTTAATAGTCTTTTCTGCTTAGAAACGAAATTGCACTACAACTGATTGTATTTATTTTAAAGAGCAACTTTGAATCTATATAAGGAATTCATTAGACCATACTACCTGAAAAAAATCTTTCCTTTGCATTGAACACAGAGTTCACAGAGATGCTTATTTTGCAATTTAAGGAATTTCTTGAGGTAGTATTATAGAATGTTTGTGACTTGAAAGGTATCACTTTCATCCCAAAACCTGGATTAAAACATTTTTTAACAATTTCATTTTGGCAAGTGGCAATATTTCAGAAGGGAGATAGTGAGGCAGATTGTAAATTGAAGGTTGTTTCACTGATGCCATAGACCTTCTTCAGGTCTCCTCTTGCTGAACTGCTGAGCTACTGAACTCTGTCTGCCTCTGTCTGCAGCAATTACTTAATGCTCTTTGGTTTAGGGCTGTTAACACAGACTGGTAGAGATGACATTTAGGAACCTGAGAGCACCTCTTCCAGAAAGATGAAGTCACAACTGATATATTTTTTCTTTTATTCAAACACAAGATGAGAAAGATTTTAAGGAAAAAAAAAAGCTCAAGGTTCTTCTGACAGTTTTTCAGTATAGAGACGACTTCAGGGACATAGAGAAGACCCAATCTGACATATGGGACATATCTTTGCCCTTCAAGTGGAATTAGAAGAGTCTTAGAAAGCACTGCAAAATGTGAGATGGGATTTAGTGGAAGAAATTTTTTACTACTTCTTCCACCACTTTCCCCTTTCCAGGGAATTACATGCCGTAAATAAAGTAAGACACAAAAATATCTCATATATATACA
Source organism: Motacilla alba alba (assembly GCF_015832195.1). Lineage (NCBI taxonomy): Eukaryota > Metazoa > Chordata > Aves > Passeriformes > Motacillidae > Motacilla > Motacilla alba. Next base: position 47,897,408 of record NC_052046.1, read on the forward strand.
TATATATATTTATACATACATATATTTGTGTTCATATATGTGTATATTTATATACACAGACATACATGTGTGTGTGTGTGTGTGTGCATATGCTTTTTTTAAAAATATAATAAAATTCTTTGGTGTTTTAGATTGCCCTTTGAAACAGGTCAGCTCTGTTTCCATGTGTGTAAGCATATGCATCTTTGATTTCAAATGACGTACTTGCTATCCTATTTCTCACTATCTGAGGAAACTTACCGTAACTAGTAGAAAAACTTCACTCAATGGGATTGTGAACGTGCATTCTTTCTTCATGAAATTTACACTGCTCTGCTTTGACTATTGGAATATATAGAATGGTTAAGATATTTTTTTAAATGATTAAAAGAAGTGTTTTAAATAAAATTCTAAGTTGTTTCAGAATGGCATGAAATGGTTACTGTGAGAAATGACAGCTGTACATACTCCTTTGAATTACTGTAAAGCATGACTTAGGGAATTTCTTGCTTAATTTTCTAAATCCTTTTTTAATTCCATGTCCCTGTGAATGCTAGTAGGCTTTCATTCTAGACATTGTGTCCTACACAGTTTCTATAAAATACTTCTAGAAATAATTTTTATGGCTTTCAAATTAATGCAAATGTATCTTAATGATTCATTTCTTTAGTGTTTGTTTATTAATTGTTTGACTATTGCGTTTAAGTGGTGCCAAAAACTTGACTGTCTTAATAACTGAGTATTAAGATAGCTGTGTACGTTTGTTGACTTAAAATGCCTGTCAAACAATTTCTAAGCTTTGGTAACATGTTAGTTTCAGAGTTCTTAGCCACTACTTTTAAAAATAATTCTTTGTGTATCTTTGATTTTCATATGTATTCCTAACCTAGAACCAGTGTGATAAAAGCTTGACTTTATGCAGCAGTATCTTTAGGACTTTATATTTGGTCAGTTTCAGTTAAAGGGCTTTTTACCAAAGCTTTTTGTTTTGTTTTGTTTTAATGAAGGTAGCAGTAAATATATTTAAGCAACTAATAGCCTGTACTGTTTTTGATCTTTGTTTTAAGGATTCATTTTCCTAACTTGTTATTTCTTGTGCCTTGATCTTAGGTACATTAAGACAATTTAACAAATTACACAGTTACTTCAAATACTTGAATTAACTAGAGCACCACAAATGGATGTACTCTTTCATTGTGGGATTAATGGACAGCTACACTTCAAAAACAGAAGTGTAGTGCTCTTTTCTGCTTTCATGTAAAAGCCAAAGTAGACACGATCTGGTATGGCATAGGGAATGTATGCTTATTAAATTTAAAGATAACACTATACGAAGACAATGCCTGCACATTTGGAGTCAAAGTGATGCTGACAAACTGAAAAGTGTGAAGGTAAGTGGTGTACTCTCCAAGAAAGGGGAGTAGCAAGGCAGAGATAATTGAGCATCCCAATTGAGTATTCAGAGAAAATGCTCTGGTATGTAGAGTATGTCTCTAGGTTTGCTTGAATTAATATCTGAGTCTCAGGTACCGAATGCTACTGTAACATGCAAAAATACAGCATTATACTAGAGTCCTTGTGAAAGGGAATTTGGATCACAGGACTCATCAACTAATCTTAATCTCCCCTCCAGCAAATGTTGTTTTGGGGTATTGCACATCGTAAAGCTTATACATGCATCAAAAAGAGCTCAGTGAAATAGCAGGGACAGTTATTTTGCTAAAATTTATTATTTATGAGGAAATTTGACTCGAAGAACAAAGTTTGAGATTATCTTTTTAAACAAGAGGTGCTGATTCCATGAAGAAAAAAACAGTGTGTTCATTAGCCAGGATAAGAAGTGGTGTTTTGACTTAAACACCCTTATGAAAATTTGAAATACTAGGAAAATATTTTAATAACAACTTAAGAAAAAACAATGCTTGCAATATGTAATATGCCTGTGGAATCTGTCTGGAGACCTGTCCTCAGGTCTCTGTCCTGGAGGAAGGAACTTTCTGTTCTGTAAATCTGTAGGGTAAAAAAGTCAAGATTATTTCAGGCTCATTTCCTGTTTTTGAAGTTCTTTGATTAACTTCTCTTTTCATTAGTAACCTCATCACAGTACCACAGAGAAGACTTTCATATCTGTTTTGGTTTTTGACTGTTCTGAATTTTCTCCACCTAAAAAAACCCCAGCCAAACCTCTAGCATGGCGAATCCTAGAATTGGTGGTGTAATTGCAGTGCAACAGAATAAAATGTATGGGCACTATATCCTGCAAAATTCCTTTCTCAAGATATGTATACATACCAGGAAAATATAAACTATCTGGAATAATGTTTAGGTGACTACATTTTTTCTGTTTCTTTCTACTGGAAAGAACAATCATTTTGTTCTTTCCAGTAATTCAACCATTTTGTGCATGGATTTGGTCTTTATCTCTGGTTCTGTTTAAAGAGAGCTTCGTACCATGTAGGTAGAGATTCAGGTCTGTCACCTCTCCCAACTCATTATCACAGTCACTACATTTGTGATGCTTTCAGCAAGGAAATTTTTGCATAGTACAGTGCCAAGTAACAATCTCTGGTAAAACTTAAAAAAATACTTTTTTTTTCTTTTAATGTGTGCTTGCATATTTAAGATTCATGAACTAGCTGGTTTTGTCTTTATAATATAACCTGATAACTGTATATCACTCAGAGCACTAAACTGATATGTCATGCAGTAGCAAGTCAAAATGCTTTGTAGAAAACTGTTATCAACTAGGCTTGTACTCCTATCAGGGAAAAAAATCTACTTAATTTGACAAGGTCTGCTTTACCCCAAACCTGTGCTGATTGGCATTATTTATATTACAGTAATCTAAGTCTGAATCTAACTCTCACTAGCCAACTTGTTATTTTGAGATTTATGTCTTCCTGTAATTACCTTGCTCATCCTATTTGTCCTTTTAAATATTAAAGCATCAGTGAGGTTTCTGCCTGCTCTATTAATTTTTGTTCTTTGTGAACATCTAAGGGCTTGTTGAGACTAATATTTAGAAGACAGATAGCTGAGGAAAAAAGACATGGATTACTTACTTTAAAAGTTTTTGCATAGTGTTTTTTCAGTACATTTACTTTACAGTTTAACTTATTTCTAATATGTTCCTCAAATTCTACAGGGTGGAAAACAATTCATTGTAGTATGTGTACATAATGGAAAATGCAAAATACCTCTTTTTAAATTTCATTTGTTGTACATAAAGTGGCCAATGCTAGCCATGGGATATAGAAAGAAAGAAAAAATGAGTTCCAAAACTATGCCTATTTATTCTGCTTCATATGTAAGCAAAGATGTAACTTTCAGGCAGTATAGATTTTTTTTATTTATTCTGTCTGTGGTCTTGTGGATATCATATAAAATATTAAAATATTTGGAGGGTTACTTACTCACTCTGTGCTTTATCCTTGTCATAGTTCGATAACAGCACTGCCCTCCATACCCCTTTCCAAGGCTCTCACAAACCAGAAGCTGCTTGCAGTCATATCTCCTTCTTAGTTACCTCCTAGTCCCTGCTTGGAGAGCTCTTTGTTTCTTCCCTGCCTGGGGCTTATGACCTGCTCTGAGTGAATAGTTTTGCTCCAGCATTTCTCCAGCTCTTTTGTCCATCCTTTCCTTGAGTATTTCTCTTTTCTTCCTTCCTTCTGCTTTTGTGCCCCTCCCATTCTGCCGCTACAGCTTGTGCCTTCTTTGTTCCTCAATGTCCCAGCTGATCTAGTGCGACTTCCGAGTATCTCCTCCTGAATGTCCTCCTGCCCTCATATTGTTTCTTCTTTTTTTTTTTTTTTTTTTTCAAACTCTCTTGGTTTTCTCTTTGTTGTTCCTCTTTTTAAAAATGTTTCTGCAAAGACTCCACAAACTCCTCTGCCTGGGTCAGGTTTGGTGCATGATGTTGCTAGAGGAGCCAGCTGGAACTGTGTCAGAAATGTTATGGTTCATGGCTTAAACATTGTTATGAAAGACTTTTGCCCATATGGGCAAAACTATATATAAAGAAGCTGTGCCCACTGAAGCTCACTCCTCCCTGAAGGTGCCTCCTAATAGGAACTTTGGACTGTGAGTCAAATTGCCTAAGGAAACTTGAGATAAGATAAAGTTCACACTATTGTTCAATTATCTCAGGTCTAGGAAAAAGCAAGCACAGCTGAGGGAGAAGAATGCATCCAAAAGAAAGCAAAACCCTGCAACTGTGCTGAAATTCATCCCTGGCTAAGTTAGGGGTGGGGAGGTCATAGCTCACACAATCATCTGCTGAGGCCAGGTTTGCATACACTCCTCCAAAACCAAGGGGAGAGGAGGTGAGTTTTGTGTGTGGTATAACCTCTGGTCAGAGAGTGAACATGCATCCTTCCTTACACAAACTGGCTCAGCTGTAAAACCCCCCATCCTGGGAAGGCCACATCCATGGGACATTCTCATGAGAGGTAATGTAGCATTGTCATAATCCATCAAATAACCCTGAAATGTCCCCCAGACTCATTCCTGAGGCCTTGCACCAGAGAACAGCACGCGATGCAAAGTGATGCAACCCATCCAGAGTCTGGTGCAACAGGCAGTGCCAAACTTGCCCCTGCCAGGGGGTGCCTGGATGTTCCCACCTCACCCAAGTATATATTAATTCATTGGACTCTATAGTTTCTGAGGGAATTCTGAGCAATTACCAAGAAGACCAGATGGAAAGGATGAACAAGATGTCGTTTAGATCCATGGAGTGCTGATATTTTCTACTTAATCTGCCTCTGTCATTCTCTTTCTTGCCTCCCACCTCTTTTCCTGTTTCCTTCTCTCTCTGTCTCTTTTTCTCATTTACTGTTAAATTAAATCCATACTATACTGATTTGGGCATATGATTTTGTTTGCACCTTTATTCAGGCAGAGGCATCTGTCTAAAAACTCCTTCTGCAGATGCCACCACTTCTGCTCTCCACTACCAACATCTTGACAGTTACACTGTTTGCAATATTGTCTTAGTATTGGACACTGTTAATATGGTGTTAATTCATTCATAAAATGATTTGTGTTGGCTTGCAAGCACTAGGTAAAAGTAAGAATTTCTTTTGCCCTCTAAACACTACTTTCCCTGCTCATCCATCCTCTCTTGTCTGTTCTGTGAGAGCCTTTTTTGTTACTGGGTTTCTTGAATTATTTGTGTTAATTTTTTTGTTTTAGTTTGTTGTTTCTTTTTTTTTTTTTTCCCAGGGGCTACCATCAGGGTTTTCAACCATGTGGGAGCAGTAGGGCAACAGTGAACCATGACCCTCCTCCCCACTGCTTTGTAGCTCCAGAAGCTCTAGCTGGCACCAAGAGCTGACCCTGCTGCACCCCTTGTCCACTCAGGACTCAATGCACTGCACCAGCACAACTGCTCTGAAAGGGAGACAGGGAGTGTAGGAACTGGAAGAGGCTACAGGAAGGCAAAGCGTAATTTGGTGGTAGTGGTGCAGAGCAAAGAAGACTTAAACAATGTGTATTAAATGCCATAGTTAGAGGTATGCATAGTAAAAGATAAATTTTACATGTCTAGTGTCTGTGCTGTGATAGTATTATCTGGCTTAGTGGCTATTTATTTTGATATTTTGAGCCTTTAGCTTTTAATTTGATTGTACTAGACCATAACTGTCTGTATATGTGTATGTTTGTACCATAAATAGATCTTTGCCTGAAAAAATAGAACATAAAATATTTAATATTTATGGTTTGATGAAATGTTGTTACTTACTCTCAATTTCTGTGTTCTTCTTTAAACCAATATGACTAATGACTTAAAAATTAAAACAGCCATTTACTACCCCAACTCATCAGTGATGGCCTATTTAAATGTTTTGAAGAATAAAAAGTTTAAATTTAAAAAGAAGAAATTAATGTTTCAAAAAAGAACATACAAGTTCAGTTAGTTCAGGATTTTTAATACACATTACAGAGGAATAGCTGTAAAAGAGGTATTAAATCTGAAGGGAGTTGTACTGAAACTCTATGCACCATATACTATATTTCTGTCACCAACTGGATTTTTGTTAATGAAGTTCTAAAGTGAAGATGCCAGAGTCAAAAGATAACAGCCTTTTTCACTCTGGATTTATTTTTTGCTTTGGTGGTGTCGTGGTTTGAGAGGAAGTGAGTTTTTGGGAGGTGGTGGTGGTCAAACCAATAGGTGCTCAGATGTGAATATTGGCACCTGGTTTGGCCATTGAGGATATGGATACGCCTCTGAGAACACAGGGGTTAAAAGCAAGGAACTCCCAGGGGAACGCTCTCTTGGTTCCGGTGGATGGAGAGGTCAGACCTCCCCTGCCCAGCTTCGTGCTGGGCGGGGGAGAGGAAGCCACGAGGCCGGAGGGAGGTAGGCCGGAGCCTTGGGCAGAGACGGGAGGTGAAGGCCCCTGGCCCCGGCAGGACAAGAGTGAGTCCCCCACAGATTATGGAAGGGTGGAAGAACTCAGTGAGGCATCGGGCAGCCCCCTTTCGCAGAAGAGAGAGAGAGAGAGAGCTGCCAGTGCTACCTTGAAATTTGATAGCACTGGCCTCACTGAGAAGGAGAAGGGGGGGGTGGCGAGAAGAGTGCCCGGCAGAGCCAGCGTGGGAGTTCTGGACGAGTAGAGACTGTGATTTTAACCCTTCTATGGGATGATGGAAACCTTGCAAATGCTGATCCTCCAGGAGCTGAAGGAGAAGAGAGACAGGGATAAAGTAAGAGGAAATACGCAAGTGTGATGAAAGCTGTGAAGGTGAAGAACGACCGAGAGAAGTTGAGAAGAATTCTAGATGGGAGGAGGATGGCCACTCCCATCTAGAGTGGCTATTGGCTGGACTTTTCTTGTATGGCCATGGACAGAACCTTTCCTGTAATACAGAGACTGCATTTTAGGGGGAGGTGATGGCTTGGTGCCGAAGGAGTGATGTGAGCGGAGAAGACAGGTGATGAGGTGATGGTGCTCTCGAGACCCCTCGGCCCCAGGGGGTGAAATATTGGGGGGGACTAGTGTCCCAAAAAGGTGAGAGACTGTCGTTTTCTCCTGGAACTGGGCGAAGCATCCTTGAAAAGGGAACCCTAAAAGCAGCTCTGGTCCATGTGCAGTGGTGAGAGCACTGGACATGGAAGGAAGAAGTCATGAAGGTAGTGCTGAGTGACGTGGAAACACAACTGGACTCGGCTGTGTTTCCAGGGGAAATTGCCTGTGGTGCAAGAGGGACTCCTCTCTCCTTGATGAAATGAGAGGTGATTGTCGGAAGGGTGGAGATGGACTGAATTGATTATTTGAAGGGTGATGATTGGGTAAAAATCTAGGGGCTGATTTTATGTTGTGGGAAATTGAGTGGGGGGAGGAGAAATGTTTGAGAGGTTTCCATTTTGCTCTGTGTGTTCATTTTACTATAGGTGTAAGATAATAAAGTTTCTTTTTTCCTTTGTTCACAAGTGGAGGCCTGCTTTGCTCTGTCTCTGATCGCATCTCACAGTCGATACCAGGGAGAATAGGTTTTCATGGGGGCACTGGCATTGGGCCAGCGCCAAACCATGACAGGTGGAATTAACCATATAAACAGAGCAACAAATAACTACTCTAAGTAAACAAATTCACTTTAATGTCTTTTTGTTCAACAATTGTGTTTGTAAAACTGAAGGAAATTAGGTCAAATAAAATATTTGTTTCATTTTATATATTAACGTACTTTTAAAATGTATTTCCAAACTAAATAAAAAGGAAAACAAATGACATATTTCATGCTTGACAGGCAAAATACCTAAGTAAGGTTAGTCAACTTCATTCATGTTTGTATTACAAGCATTCACCTGTGAGCAAATAGGACTATAGGAATGGAAAATCTATTTATTTTACAGTGGGGGAAAGAGAAAAAAAATTGTGTTATTAAGAGTATCTGGTAATTCAGATGTACCTAACCTCTAAAAATTAATCATGAAGAAAAATAAAGTAGTCTCCTACTTGAGCAGTAATTCCAAGATTACATTAACTCAAACTAATGTGTCTTGAATGTCAGTAAATTATCTTTCACAGAACAAGTTCTGAGTAACACGGATATTGTTGAGAATTCTGTGCTCAGATATTCAATGAAAAAGAGAGAGGAGAAGAATGAAAAAAGCAACTGGAGATTTACAACATGTTTTTAGGCAATGAAAAAATAAGTTTTCCTTAAGAAAAAATAATAAAGCAAAAGGCTCTGATAATTATCGATATCTATATCTACACACAATTATGTTTCTGATAAGGAAAATTAGTCTAGTCGTGGACAGCTCATAAGACTTAAACACATGCTTTAAATCAAGCATATTCTTATTAAACTGAAGAGGCATACAGGCTGGTGGTAATGTGATAAAAATAATGGAATAAACTGATTTGTTTGGGGATAGAATATTAAGAGTGAGGAACAGAGAATATGATTCTAAAAAACTGTTCAAGTTCACTATGCACATAATCCTGTGAAACCTGAATAGTTATCACGTAATTCAATTTTTCTCCCCAACAAGGATGTCACTTTTTTGCTTGCATTTAGCAATTATTTATTAAAGACTTATACTTTGATTTACTAAATTACAAATAATGAATATTTTTATTATTGTTGTAATTATGAATGATTGGTTTAGAATAAATCATGATGTTTCTGAGTTCTAGTTTGGTTTAAATTTATGAGGAGTCCTGCTCCTTTTCTACAATAGCTTTGAAACTAAATTTAAATCTTATTCTCTTTGACTGAGGAACTTAGAGTTGTTCACATTCAATATCCTTCATCCCTTAATTTTCAATCTTTTTTGCTGATTTTGAAAAACTTTCGATAATTTTTGCAAATACAAGCGCAGAATTTGTGAAGGTATATCATAAAACTAATGGAATCCTGAGCTAGTGAATTCGTATTTTTGTGTGTTGAGTTGTAATGAAATTTAGACTAGAACCACACTTTTCAAATGATTATTATTGCTGCTGTGCAGCTAATGAATCTGTCACCAAGCCTGTTCATCATTTCTGAAGCAATAGAAAAAATGAGTTGAAGCTGTCTTTGCATTCTGGAGGATCTCCCAGAAAGAGTGTGCTGTTTATGCCCTCATTCAAAATGTGTATGTGTTAACACTTAAAAAAAAAACCACAAAAAAACAAACAAACAAGGCATCTGCAATGGCAGCATCACAAACAGGAAGAGGAGAGGTCTTTCCAAGAACATTCTTGAAATGGACCAACAGCTGCCTATGCAGTGTACACACAATCTTCTTTTCCCTAAAAATTGTAGTTCTTAATCTACTACAGTAACACTATATGTGCCATAACAGCTGAAAATTAGCCACTGTATCAGTCACAGGTTTGTAAGAGCACCTGCCAATAAAAAAAAAAAAAAAAAAAAAAAGGGGTTTCAAACTTGCATGACAATGACTTTAGAAACATATTTGAAGTGGTAGTCATCTACTTGAACTGGCATCTTTCACTATTCATACTGTGTCACATCTATTGAAGGTAAGGTTGCTCAGGATGAAATTGATTAAAAGTATATTTTAGGTTGAGAAAGAGACTCATGAGCTGAAGAATAAGGATATGGGAAAAAATCTAGATCAAAAAAATAGAATACAAAGCACATTATGATGCATGTTGACATGCCTAGTATGGCAACTTTTCTGTACACTAGCAGATGACAGACCAAGTAACTTAGGAAAGATATGCAATGAACAAAGGTGTGCAATGAGGAGAAACTGCAATGATTTCTTATCCATATCCTGGCAACAGAAGTTTTCATTTTATTTTTAGGCTACGTGAATGACAGCTTTATTTCATAGGAGCAGAGAGCAGACATATCAGATAGAAGTAACACTTCTGTGGAAGGGCAAATTTGGAAAAAAAGCATAATGTAATAATCTGACAGTGCCCGGTATTACTCTGCAAATGCTGGCTAGTGACTGTCTATGGACAGGAGAACACACTGCCCTTTTCCTGTCTTTTGTCAGCTGTTACCTGAGGTGTAAGTCCCTTCAGAATAAGGTGCAAAGAAAATTTAGCAATAGCAGTGCTACTTAATGTGCCATGAGTATCTCCCTTGTCTTCATTTACATTTGTAGTTGTTTTCTGATTGTTGTAACAGTTTTCAGTTGATTATGGTTTCTGCTTTGTTTCGTATGGTGTGTAATAGAAGAAAAACAAAATGAAGTTTAAAATACATTTAGTTGTTCAGAGTCTAAGAAGGGACCGGTTGAAAAGTTCTGCTCAGTGGCAGTAGACTGGTTATCAGAAAGGTTGTCTATGTTTTCTAATATTCTTGCCTAGGGACATGTAGGTATTTCTCAATTAGCACAGGTAAAATAAATGTGACTTCTATCCTCTCCCCTTTTTTTTGATTTTTTTAGTTAACCAAAATGTATTGTGGAATCTAGATATGTACAAAATGCTGCTATCCTAAGATACAACACTTTACAACCATTTTGCACATTTGATAGTGCATGCTTAGTATAACAAATTTTGTGGGCTATAAATTGAAACAAAAACATACATTTCATAAATTCATAAATCTGCCAGTTTGCATGATGTTGAATATCTGCTTCCTGATAGAATGAATTATGGATCATGTGTATATCAGTGTACAGCTGTCCCACTCACAAGTTTTATCACAAATTTCAACCTGCACAGCAGTTCAGTACAGAATCACTATTTTAGCACATTTAAAAATCTATTATGGTTAAGTTTAGGTGAATGCAGTGCACCTAGGGGGAGTTTTCATCCCCAGTCACGTAGGAAAAAGTTGGTGTGCTCTAGAACAATGAGATTGTAGTCCCTAAGAGGTGTTACAGCCCTCACAGTGCTTCACAGATGAGGAGATGCTGTGCATTCCCAGCCCTATGTCCACACAATAGGGAGTCTGGGGTACGTGCTCCCAGTAAGCACATGCACAATACGCAGACTCAGTTTACCACTGACACATCAAAACAGAATTACGATTTTACAGGCATAACATGCACATGAATTATGTTCACATAGATGTTAACAAAACCTAAAGAGAGCATCATGTTTTCTCACCACTAATTTTGCTAGTAGTTCTGCACTGAAAAAATACCCACAACCTTTTATATGATATTCCTTAGCCAGTTAGACCATAGACCTCTACCTCATTCATTATACAGTCCTCAGAACTCTTGTTCTATTTGCTGTCAAGTCCAGATTGAAGTGCTTTTATGTCTTGCACTCAAACCCAAATCCTCATGGGCCTGGAAGCTGTTGTCCTGTTTGCAGGCTAGGTAATAAGTAACTTTGAAGTGCACCAGTATTTTGTACAGTTACACAAAGAACTGAAACCACAGTCAGGAAAACCATTAAGAATTCTATGAAGTTCAACAAGGCCGAGTTCCAGGTCCTGGACTTGGGTCACAACAACCCCATGCATTTCCACAGGCTGGGGGTGGAGTGGCTAGAAAACTGCCCAGCAGAAAAGGACCTGGGGATGCTGAGCATGACCCAGTGTGTGTCCAGGTGGCTCAGAAAGCCAGTGGCATCCTGGCCTGTATCAGCAGTAGTGGAGCCAGTAGGATCAGGGCAGTGATGATCCCACTGTACCTGGCATTTGTGAAGTTGCACCTGGAGTCCTGTGTCCAGTTTTTCATTCCACTCACTGCAGAAGACCACTGAGGTTCTGGAGTGTGTCCAGAGAAGGGCAATGGAGCTGGGTAAGGGTCTGGAGCGCAAGTCTTATGAGAAGTGTCTAAGGGACCTGGGGGAGTTTAGCCTGGAGAAAAGTAACCTAAGGGGAGAGAGTCACTGCACTTTACAATTGCCTGAAAGAAGGCAGTCTCTTCTCCCTAGTAACCAGAAGTAGGATAAGGGGAAACAGCCTCAAAATACTCCAGAGGAAGCTTAGATTGAATATTAAGAAAAGTTCTTCAATAGGACTGTCACGCACTGGGCCAAGCTTCCTAGGGAAGTAGCTGAGAAGTTAAGTAACCAACCCTAATTCTATAAAATAGAGCCTAATTAGAGGATAGAATGGGCTGTGTTGGTCAGTCACAGATATCAGTCACACAACCAATACTGACCAGCATCTTGATTATGAGTGACTGGCACCTTTTTAGCCCCTTTGTCTCATATTTCTTGTGTTTACTTTTTTTCCATTCACTTTCTTTTCTCTTCTTTGTTTCAAAGCCACTCTATTCCTAATATTTTCCCCCATTTTTACTAGAAGTTTACTACATCTATATCTAAATTTGTTATGAAGGATATGGTTACTAGGATATTGTTGGACTAGCAAGGCTATGTGCCTTAACACTCTTCCAATTAACTTGTGAATAATTTCCCCTAATTTAATGTTCTGTGAGATCTGAGCATTCCTCCTAGCATTGTCATAGATATTGTCAGCTTCTTGCTATGCTGCTTTTTATCACTAGCCAATTTCCCATGTCATGTCCTGTAGTTTCCCATGCTCTGTCCATTTAGCTAAACCTCACTTGAAAGCACAGTTATCTGATTACATGCTTCAACAGGCACTACAATTCTAATGGCAGATTCACTGACTTGCTACATATTCCCACATGTGGAACAGTTTACTTACACAGCATACAATTTTCCCCTCTCTTTATCTATATGGAGAATTGTCCCTTCCTTTAATTTCATTGAGAAATTCCATTCCAGAGGGAAAATAAATAATTGCTGCTTTTACTATAGTTTTCTTTCCTTTCTCCTCCATTTTGTCATTTTATTTGGATCTTAGCTGGACAGTGTAGTCAGTGTTGTGAAGAATCATGCCAGTAACATATAAACCATGGTCTGTCATGTTTAGAATGCTTAACAAAAACCTAAAGAGGGGAAATTTTAATATTATTTTTCTCACCTTTGGAATGATGTCCCCTTACTGAGAAATACCAAAGGCTTCTGTAGACTTTTTTTGGAAATATATACTCTTAAAATATGTTTTCAACCCTTACAAGGACTCATAACTGTGATCTAAACAATATTTTCCTGCGTGCACACTTGCAACTGTGATCATGCAATGCGGCATTTCAGTAAGTTTTGTTAAGTTCATTCTAACTACATCTTTGATGGCTCTGGACTTCACAGTGTGGCAGGTAAATGATGGTCTCTTTTTGTCCTTGAGATGGAATGGTCCTTTATCTGGCAGTAGTAGTCTTCCAGTTTCTGGTACCCTGATTCCTGCGAATTTTCTCTTGAGTTAATATTGATGATTTAACAATTTTGGCCTTATTGTTTACTTCAACTTTCTTAACTGAAAAGCTTTCAAGTTGTGTTTCTGTGTAAGTGAACCTGTCTGTGTGATTACAAAATAATGGCTTTTTAACCCTTCAAAAATTATTTTCTGTCTCAGTTAAAGTGGGCTGAGTTCACAGAGTTGAGTCTCATGAAGCTGGAATATATTATGATATGGATTATATTATGAAGGTGATAGCACTGAGTGGGGTTTGTTCATTTTTCTGCTTTCTTAATGAATGTATTGGTTATTCAGAAATAAAACTGCCTTGGTTTACCTAAAGAAAAAGAAATATAGCAGTATTTGTGGACTTGATTAATTATAAATAGTTGAAACTTCTCTTCTTTAGAGCTAAGAAAAGTGTGATTGTGTACTGCATGCAAAAAGGTTCACTCACCTCTTGCTTGTAATTATTTTGTTTAAATTAAAATGTCAGTACTGTGTGATTAAAAAGCTGCCTACAGAGAATGTCAGTAATAAAAACCTTCCTTCTCTGTCTTCCTCATTTTGATGTTTAGCTTTTGCTTAAAGTTTTAGGGTAAAACAATTAACCTTTAAACAAAAAAAAAAAAACTTAAAAGACAGTGAGAATATTCCCTGGCTTCAGCTTTCTCTGTTTAATTAGGTTTACACACTACCACTGGCATAACCCTTCAGAATCCTCATTGCTGAGGTCTTAAGGGTGAAGAAGTTATCAAAGAAGGCAAGGAGAGACCACCATCACTCTTGCACAGAATACAGAAGTCACCACTCTTTATGTGTTAGCAGTTCACAGTGAGACTTGTAATACCATAACAAACTATTTACAAGTACATGATATTTATTTATATCATCATGTAACATGTTAGTATATAATACTTTCTTTAGAAAGGAAAGAGAAAAGGAGACTCAGAGGTGACCTTATCACTCTCTTCAACTTCCTGAAGGCTGGCTGTGGTGAGCTGGGGGTTGGCCTCTTTCTCCAGGCAAGAACAGACAGAACAAGAGGAGACAGTCTCAAGCTGCACCAAGGGAGATAAAGGCTAGAATTAAGGAGGAAGTTTTTCACAGAAAGAGTGGTCAAATACTGGAATCATCTGCCCAGGGAGGTGGTGGAGTCACCATCCCTGGATGTGTTTAAAAAAAGACTGGATGTGGCACTTGGTGCCATGATCTAATTGAGGTGTTAGAAAATGGGTTGGACTCTATGATCTTAAAGGTGTCTTCCAACCTAGAAATTCTGTGATTCTGTGATTCTGTGAAAGCTTATCCAAGGAGACAAAAAATTAACTAACTTGATTCTAAGATGTCTCCATTCAAAAGAGACTTAAAAAGCAGTTTTGAAAAAAAAAAAAACCTGGTAGATTTAGCTTTACTCTTCTTGGGAGTCACATTGCCTAAATAGGACCCAGAAGCAGGTCCAAAATATTTCTTAATTTTTATTCATGCTTGATAGTAACAAAAAAATCTATTGATTTATGTATATTTCTTTTTATATCTAGTTGAAGTTTTACAGATTTATGTATTCTGACTACTCAGAAGTGCATTGTCATGATCAGATGAAAGTGAATGGTTTTTTGAATGCAGTTTGTTCCAAATAAAAGTCTAAAGAACAACCTTTGAAAATTTCATCCTTCACCTGTACAGTGCTGTCAAAGCTATCATTAATATGCTGGAGTTGTAAACCTTAAAGTGTAGGAAGAAGTCAACAGTGCCAAACTCTTTTCTTTTTTTCTTTTTTTTGGTCCATTTTGTGCATTTTCATTTTACATTGCATTTGTCATTTTTCCAAAAAGAGAAAGGATAATTGGAACATGATGGTTATTTCTGTGGGCAGTTAGTTGACACAGGGCAATACTAGAGAGAGGTTGCAGAGAAAAGAAAATATCAAAATATGCAGTTAAATCAATAGTTTGTCTAATCTCTCAGTCAAAAATCTCTTCTGCCACGTACTATCAGCTCGGATTTATGTTGTTACTTGTTTGTAGGTTTGCAAGATCTTTGAATTCCATTATCCACATTTGGTTACATAGATGACAGTTTCTTTCAGTCAGGAAAATAGAGATTACTTAGACAAATGGGACTAGTAACACGCTTTTTTTCCAGCTGGGCTTTTAAATTTTTGGCTCCTCCAGTCCTTCCTGCTCCATGCTGATGGATTTTGTTGGGCTATGGAGTGTGGAGGCCTAGCTAAACTCTCCCTTCTTTGTGAAGGTATTCAGATCATTATCGAAGGTGACATTCACCATCCCAGAGGCTGAAAGGTCCATTGAAGCCCTTCAAAACCTTTATGAAAATGTCTTTCAATTACAGGTCTCCATCTCTCCTCCTTGCCCTGTAGCTTAGCTGATCAAAATGAGGGCAGCGTTTTCAAGCTGTGCTGTAAGAATTTCTGTTTTGATTTCTGTGACTGAAGAAGTCAAACTCAGCAGGCTTGACCAGAGAGAAGCAGAGATGAATTGTGTTACAAGATGGCAGATTGCCCTCCTTCCCATCTACATTGCTGCAAACTAACCTTCAAATACATGCTTGAAAAATCCTCTTGCTGCTGCCTTCAAGGAAATGATATTATAGACAACAGAAAATGAATATTGTTCTTCACAGTCAATGATTTCCTGAAGATTTAGATTAAATGAATTAGGTAGTACAAGAAAGAAAATTACTTAAAAAAACTTACTAAATATCCTTTATAGTATCAGGCTGGAATTCACTTTGTGATCTAAATAAGAAATTCTGAAGAAAAATCAAGTTTAGAGACTTATGTTACCCATTGAAACAGGTAATAAATTTACCAACATCCTTATTGCTCATAAACATCTGCTACTTAGCTCTAGTCAAAACAATATTCTTGAGGCAGCAAAGGAAACAGCTGCCACATGAAACACAGTGTTGATGTTGCAATGAATTTTATTGATTCCCCTTCCTCATGCTACATATAACTCTTCAAAACCCACAATATACATTTGCCTGTTCAATAATTTAAATATTAGACTTGCTTGTCTATGTGAAACATACTGTAAATGCAAAGAAATCAATATATTGACTGTCAGAAAGTTAAACTACCTGCTTCTACAATGCCTTTGATGGAGAAACCTGTGGAAAAAGAAATTGAAAATTTGAGCTGATTTGGGTGAATTGAAACTCCCTTATAACAGTGACCAATCAAATATTTTTTAGTGCATACACTGAGCTTTTCTTGAAAATTTCCTGAATTGATATGTTTGGTCTGTTACAACAAGTGTGTGATATACTTGCTTCCTTATAGAAGGTTTTTTTTGTTATGAAGCATTCTGAATGACCAGTCCTTTGCTGTGTCTGTAACATACAACACTTCCACATTCCATGTAAAATTACATTTCCACATTCCCTGTAAAGAGGAAGATGAGTGCAAAGTCAGAATAATAGAATAATTCAAGCTGGCAAGCACAATATTATGCTGAATTCAGAACATATTGCTTTGATTTTTGTCCAGTCTGATTCTGTCCAGTGTGATCTGTCTGATCACACATAAGCAAAAGAACCAAAAAAATCTCTTTTTATTTTTCATTGTGTGTGTCAAGGGAATTGGTAGGTTACTGTCACTTGCTATCTTTGTCAGTGTATTTTGAGGAAATACATTACTAGATATTCCAATATAAGAATGGAAAAAGAATTCATCCCTTCTCAACATTCTTTTGCTATTCAGAGTGAAAATCATTTGTTAGTCTCATTAAATAGGAGGTGATTCCTAATTGATCCCTCAAGCTAGAGAACAAGCATTAAAATTCAGCCTCTTTCCAGAGAAGAGAAAGATTTTTTTCCTAGATATTTCTTAAGAATTTAGGGGACAAAATCTAATGTTAATGACTTAAGCAAATTATGAAGTTAAATGCTCAGAAAGTATGCATAAACGTCTGTAAGGTGGAGAAAATTGAGCTGGTCATGAAATTTGAATCTGAGGAATATATTTTCTGTCTGGGAGACAGAGATTTTTCAAATAATTCACTCTCCAGAGTATAGAATCATAACAACAAGAGCTGAAGGAAAACTAGTTAATCATCTTGCCTCTCTTCCCCCCAGAGGATAATTTTTCTCAATGCTTCTCAAGCTCCCCTTCTTCCCTTCCAAACCTCCTTATCTGAAATTTCATTTTAATTGTCTAAGTCCTAGAAGGCAGAAATCAGGAGAAGTAATGGAGCTTCTGTGACATCTTAATATAGTCTCATGGTTCCTAGTTAAATTATAGCAGTACTATAATCTATCCCCCAGAAAACAGAGCACAGACCCGATGTAAAGATCTGTTTGCAGAAGAATCAATTGGGTTTTGTATTTTGTATGTGAATTTTCTAAGCTAAAACTTAATTTTTCAGGTGTATAAAACTACCCAGTGGAGCAGGAGCACAACCTAAAAAATTCTTCAAAATACACATTGAGGTTGAGAGAGAACAATATTTTAGAGCCTTTGAAGTATGTAAACTTACATCCTTAACATACCCATTCACATTTGTTCCAGTGTGAAAAGTTAATCAATTGTACTATAGGACCTGAAGATGCCTTTGAAACCTGTCTGATTGACACATATTAGTATGTGTATCTCTTGGGGATACCCCTGTAAGGGATTTAAAATTAAGACCTACTGTCTAACTGGCTAACTTCAAAACATATTGGACTCACATCCAAGAGATATGGTATTGTGAAATCACAAAAGTTTGGATGTCTCCAATTCCTGCAAATGAAAAATCAATACTTTGTTGATGTGATGAAATTTGGATCCACTTGTCCCCAGATATCTCATAGGACAAAAACATCTAAAGAAACTGGGGTAAGTTTATCTTTATGCTCTGAGCTTTTGAACTCATTGACAAAATGATTGTCTTTATCAGTCACAAGAAAATTTGAGAGGAACTGAGGTTTTCAAAGTACAATGTATAAATTAGGTCTATAGCAGGAAACTGAGTGTCCTGCAATGCAGCATGGTTTAGCATTCTTATTTATCTCTCATTTACTCTTTCCTCTATGAGTTATCATTGATACTGTCATTGAACATTGCTATCAATAATTCACCTAATTCAGGACAGTGCCAAAATAAGTTTATATGCAGCAAATTTACAGAACAAAATAGCCTATCTATTTTCACTGAGGATCTGATGTGATGTGGAAAAGTAGACTTCACTGTTGGTTTTATGTGTTTTCATTCTTAAATAAAGAGAAAAGCAGAACAAATCTGCAGAAATATTTACTCCATTAAGTCTAAAACCACTTCTTTTTTGGGCATACATTTCTGTAAGATTGTTCTGGAATTATAAGAGAAGATAACTTTTGCTCTCCATCTCAGACATAAGAAAATAAAAGACCAGAATAATCTGAAAAGACCAACACATGCAATAACATCATGAACAGAGATGGCAAGCAAAAACTCTGAGAAAACATGGATCCCAAGTTAGAGCCAAAGCAAATGTCAGAATACTTGAACTGTTTGTACGGCTGTATTTTATTTGTATAGGGTTTGCTAATCCTCCAGAACACAGAATCACAGAATATATGTTAAATTGGAATGAACCCACAAGGATCATTGAGTCCAACGACACTGCATGTGCCTGAGGACACTGTCCAAACACTTCTTGAACTCTGTCAGGCTGAAACTGTGACTACTTCCCTGGGGAGCCTGCTCCAGTGCACATTCACCCTCAGGGTGAAAAGTCCTTTCCTAATACCCAAACTAAACCTCTCCTGACACAACTTCAGGCCATTCCTCGGGGTCCTGTCACTGATCACCACAGAGGAGAGATCAGTGCCTGCCTCTGCTCTTCTCCTCATGAAGAAGTTGTAACTGCAGTGAGGTCTGTCCTCAGTCTCCTCTGGGCTGAACAGACCAAGTGACCTCAGCTGCTCCTCATAAGGCTTCCCCTCAAGCTCCTTCACCATCCTTGTTGATCTCCTTAGCACACAGTCTAACAGTTCAATGCCTATTTTATATTGGGGCACCCAAAAGTGCACACAGGGCCCGAGGTGAGATCACAGCAGTGACAAATAGACCTAATATTGACCACAATATAAGACTCGTTAATAATTATAAATCAGTCCTCTTAAAAGTGTTTCTTGCAAGTGCTTTGTACACATGGCAACATGAACTACAAATATAGATAGTTCATAACTTCTGCAGAGTTTCTATTCAAAGAAATCTAACTTGATTATGAATAGCACATTAATCCATCTGGAATTCAGCAGTATGGTTGGTTTAGTTTGCTGAATTTCCAGAAAAGCAAAAATATGGGAACGTATATGGTCAAGGCAGAATATGGGAACTGAGTAGTCAAGGTTTACTCAAATAGTGACTATGCTGTATTTTACATTATACAGGATGTGAAGAAACTGTTTGTTTGTTTGTTTTTTCCTAGATTGGTATCTATGGAGGTATCTGAGTTTAAAAAGCATTCTGCATAGCTGAATTCTGTAAATTTTACTCATGTCTTGTTAAAAGAGTGGTTAGTTCAGATGCCAAATTTCTAAGTTTTCTGAGTTTGGTGTTCAGGTTGTCAACAGAATTAATCATGCCTGGGGTTGCTAAGAAATATTTTGATGAAATTACAAGGAACACAGTTGTAAAACCCCACAACAACAATGCTGGTGATGTGAGCTGTAGTAGCATTAGATTAGATTACTCTGTTAATTCAGCACCTCATCCAGCAGAATAACTTCTATTTCTTTTCATGTTTTCTAACGGCCTCTTGCATGTCTCTATCTCCTTTGCATTAAAATTTTCTTGAAAAGTGAACCAAAACTAAAGCTGCATTTAAATATTCATTTGAAAATGACATTTCTTCAGGGAAATCGATTATAATGAGCAATGTTTACTAAAAGCTCTTAATATAATTGGTTGCACATAAACAATTGGAGAAGTTCCTAGCTGCACTCAGCTTGCAGCTCATTTTCTAGCCATTAGCTCTTTAACAGTAGGGGTTGTAATAAAAGAACAGTCAAATAAGTACCACTGGCTTGTACACTAGATGCAGTGTAAAATGTCTGTTTCAATGCAGGAAATGTCTTTCTTTTTATGAAGAAGAACTCTGCATTTTCTTTTTGTCGAACATTTTTGTTAAAGCAGTATGCACCACATCACATTTATGTACATACAGTTAGTATGTCACTCATTTTCAGTGTCAAAAGCCACTCAGTGTCAGATGTTTGTAAACTGGAAACAGGTATTTGATAAGCAGCAAAAGTGATATCCCCATGTGTCAGCTGATGACTAGTGTTGGTTGCAAACTATGTTGTTTAGAGTGAAAATAATAGTTTACACCGAGGCTCAAAAAGAAAGTCAGCTTTATGTAATTGCTGTGGTACAATAGTGTGTTATTAAGGCAGCACATGTATGTAGTATTATACATAAGTATATAATTGGAACAAACAACTCAGAAACGTATATATGAGCAAGCACTTATAACTTACTTCTGTTTTGTTATATTCACTCTCTGGGATTCTTTTCCTTTTTCCTTCCCTGTCCTTTGAATAGAAAAACTTCTGCTTTACTGAGCAAAACTTTCTTTGAGGTCAATGAAAAATCTAACCGTGAGAATGACTTCCGAACTGTTTTGCTATCAAGGACATTTTTATTTACTCAAGGCTGATTAGGCAGTAATGTTTTGTGTCTGCTTATAGGGCAAAGCTAGTTGTAGCCTTAGAGGTCTTTCAGGGTTCCTGGCTCTGAGGTACTTGAATGCTTCCTGTACAATTAAAAAAAATCTAAATTATAATAAAGAACTCTATGGTCAATATGAAATCATAATAAAGGAATTCACAAATGCATCTTAGATTCCCAAAGTCAATAAGGTTGGAAAAGACCTTCAAAATCATCAAGTCTAACCTTTGAGCAAACACCACTGGATCAATTAAGTGCTATGGCACTAAGAGCTATGTTCAGTAATTTCTTGAACTACTTGAAAGCATGGTGACTCCACCACCTCTCTGGGCAATGTTTTCCAATTCTTGACAATCTTTCATGAAGAAATTCTTCCTGATGTCCAACCTGAACATCCTCTGGTGCAGTTGAGGCTATTGCCTCTTCTCTTGACACTTTTTCCCTGGTTGAAGGGGACAATCCCCACCTGGCTGCACCCTCCTTTCAGGCAGTTGTAGAGAGTGATAAGGTCACCCATGAACCTCCTTTTCTTCAGGCTAAACGATCCCAGCTTCCACAGTTGCTCCTCATCTCACTTACTCTCTGGACCCTTCATCATCTCTCTTGTCCTTCTCTAGACATGCTTCAGCTCCTCAATGTCTTTCATGAACTGCAGCGCCCAGAATTGAGCACAGCGTTTGTGGTGTGGCCTCACCAGTGCCGAACTCAGGGGGACAATCACTGCCCTGCTCCTGCTGGCCACGCTGTTGCTGATACAGGCCAGGATGCCATTCTTCTTAGCTACCTGGATACAGCTGGCTCACATCCAGCTGCTGTTGACCAGCACCCCCAGGTTCTTTTCTGTCAGGCACCTCTAAAGCCTCTCCACCCTCAGCCTGAAGAGCTGCCTGGGGCTGCTGTGACCCTTGGGCAGGACCCAGCACTTGGCCTCGTTGAACTTCATAGATTGGCCTCTGCCTGTGTATCCAGCCTGTCCAGGTTCCTCTGCAGAGCCTTCCTACCCTCCAGAAAATCAACACTTGATGTTGTCTGTGAACTTATGGAGGATGCACACAATCTCTTCATACAGACCATTTATGAAGGTATTAACCATCTGGATAGTTTTTAACCCAATGAAGAGAGCACCTGTCCAAGCGATGGGCTGCCAGCCTCTCCAGCATAATGCTGTGTGAGACTGTATAAAAGGCTTTGCTGAAATCCTGGTAGACAACACCCAAAGTTTTTCCCTTATCCACTGGGTGTGTGGCTTAGTTATAAAAGGAGATCAGGTTTGTCAAGTAGGATATGCACTTCCTAAACCCATGCTAGCTGGGTCAGGTTCCCTGATCTTGCATTCTATCTATCAGTTCCTCTGAAAACCTTCTACCTTTTAAAATCATGTGCAGATTTTTTGTTATCCATATATTGTTGATGCAGTAAGTGCATTGAAACTATGTGCTTATGTCAGTTAATATTCAGATGGTAAAAAAACCATTGAATTTAATTATGTAGGACAGAAACTGGCTGAGTCCTTTCAGCATGGCCAAAACTTTTGTTCTATGCCTGTTAAGAGCCAGGGCTGCAATGTCTGAACTTCAGCACAGTACACTGACATTCTTGCTAGCACCCTCGGCTAGGTAAGAAATGAGACAAATCATGTGGCAAAATTTCAAATGATTAGTGATGACTAATAAACATGGTTAATTCTGTTTTGTGCTCTTGCTTACTTGAAGATAGAATTTTTGTCCATTTATCAATTTGTTTTAGGCAGGTGATACAATGTAGTGTTTTTTACTCGCAGCAGCCTTTTAGCAGCCTTGTAATCTCTGAAGCAATGAGTTTCCATGGATACTAGCTTATTCTTCCCCCAAGTTCCTAATAAAAGTGTCATATGATCCATATACATTTGCAAGTGTTTGCATTTCATACATGACTATTTGTAAAGTCCCCTTTTAGACACAGATTGCATTCAACAGAAGTGCAGAAATATGTTTTCCATCTCAGAAGAAAAACAAAGTAATTTCCTCAAGTGACAGAGGAAAACTGGATTATTATTGTAAATGACATCAATGAAATCTCTGGTATAAATGAAATCAAAATTTGTATCTAGTCTTCAGTGGACAGAGTAAGCTTGGAAACTCCTCCTCCAGAACATTCAGATTGTTGTGGATTGAAAAGTGCTTGATTTTCTTGAGTTCCTATCTGGTTTCCTCCAAGTACAGAATTACTGTACTTTGGATTTTAACATCAGAGGCTGGTGTAACATATTTGTAACAGTAAATTTTCATTAAGAAAAAAAACAACAAAGGCAACACTTCCCCCCCCCCCCCCCAATAAAACCACAACAATCTGTGCCTCTAAGCATCACTTCTTGGTGTACAGTTTGTGTTTGTCTTTTCAATAGGGAGAAATCCACAGGATGAAAATGCTTTGTTAAGAATGGAAACAAAAAAAATTATTTTTTGGTAATTATAATTAATTAATATCTGTAGTTCTCCTAGGATCAGAAATATTTGTTATCATTAGAAAGTTTCAATTCACTGATATGAAGACTGTTCTAGCAAGTTCTTTCTGACAAGAATGGACAATATTATTGACAAGGTCATTGCTGCTCCTTAGGGAAGTCAGCTGTCCATTCTCAAATGTCTCCATGTTTTTGTGGGGCCATGTGAAAAGCCAGATCGATAAATTCATGAGTTAGAAATGAGTTTAGGAAAAAAATAGATTTTGCAGGATGTTTTTCAGGCCTATCACTTTGTGATCTGATTTGTTACTGTTCAAGTACCTGTGTTGCCTGGCAGTGTATCATGTTAAAAGGGAGAAAGAGAAGTCTGTGAGACTTAGGTGGAAAAAAAAGTCTGATACACTGCAAAATTCTAATGAGGTGACTATAGAAGTCTGTATGGAAGCCTTCAGAAACAAGAGGTGTCACACTGCACTTGAAAAAAAAAAGCTGTTGTTTGCAAGCTAAAAAAACCCCCATGCTGTTATATTTGCGGATTTTAAATTTAAGAATAGAACTGAAAGCATGTAATCTCCATCTGCATGGATAACATTGCATGATGAGAAGATACTATCTGCAACTATACAGATATCAAATTTTTGAATTAATATATTGTCAGATTTTAGAGGTTTGCTGTTTGCCAGTTTTTTCCCTCTTATACAAAACCTGTCACTGTAGCTTTGTTATTTATACACTTTTTTTTCCTCAATGTTGTCTATAATTACTTTTTGACAAGCATGCCATTTCACATAGAAATATATCAAACACACACATGGGCAGTCCTTTGTGACTTGCAAAGTAAGTATTGTAATATTGATAGTTTTTTGAATGTAAGCTCTCTTAAGGAATGATATTTACAAACTTACAAATTTCATTCTTTTGTAAACATCTCTATTTCTTTCATGTTGTCTGTTCATAAGTCAGACCAGAATAATAGTCCTCTCAGCTTCAGTGTATTATTTCTAAGCTTTGATCAGGAAGATAACACTCCTTGCTCAAATGTGAAGCCTGCCAAGGCTTCACATAGTAAGATTGTTCCGTTCAGAATTTGCTGGTTGTCCATGCAGGTGTAAGAGAATATTGATCAGCGCACACACAGTGGGATGAATCTCCAGCATGAGAACAAAATGCAATGGGAAAGCTTCAATTTATTATTTTTTTAGGGTGAGCAGGGAAAGATACATAACTGTATCTATATATATCTACATATAGATACATATCTAACTGTATCTATCTATATCTATATCTAATCTTTATCTATATCTATCTATATCTATATCATCTATATCTATATCTATCTATCTACCTATATCTATATCTATCTATCTATATATATAGATAGATAGATATAGATAAGTGTATATAACTTGCTTATTTGAATCCAGTGTGAATTTACTTGACTGCAAACTGAATAGCAGTATTTGATGGTTTTTTTCATTAAAGGAGAGCTGTGAATCTACATAATTTTGCCCTTATTAAAAAAAATGGAAAGGTGCATGTATGTTGAACATGTAGCCAGAATGCTTATCTTACTTGCTTATGTTTGGAAAATAGGAACTTTTGAAATTCTACAGAACAATATATTGAAATTCTTTCAAACAACAATTTTCTATCTGGTGTCCAAAATGAGAGGACTCTCGCTTTTTCTGTATGTGGCACGCCTAGGAAAATTAAAAATACAAGATTATTTCAAATATTAAACTTAAAATAAAGATTTTCAGAACTCCCATAAGAAATGGCAGAATTTGCAAAAATATCCAACAAGTAGAAAGGCATGGTTATACTGAATTTATTTCTTTAGTCTAGGAAATCTTGAACATTCATCATTTTTCTATCTAAACAGAAAGATTTTCTCAAGATTTTTGTCAAATTTCGTACTTGAAGTCAAGTGTTAATCTATAGCTTCATAACAGAAGAAAAAAGAACTGATATCAAAACGTTCAAACACTGGAGACAATGGATAGAATGGCAATGGATAATAAGTATTTGGTTTTGTTTTCATTTTTCTTAGACTTCTACTTTTATTGCACAATTCCCATTTTTTGTTCCATGGATAATTCTGATAGCTGAAAATACAAAGAAATCTTCTTGATTTCAGTCATTAATGTCTGCTGAACTTTGGCTTTCCATCAGTAAGTATTCTACAACATTTTAGAAAGATCACATCAGATTATCTTATCTTCATTGTTTCTCTATCAAGTTTACCACTTTTGTCAACTTCAGACTTAGTCAATGGCACTGACTTCACATAATTTCCCTTCTTGACCATCATATGAACCTTCTAGGCAAGAGTAATTTCTACAGGGGAATATATTTCACTTTTATCAGGTTTAAATTGCTGAAGTTTCAAGCAGAGTTCTGAAGAAGACTGATCATTCACTCTAGCTCTTAATTATTCTCTGGAATTCAGGAGTTGAGTGAAGAACTCTAAATTGTGCCTAACATCAAAGACAGAACTGACAAAATGGATTGTGATTGGGACAGCAGCCTGAACCCAGCTGTAGCAACGTATAAAAGGCATATAGGATATAATATATATAGATTTTTTTTTCACTGAACTCCAAATCCCAGTCTTATTGTAGTTCCTTGTGGGAATTCCTGAGACTTGAAAAAATGCCTGTCCTTAGCCAAATATGAGAAGTTCCTCAGCTGAGGAAAAAGCTGCTGCTTGTCTTGTAGGATATGTAACAACATGTTACTGTACTTGAACATTTCATCTCCCTATGTTTCCATTGAGAAGCAAGGCAAGGAGCTTCTCTAGCACTAAATAAAAGAAGACAAAAAGGAACTAAAGTGGATATCAGAGCCCTTTGCAATTCTGTAATTCTTCAGGTAATCAGATACTTTTGTGCCCTCTTTCTCCACAGTGAAGTTTGAAGAGGAAATTTTTTGTTATTGATAAAGGGTGAAACATGTTTCCAATACCAAAACAAATCTTTTAGTTAAGTTACTTCTCAAGTAACTGGAAAGATTTAGTCTCTTGTAATTCCTTCAAGGGAACCTTAAGCAAAGGATAAAGAAGAAAAATTGTAGAGATAATAAAAATTTTAAAAATACAAAGGAGCCCTCATTATTCATACTGCCATGGATGTGCAGAACACTGTTCGCACGGTGAAAAAAACAAGTGAAAGGACTACTTAAAATAAAAAACAACAACAAAAATAAAAAACCTAAAAAACAAAACAAAACAAACCCAAAAACCAAAAACAAAAAAAAAAAAAACCTAAAAAAACAAGAAAAAAAAACAATGACAAAACCCCCCAAAACCAAAAAACTCTCCCCCCAAAAACACCAAAAAAACCAAAAAAAGCCCAAAAAACAATGAAAAAGATGAGAAGGATTGTCTGAAAGTTATTGAGTGCATAGTTAAATGTCTGGTAAATCTATTCTGAGCTCCTTTAATAGCGGGTAATGTTAGAAACAGAGTTTACCAAAGTTGAATCAAGCAAATTTAATCTCTCCATCCTTGCATATTCAGATCAGGACAAAATTGGTGTCAATAGAATTAAAATATTCTTTTCTTGATGCTGAGGGATTTAAGAACATCAGATGTTTCAGATGTTTCTAAGCAGAGTCCCCACTGCATTCTCCACAGACCAAGTCAGTCATTAGTTTGTCAAAGGGATGTCAAAGGAGTTTTTCCTCAGGTAAGAGTTGCTGACTCTTATTAAGAGAACAGTTTTTTTGAGAAGAGTGATTATTTTGTAAGTGTATTTAACAAACACTGTGAATACAAACTGTCAGATTTCCTTAGCTGATCAGTATTCTATTTTGATTATTATTCTTATGAATCTTATGAATCACTTGTGAAAGAGGTAAAAAAAGGTGTTGCATATTGTTGCTGATACTGTGTTGGAATCACTTTCCTTTAAAACAGTATAATGGAAAGTGTTAGACTCAAGATGTATAGAAAATTGGATGTCTTAGGTAAGAAACCACTGCTCCTATTCTGGACTTCCTCATCTGAGTCAAGTCAGGTTTTACTGTAGTTAAGGACTTAACTCCCAGTAAGATCGTTTAAACCAAATACCTTTGAAAAAATCCTTTTCCTAATCCTGAGCTTATTCCATCTACTTATCACTAAGGGATAAGCATTATGGAGTGAGTGAAAGTTTTATGAGGAGAGGAAAATATTTAGATTGATGCTTGAATGCAAAGAGATCAATTGCTCTTCATAGCTAACAAAAGCAGGTGATACTTAGCAAAAATTTTGGGCACAAGCTGTGACATAAACGAGAATGTAAATTATTTTATCACCCAAAAATATGTGAAAGATAATGATATTTTTCTCTTCATCTCAAAATATTAGCCTGCCACAAGGCTTAAAGCCAGTTCAAAAGCTTGATAAGGAAAAGGTGTATATCACTAACCACTGAATAGACCAGTTTATTTGCATTGATAAAAATAACCTTTTTAAAAAGCCAGTTTCATGACTGAGTAAGAGGACTGCTGCACCCAATGTTAGTGAGAGGGAAGTTTGGAAGCTTGGAACCATTCTAAGAGGGAAGCTGTCAATACTTTCTGTTAGAAGATACCTAAGCAGAGAGACAGAAAGAATGTGGAATGCAGGTTAGAAGCTGATTCCATGGCTCATAAAATGTAGCTCTGGTGTAGCTTCTGTAACAAGGATTTACCTAAAAATGTGAGATTATACCTTTAAATGGCTTGTGGTTAACTTCTTAGGTAATACCTATAACTCAGATTATGTTTTTTGACTCTCCTTTTTGCCCTGCTATGCTTTCTTACTTAATAACAGCAGTTCCACACTAAAGGCTCATCTTTTCAACATAATTTTCTGCTGGTTTATTCTCAGTTCTTACAAAGGGCAGCACTTTAGCATCTGTGTGCCTTCTGCAGAATAGAAAACAGATCTACAAGTAAAACAGCTGCACACATAGCGACTCCATTTCCAGATCCCTGTGTTAATTTAAGGAAAGAAAATTGAGGGAACACAATTGCAAAATGACCTTTAACTTTTCATGCATTGCATTAATTTACCACAGTGGATTTGTCTTTACAATTTTTTTCACCTAGTGTTTGAACTCTACTCATTCTCTTGTCTAATGACTACTGGAAAGTACTTAGGTAGCTACTGGGTCACCGAATAAAGGACAGCAACTTTTCAGATGACTGTCTATCACTATTTTGCACCTGTGGTTACAAAATCCATATATATATTTTACCCAACAGCATAGTGGTTAAGAATATACAGAAGTGAGGTAAATAAGATCAGTCATAAAATGATTAAAGAAGAAAACACCATTGGAAGATAAAAAGTCTCTTTGCAGTGTTTATAACTTACAGCTACAGTTCCTCCACATGTGAATTTCTGATTATTCTAGGGGACAGGAATCTCCATATATCTTTTAAAATTCACTGGCTCAATGATTTTACCCAGTGATCACTTTAAGCAAAGATCATGCTTTTATTTACACTGAATTCATAAATAACTCCGGTAATTCCACAAGCTGTCTCTCTTCATCATCACCTCACTTTTCTAATATTTTCTACTATCCTATGTTGCTGGTTATAGATTTAGACATAATACAAGGGACAATAAAGTATGTACATGTGCAATGTTCCCTATATATGCACATTCTAAAAATAGCCTGTAGAATAGTGATGATCATTGGTCTTGTCCCTCTTATTGTGAAATTGACAGTCATCAGTCACCAAGAATTTTGCCAAGGGTCCAAATGAAGTAAATCTTACAATTATTAAAATTATTTCCATTTTAATGTTGGCATTTTTAATGTTCTTCTCAAACACAAGCAAATCTATGTTCTTCATAGATTAATTCATAGTTAGGAAGGGATTGAATGAAAATATCTTGAGGTATTTTTTTTTATCTTTGTTAATGTACTGATAAAAAATTGAGCTATGCAAATAAAACCTAGAAGGCTTAAAATAATAAAAAATACTAGTTTAGTAAATTTGCTGCAGGCTACTAAAGCAACCACTTCTGAAAAAACTAAGACTTGTTTTATGATCAATAAAATAAGGATGTGGAGACAACTGAGAAATTAATGTACACACATATATACTTAAATGAACTTAAAACATTGATACCATTATTTCCTTGAGCTGTTTCCTTAATACCATCCCTCTAGTTCTCCTGGGTTGACTGATTTACTGTCAGAACAACCCTAAGAATAGTTTTATTGGGAATTCTGGCCAAATTGCAATCTGATAAGACCCCTGAACGAACTTGAGAGCTGTCTTGGATCCTGATATGACACTGCACTGCAGTTCACTTGGCACATTGCTTGCACTGATTTTCAGGAGGAAGTCCAGCAGCTGGACCCATCTACATCTTTGGTGGGGAACATTTTCTAGAAGTAACAGAACTCTTGAGAAATATTCACACTTTGTTAGTTAGTGATTTGGTTTTTCATTTATGCCATTAGATAAAGTGCTAAAACCAGTGTGAGATTTGCACTGACAAGTGTTTTTCTTGACAAGAGAACTGTTTTGCAGCTTGTTTTATTTCCTATATCACCTCTGTGTGAGTGAAATTTCATTACCAGCTAGAAGAAATGAAACAGACATACTGATTAAAACACATTGTGCAGGTAAAAGCGCACTAAAGTAAAGTTGCAAGAACATTAATGTGGAGAGGAAACATTATCACCCAGTTCACTCTGATGTTTGAGTGTTCACTGCAGAGATGCTGCATGCCTACAGAACTCCTAATACTGCCTGGAGCTGAATTTATATTTTAAATGGCTGTGGTATCAACATCTTGAACTACACAATTAGATTACATACTCAGCAGCAGTAAGGACAAAATTAAAGTGTTGCTGCAGGTGACTATATCTACTTCAACAATAGGAGCAGAATGTTCCTGTTGTTAAAAGCCTTTGCAAATGTATCTTCATGTAACATGTATGTTCTTGGATGCCAATATTTAAGTTGTACTTATGCAGTTTTGAAAGATCCTTTCAGTTCAGTGTGTTTGAGCAATCTGTTCTCAGCTCTGCCTCACAGATTTTGGTCAGAATATGAGTTAGGGGAAAACTCTCAGCATCATTTATTCTTAGCCAAAAATCTACAAATTTTTCTTGTCTACACCTGCCACATCCAAATGCAAATATTTATTTTATACTATACCCTTTTCTTGTTGCATGGGAACTGGGACCTAATCAGTGGATGAACAGAGTTGCTGGTTCTGTCAGATTTTTCACAACACTTCTTTGATAGGTATAGATTTGTCAGATTATTTCAAATTGTTTAAATTTTAAATGTATGCATTTTAATGAGTTAGTATTGTTACACCATTTATTAAGATCATATGCCATCATCTGTAGCCAGTTAATATATTTTGAAGTAAAATCGAAAGACTGAAGATTCATGAAAAAATTGGATTTTATTATTGTTCTGCAGATAACATTGCAAAAGAAAATAATTGGAAGTCTTAAGTTTAGTACTTTAGAAAGATAAAAGACAGAACATAGGCTCTGATAAACATTTCTATGTGAGAAAAAATGTATAGGAGAATTATATACTGAAATATTTTTTATATACTTTAACATTTTGCTATATGGTCTATTTTGGCTTATAGTGTAGTTAATACATAATATTTTATATATACTAAAATAAATAGCATACATTTAGTATATAGTAAAATATAAAAGCATTTCATGTACTTAAATAATTTTATATTTTTCTATGATATATTAATATATTTTTCTCAGTTTCTAATGTCATATGCACCAGGTAGCAATTCTTACTGCATGAACCCTATACAAATTAAACAAAGTGGAATAGTAAATTTATCTGCAAATAAATTTATCATATGAAATTCAATACTTTTATTGTTGACATGAATTATTTGTATCATATATTATGTAATACAAAGGTGTATTTTTATAATGCATATTAATTATAAATATTACAATGATAATAAGGGCACTAGTAAGAGCTGCTAACATTGAGGGTAGCAGAAGATGTCTGCAAGTACTTGTGTGTAAAGACGACTTTCTTTTGTACCTTATTCTGGGAAGAAAGTTGTTAAAGATACCTTTTGACTTATTTTGATATTGCTTGCATATTAAAAATGGGTCTAAATTACGTCTTTAAGAAGAGTGAATCAAAAGTAAAGGAAAACTGCACAATGACTTCTCAAAAAACTTTTTAAAATTCATCCTTAAGATACACCCATTTTACCTGGATTTCAGATTGGAGTCTCCAGGAACAGCTACCAGAGTGTGAACAGGAAACCAAAAGTGTCATTATGATATAGTTTTAATCCTCACAGAAGGAGGATCTGCTTGTATTTCAGGATTGGCTAGGTAGACAGAGATTTATTCCCAGCTCTGCCTTAAAATTGTTATGTAATCTAAAATATTCTGTGGGGGCCAGGTTTTTATCAGCAGACTTTATTGCATATGAATACTTAACACTGGAGACACTCAAAACTAAAATTAATCTAAAATACTGGGTTTTACCTCTTAGTTTCCTCATGTGTAAAAAGAAGTCTATAGATACCATAGAAATGCAAATCCTCTGTTTATTCTTTTTGATTGAACATCAGATTTAACCACAGTGTGGGGATTTGAATTCTGAAGACCACTGCTAGCCAAGGTTTGTTTTTCTTTCAGGATTTATCCCTTCATCATTTGATGGTCTTTTTCCTTCTGACCTCATTTCTTTTACAGTGGGGAATTTTGCCCAAGAGGGAAAGGGCCAAGCCATAGGAGCAATTTAAAAATCTTTGTGCCTCTCCATTTTTCATGCGCATCCATCCTTCAAGAACACTTACAGAGGCCATAAAAAGTTTTGAAAGCATAAATTTTATTGTTTCCTTTGTACAGATGTTTTGCATTTAAGTAGTACATTTTGTATTTTTTCTATATGGATCAGATGTACTGCACTCTTACATGTGAGTGTGTAACATATAAAACTAGATCTAGCACTTAATCGCAAATGTTTGGTGCAAACTTTACACTGTTTGTCAACGCGTTGTTAAACCTACTGCACCTATGGATATCAAATCATCAGCCCTGAGTCTTCGTACAGAGCATCTAAAAAACTGCCCACATGTCAGAGTAAAGACTGGGCAGGCAGAATGAAAGGGAAGTGAGGCATAAGGTAAGAGTAGCAAGTTGCAAAGCACTGGGTCTTGCCTCAGCTGTTTACATAGATCAAATTTACTCTTTCATGTATAACAGTCTAAGAGAACTACGTGGAAATAAAAATAATCTGGACTTTGTGGAGAATGGAACTTTATGAACGAGTCCAGAGGAGGTCAAGTCAATTAGAGGGCAGCAGCAGCTTTCCTACAAGAAAAGGCTAAGAGAATTGGTATTGTTCAGACTGGAACGGAAAAGGCTTTAGGGCGGCCTGATTGCAGCTTTACAGTAACTGAGGGAGCCTCCAGGAAAGATGCAGAAAAACTATTTACAAGGGTATGGTAACCCTTAAAAACTATTTACAAGAGGTCATGGCTACAAATTGAAAGGCAGTAGGTTTAGATTAGATACTAGAAAAAAATTCCTAATTTTTTCCACTCTGTGAGTGGCAAGGCACTGGAACAGTTTGGCCAAAGAATTTGGGGATCTCCATCACTGGAAGAGTTCAAGACCAGGTTGGATGGAGCTCTGAGCAATCTGGTGTAGTGGAAGGTGTCCTTGCCTAGGGCAGTGGGGTTAGAACAAGATGATTTTTAAGGACCCAAGCCATTCTATGATTCTGTGATATCTTATGATATATTCTGTTTTCCCTAAGATACATTAACACGAGTTACCTAGAGTATTGTGTCAGTTGAAGCTAACACAATAGACCTAACAACTTTCCTTGCAATGTTAAAAGCCCTTCAGATACAGCTGAAAAAAAAAAAGGAAAGAAAAAGAAAAAGTGAGGTGTGATTTCTCCATTTTTCCTGGTCTGGAGTTCATTGGATAAAAGGTCACTGCTGTACCTTCCTGTCAGTGGCAAAATCCAGACTATCATTTATCATCAGAAATTCACTGACACAGCCATAAACAGCAGGCAGGATACCACAATGTTTGTGTCATAGTTGCATGCCACTCAAAAGCCCATTCAATGGAACAGAACAAGGTTTGCTCTAAGCCTCAGCTGGAGAAATTCAGTCACTACAGTTGGAGAGCACCCTTTTGGATTTGGGAAGTCCATTCTAGCCTGCTTCTCTGAAGGCTAAATCTTCATTAAACCTTTTTAGTTCATTACTAGTGGAACTCCTCAATGACAAGTCTTGAAAGCTGGAAGATTTTTCATTTTACCTTGATAGAAGGCACATTTTTGTAAATTGAAACAGACAGCAATAGGATCTTTGAAACAGAAACATAGCCAGTATGCATTGCGTGTGTCCCCTGATATGAAACCCTGAGCTGCCTTCTCCTCTGGTGGGAGACCAGGTGAAAACCAACATTTTGTTAGGGCATAGATTATTCTTCTTAAGGAGTAAAAATGCCATATGTAACACAGCTGGTAATTATCTGTGAAGTATATGTTACTGTTTATGTTATTTCATACAAACAAAATTTGGACCAGAAAATTAAAAAAAAAAAAGAAGACATTATATTTTTCTAATATTTGAAGGTTTTTATTGTTTGTGCAAACTATTTAGATACTATCCGTAATACTCTCCAAAAAACCAAAATGATGTGTGAGCAAATGAAGTAGTTTCTGCAGGTGTCAAAGAACTCAGTTATTTATTTTCACCATTTTTCTTGTAATTTCCTAATGATTAGCTTTTTTGCACTTTTCTGAAGGATGTGAAATAAAGGTGTGAGAAAATTTACTCCAGTTTGCCAAATTTTATATTTGGCACATTATTTGGAATTTATTTTCCAATTACACTGAAGACATATTTGTCCTCCGTTTTGATGACTAACACAAAATAGAAAAGAAAATCAGTATGAAAGAAAAACATAGCTCTAATGTCACAATATATGGATTACTTTTTCAAGATTCCATTTCTCAAGTAATTCAAGAGGGGCATGTGTAACTTAGATCATTATGTTTTTCTAACTTAATTTAAATAAGCAATTATTAGGTTTTCTGAACTATTCATGGCTCTTGTTTCCAGATAATTAATTGTCACACACAGTTCAGATTCCTTTTATGCAAAATGTGTATGCTTAACCAGGAGTGCCTTAGGACATTTCCCAGATGAATACAAGGTTTTCATGCTTACATTTATCATTGATAAGTAAGTTGTGGAGGCACATGCTGTGAATGAGAGAATTAGGTATGTCTGTATAGGATCAGATAATACAGATATTTGTATCTGACGATAAAGCAGCCTGACAACAATTATTCATGCAGTACAAATATCGATAAGGCTAGACACTTTCAAAAATATTTAACTAGAAATTCTTGGCAGAAATTGTCCTTAAGGGAAGAAAAAGCAAAACAACACCAAATCTTTCAAATAATTCTCTCTTAGTAGCATATGGGTTTTGAGTGGTGCTTGAGGGAAACAGAGACAATAATGAAGTTACAGATTTCATTATTATGATTGTTTGTCCCTTTAAGAAAAGAAAATAAAAAATAGTTGAGTCCTTTTTCCTTGGGTCCTGAACTTCTCACTGAGAGATGAGAAAGCTGAGGTTACTCAAAAATATGAGTCATTTAAGTGTAGGTGAAGGAGAAATAAGAAAAGAGTTATAACAATGGCACTGAAACACTTTTAGTTTGTTCTGTAATTTCCAGAGGGTGCAATTTGCCACTTCAGTTCTAAGCTGGTATAATTGAAATGGATAAAATCTTATTGGTAAAAATAGCAATGACTGTATTGTCAATTGTATGCAGTCTTCTTAAAACTTCTTCAACTGTGAAAGTGCTCTTTCAGAAAACTGTGCCTTATGTTGTCTATTTCATTTGAAAATATGTTGGACAAGAAAGAAAACACTTACTGAAATTAAAACAGGATTTCTGTCTTCAGGGCCTCTTGAAAAAAAAGTGAGGAAGGCTTTCCATTACTCTATGTCTCATGTAAAAACATGCCAAGTTAGGCAGTGCTGGTAATTTGGCAGCTGTGTGTCACTTGATACTCACTGTACCTGAATGTTACATTTGAAATTCAAATTCAATTTTAAATTTGAGGGGAAGTTAATGAATGTCTGTAATATTGATTTTATATATCATTAATGCATCTTTAAAAATTATTGAAGATACAAAGTAGTGAAAACTGATAGAACTGTTAGAAGGTGACATAGATCACATACATTTTTGTACAGAAATAGAACACAAAACGTACAATTATTTGGTATTAAAGCATAAGATATACACAGTGGGTTGCCTTGTTTTTGACAATTTTTTACATTCTTTTGCTATTATGTAAACCTTAATGTTCAGCATCAAAAAACCCAAAAAAACCCAAACAGCTAAACTGGATAAAATTAAAAGGACTACTGCAGCACACTTGGGTGAACTTTAAATTAATTTAGAGCTGTGTTCTAAAGCCTTTGCACTGAAAACCTCAAAGAGATTTGAGGTTTTGCATTAGATTGGATGTCCAGACCCCGATGTGATAATAAAATGTTACTTTCATAGACAGCTGTAGGAAATCAGTCCCACATCCATGAGACATGCCATGAGGCATGAGGAGCATGGCATGATGTCATGCTGAGAAGGTGACAAGTTATCAGGTGGAGGCTGGATGACCTTTATCACAGCAATCAACCAGGGAAAAGAGGGAATCATGATAATGTGTGGCGATTCTCTTCAGTCCTTATGCAAGACCCTCAGTCTGTAAATCTGTTACACTCTATATACCTCTTTTACATAAAAATTTGCTTTCTCCATGACCTTTATGATGGCAATAACAAAATACAGGACTAGAGTCACTTCTCCACTTCTCCCAAAAGTATAGATTGACATCTAAAATTCTCAGTGGTAGAGAATGAGAATACAGCTACTTTGCAGAAAAAAATGATGGATTTGCTTTTCTCTCCTCCACAAACCAGGGGTGTCTGTTTGGTAAGATTTGTATCTCCACGTTGAGGTATACCTGGGAACACCTTTGTATAGCACAATACATTTATATTTTGCAGGTCTAGTGAATTTATTACCAGCAGTATAAAAGAATCTATAACCTGCTGCTCGAAAAAACTGAACTGCTGGTAAATCTATGTTTGAGAAAGTTCTTGCTGAAGTCAACCAGACATAGTATTGCAATGGTTAACTACAGTATTGGCAAATTTGAGATCAGATCATGTGTGAGACCAATCTAATAATGTAATGCACACTACTGCTGCACCTGGGACTGCAACCAAAATTACAGTGCCAAGTTGGTTAAAATCAGGAATTAAGCCTAGTCACATCCAGCTCCTTTGATTCTGAGGCCCATGTGTAAAGCAAGGTTTTGGAGGGTTTTTTCTGCCAAACTGTGGTACTCTTAACATGACAGTAGCCACACAGAATATTGCACTAGGTCTTATATCCCAGATTCTAAAGTAAGGAGGACTATGATTTTCATTGTTAACTTTCATATACAGTCTGTAGTCAGCTCCATCTTGCCAGTCATAAGAGGATCTGAATTAACTGACTGCAGTACACTGGGCTGCTTTTCCAAGACAACATTCCTGCAGAGACCATACATTTCTGATAGATTATATTTTCTAGATGTTCCTTACTAAGAGTGTCAGCAAATTCTACTCTGTTCTTGATCTAGGAACAATGAATAATGATCATTGAACATGTTGCCTGATGAAAATGCATCTCCACACAGCAGCAGCTCATTAGGAGAATATATGCACATGTAATGCTTTTTCATCTATATGTTAATATAAGTCTAATTGTTACAATGGTATACTGTAAGATTTCTTCAATTTGCTAGATTTTCTTCAGATGACAGCTACATCTTCTCTTTAATCTTCACTGGAAAGCCAGCAAACATGACAGAACAATAAAAAAGACAGCTTATTTTATGGGCATACCGTTTAAGAGGTTTGGAGGCCTCCATATTCTAATCGTAGATATTTTACTTGGCAATATTTGTAATTAGCACAGCCTTGCCATGAGTATGAACAGCAGCATTAACCTATGTGCCATCTAAAAGAAGTAGGAGTCATTATCCATAGGTTTAAATTCCCTTTATGATGATTCTGGTAGATAAGAAAGAAAGTATATAGAGGCAGTTGTGTGAAATCATGGATAAGAATATATTTTTAGTGTTGTGTTGTTCAGAATGAAGACAAGACTTCATGGAGAATTCACTGCATCCTTCCAGTTCCTAAAGGGGGCTTATAAACAGGAGAGAAAGGGACATTTTATACTGGGAGAGAGTGACAAGAAAAGGGTGACAGTTTTAAATTGAAAGCAGGTAGATTTAGAATAGGTGTTGGTAAGAAATTCTTTACTGTGAGGATGGTGAGGCACTGGAACAGGCTGCTCAGAGAAGCTGTGGATACTCCACCCCTGGAGTTGTTCAAGGGCAGGTTGAATGAAGCTCTGAGCAACATGGTTTAGTGAAAGGTGTCCCTGGCCATGGCAAGGGAGTGATGTAAGATGATCTTTAGGATCCCTTCCAACTGAAATAATTCTATGATTTTATGATTTAGTTTCTGCTACTAGAAGTGTTATAGTCAAAACACTAGAAATGTTTATGTGTGAAAGTAACAGAGATTGCCTGAGTATTAATGACTGTATAGCACAATTTTATACTGCAGATTTCATACCTTGAACTCCAAGCAGAAAATTGTGCACTTATTTTCAAAACTTCATATCCCAACCTAGGGAAAGCATGGTTCATACATGTGCATATACTTTGCCATTTAAAACATACAGTTAATTTCAGTGCTCTTGCACTTTCTCTGTCAGATTAACATTTTCCTATCTGGGAAGAGATGCATGGTCACACTGCAAATATGTTTCTGTACATATTGAAGCGTATGGCTAGTATTATGCAATATAAAGACAAGGAAAATGAATACATTCATACATTAACTTCTATTTCTTTGCAAGATTTCTTGGCTTCTCTGACCTGATGTGCCTCCACCAGAGAAAAAAGCTAGAGTTGACTTGTTCAATTAATGTGTCAATATTACAGACTTCAAACCCATAAAAGTCTAGTGAGCTACTCTGAGTTATTTTTGTCCTCATATCCTGTCACAATGCTCTCAAAATCAGGAATGAAAGAGTCATTTTACTTTTTGCCTCTGCAATAAACCAAAAATGTTATCTCCCATTTATTCAGGGACAAGTCAGTGCAATCTCTGTTTTGTGGGGAAAAAAAAAAGAAAAAAAGGAACAAATGCAAGGGTAATGTTCTAATGGATGCATAATAAAGATAAAGTTGTGGAAAGAATGTATCATGTTGAGGACTGTACAGAAAAAAATAAGAAAGCTGCTGCATAATGTATCTGCTGAATCTCCTATGAGCCAAAGCTTTGGATTTCACTGGATTTTATCACTGAATTCCAACAATGATAAATGGTTTGCTTCATTTACTTTTGTTGTTAAGTAAGGTGATCTTCATTTCTAAAGATGATTCATAATAATTTTTCTATGGCCTGTTTTGATTTTGGCCTTGACAGTACATGGACTTACACTTAAAATAGGACTAACTTCTCATCCAGTCATTTTCTGTTCAAATCCTCCTTTATACTATAATGAAAGACTAGAGGTCAAAATCCACTTTACTGTCTCTGTAATCACCTGCTCCTATGTTTTCCAAAGGTGGAAAGCATAATGACCTGCAAATGCACCAGTTGCAAAACCCAAGTCCAACTGCTGCCATGGTTCTGGTCAGCTGTCAGTTCAGCCTGGCTGGGCCCCAGATGGCTCCCAGAGGGACATTGACACAGTGTAGGCCCTCTGAGGAGGAGGCTGTGACTCCTTCCATGATGAGAGGGAGAAGGGAATATGCAGTTGATTTATTACCAACTTTCAGAATTATTTCAATCAGCACACTCAGCATCCCACTCCTCCAAATTTGTATGATCTTTTCATACCAACTTGAGCTTTCTCAAGAGTACCCTGACTCAATTCTCTTTTACTGGTATTTTCTCCTTCTGCCTTGTGCACATGCTTGAGACATCCCTTAGCTCTTGTGAAATGTAATCTATTAATTTATTTCTAAAGAAATATGTTTGGGGAATTTTTAGGGGTTTCTTTTGTGGTTTTTTTGGGTTTTTTGTGGGGTTTTTTGTGTGGTTTTTTTGGTTGGTTGATTTGGCTTGTTTGGGGATATTTTAGTTGTGGATGTTTGGTTTCAGTTTTACTCATGAAAACATTATTATCAATAATTTTTATTTGCTCTGCTTTGTTCATTTGAGCTATTTTTTATCAGTTTCCATTATTAGAAGAAAATACTGACACTTTTGAACAGGTTATATGGGACTATGAACATGACCATGTTTTCATTTTCCTAGTAACACCAAACAGGTAAAGCCACCTATAAGAATAAAACAAACTTTTTAGGTAGCTCTTGATTTTCAACAAAGCATCTTTAGAAAAGTAAATATGCATGTTTTCATGACCTGGTTGTAAGCTTTCCATTTGAAGCTATAATGAGAAGCAATGTTTATTGGTTCTCAAGGTTCTTTTGTCCAACACAGAGGAAAACCTAAACTTCATGTCTATAAGAAAATTCAAGAGCCTCTCTGTTTCTTTTCCCCAAGAAACTTAATTTATAATTTGACAGAAGGTTTCTCAGACTTTGCATCTTCTATGGAAGTGTCACAGAGTAGCACAGAGATTAGTATCCTCTCCTTACTCTATCAGAGGGCTAAACTTGGCAATTAGACACTATATTCACAAACCTTGTTTCAGGAAGGAGTTCAAAGTAAACTCAAAATTATATTTGGATCTTTTAAAAAAAGTTCCCCAGCCCTTCACATAAGACCATATAAGCTACTAAGAGCTAAGAGGAAATTTTATCTCATGTATTAACATGAAAAAAAATACAAAGA
The DNA here is from genome assembly GCF_015832195.1 of Motacilla alba alba. Lineage (NCBI taxonomy): Eukaryota > Metazoa > Chordata > Aves > Passeriformes > Motacillidae > Motacilla > Motacilla alba. Next base: position 47,937,552 of record NC_052046.1, read on the forward strand.
AAAAACCAAGCTATTGTTAGTTTCTGGCACAAAGAACACTAACAAGAATCCTACAAGTAGTACTATGCATCTTATTCCTAAATGATTTTTAAAAGGGGATGTAGTTAATATGACAATCAAAAATTATCTATCAGTGTAAAAATTAAAACCATCCAACAAAAATTACAAAACAATTTTGCCCTCTCAAAAAACTAGTCAAGAAAGCATTATAAGAAATTAAATACAGCTAAATACACAAAGTGATGAACTAGCTCAATCCTCAGTTTAGGTGCACAATGATAACCTTAGAGATATTCTATGCATAAAAAAGACATTAGAAATTTTTACAATATAATAGCTATGAGACCATACATGCAGCTAAATTCCTATGTATTACTCTATAAAGTTTCAGCCTAATTCTTGAATACTGTTCACAGTTCAGAGTCATGATACACAAGTAAGCAGCAGAGCAACTCAACTCCTTTTATTATGGTCTGAAAACAATTGAATCAATTTATATAACAAAAATTCACCATGGACTATGAACACAGAAGTTATAACTAGCAAAAAACTTTTTCAGCCCTTAAGCTAATAGGTTGTAATGGTTTGCATCCAGACAACATTTTTTGACTTCTCAAAGGTTAGCATCTGCTGGAAACAGCCAGTATCTTGTGCTGAAGCCCAGAACCATTCCCAAACATGTTCTGGGAAAGCATTCATTGATACAAATTATATTATGCCTATGGACATCTTTTGTCTTCAATCATCAGAATAAGTTCTCAGACTTGTACCTTAGCCATGTCCAGTTGACTAGCACAAAAAAGTAGGTAGGCATCTGTTACAGGCTTCTGACACAGATGGGATATTCAGCTAAATAAATCATTGCTCCAAAATAGTCTGATTATTTTACTTTTAAAAGTTTTCAGCAGTGCTGAAAAGAAGAATCTTCTTTGGGGTCTATACATACATTATTACCATTTATGAGAGAAGATTAGAAGCCTGGAGCATAGCCAACCACAGCATGGGCTACATCAAAAGAAGTGTGACCAAGCAGTTCAAGGGAGGTGATTCTCCCTCAGTTGCTCTCATGAGATCCCAGATACAGTTCTCTGCCCAGGTCTGGAGTTCTCAGTGCAGGAAAGACATACTCCTGTTTGAGCTGGTTCAGAGGAGAGCCAAAAAAATATTAGAGGGATGGAATGTCTCTCCTATGAGGCAAGGATGAGAGAACTGGGGCTGTTTGGTCTGGAGAAGAGAAGGCACCAGGGAGACCTCCTTGTAGCCTTTCAATACTTAATGGGGTTTATAAGGAAAAACAGCCACAGACTTTTTAGTGGAGCCTACTGTGATAGTATGAAGGTCAATGGTTTTTTAAATTAAAAGAAAGTATATTCAGACTAAATGCAAGTGTGAGGAGCCAGTTTAGTTTTGTTATGCCTCAACAAAGGTTGTCAGAGGCATGTGGGGGAGGGATTGCACATGTGCCATGTCCAGGAGGCAGCTAGGAGAAGATGGAGGAAAGCCTTGTCTCTGGGGGGACTTCACCTAGCAAGCAGTTCATGTCTCACATGAGACAGGCAGTCATCAGGGGAACACTGAAGATGCTGTACCCCAGAGACATTCTCTAGTCAGATGGCAAAGGGTCTCTGCCAATGGAATGCACTGGGACATTCGATTGGGCCAACAGTCTCATTCAGAAGGCAGAGTTTGGGATGAGCCGGGGTCATAAAAAGTAACTGTATCATACCCCTTGGGGAGCTCTTTAGAATTGTTCCTTTTCACTCTTTGGGGGCTCTTCAAACTTGCTTTTGGAGTCCTGCCTTTTGGCGCTCCTGCCCTTGCTCGCTCTTGCTCACCCTCACATCTGTCCTGCCTCCCCGTGTCCCTGAGCAGCACCCAGCCTGCTTCATCTCTGTGTCCCTGCCTGAGCCACGTGCATCCACCCCTGTTTGCCTCTGACTCTGCCCACTACCATGATCCTCGTTGTGACCCTGTCCAGCCTCCTGGCCTCCTGCTCAATCCCCTTCCCCTCATGTCCAGCCGCCGCAGGAGCTGTGCCCAGGCCGGCAGCGTGCACAGCTCCACCTCCGGACATCAAGGGCACTCCCCAACCTCTGGTGACAATGACCTCCTTTCCCTCTGTCTTCTTTCTCCCTCTCTCTCCCATTTTTCTTCCTTTTGCTCTGTCTTCTCTAGCCCTCTTTAATTGAGTAAATCCTTTTTTATTTTGCTCTTCTGTTACCAAGAAATGGTTCTCAAATGCAATTTTTGCCTTGTTTGGCTTAATTTAATTCCCTACCATCCATTATTAAAAGAACCCTTCACTGTTCCCCACATTGGAACACAAGAACAAGGAAAAAAATTATGATGGTGGTGTTGTAACTCTGGAAGAGAGCTGCCTAGAAAGGCAGGAGGTATCCCTGTAAACATTTAAAGTCAGGTTGTATGGAGCTCTGAACAACATGATCTAGTTGAAGATGTCTCTGCTTATAGCAGGGTGGTTGGACTAGATGACATTTAAAGGTCCCTTCTAACCCAAACTATTCTGATTCTATAACTCCTTCTCCTTTAGGAATTTATAGTTCTGATGTACTTCTATATATGTCTTGGGTCAGCCACTGATGCCTTCTTAGGAGACACATTGCTGTAAAGGAAAAATCACCTCTATAAGGAAGGACATGATGTAATCTGTAAGCTAAATGCGTGCCTGCAAACAGATCTTTCTCCTAGAATTTAGTTTCACAGTTTAAGAATAGATTGTCCACAATTATCTCTTGATTTTTTTCCCCTTTAATTGCTCATTTACTCAGGATACAAAATCTCCTCTCTTAGAGGAGCTGATATGATGAATGACCGTTAAAATAATACTAGATACATTGTATCTGTACCACTTCAATGTATCTGAAAACTTCAATGCTTTTTGTGTCTGCTTCACCATGTGAAAGATCCAGCAATATCTCTTTCAGAAAATACGGTAATATTGTGATTTATCTTACTCCTTCCTTCCTTCCCTTCTAGTTCTCCAAGAACACAGGCTAATATTGTAGTTTGCTACTGACAAAAAATCACTTCCTTCAGATGCTCTCAAATTGCATTGATGGAGGCATCAGAGTGGATATCAAAGGCAGAATGTTTTACAAAGTTATCTTGCCAAAGATGAAAAATCTTACAACTGCTTTATTCATGAATTCTCAAGACCATAAGTCTAAAAACTAGAACAGCAGCAAGAAGAGACTACGTTGAAAAACAGGAAGACTGAGCAAAGGTAAGACTTGCTTATCACTATTCTTTATGATCAAAATATGCTAAATTTTTTTGTTGAATTTAATAGACTGAATTTTAAGAGATTGAAGTCTCTGCTTCTGTGAATAACTTGAGAGGTTGTCAGTCTGCTTAGCAAAAATGTTTTTCTCTTTATTAACTCAGAAAAAAACATTTTTACAAGTCCTCTGTGCTAATTCATGGGATTTTTATGATTATAGGAAAACCAGATTATCGGTAAGGTAGGATCATACAGGGAGAAATGTGGAAGGTTTTTATTGAAATATTAGGCTTTGTCACAAGACTCAGAAATATAAAAAAATCTACAAGTGGCAATTAAGAAATAAAGAAGGAAAGAAATATTAACCCAAAAGTTGCCATAAAAATGACCTATAAAGCATCAAGAAATAGATTAAAAGAATCTGTGATTCAAAAAATTTAACAAAATACATTCTCATTTTTAAATTTCAGGGAGTAAAATGTGGAAATAAGAAAAATTAATTTAGTTCTTACATGAAGCAATCATGGTATTTCTCTACCCTATCCTTCTTGGTGCACCTAATTTTATCACCTGTATCTGGCTCAAAGTCTGTATCATCTATATCATCTGCAGCTGGCTCAAAGTCTTACACCTAACTTTCATATACGGAAAAGGTTGTGAAGCTGTAGATGTTCCATGTCAATTGTTATTTTTTCAATTTGTAATTAATATGGTAATTGATTCCAAATTAGTTAATCTGTTTATGTTTTTTCTCAGACTGAGTAAAAGAATTTTTGGTCCCAACTTCCATTGCATTTAGGCATTTATCTGTAGAAAGTGGCTTAAACCATAGTAGAAAACTAAAAATACATACCTGCCTTCTGGTCCAGTAACATCTGTACACTCTGTTATTTCTCCTTTTTTTGTGTATGTGAATTTAGAGACAAACATGCATAGCTGACACCAAAAGCTTTGAATGTTCCAAGCTAGCAACAGAAGAGTGGCAAAGAACTCCTAAACTTCTGAAGATCTCAAAAAAGCCCACTGCTTTCTCATCAGTATTTTTACTTAACACCTTTTTAGTTGGAATATCTAAGCTGATTGCAAGTTTCATATACCTTTACTAAACAGCAAAGCTGTCCTAGGAGAACTCTAAACCAAGCCATCCATTTCCAATACTGTAACATATCTTCCTCTCTTTGAGGCTGACTTGCGAAACAGGTAACTCATGTGAGCCAAGTAAAAAATGCTCTTGGGAAAAGAAGGGGTTGATTTAGAGGCTTGCTGCTCCTTAGCTCCTGAAGTGCTGCTGCCCTTCTACTGCCCTACCCTCTGTAAGGTTCTTTATATGAGTTCCCTTAAATAACGGTGCTGCTTGTCCGACTAAAAGAAACGAATACACTGCCTGATGTAACAGACAATGAATGTGGCAGGTAAGGGAAAAAAAGAAGAGCGAGAGGAATTTTTTTATCAGCCTAAAAATCAACAAGCTGATTCAGCTGTATGATACACCAGAAGAAGAAGCTTAGATGAATCAGTTTGGGCATACCAGTTTGCATTTTATTTCCATCTAGAATAGTAAGCACAAACCTTGTGCCTGCTATTCTAAATCAAATTCTTGCTACGTCTAGACCTTTCCCTTTAGTATTAAGACCTCCTTACCAAGACCCTGTATGTCAAGGACTAAATAGCAGAGTGATCTCCTCAAGACAGCTGCCTATGCATTCTGAAGCAGTCTTTTGTACACACTGTTAGTCTACTTTTAAATATCTTCTAGGAGACAAAATATTATGGTTACAAAATAATATGGTTGAAAAAATGGAATTTTAGAAATTTATCCTTTTTTTACACAATCTGTTGATATGCTTGGACAGAAAGCTTGTGCACTGCTCACAGGCAGCTTTCTTCAGTCAATGAAAATGTTTCAAGATAATCAATGGACAGAATTCAAACATCCAGATGCTATTCCTGCAGCACCTTCTGGACATCAGAATGCATTTAGGCTTCCTCTTTACCAAGACAATTTTTATTTTACACAAATGTCTTTTTTTTCTGTATTTCATTCAATTTTTCACTGTAGTTCTCTTAATTGGTAGGGAATAAAAGTTTTAATATGTTTCAAGCTCATTTGAAGTTGATAAAGTGGCCTTGCCATTCTTGCTTAAGTTAGAAAGACAGTCTGACATGAATGGACAGTTTAAAATGACCAACCCACTGAGGTTTCAATGACAAGAAACCACTTGGATAATCAAGGGAAGTTCATGGTCAGTCTGATGCAGGGTTGATGTATTTTCTTCCTGTTGGTTTTTTTTTGTTTTTTTTTTTTTACTATTAGTGTTAGTTAAAGGTAATAATTTCACTGTGCTTCAACATCAATTGAGAAGATATCCAGATTGTCCAAGAACTGAAGGAAACAGACATTTCCATATTGTTACCTGTGAATCATCTAGGATACTACTGAGATAATGTGTCTGCACACAAAAAAGCGGCCATGACTCAAAAATAGGGGAGTATACTTGCATGTAGTGTAATCTATTTGTGCCTTTATAACTTAATCGAATTCTGCCACAAAACTCTTCAGACTATTGATTTGGTTTTAAGTCCCTTGTTGGAAATCACTCACCAAAATAAAACACAAAAGTATGACCCATTTGTGGCAAGACTCAATTGTTTTGAATTATTTTAAATATTTCTTTGACATGTAAACAACCAGAGCTCAAAAAGCAGGAGAAATACAGATGTTAAAATCAAATGTATTTTGATTGCTTTGTATTTTATTTGCTTCTCAAGTGTTCACTTGAACTTAAGCCTTAAACATTTATAGTATACACTGCACTTTACTGCTTTCATGATCATAGTTATGATCCAGAAAACACATTATATTAAGCACTGTGGTTTTGTCAAAAGAAGTAATTTTCATTCCCACTGTTTGAAGTGGGAAACAGGCAAAAAATCTTCAAAACCTATTTCCAAAATGAATGCCACAAATAAAAAGTATGAATCAGTGGGGGAAGAAAAGATGAGAAAAGGAGGAGCAACTAATTTAAAGGCCACAAGCTTGTTTTAGATTTTAATTGACACCATTACAAGAACTTCAGATGCTATAAATATGAAACAAGCAAATATTTCAATGCTGCAAAGATTATCACTTAAAAATCTACACCTGATATTAATTACTTATGATTTGAAATATTTAGAGGGTGTAGAGGATCATTATTGTATACGAAATAGTGAACTTCATCTAGTTTACTTTCAGTATGGACATTAATGATTTTCATTTATTTAAATATGATTTGTGTCTAATTTGCTGATCAATAAATCCTATATAAATGTCTATAAAACAAAAGTTTAAATCTGTATACACAATTTACATAACTGTGTATTACATAACAATTTTTTTGTTCTTCCTTTGGCTTGCTAATACTTAAGGTGATAGAAACACCACAATTCTTGTATTGAATTCACATTATGCTCTTCAGGAAAATTCACCATTGCAAAACATGGAAGAACTTCACCTCTGTTGAATTTAGAAGAGTACAAGCTAAGTTCAATCCATTATACATAGGGTTCTAAGCAAAGATTTTGACTACCATGTCCATGAGAAAATAGTAAGTTTTTTATTTTGACAGAAATTGCAGTTGTCAGAAAATATACTATTCACGAAATTTTCTAAAATATTTTTCCTCTAATTAATCAACTTCTTGGGTAGGGACCAAAGCTGTAGCAATGAATATTGCTTATTCATAAGCAATAGGGTAGATAAACAAATCTACCAGAGTAGTGAAGAATGCTCCCAAACCTTTTCCAAAGGGAAGGAACCTAAGTCCAACTATACAGCTACCTTAAGTCCATGGATAACAGTATGTATACTCTGGGTAAAAAACAGCAAGAATGGCAGCTTCATACTAAACCCATGAGTCATGAATAACAGAGGAATCATAGAAACTTGGTAGGAAAGCTCACAACTGGAAAGCTCAAACACTTTCAGTGAAATAGGAAAGAAATCAAAGGTGGATTTGCAGTTTATGTAAAAGGGGGAAGGTAAAGGTCCATTACTAAACAGAGAGTGAAACTTCACTAATACTGCTGAATAGAGAAAGATTGTCAGTATCGTCTTTGCCTCTGTCTTTGCTGTTGGACCCTAGATCACAAAAACAAGAGGCTATGATGCATACATTGACACACTGGTGCTGGAAGATGGACTGAGCTGTGATTTCTTGCAAGGACACAACCCACATAAATGTATGTACCCAGACAGAATCTACCACAAGGTGTCAAAAGAAGTGGCTGGCACTGTTTCAAGGCCATTGCCTATAACATTTGATAAGCTCTGAAAATAAAGGGATGTCCCTCATGACCAGAAGAAGGCAAATGTCATGCCTATCTACAAAAAGGACTCAAGGAGCAGGAAATGACTGGCTTACTTCAATATCTGGCAAAGTAATGAAACAAGTCCTCGTATAAATTATTAGAAAACAAATAAACAGGCAATGGGGTAAAGCCAGCATGAGTTTAACAAAATCAGATCATAGCAGACTAACCTGATCACTTCTCTTAACTTAGGGAGAGCAATGGATGTTTCTTGCAAGGACTTCAGCAAAGCATGAAGCAAAGCACTGTTTCCCACTGCCTTCTCCTGGAAAAAAATTGTAAGATACAGATTGGTTGGATGGATGTGAAATGGATAGGAAACAAACTAACAGGCTGCATTCAAAGCATGCTGTTCAAAAGCTTTTAATCAGATGGGAAGTCTGCCCAAAGCCGGCTGTCTCAGGATTTGAGAGAGGGCCCCATGCCCATTCAGTGCTTTCACATTTGGCCTTGACAATGGGATGAAAAGCACTTCTGCCAAGTTTCTGATGACCTGAAACTGGGTGGTTAGGTGGACAAGTGCCCCAGCAGGATGGGAGATAGAATTAATAGGTGCCATGGGTAACCCTCCCCCTCACCAAAAAAAAAATGCATTTTGTATTCCATATCTATCTAACCTGAGAAGCAGGATTTTGCAATCCACAACTGTTGCAGTGAATTTCTCAATACCTGTCTGCAGCACGAACTGCCACCACCAGACCTGCAGAGGTTCACCACTGCCCTAGTTGCTGAGTTCTCTAGTTCTCAAGTTCTCAAGTTTCTGAGTTCTCCAGCCATGAGAGCTCTCCAGCCACCATTGCTGACAGAGCTGCTGCTGCTGGGGGAGAGAGGGACTGTGTGATGTTATATGAAGCAAACAGCTTCGGGGAGGGTTTTGACTGGTTTTGGACTCCAGATTCCTTTTGGTTTGTCCTTGTTCCTTCTTCTTGTTTGAGGGAAAAGGGAGTTTTTGCAATCACAGCAGTTTGGTTGCTGTGTTGTTTTTTTCTTTTTGTTCTCTATGTGTGGTTGGGAGAGGGGGGCTTGCTTGCCATTTTCCTTTGTATCTCAGATGGTGTGGCCATTCAACCATTTTGTTTTATTTTGTTCCTGGGGAGTCCATGAGAATTCAGCATCTTTTTATCAAGTGATTATTAGTGTAATTTTTACCTGTTGTTGTTTCATTTTTTAGTAAACCTTTTTTTTTTTTTCCATTTGTATCTTCTTGCATTCATCTCTCCTTATTTGTGGAAGTGGAATGGTTAAAACTAAATGGGTGGTAATTTATTTTCAAGTTTCTGCCTGTTAAATTGCCTTAAACCAAGACAGAAGGGTAGTAATGAGAAGACTGAGTATCTTGAGTTGAGATAAAGACAGTTTAATTGGACAGAAAAATATGGTAATAATTATGATAAAATAACAAAAATATACAAAACATTGGATGCACAATGCACTTGTTCACCATTTATTAACAGATGTCCAGCCAGTTCCCCTCAGTTTTAATATTAAGCATGATGTTCTGTGGCATGGAGTATCTCTGTGGCCAGTGCAGGTCAGCTCTCCTGCCTGTGTCTCTTCCCAGCTTCTTGTGGCCCTTCAGCCTTCTCACTAGCAGGGAATGAGAAGCTGAAGAGTCCTTGCCTTACACAGGGTAAGCCATACTTAGCAACAACCAAAACATCTGTGTGTCATCATCATTAGTCTCATACTAAATCTGAAATAACATCACGATACCAGTTAGGAAGAAGAAAAACTCTATCCTAGCAAAGATCAGAACAATCAGCAAACATACTTTCCAGAGGGACATAAGTGAGCTGAGAGAGTGAAGCATCAAGAAGAGAATGAAGTTTTAAGGAAGAAAAGTGGGAGGTCCCACACTTGGGATGATAAAGACATGTGGCTGGGGAGCAGCCCTGCTGAAAGTGCTCTGATGGACTAGTCAGTGTACCATTGCAGTAAAGAAGGCAAACACATCTGCAGGGGTATAAATAGCACAGAGACAGAAGTGATAATGCCCAAATACTCAGTGCTTGTCATGCTACACCTGGAATAGTGTCCAGTTTATGGTCCCCACAATTAAAAAAAAGATGCAGACAGCCTGGAGACAGACCAAAGGGGGGTCACAAAGATGACCAACTAGCTGGAGAGACAGCCTTATGAGGAAAGACTATTGGAATGCGGTTTTTGTCCCTGGAGGCTCTGGGGGGACCACTCCAAGTGTTCCAATATTTGATGGGTGGCTACAAAGAGGATGGCTTTTCCTGAGGGGACACATGGGAAAGACAAATGGAAAAGCTTGTAAGTTACACCTTAATCTAAGAAAGAAATTTTTTACAGTGAGAACCTCAATAACTGGAACATCATCTCCAAATATATGGTTAATTGCTATCCCTGCACATTCTCAAGATGTAGTTGAAGTGTGCTAAATAATTTCATCTAGGCTCCGTTTCCCACAATAGGCTGAGTAAGAATGTCTTTTGCAGTCCTTTCCAAACTGGGTTACTTCATGGCTTAAAAGTTCTGTGACCATATTTGGCACAAGACACTACATCCTTAATATGAATATATTGTTATAAGCATGACATAAGATCCTGGACTCAGAGACTTAGACTTCACTGCTGTCAGGACGCTGTGTCATTCATAAATCATCGAGGAAAACAGATTGTTCGTATTTTCTTGTCAGAACTTTTGTAATTTATGAGTACAAGTCTTGTCTAACCCCAAAATAGGAGAATATGAACAAAAAGGGAAAAAAAAGCAAGAGAAATATTTTTTTCAGTCAGAATAAGGGCAGAGGGTTAGGTATCCTGCTTTCAGGTAAATGCACCATTTTTTGTGCACAAGACAACTGCTGTACCAACAGACAGCAGACAAAAATTTCCCACATATTCTATCAAAAATTACATAGTATTGAATTACTAAAGTTATTAGTAAGGGAGATGTTGTCTTTCAGAAACAATTTTATTCCTACTAATTTAGTAATAGATTGGTTATTTAGATGCTGTCATTTATAGACTGGTCAAATTACTGTGATTCAGAAACAGTAATAAAAGATTCCCAGATAAAGCCCCAAAAAAAGAATGTTGTGACCAAGAAACATCTGATCATTTCCAGTAGAGAACTTGCTAATGGAAATTTTAATGGTGTATGCAGTAATGTAGGAACTTCCAACAGCAGACAGTAGCACAGCAGGGGTGTAAAAGCTCAGTTATTTGGAATTTGTGTACCACAGATGGAACAGTGAAATTTCTGTGTTCCATCTTAGCTCCAAAGAAGCCATTTTCCATTTTACTTTTCTGTTCCAACTTAAGTAAGTGTGAGCTATCCACACATTTGCATTAATGAGTTTCTTCTGTTCCACAAAACTTCTGCACATACCAAGCTAGTAAATGGACTCCCTAGGAGTACTATAGAGAGCTTGAAAATCTGCCTTGGTCCCTCTACAGTAACTTGGTATATGCCTAGTGAATAACTATTGTACCTACTTCATCTGTATAATTATTAGATTTTATAATCAGCACAATGAAAAATATTCACATTTCTTTATGCTTATTCCAAAAAAACATTAGAATTTGAGTTCCAAATGACAGGTGAAATAAATCTTTCTTGTCTCAGAAGGACCTTCTTCAATTTTATAGCAACTTTGGTAAGAAAGCAAATCAGCACACAGAGATAGCTGACAATATATGTCCCCCACAAACCTAACAGACTGACTGATAAAGATGAGAAGATAGATATTTTTCATTTTAAAAATAAAAGTATTCATATAATTGCTACACTATTTAAATCCAGATTGATTACTGGTGCCCCCTATAAATGTAGTATTTACTTTATTTTTGAGAGGACTTCATGCCTTTTTTAATTCAGAAAAAAGTATTTTATAATTTAAGCCTATGTGAAGAAAGAGACCCCTCAGTAATGTGGCATCCAAAAAACAGCAGCAACACCAAATCCAGATAATCAAATGTTTTATTTGAAAGCAAAATTACAAAATTCATACTGGAATGAGGGAACTTGAATTCTTTTCCTTATAGAGGTTTTACCAGACACATTTCTAGGTCAAGAGGAAAGGCAGGCAAAAAAAATCAGATTCTGCCTCCTGTTATCTGAAAGCATACATTTATAAGGTTAGGCGCATTAAACAAAAAGTCACTTGTCATCTGCTCTCCTTCAGAGTTTTGCTGGCAAATGTTCCAAGGAAACAATACTGTGGGGAGTTTTCACAGGTGACCCCATCCTTCTGTATTTATTTGGTCATTAGGGAATGCATGCACATGCAGGAGGAGATGTGAATGTAATTTTTTCCCACATATACATGTCACATGAATTTATTTGACTAAGAAATTAATCATATGAAAATTAATTGTTGGGCTGCTTCCAGAAGCCTAGTATTTAAAGCACTGAGTGTTTGCGTTACAAAAGCTTTTATTCTTCATTCCCAGTTGAGGTTCATGACTTTCACAGAAAGATTTCAACTGTACATCTAGGCAGAAGAAATAATTTGGTGAAGCTAGAGAATTTTGTATTATTATCCAGTAGCTCAGAGCAGTTGTATGCAAAAGAAGACTATGTAACAACCAAGAATGTGACATCAGTGTAAAATAAATTTCAAGTTATTATGATTTAATCATCCACTGCAAATATAAAAAATAAATACCAAAACAGCATGCAAGTAATGCCCCTATATGCTTGTTTAATCTGTTTCATTTCATTGTAATTTCATACATAATTAAAATGAAATAGAATTTAAAATTGCATACTGGGCTGAAGCAGACATTCAATGATCCTTTGTCAACATCAATGATTAGTTTTTATGTATTCAAAATTTTAATGTTTCATTATTGTAAATTTAATGGATAAAATGGACTTCAAGGTAAGCTTTCCAGTCCCTCAGCCTAGGCAGCAGCAATCACATATCTACTGAATAAAACAAATCCAAGGTTGTAAAATTCATCCATATGGCAGAAATGACGATAAATCAACAAGAGACTGCAGTGAGTAGCAGCACTGAGGATGATGAAGATGAAAAAGTGACCCTGCCCTTTCTTTTCTCTTTCTTCAAAAACACAGGCAGCACAGAATAAATCTGTTTACAAGACAGTATCCCAGCACTTGTCAAGATGGTGGTATTAACATTGTGACCCACTCTCTGGCTTTGCAGCAGCAGGAGACCAAAACCATTTTTTCTTCTTCTGAAAACAAAGATGATGGTGATGATGATGATGATGATGATGATGATTGCAATTTTTCAGAGTAGAAGAATCTCAAAATCAAGCTGTTGCTCAATATGGGCAAGGAGGCTTCTCCAAATTTTGCCATCAATACTGTATGTCTTACCATCATCTCAAAATGCACATTTGAGACTACTGCATAGAATCAGGACAGGAGGTTGTGAGAAATATCCAGAACAGTGCCACAGACAGGCTTTTACTTTCTGCCTTCCACTCTGGAACCTAATGTTGACCCTCACCAGGCCCCCACTGGATTGGGTCAGACTGATAACAGAAGAGAATGTCACGTTGTCACGTTTAGGGAAGACCAGATTCAGTGCAGTGACTTTCCATCACTTCAGCTGGTGATTTAAACTGTACTAGTAAGAAGAACAGGCCTTTCTGACTGTGTTGCATTTGTAGTCCACTTTTCCAAGACAGTGTTGCACAGAGATTTTCAGTGAAAGTCAGAGATTTCAACTCATCCTTGTGTGACTGCCTAGGTCACATTATTGACTCGTTTATGGGAAAGCAAAAGAACTAGACAGTAAAGTAGAAATAAGGGAATAGTGAAGCTAGTTATGAAATGCAACCACTCTTCTGGTTAGTTCAGCATATTACAGTTATACAGAAATTGCTCTTAATATATTCATTTTACCATAGCACATTTACAGCTTTTTGTTTGGTTGGTTTTGCATTTTTGTAATCAAACACCATGCAGGTTATCTCAGGATGTTTTTAGCTTCTCTTGAGAGTATGAACTTAGTCATGTAAAGCTAAAAAAACCCTTTTTTCAAAGAATAGTTTTCATGAGTTCTTTAACTTGTGGTCTTATCTTCATCAGTTTTTATGACATAAAGGGTATGCATTTACCCCAAAGTAGGAAATTCTCATCAGCACAGATGGAAGACTGAGAAAAAATATCAACAAAAATAATGAAGGCAGCCGAAGAAAAAGGAAGGCAGAGGTCCTAATTGTTTAAGGTTAGTTGCGATAATACAAGTGAACAACTCAAAATCATATATTTTATTTCTTTCAAAATTAAAAAGTACACTTCACTCTTAAACACTCATTAAAGAATTAATAAACTGTGCTGACAGTAGTGCAATATGAAACTGACTTTGGAAGGAGAAACTGGTGAAAATTACTCAGATAGAAGTAAACAAACTTGTAGATGTGACAAGAAGAAAGAAAAGGAAAAAAAGGAAAAATGGAAAAGGGAAAAGGAAAGAGGGAAGAGGGAAAAGGGGGAAAAAGAAAAAGAAAGATAAAAGGGACAAGAGGAAAAAAAAAAAGAGGGAAAATGGAGTGCTGCTTTTGCTATTGGCCAGATTTGTTCTCCAGCTTGGCACTCTAAATAACCTCTATTTAAAGGCAAAAAATAAATTAAAACCACCAAAACTAACTCAAATATGCAAACACTTCAGGAGTTATGTTCAGTAGAAGACAGATTAAAAAGACGCATACTATAGATTTAATAAAAATTTTCCGAAATAAAGCTTCAGCTTGTGTTTTGGGAATCACAACCATGGCAAATTCAAATTCTTAATGATGATATAGAATTTGCAGTACAAAAAGGTACAAAAAGAAAAACTGCTTTTATCAAAGACAGAGAGATGCTTTTAATTCTGTCCACGGTATATGGAGAAAGGGGGCCTGTAGGATGCTGCCCATTTGTAATCTTAGATGTTCAAGATACTTAAATCCTGTCCCAAAACCAAAAGGATATTCAAATATGCAAATAATTTTGTCATAGAAGAAACACAGACAATCTAAACTCAAGTGGGAAAAATTAATGATTTAGCTGTGTGCTAAATCTATTAATTAATGTTTATGTTGACGTGCGGAAAAATATTGAAAGACAAAGCTCAGGAAGAAGGAGTGTTGAGGCTGGCAAACAAAATTATTTCCTTCCTGAAAAGTGGAACAAATATTTCAAATCCTGAAGCACACTAAGTTATACTTGCTGATGATTCTGAATGAATTAAGAATAGTATCTAAGAACATTCAAACTTTTCCTTGAGTCATTTATATTTGAAGTTCAATCTTAGCAGTACATATTTAAGACAAATTTATTTGATTCTACTGAAGTACTTCAATGCCATTTGTAAAGAGTGTTTCTGATTTAAGTGACAAATGGACTTGCAGAGAGATACAAAATGCTGTATCATGTCACACATTTTAATCTCCTTTCCAATTCTTTGATATTTTTTCTATGAGAAGACTACAATGAAATTCCTATCACCTACTTTTATGAAGGAGGCCTCAATCAGGATATGTAAAATTCTGTCATTGTACAGTTTTAACAATGCTTATATGAAAGCAACATTCCCTGCCCCCTTTTTCAATTAAAAAAAACCCTAACGATTCAGTTCTTACACAACACAGCCTTTTCTGTTATTCAACCAAACAATGAGACACATGCAGTCCTCTATAAAGTTTTGATTTACTTTAAGATAGAATAAAAAGTTAGTTAGACTAAAGGAGCAACAATCTTTTTCCTTCTTTTACTCACTAGGTAAGCAAAACTCCAGTTTAATTCTTCATCTTATCAGAGAAAGTTAACTATCTTTTTTCATTTCTGTTGCTGCAGAATTTTAATAATCGAAGACAAATAACAGTTCTCATGTAAATATTTTGATTTTTATTACAATTGCCATCTTCAGGTAAGACCTTAATTCAAACAGCCCTTTTTGTATTTTCAAACATAGAATACTCATATTTGGGGAAAGAAAGAGAAAAGGAGAAAAAAGAGAAAAAGACAAAAATAAAAGAAGAAAAGAAGGATAAAGAAAAGAAGAAAAGAAACGGGGAAGGGAAGGGAAGGGAAGGGAAGGTTGCGGGAAGGGAAGGGAAGGTTGCGGGAAGGGAAGGGAAGGGAAGGGAAGGGAAGGGAAGGGAAGGGAAGGGAAGGGAAGGGAAGGGAAGGGAAGGGAAGGGAAGGGAAGGGAAGGGAAGGGAAGGGAAGGGAAGGGAAGGGAAGGGAAGGAAAAGAGAAAGGAATCTGTTTTCATGTTTTTTTTCTTAGTTCTCATTATCCAACTCTCATTTGATTGATAATAAAACTTAAAACCAAGACTCTTTTGACTGTGACACCAATTCCTGAGTCATCTCTCAGCCCTTATCTCAAACCACAAGACTTTTGTTACATTTTCTTTCCCCTGTTTAGCTAAGAAGTGACAGAGTGGCTTTGATGGGCACCTGGTGGGCAGCCAGGCTCAAGCCACCACAGCTTGCAACAATTCTTTGATACTGGAGGGCTCTCCCTGGAGCTTACAGAGAAGGTGATCTTCTATGATGTGTCTTTATATCATTGAAATCTCCATACTTCTATAAAATTTCTACCTACTTTAGGTAGAAATTCATACCTACTGTCTAGTGAGATAGTTCTGAAAAATGCATGCACATTTTGTCATTATTTGTTCTATGAAAATCAGGCATCAGTGATTTCGGTTTTTTACAGGTCTTCTGTTTTCTACACCTGAAAAGTTAGATAAACCAAATGCAGTGGCTCACAATGTAAAAAATTATGAGATACTTTGCTATAATATTTAGAGCAATTTTCCTTAATTTTTTCCTTTTAATTTTTTCCTTGTGTCCTAAAGGAAAGAATGGATTTTTAGAGCAGACTGCAGAAATTGCTGCACCATATTCCATTTCTATTTATACTCTGTTGAGCTTAAGTAAACTAAACCCCTGATACAGGCTTACCCATCCCTGTGAGAATGGTGATTCTTCTTCAAGCTATCATTTGTTGTTTTTAACCAGCCAACCAAAAGAGCTGTCCTGTTCCACTGCCCCACCACCCTCACAGAAAATAATTTTTTCCTAATAACTAATCTAAATGTACTTTCCCTGCTGTGTTTTCACTACCCATCCCACTCCAGCCCTCTTGTTAGGCCCCTTTTAGGTACTGTAAAGCTGCAGTGAGGTTCCCTGGAGCTCTCTCCTCTCCAGGCTGAACAACTGCAATTCCCTCAGCCTGTCTTCCTAGTACAGGTGCTACAATCTCTGGATACTTTTTGTGGCCCTCCTCTGAGCCCACTCCAATAGGTCCACATATTTTCTGTGCTGGGAGCCTCAGAGTTTGATGCAGTTCTCTAATGCAATTTCACCAAAGCCAGAATCTCCTTTGACCTGCTGATCACAATTATTTTGATGTAGTACAGGATATAATTGTCTGTTCCCAAGGCCAAGTAAATTCTGAAATTCAGATATTTAGACAACTTTTCTTGTTGTTTGATATAGTGCAACATAAGTCTATTTAATGTGTGGGTTTTTATGTATTCTGATCCAAAATTGTTTTGTTTCTTTCAACTGGCTTTAAAAAAAAATCTTACAGTGGTATCACATGCAATATAGTTTTTGAAATTAGGTGATCAGCAAAATGTCTGTTGCCCCAAATATCATTCTTCAGCATTACCTAAATCTGCAGTGAAATTGCTTTGTGTCTAGTTTATCATTCTCATGTCCTGTGCTGAGTGTTGTTTTATTTCATTAGTAAATGCATCTGCTTATGGAGGAAGACATTTTTCATCTCATTGTCTTTAATTCTTTTTTTTTTTAATCATATTTCTGTCTGCTTTAGGTTTAGGTGCTTTATTATACTCCTTACAATGTATTTTACTAGAGATAGTTTTTGTTAACTTTTCATTAAGGAGAAACTACATGATTTTACCCCTCAGACTGAATATTAGGACTCTAATCTCCTGTTTACACTGTAAACCTGAGAGACATTTTTTCCTATGGGGCCCTGTGACAGAGAATGATTAAAGCGATTTCAAACAGAAACTTCTTCAAACAAAGTATTATTTATGCACCCCAAGGGTTCATAACAGATGAAACAAACAAGCAAGAAAAGAAAAAAATGCCTGTGTGCACATCTCATCTTGTCTAACTTTTATGAGGTTTTTAAGTTTCAGCAAATCCAGTCCAACCTAGTTGTCTCAACTTACCTTTTAGCTGAAGATATATCAAGTAACTGGGATCCATTCATTATAATACTCTTGTTGGTATTCCTTTAAAATTTTGCACTTTTTGTTCCCCCCTGATTCTGATTAGAAATAATAAATCTTGCTCCTTTATTGTTTTTCAAATATTGGGATGGAAATAATTCTCTGAATTATAGCTTTGCTGTCATTTTGTCATTGCTCCCTTTTATTCTTGATCTGCTTTGTTGATATGCTTGCTTATTATTTGTTAATCACATTCTTTAACTTCTCACAAATGTGAGGACATTAGCAATCAGACACAATGAACTGCAGTGGGTACTCACATTGTGAATCCTTATACCTTTTTACATATATATATAAAACTAATATGCATAATTAGGTAATTTACATACAGATGGAAATAGCAGAAATCTTTAAATAAGCACAAACAGAAATCTCAAACACAAGTCAAGATGGAGTGTTTTCTTTTCTTTTTTCTTTTTTTTATAGAAAAATAAAATCAGACTTTGTCAGTTAAAGCTATTCATGAATGTATACAGAATTCATCATGTTCCTTGTCAGAAAAAAACCCACTCTATCCAAACTGTCTATTTTTTGAAGAAAAAGTCAGACTGTCAATTTTGCTTTGACATTTTCAGTGCAAAAGGAATTAGAAATGTATTTAGGTTGTGCTTTTTTGTTTGGTTTATATTAAATTAAAAAAAAAAGGCTAAGATTTTACAGTGACCAAATATTTTAATATGGATGGTTTTGCAGTTCTTGATTCTACTGGGAGAGATATTCCTCTAATGCTTTTATTAGCTTAACAGTTTGTTGTATCTTCCAACACCTGCCAAATGGTTCATATCAATTCTCAGATGAAAAAAAGTACAATATTTTGCATCACTTTTCATTAGCTGCTGTAACATTTTCAGAAAATTGATTTCTATCTGCTAAGCCACAGAAAAATTTAGAGCAATGAGAAAATAAATTGCCCTCCAAATCTTTCTTTCTTCCAGCCTATTTTTATCTTTAAAAAAGATTCATTTGTATTTTTCAGTTTGTAATTAATTATTTTTTTAATAATAAGCCAGTACTTGAAAAACATAGAAATCTTGAACTCAATCTTTGCCAATTTCATGAGAAACTCCTGTAAAGGATAAGGGATATTTTGCTAAAACCTTTGAGTATATTTTGAAAACAAAAATTATGATGCATCATTCTGCCGTATATTGTTCAGATATGAAACAACTTAGTTATACAGTTTAATTTTTTTTTTTTTTTTTTTAGTTTAGGTTTAGGTTTTACTGGTTTAGCAATGCAATAAAGGTAATCCCAATGTAAATGATCACTGGTCAGGAAGTAAAGCCTGATATGGAGAACAGAATAAGGGAATGTGTACTGCATACTTTCTTAGGCTTTAACTATTCCAAAGGGTGTGCTTGAACTGTCATAGCTTTTACTATGTGTAGGGGTAAATTTTTTTCCACAGTCAATAAATATTGCAAGACAAATTTTAATGAGCTAGAGCATGTCTTCTCTATCAATCCTACAGCCTATTAAGAACAGTGCCTTGGAATTAAACCTGAGTTATTCTCCTGTGAGCTCATATTTTTTCGTCCTTGTAGTGAATAAAACTTTAATGCAATAGTTCATGTGCTGTAAAATCAAAATAGAGGCAGAATGGGTGACCCTGAAGTTCTACCTGACCATCTCCCTATTTTAGCTATACTTCCTATGTTTATGACATTCATATCTGTCTTTATTGAACTTTATTGCTTTGATGCTTTGACTGTTTCTCTACTAGTCTGCCACCATTAATTTTAAAATTATTTTCGTGGATTTTTTATTTTCTTAAATGTATTTTGTACTTAAGTTTTTTAAAAATTTATATTGATTTTCAAAAGGTTCGGAATTTGTGTTCTAATTTGGTGTCAATGCAATTACAGCCAGCAGTGCCTACCTTTCATTAATTTTAAACAGTTTAACTTCAGTTAAATCAGAAGCCTGTTTGTTTGTTTGTTTGGGTGTTTTGTTTTGTTGTTTTATTTCAATTAGCAGTCTTCTTAGAGCTAGGCAACATTCAATGTGTCATGAGTACAGTGACCTTCCAATATCGGAAGGCAGTCTACAAGAAAGATGGAGAAACTCTACGTAGAAGAGTATGTATTGACAGGACAAGGGGGATTGGGTTCAAACTGTAAAAGTGTACATTTAGTTTAGCCGTTAGGAAAAAAAATCCTTGCTGTGTGCGTGGTGAGGCCCTGGAACAGGTCTCACAGAGAAGTTGTAAATCCCTGAAAGTGTTTAAGGCCAAGTTGGGTGGGGGTGTGAACAGCCTGGTCTATTGGAACCTGGTCTATTGCCTTCTCCATGGCAGAGGAGTTGGACCTAGATGATCTTGGAGGTCCTTTCCAACCCAAACCATCCTATGATTCTGCAATTATAAAGGGAGGAAAGAGTTAGCATTTCTGGGTTGAAGACAGTTTTGTATTTGCTCAAGTTTGTTGTCTGTCTCCAACTTTTTATGATTTCATACAGATTTTTATGAATCTGTTAGAAGGGGACAAGGTCTTAGATCACAATGCGAGCTAAAGAATTAAAGCACAGATATTGCCCAGGGTACTTTTGGCTGAGGTGCAAGCCTTAGAAAAGACAATTGAAAGTAAAGTCTTACAAAAGCATGATCTCAAATTAGAGTCTTTTTCATTTCAAAACACTCCACATTTCACAACTTATCTCTTTTATCACTGAAGCTAGGAAAGGGTAAATGTGTTCCTGAACAAATAGTGAAACTGTTTATAAGCTCTTAAAAGATGTCAAAGAGATGACAAGTAAGTAGCAGCAAATGAAAAAAACCTATTCTACAAGGACTGAGAGTTTGTATAGGATCAAAGGAAGACTGTAAAAGTTAATAAAAAAGAGGAAATTACAAAGAATGACTGAAGAGAAAGTGTGTCCCAGTTTACTTTTTTCCATCTCTCCCTCAATCCCTCCTCTCCTCCATCCCATCATGTTCTCTCTGTAATCTGTGGAAAATGTTCCAGCTTTATATGCTATAAATATCCTAACTTTCATCTATGTCCATATCCACCTATAGGTAGATATAATGTTATTTAACCCAGATGTGTTAAATTTAACACCTTCGGCAGGTGACATATCCTGTTAAATCTCTTTTACACCAAGAATGGCCCAGGAACTCTTGTCTGAATGGTGTTTGTCTCTGAGCTTGGAAGCATATTATGAACATGCCCACCCTGATATTTAATGGCCAGTCAGTGTCGCTGGCTTCTGCAGATTGGTTGCTGCGCTAATTAATGGAATTGCTATTGACCTGAGAAAAACCAAGCGGTTAATGCCATCAGTACCACAGAATGCAGCCTTTAAGCTTTTCTTCTCTAAAACAAAATGAAAAAGTTTTCTTAAAATCTATAAGTTCATTTGCTTTTTCATTGTGAGGGTGTGAACAGCCTGGGTTTCATTTGCTGTCAAGCCTTGCCTATATTTCTGTCTGTCTTCTTTAGAGAGCACATGCTGTACTGTGCAATCTAAAGACGTGTCTGTGGGAAACTGTGAGGAAGAAAGGAAAAGGGCTATGTGTCATAAACAATTAATAAAACAAAGGTTTTATGTTGCTTAAAACCCACGAACTTTGGAGGTTTTCTTTCCTCTGTATAATTTGTTCGCTACAAGCTTATGCAGAATGCCACCTTGTTTTCTGCAAGCCTTCTACTTTGGCCTTTCAGATGAGCATGTATCTCCTGCCAGGTTTTCAAATAAAGTGCAATGGTAGAGAAAGTTTTCAGAAATTATGCACTTTGTATACCAAATAAGTATGTACTGAACTATCATCTTATAGCAGAATGTATGCTATAATTTAGTATTTATAAGGTGTATCTGTTTCTCTAATTCACTATGCCTTGTTCATCACACAGACAACTGAATGAGATAGGTCTCAAACAAAGGAAGTAAGTATATCCATTTGGATTAAACATAGAAAATAATTGGGAAAAAATTAAACATTAAAAGAAAAAATAAAACAATCTGACTCATACTTTGTTTTGATTTGTCATGTTGATTTGCCTTCTTAATAGTTTTGAAAAACCTAAATTGAAGGAGTTGTTATTTTAAAAACAGGCAAGAGTAATTATCTTCTTCTATTGACAAAAAAATTGAATATTTACTAAGCCTATTAAAGCCTTGGACTATATTTTACACCCATTCTGCCTTTACCTTCTGATATGGCTGTCACAGTGTTAAGACAAATATTTCATGGGAGAAAATGAATGTTATTCCCAAATCCAGAGAATTACTCACTTTCATGCACCAAACTCACACAATAAATTTTGGATTTTTTTGCAGAAGTGTCTCAATTTGTCTCTGCCAAGTATCTTATTTCTACACTAAATACAGATGGGATGTTAGTTTGCTAATTCTGCAAATTAATTCTGCATTTGTTTTTACATTTCTTTTCCAGTAACAATTATTTCAATTAATGTTAAAAGAGTTCTTCTATATATGGAAGCTATGGATCTAAAATATAAGAAGCATACAGAAGAATTTCAAGGGATTTATTAGTCACTGAATCACTAACTCAAAGTGATGAAGCAATTACACTGTGACTTGCAGAAAAAAAAAAAGTAACTCTAATGTTTATTGTTGTTATGTTCCTGTAGGAAAAACGTACTTCAGTATTATATATTGATAGTTCTAACTCTTTTGTGACTATTCTTTAGTGTTTACCAAAATTATGAGCAGTTTTATTGCTAAAGCATCCATGCACATACCTGAGTGTATTTTTTTGGTTTTAAATCTATCTAGTCTAAATGTTTAATCATGTCACTACCTTTTACATTTTGAAATATCTTTCAAGTCATAAGTACTACAATAGGTGTGTATTTATGTAACATGAAATACATTTTTTTCTGAATAGGTACTTAGCATATACATTTCTTTAAAAAACTGTTTTCTTATATGTGCAAAGGTTAACAAGAGTAAATCCTGAGGAGAAAAAATGAAAACATGTATGCATTTTAGTTTTCATAGGACACGCTCAATCTATTCATTTTAGTTTGCAGCATTTTGGAGACTTTTCCCATTTAATGGCCAAATTACAAAGTGTGAAGTATCAGCTGGGAAGAAAAGACTTTTTTATTGCAGGGGGACAAGAAAGTGGTGTAGAAATTACCTAAGTTTCTGCCAGACAGTGGTTTCCCAGGCATTACATTAGTTGAAAGAGTCTGATAGGATCCTGCAGGTTCAGGGGCTCTTTAAATTCAGACAAATTTTTCATTTTATGCTGTCAGCATTTTTGGCCTTTGAATGATGCAAAGAAGCTTACAAAGATTTCAGCATTGTCATCAGGCAGAGCATTTGACTGGTTAACTTTTCTTTTTTTCTGTCCAAATTTAGAATTAAGTTGCTGCCTTTTTTGACATGACCTGAATATTATTGTAGCCAAGATACTGCGAAACACATCATCAGATGAAAATATGATGAACAACTGACAGCACAAGTACTTATAAGATTATTCAAAAGAAAAAAAATCCCTCTTTTCTGTTTGGAACATTGAAATCAGCACTAAAAAAAAAAAGCTGGTTTATTTTTCAAGGCTTGAACAACTTATGTATTTGTAGTACACGCACTAAAGGACCATTCTCTAAAAATATTTTTAGATACCTCTTTAATACCATGCATGTTTTTGTTTGCTATAAATAATATGTATTTTATGTCTCATATAGAGTATATTATATATTTATAGAGGTTGTAGAAATAAAAAAGATATTTATATTAGTTAGTAACCAATAACTGTTTTTTTAAATAAAGAAATAAATGAAAAATTAACTCCTTACCAGGAAAAGTTAGCAGAGTGCCAAGCTATCAGTGCATTTCTCCTGCTTTGCAGCAGTTTACAGATTTTTGTAAACACAGATTATTATATCTGATTAATGCAAATCTCTGACTTTTTCCTTGCTTTAAGCTGAATACAAATCTAGCTGAATCTTATTTGTGCTGAAAAGTTTTATAGGTTCCAGGTCCAGCCTTATATTGTAAAGCTTAATTTACATTTATTTATGTATTTTTAAAATTAATTTCAAGAAATTAGTAAGATCTTCCATGCAATATAGTGCCCTTGACCCTTTCCTTCTTTCAAAAATTTGACATGATTTTATTAAATATCACCTCAGAATAACAGTATGTTCTCTACATTAAAAACCAATAATTATAACTATTCATCTAAATCTCTTTCAATGAGTTTTGGAGGGGCTGATTTTGGAGCCTTTACCAGCTCTGTTATCTTTTGCAGGGCAGGACGAGGAAGTGCTAACACAACTGCACTCACACTGAGAAATCATCCTACTAATTAACACAAAGGTATAGTGTTGCTTTCTATCTTACTTTACAAAGTTTTTGGAAAAAAAAAATTTATGTATTTCACTTGTTTGACATGTTAATTACAGAATATTTGGCAAACAGTTTCAAATATCTATCAATTACTTAAGCTCCAGTCTGAAACAAATCATGTGTCCTTCTTAAAGAAAAACTTTATTTCCTGAACACCTTGGAAAGAGAAACAAATGCGAAAACAAATGCTTACTTTTGAACTGTCATGCTTTTTCAAATCTTAGTTATACATCAGCCTCCCAGGCTAATAGAATTTCTGCTGATCATCACAGAATCATAGAATGGCCTGCGTTGGAAGGACACTTAAAGGTCAATTTGTTCCAACAACTCTGCTGTGGAAAAGAACACCTATCACTAGACCAGGCCGCTCAGAGCTGTGTCCAGCCTTGAAACTTCCTTGGCCTTGAAAACTTCCAGGAATGGAGGATCCATGTGAGGGTGGAAGAGGGTGTTGTGGCTTCTTGGGATGCCTCACAACATCATAAAATCTAAAGAGTAACTTTTTGGAAAAATTATGGATCAGAACACTAAACCATTATGACAGGTGAACTGATGTTGAACATAACCACCATTCAGAGATAGTGAGAACTAGAATTGAATTTAATTCTATCTTTAACAGTTTAATCTACATCTACAACTAGTTTTTGGATTGGCATTGGGATTTCATTCTCAAAATCATGTTTCCTCTATTACTATTCTCTTAGCAAATTAACAAAGTTTGTGAAAAAGAAGTCACTCTTGACAAGTATGTTAAAGCATATCCTTTAGCATTCTGCCAAAATGATTCCTGAAAATAATCTTTTTCTTATGTGTTTAAAGAATATCTTCTTCTCCTATATTATGTGGAAGTAGCAAACTGCTCACTACCCACTGTTTTCTTTGATTCTTATTATTAAATACAGCCTTTGGTATAGGTTAAGTATAGCTTGTCTGTGATGCCTGTTATTATGGCCTATGGCAGCAGCTTTCTTATATTTTCTTTGTTTTGGTAAGAGTCAGTATCATATGCTCCAACAAACTGGTTTCAATAGCATGATCCTGGAGTGATGGTGACAGTAAGGGTACCAGGTGGCAGTACCAGGCATGGGTACCTTGTCTTGTGCAGTTTCTTCAGGATTTTAAATTTATGTAAATAATACATGCATTTTTCTGAACAAAGAGTTATCCAGGAGAATAATGATTAATTTTTGAAGAAGCCAGAAAACTAAAACACTTAAGCCTAGTTACAGGGAGCCTTTTATCAGTGCTGTTTATTAACACCTTTCCAGATCTGTGTAGCTTAGATCCATAAAGATCTAAAACTCGGGTTTACCACTATGCACTTTGTTCTTCAAGTGGAACTGTATATATGCCACATCAAACTTGTTTCAGAGTGATCAGCAGGCTCACAGAGAAAATTCCATGTCCCTTCTCTCTTTATCTTTTCCTAACTATCTTTTCAAAGTATTCCTTCTTTCATCTACCATTTGTGATACAGACATTCAAATCCTGGGTTCCCAATAATCAAGTAACAGTGCACTTAAAACTCACAAGAGAGTCCCACAGGACTTTAATACCTTCTAAAATAGTATTTGATTATACAGTCATATTATGTCAATGCTAATTTAAACATTTTAAAAAATATTTAACAGATTTTTAATAATTTTTGAATAATTGAAGTGGTAGGAACCAATTATTCTTCATCTGTTTTTCTTGGGTTTTTTTTTTTTGCTTGGTTTTGGTTTTTTGGGTTGTTCTGGTTTTGGGTTTATGCGTTTTTTTGCTTGGGTTGTTTTTTTTTCTTTGGTTTATGTTTTTTTTGGTGGGTTGTTATTTTTTTGTTAGAATCATGCAATCTCACAATAATACAGTGTTGACTGGTTTTAAGAACAGGGAAAAGTGGGTTTAGGGACTGTGTAAAAAGGAGGGAACTATGCTGTATGATATGGAAGTGGGTTTTTTCCCTTGTTTGTTTGTTTGGTTTCGTTGATTTGTTTGTTTGTTTATTTTTTGGGATCGGAAGGAAGGATGTCATTGGTCAGCTTAAATTTAAAAGAATAATAGGTTTCTCAGACTTTAAAATTATTTAACAATGAATTCACAAACACTGCATACAGCAATGTTTAAGTGAGAGAGAAGAATGATAGAGAAAAATTTATTTGCTGCATTGTGGCCACGTGCATCCAGTTGTCCAATCAGGACAGCCCTGACTAACTCTGGCATGCGAGCTACAGCAGGGGGGCACTCTCCGCTTTGCACCTCGCAGAGAGAGCGCCTAAGGCTCTGAACCTTTCCAGGACTTCGGGCTGCAAAGGCAGAAGTGAACAAGCACCCACTGTGCGTGCAACTGGGTTTACTGCAGGAGAGACAAACCCAGGGAATCCCAAGAGTGGAAGACCCCAGGGAAGGGTTGACAGCAACTCATAAAAGGTGGCGGAAACATGGGTGGAGCTAACCCTCCACCCAATAGCAGGATGGGGAGGCAGGGGTGGAGAAGGGAAGAAGGGCACCATTGGGGGACCAATGAGGAGTACATTTGGGAGGGGTCCCAGCCCCTGAACCAATCACTCGACACGGTGGGGAGAAGTTTCTGGATGCACAGGATGGGTCGCTGAGTGATGGACAGGCTACCCAAGGGATACACGTGTAACTAGGGTAACTGGGGAGGAGACAGAAAATTGACATAAGTCGGGGGAGGGGCGGGGAGGAGACAACCTGGGTAGAACCACAATAACACAGCAAAAGGGGGGAGGGTGGAACAATCGAAATTACAACATACAACTTACCAGAACTTACAGAACACAACACAGCACTGCATAGCTATTAAAAAATGAAATGATGCAAGATCTACTGAACCCCAGAAACAGTCAAACATTTTTGAATAGTTTTAAATGCAATTACAAAAATTTTGTATTACAAAATGTTCAGTTAGGCTTGTTTGATAACTATTAAGATTTCCTTTCTGTGTGATATTTTGAATATTTACATCTCAACTAAGTGCAAGCACCTTTGCTGTCTTCTTTGTAATTTACGTTTCACTTGTCTATTTGTTAGGGGCAAGGAAAGACAACAGAAATGCAAAACCCCAGAATTTGCATGTTAGAATCATTAAAATTGTTAACTATGAGTTTTTTATTATACTAGAAGGGCAAATTTATGTTTATAAATGATTTTTTTTTATCTTGCACACTCTCAACCTGTCCTGCCAATAAGAAAGAACACTGTTGTTATTACTGTGTTGTTCAAACAACCATCACATGATGATCATGAAAGAAGAACAAACATTTTTACCATAAAAATCAACTAATTCAATTTCTAAGGCAAAGAATATACTCCACAAAACTATTTCAGAAACTGGAAGCTGTATTTATTATTTGGTTTGTGGGGGCTAAATCAGCTACAAGTATCTAACTGTGGATTCCATTCTGCAAAGAAAAATGTATCTTAAATTATCTGTCCTTCTTCTTGACATACCTTAAGAAAAAAGGTGCCATATTTGACTTACAGAGGAACACAGAAAAATTAAATAGATCTCTCAATAGATTGCTTTGCTATATTATAAGTAAGTTTCTGTGCCTTGATGCTGCAGACTGGAGGTCCATCAATACAGGGGAACCCCTGCTGAGTGACTTTTACTAGTTACAACATAGTTTATCCTGTAGAATTAGTTGTAAATTTAAGAAGGAAATTCAGAAATTGATTTGAAAGAGCTTTTTATATTAATATAATTTATCAAATAATTATTTCTCTCACTTCAAAACAAACAATTTGCCATTGTTGCCAAATGGCAACAATTTGCCATTTCTCTCTCCCTAGTTTTCTAAGCAATGCATTGTCCAGGTGTCCTGTTTTGTATATTCTAGAGCAACAGCCTGTCAAAAGGCAGTATTTGACAGCAGTGAGCAGCAGAGGGGAAAGTATCTTAAGGGAGGTGAGGCATTTGCATCCACAGGCCATCATAGTATGCTGGTTGTTTTATTTAACAAATCGGAATGTTTATTCTGCGCATTGATAGATCTGGGTAACTTCATATCCTAGATATCTAGGTACCCTAGATCTTCATATCCTAGGGTATCTAAGAAGTGCTGATCACTGTGACGTCGCGTGTTTTTTAAAAGTTATTATTGATTTCGTTATAAAAAGATAGATATTATCTGCTAGTTTAAGAAATGGTTTAATCCTCTGTTTCCCCTGTTCAAGTCCTGTAGAGTGGTTTCTCCCCAAGTTGTTTACTGTCACCTTGAGTTTTTAGGACTTTGTTTTTTGATGTTTGTATTCTTGTAACAAACTTTCTCACACACTTTCTGTAAATAACTCATTGTTTTGCATTCTTTCATAGAAGAAGAGAGAATTGATGAAGTGTTAGTCTGTCCAGCATCATTGGAGAGGTAGCACTGTCACCCTCCAATCCACTGTCACTTTTAGAAAACTATAAATGTTGAAATCAGAAAATAAACACCCCTCTTTTTTGTTCACCTTGAAAACAGCAGTGTCCGTGTCATCATTTTGTGTCATATAGTGACAGTTTACCCCCTGTTTTTCCTGCCACTCGCTTGTCCCTCAAAATGACTGATCCCTGCTCATCCCCTTATGGGCTTATATGCCTATGTCAATCCCCATGGTGCTGCCCCAGCCTGTTTTCTTAAACACCCCCCATTCTTTCGAGAAAATTCTGTGTCAATCATCTCTAACTTAATTCATGATTTGTCTCCGAGGCTTCTTCCCCCCATGTATTCCTCATTGGTTCTGCCGTATCTTATACTCCTCCCCTTGTTCTTGCTTATTGGTTGCCTTATGTTTCCAGCCCTTATGCCCGCTCCCTTTATAAGAACCTCCTCAGACCCTTTTTCCCTGACACTTGTCCCTGGTCTCATCTTGGTATAAAACTTCTTTGGCGTCCATACAAGTGTCCACTCTCTTGTTCCTTCGCCTCGGGACTTAGCAGCCTGCACTTGTCTGCATCACCCACGCCGCTGACTACACCACTACCTGGGCATTCTCAGAGAGAGAGCCTGGGAGTGGCCGCTCTTGTGGCCCCCGCCAGTCACGTGAGGAGCAGCTAGCCGGCGCCTTTCCGCTCCAGTGGCCGCAGTGTGAGCTACAGATCACTGTCACCTCACAATCAGTAACATGCTGCACTCATGCCATTTGGGTTTTGCCTTTTTTTTCTTTCATATGCTCTCTACATTTTTCACACATATATTTGTAACTCTGTCATCTGTTGTATTAGTAGCTAGTTTTCCCAGTAATTTTCCATGGCCTTTCCCTAAGCAGAAAGATAAAATAAATTCCAGAGCTCCAGGCTCTGGGAGGTACAAGGCCCTGTGCTATCTTGGTCCTTCTGGGAACCGAGGTTGAGAACAACCTTTCGAGACACATTATCATGGACAAAGAACAACTAGTGCTGAAGGGGGGGGCTACAGAGAAGGGGCTTGACCTGGGGGGGAATGGCATCACCACTTGTCCTCCTAATTGGTGCTTTTTATCAATTATGCTAATTTCCTAAAACCTATAAAAATGTACTCACTCTGGCAGGAGGGTGGGCTTTTGTGGACATCTTTCCATAACTGCCTCCAAAGGCCTTCAAATAAAGATCCCCTTTTATTTTACATCCTTACTAAAACTATCTTGAGTTTCATTTCCAGGTTGGGAAAAAGGCAACAGCACAAAAAGCAGTATTTTGTATCCCTTAATATTTTTTGACCTAAAGGAATTCAATGTGGTATAGTAGAAGTAAACCTTGTTCTAGTTTTGTCATCAAGATATGTTTTTTTAATGACCTTTCTATGCAATGTTTTCTTAAACAAGATGGCCTGCCAGGTTAATGTTGCGTATTCATTTGTGAACAAGAGGGAAATTAGAACTTTCTATGTGATATTTTTTTAACAACTAGAAACCAAGCAGGTGCAAGAGTTAGGAAAAAAATACAGAGCTCTTCAGGAGGAAAAATGACTATGAAAGTCAAAAATCCCACATGGATATGGCTACAATAATAGTAGAAAGAAGTAATGTAAGAAATGTTGTAGAGAAACAAGCTGAAAAGAAAGCCAGAGGAAAAAGAGAAGAGCTCAAAAATAAAAATTTGAACAAGGCGAGTTCAAACTGGTGATAGGAATCCCAAAATATAGCCTGTTGTCTCCCTTCATATACAATATCTAAATTTCAGTTAGCTCTTCTAAACAGTAACTGTGTTTCAAATATAGGATCAGGTGGTGTGGTATGGACTATAGGATTACTTCTTTTTAAAAGTTCTCAAGCAAAATAAAGCAAGCAGAGAAGAATTCTATAAACACACTTGGGGCATTTAGCCAAGAACTATTTTAACCACCTGCTTTGTCATGTAGTGGCTGGAAGAAAATAGATCAAAAGACAGTGAAGTATCAAGAAGTATCAAGAAGTCAGCTATGTGCTTGATATTATCTTATTTGATAAGCAATGGAATGCATAGGGTGAGTCTCATGTAAATTTGCTCTGTGCACCAAGATCCTGAAAATCCAACTTAAAGTGATGGTTCAGGAGTGAACTTCCAGCAGTCCAGCACAAAAATAATGCAAAAAAGGACCAGGTGAATATTTAGATCATTTCTTCTTGAGAAATGCAGAATTAAGCCCATGATTACCAGACCATGGGTCTACAACATCAATTCCCTCTTTACAGGCTAAGAATCATCAATTGGAAAAATGGTTAATCACCTCTAGGGCCAGTTGTTGATATCTTCCAAACTATTAGACCTAGATTTGCTGCTGACTAGGGCAGTTTTTTGATAATTTTACAGATTC
The DNA here is from genome assembly GCF_015832195.1 of Motacilla alba alba. NCBI lineage: Eukaryota > Metazoa > Chordata > Aves > Passeriformes > Motacillidae > Motacilla > Motacilla alba. The sequence continues at coordinate 47,968,426 of NC_052046.1, forward strand.
TTTAATCCCTTAGTTTCATTGTTGGAAAGGCTTGACACTGACCTTTGCCTCAGTGTGAAATTTGATGAATTAAATTAAGCAGAAAGCAAAAGGAAGGTTCTATTTCAGAAAAGGATCTTTTTGACTATTTAAATGCAAACATCCCCTATAAAAATGTTTACTCTGGCCAGCCTGTTCCAGTTCTAAGAAGGATATTCTGAATGATGGAATAGGCAGTCTGGGACAGCACTAGAGGAATTTGTATGCAGTAACTTTCCATGCTCATACCTGGAAAAAGTGGACTTTAATCCCAAATCAATAAAACTCTCATGCTGACCAATGAAGACAAGATGTGACAAGAAAATGACAAGAAAAACAAGATTATACAGTCTTAATGCATATGTGAAGTGGAAGTGATATAACTCAATACACAATATGGTTCTGCATCTTTAAAAGTGGTGGTTCTGCATTATAGTGGTGGAAGAAAACAGTCCACAAATTAATGTTTCCTTTTATGTGATATTTGTATTACTGTTCTCAAACCTCGATAATTTAATTAAATGAGCCATACATACTCTGGCCCATATTCTGCTTTTTTTTTTTTTTTGCATGTCCTCTGCATGGGCCATATTCTGTGAAACTACTAGATGTTTTAGAGGGTGGTTAACAGTCAAATTAGTTTTCAGATCTGACTGTTTCAGTTTTATCAAATCATTGCTGTTGGAGTGAGTGGTTGTGATGAATTTCACAGCTCTTTGTCTCTTTCACAAGAGACAAAGAATAGCAGAACAGAAGAAATGATCAGATTCGAGATTTGACACTGTTACATGATTTTTTCCAGCGCTGCAGTGAATTTCATTTGATGAGGGCATCAACCCTGTTGCTTTCCAGATGTTCTTTTACAGCACAGAGCCATGATACTGACTTCCTGTCCTAGGGTGACATTATGATGCTTCTACCCCAGTCATTGTTCTGTTTATCTTCGATATTATGTTCTGTACCTTCAAGACTGGCTCTAAAAAATGAAGCTTTGTTTTGTTTTGTTCTGTTATCAGCCTGCTCACTCCCCCAGTGGCTGTCAGGACACAGAGACAGGGCAGTACTTAAATGTACTTTAAGATGCAGGACCATATTGTGTATTGAGTTAAATCACTTCCACTTCATATGCTTTTTGCTTTGGCTTTTGCTTTGCTCTTGCTCCTGCTTTGCTCTTGCTTTTGCTTGTTAGTTAGTTTAGCTAGGCTGTCTGAATTTCCCTGGACTGTTTTTCTTTCCCTTTCCTTGGAACCACTTGTGCCTGCTCCGGACTGGGACCTGGGAAACACTGAGAATTTGCACCTTGTGGCCTGCAGCAGCCATTCCCAGCACCAGAGGAACCGATAACAGAGCAACCACTCCAAGGAGAGACTTTCTGAATTTGTCATCTTTTTCAGAGCGGTGAAAGAGTGTTGTCATGTGGTGTTGTTAATTTTGTGTGCTGGGGAATGCTTTGCCTGTTAAATAAACAGGTTCTTTCTACTTCTCTTGGAGGAATCCTTCCCGAACCGGTTTGGGGGAGGGGCTGTGTGGGTTCGCTTTCTGGAGGGGCCCCCTTTGGAGGTTTTCTCCCAGATTTGCCCTAAATCAGGACACTTCCTTATTTCAGGATTTCTGGAATGCACATGCATTGTAATTGTAAATAACATTTTGAGCAAGATAGTTCAGTGAATTAAATATATGGCCCATATATCTGTAAAATGAACAAAGTGTTTTTTACTGATGCCTCTATGGTTTAAGTAAAATTTCATTATCTTCAGAAAAGCTCAGATTCATATGATGAATTTGAAACTCTGTACTAAGATAACATAGTTTTTCATTCCCTCCAGTACTACCAAATATGTGAGGTCTCTAATCTTCAAGTTAGTGGGATAAAGCATTTTGATTTTCCGTGCTTATATTGCTACCATGTCAAATGTTTTATTTCATATTTAAGCCAAGAATCAGAACTTTCCCTTTTTTTAAAATTCTGACTTTTACAGTGTTATATTAGCAAAGAGATGAAGGTGAAATTTAGATTGTGTCTGTCCCTCAAATAGATTCCACTTTCTTAATAGGACAGAATTTTAATTATGGTGGTAGACCCATTGCTTCTGTGCTGCCATGAAACTATTCTGTGTTGATGACTTATTCCTTTGGAGCAGAAGTCACTCAAAGGTGACTGCTACTGCGCATTCTTGACTACTGTGATTTGTGATGCCCTCCCTGGGCTGTGTTTTACAATCATGCTAGACTCACCATGCACTTCCATAGATTGCTCCTCCAGCTAGCTGAGAGCACCAGCAGAGACTTCTGGCCATGCTGAATATGTTTTTTCACAAAGAATTAGTGTGTGTAAACAAAGGAAAATACATTCTGATACCTATGACATCAGGGTGAACTGTGTTTTCTTAGAAGTTGGCTCTGTCTGTAGTTTGTCCTTTGCTGACAAACTTTTTCAGTTCTCTACCTCCGAGATACCAGGCATAAGTAAAGCCATAAAGATTTGTAGCATGGTGTCCACAAGCATGGATTATTGCACTCCTTATAATGAAATACCTTTAAAAAGAAAACTCTAAGTCAAAGTCGTAGACTGAATATATTTTAGCTTTTTTCCCCAGAAATGTATTTTACTATTTTTTTCTCAAGTATTATTTTAAATACTTCAAATCAAGGTGCTGTTTGCAACCTTCTCTCAACAAAAGCCACTAACAAAACTCCATTTGGTATTTTTTGCCACTCTTTAATCACATGCAAAGAAAAGTAATGTAAAAAAGTTCTCAAGAGCTGTGTAATATTCAGATAATTTATATATTTGTTTAGTAAGTCATTCTATGACAGTATTACTTCTGTTGGCATTCAGTAATTAATGAATGATGGCTAGTCTGGTTTGGAATATTTTATTAAATCTGCCACCAAGTATAAATGAAAAGAGAATTATTACCTTTACATTATATGTAAATTGAAGAATTTTAATCAAACCAAAATTGGTTGTTGCCTTTCTATTCCCTTTCCTGCCTCTGAGACTAGAATTGAATATTACAGTATTATCTTACCTTCTTCTGCTCCTGGGCTACTTAAAAGGTTTTCTTGCAGATTTGATTGTTGGCAGATGTTTGGCATTCAATTGTTCTGGCAGGAGCTAAAATCCTCTGGAGTCCTTGATATAGAACTGTAAATATGCATACTGAATTAGACAGAAAATTATGCCTTTTAAGTGGAAGACCTCAAAATTATCCTAATAATATTTATCAACTTTCTTACTTGTATTATCCAATGAGTTATGACTATATTCTGCTAGTAATAGATGACGTAAGAAATGCATTATATGCAGTTGGCATCTAATTATCTGCGGATAAATCTGTTTTGGAAATAGATAACTAAGACAGTAACTAACAGTTTGGGACCCAGGCAGGTACCCTGGGCAAACATGTACTCTGATCCTCAGAGCTTACCATTTGATGCCCATAGTAGGTTTGGAGACCAGAAAACTTGGCTCATCTTCACCCCAGTTGTATATTCAGGTTTTTTTGGCTGACTTAATTTATGGGCATTGCCTAATGCATGCTTCTTCATTTATCCCTGGGTTACTATCCCGTGTCTTGGTTACACAGGAATTGAATGGCTTTTTGTCAAGATGAAATAAATGTGTATGCATATAAATAAATGATTAAACCACAAAATATGCATTGAAAAGCCTACCTTATTTTAAATCATTTAATATATAACATTTTACAGCTCTGTACATAAAACAGTCTCATATTGCTAATACAAATAGCTCTTTGGAAAAAAGGTGAACATTTTTATTTACAGACAACTTAATAAAAGGCAGTTTCAATTGCAGTTTCAGCAACAGAAAAGGGTTCAAAGACTAAATAGAAAAAAAGGCTCCATATTTATTTCTTACCTTCTCACATCTGTATTTGGAGTATCGAAGATCTTTTTTCATTAAAGATTATTTTCTTTTACTGCCCTCCCATCTTGACAGCTTCAAGCTAAATGTGACAAAGAAAAAGCACCAACAAAGCAAATGACTTATATTTCTCTCCTAAACTGGAGGCTATTTCTCTCTAGATTTTATTTTTCTTTTAATTAAGCTTATGAATTGTTTCTTTTTGATAGATTTCAAATTATTTACAAGAGGAAGGTGTTGAATGAATATATTTCGGAAGAAAAAGGCAAAGCCAATAAGGGGAGTCTGAAAATGGCAAAATATAGTGAATGAATCTTCCATCAGTGTTGAATGTTCAATAGAGAAATTCTTTACAGGAAAAAAAAAGATTTAGATAAATCTTTACAATAGTAAAACTGTCTTTTGCTACAATAAAGGTTAATGCGTATCTACATGTTTTGCAATAGAGTGAAATTCTCAGTCAATGCAGAGGAATCAGGATGGGGAGTTATAACAATGCTGTAAGTGGCTTGCAACAAGGCTGAGGAGGGAGAGATAGGACAAGAGGGAATGGCCTTAAATTAAGATGGATAGATGTAGATTAGATATTAGGTAGATATATTTTACTGTGAGGGTGGTGAGGCATTGGAACAGGCTGTCCAGAGATGTAGTGAATGCCCCTCTCCTGGAAGTGTTCAAGGCCAGGCTGGATGGGTCTCTGAGCAGCCCAGTCTAGTGGATGACATTCCTGTCCATGGCAGGGAGGTGATGACCACAAACTACTTAGTGATTCTGTGTTTCTGTCTTTTTAGAGGCTAGACCACTCTTTCATGTGACAAAATAGAAAAAAAAAGCAGATGTGGGAAGAGAAGAACTAAATTTTTAGACAATTCTCTATAGTTTGTCTCTATGTTGCTCCATTACAATTGGAAATAAAATACAGTCCTCCATGTTTCTACTTCTTCCCCATTTCCACACCTGCGTCTCAAAGTTATAACAAGCACTTCACATTTCAGAAATTCGGCTCTACTTTGTAGTCAGTTTTTTCTTTTCAACAGTATGAGTATGATGCTTCTTTTGTCCTGTTTGTCCCCTCCACCCCAAATTTCTGTCTTTCACCAATAATCCTTTCAGATATCCTGATGCATGTACGCTTCAACACAGCAGTGTAAATATAGTTCTAGATAAAAAATTATTAGCTTAGAATATAGTATTTTTAAAATAGAACGTATTTTTATGTATTTAAAATAATTATATATTTTTTTTAAAATACATAAAAATAAAAACAGTTTAAATAGCCCGGTCAAATATTGTTTATGTACAAGCTGGGATTCTATTGAGTGTGGAATTCAAAGGGAAGAGAATGAAGTTTGGCATGCACTTGTCCCAACTGGTTCTCATCATGCTTCCTAGACTGCTTTTTCCCCTCAAAAACTACAGCCTAGGAAGGAGCTAGCTAGGGAACTCCAAGAAGGAATGAATATTTTGTCATTAAGCCGGATTTTGAACTTCTTCCCCTTTTGCTCTTTAATATGGTTATATTCCTCAGTGAAAACTCTGGATGCTGCCCATACAACTGTCAAAGCCATTTCTGCTGACTGGCAGACCTTCTCAACAAACTCTTCTTCACCTCTCGTGTTTCAGGTAGGGCTGGAGATCACAGAATTTTTGTTGTCTGAGGGCTGGTTAGGGACACTCAAGCTACAGCTACTTAAGCCTAATCAACCTGGCTTAGAGCTAGAAGCTGCTGCACAGCTGCGTACAGATACAGAGTTAATTATTTCAGTTTCTCATAAATGGGTTTATCATGAGACAACAAGTATGCAAAATAGATATTCCAGCTAATACCTCCATGGCGGTCTCTGCACAGATCTGCACTGGAGACATTGTGAAGACTTAAAGCCCAAAACAGTTATGCAGATGAGCACATGCTTACCCTTCAGGATGAAAGATGGGGTATCCTTGGGAGTTGTGCACATCATCTGATAGGGGCTTTCAAATCATTGGCAATGCATAAGGGATGACATCAAACCTATGTTAATATACTGTATGTATAACCAAGTATCCTTGTAATTGTGATTATGAGGACATTAAAAACATGTTGTAGGGAGAACTTACTGGCACTGGTAAGCAACCTTTCCAGGTCATTGAATTTAGCATTTTTCTGTGTGAAACAGAATAGGTCATATAGTAGATACATTACCAATATGATGATTCCTGCCCTTTCTTAAGAATAATTATTCATCAGCACATCAGTTATTGCAATTCTAAAAATGACTGCCTACAGACAAAGTATTTTTATTTGTATGTCTCACATTTGCTAAGCAGTGCAATGTAGTGGCTGGTGTTATGTTTTAATTAAATGTAGTTTAATATTTTATATAAAGTGAGGTATTGCAATGCAGTATTCACAGGCAGTTTGATTAAAAGGCATTTTTCACTGTGTTTGAAGAGGTTTATTATGTACTTATCATCCATTATCCTATATATGTGAAAAAAAAAATGGACATTTATCTAGCCTTTGTTAACATGCTCAGAGTGAATGTCAGTTCTATACATCCTTGCAGCTTAAAACACATGTTCTATTGATAATAATACAGAATCGGGGAATGGATGATGTTGGCAGGGACCTCTACTCATCACAGAAACACAGAATCAACCAGGTTATTAAAGACCTTTGAGATCATCAAGTCCAACCTACAACCCAATACCACCTTGTCAACTAGACCATGGCACAGATTGCTATGTCCAGTCCTTTCTTAAACACCTCCAGGGATCCTGACTCCACCACCGATGTGGGCAGCCCAACTCAATGCCCAATCACCCTTTCTGTGAAGAACTTCCTCCAACTGTCATGGTTTGATACTACCCCAACACCAGGCACCCATGATAGTCACTAACTCACCCTACCCTGCTACAAGGCACAGGAGAGAGAAAAATTTAATGAAGGATTCATGAGTTGAGATAAAGACAGGGAGAAATCACTCCAAGGGAAAAACAGGCTCAACTTAGAAGTACAAACTGAATTTATTGCAAACAAAATAGGAAGAGGATAATAAGAAGTAAAAATAAACCCCTAAAACACCTTTTCTTCCCCCAACCCCTCCCTCCTTCCCACTCACAGAGCAGGGAGACAGGGCATGGGGATTTGCTTAGTTCCTCACTAAGATTTTATTTAACTGCTCTGGGAGAGGAGCCCTTCCCCTGTGAGACCTTGGGCTCCCTTCCCATGGGAGACTGTTCTCTGTGAACTTCTCTGGGGTGGGTCCACTCTCACAAGCAGCAGTCCTCTGAAAACTGCTGCAGTGAGAGTCTCTCCCATGGGCAAACAGTCCTCCCAAAACTGCCGCAGCATGGGTCACTATTCCACAAGGTGCAGTACTCCAAGAACAGGCTGCTCCAGCCTCTCTGCACTGGGTCTCCCACTGGATCACACCCTCCTCCAGGCATCCACCCACTCTGGCATTGGCACATTCCCCACGAGCTGCAGGTGGATCTTGGCATCCCCCGTGGAACCTCAAGGGCCACAGCTGCTTCACCACCACATAGTCTGCACCACAGCTCTGGTGCCTGGAGCACCTCCTCCACTGCCTTCTCCACTGACCTTGGTGCCTCCATTGTTTCCCTCACATGATTTTACCTCCTTCTCTTCTCTGGCTAGAACAAAAAACCTGTGCCTCCCTTTTGCTTGATTTTCCTCTTAATTATGTTATCACAGAGGCGGGAGACCCCCTTGTCCCACAGTAGGGAGCTTTCCTGGGCAGGTGCTGTCAGGGTGCCTGTGGCACCGACAGCGTCTCCGCTTCGGTCTGTGCTGACAACTCCTCCAGCCCACCAGATGCCCAAGCCCCAATGTCATAATAAAAGGTCCTCCAGGAAGCGAGAGGACTCTCCAGATGGTGAAATCCACTGGGATTTATTGAGGGATCAGAGGCGCAGGGTAGGGATACATCCGCAGGTGAAGGGCTGGAGAGCAAACAGCAAGGAAGGGTCCAGGGTCTATAACTGGGGAGAAGAAGGATGGGCCAGGGTACAATCAGACCAATCGGGTGAGGGTCCAGGGGAGGAATAAGAGTGGGATGATGCAGGCGGAGCCAACCAAAGAGAGGAGGGGGAGTGGACTTTCAGGGCAAACCAATGGGGAAACAAAGAACATAGAACCTTCTAGAAATGGGGAGTACACAACAGGTGACGGGCAGAAACTCATTTGCATGACAACGCGGGGAAATCCTGGGAATTTGCTTCTCTTGCTCACTCTTAAGTTATACAACAGTGCTCTCCCAGGGCATCCCAGGCCCATCTCCTCTATGGTCATCTCCCACAATTACCACCATCTCTCATTGGCCCAGGCTTGGCTGGAGGCACCCCCATCTTCAGAGTCATTGGGGATTGGCTCTGCCAAAAATGGTGCAAGCTTCCAGCAGCTTCTCACAGAAGCCATTTCCGCACTTCCCCCACTACCAAAAACCCACGCAGGCCATGCCAAACCAATACACCAACCTAAACCTTTCCTGGCTCAACTTTAGATTGTGTTCACTTGTCCTATCACTGGTTGCCTGGGAAAGAGGCCTGTGGGAGACTGTAGTGGCAGTGACAGGACTGGGATGCCTTGGGAGAGCTCCCCAGTTTAAATTAGAGTGACAAGTTGGAGCATTCTCTCAGGGTTCCCTGTTCCTCAATGCAAATAAAATCCTGTTTGTCATTCAGAGTTCATTCCCCTGTTCTGGAAGGTTCTGTATCCCCAGTTTCCCCATTGGTCTTCCCTTGAACACCACACCCTCCCTGCTCCCTCACTGGCAGAGGCTGTGTCACCCCACTCTGACTCCTCCTTCCGTCCCTGCCCTCATTGGTGTGTTTGTATCCTAACCACTCCTACCCTGCCTCGATTATATACCTTGGACCCTCCCCTGCTCCGTTGCTCTTTGTCCCTGGATCCCTTCAACTGTGGTTGTCCACCTGCCTTGCCCTCATTTCTTTCCTAAATAAACCCTGTTGGATTTTCCATATGAAGAGTCCTCTCAGCTTTCTGGTGAGGCACTGATTACAGCATCTGGGCTCGGGCATCTGGTGAGCTGAGGCAACTGTTCATGCTGCTCGAAGCAGAGACGCTCTTAGGAAGGCGGGCACCCCAACAGCACCTGCCTGGGGGGCTACCCGCAGAGGCCGGCCCCCACCTGGCTACACCCTCCTTTCAGGTGATTGTAGAGAGTGATAAGGTAACCCCAAGCCTACTTTTCTCAAGCCAAACACCACCAGCTTCTTCAGATGCTCCTCACAGGACTTGTTCTCCAGACCCTTCACCAGCTTTGTTGCTCTTCTCTGGACATGCTCCAGCATCTCAACATCCTTCATAAATGGAGGGGCCCAGAACTGGACACAGCACTCAAGGTGTGGCCTCACCAGTGTTGAGTACAGGGGAGGAATCACTTCCTTTGTCCTGCTGGCCACACTATTTCTGATACAGGCCAGGATGCCACTGGCCTTCTTGGACACCTGAGCACCTGCTGGCTCATATTTAGCTGCCTGTCAATCAGTGAGATCATCTAGTCTAGTCTCCCTCCCTTAATGTGACAGCTACACCATGTTGCTAAAGGCTGTATTCAGTTAGTTTTTGAGTGTTTGTCAAGGTCAGTAACTCCACAAATTCTTTGGGAAAGCCATGCTTGGGTTTTTACCTCATGTAAAAGTGGCCTTTTATATGCTTAATTGGAACCTGCTTTGCCTGTTGCCTCTTCTCCTGTCACAAGGTACCAGTGATAAGTGTCTAGGTCCATCTTTTGTATCAGATATCAAAATGTGTGGATAAGATTCCTCTGTAACCTTTTCTTCCACAAGTTAAACAACTTTCCTTTCAACTTTTCCTTGTATGAGCTACACCCAAGAACATTTATTATCATCACGTTCCTTCATAGAACTCCTGCCAGTATATCATCTCTGATGATATATACTGAACTAGAGAGCTCTGTGTAATGCCTGAAAAATTTCTGTGTGATTTCTCCTAAAATCAAAATTTTAAATCTTACTGATCAAATGTTAGGCAAATAATCCTGACTTAGAATATGTCTTGCTTCTTTCACTTGGGAGGTTTTAGGGAAAATGTTAATGGTATTTGTCCTGATTCTGCTCTAGACAGGGTTAGTTTTTGTGGTAGCCACAAGGAGTCAGGGGAAGGGAGTCTCTTTCAGGAAGAAGTGCTTCATACTGGTCAAGCAAGCAGGGTGGGTGGAGCAGTGGAGTGACACTGGTTTAGAGGGTGTATTTGTATAACATCAGTTTGGAGCCAGAGGGAGCTGTGGGGGAATTACGGCAGAGGGAGCCATCCAGTACTGTCTGTTGGTGCAGTTTCCACAATGACCAATTGAGTTTCTTTTCTTGGACCTTATGTCTTTAGTATTGTTGCTGTCACTGTTATTTTTCTTACCTCATTGCTTTATCCAGTAAATTGCTCTTATCTCAATCCATGGTCATTACCTTTCATGCTTCAATTATCCTCTCCAGCTTATCACAGAGTTCTGCGCTGTGTCCTTCTGCAGCCTGCACCGGGGGGGTACTCTCCAGAAACACTGCTGTATCCAGAGGGCGCCTAGCTGGAATGAAGAGAACTACTCTGTCTGGGGCACAGTCCAGGTTTTATTAACTCCAGGGGAGCCAACCGGGCGAAGCAGGGAAACAAGGAATGCAGGGGTTTATAAAGGGGGAGGAGAACTGGGGCAGAGCTAACACAGAAGCCAATAGGAAAGCAGGGGGGTGTGGAAAGAGGAGTGACTGAAGTAGGGACAGACCAATGTATTTAACTGGGAGGAGGGATCCTGGCCCCTGAACCAATCACTTGACAGCAAAGACAGAAGGTTCCAGAAGAAAAGGGGAGGCTGCCGAGTGACAGACAGGGAGCTGAGGAGGAATCAAGAGAGTGACTCAGCAAAAGTAAATTATAACAGGTGAGGAGACAGGGAGATCGGCATGTCTCTGGGCAGGAAGGGAGAACCGGGACAGAACCAAAACAACAGGGGGGAACACAGAACATACCACCGAGAACATAAGCAATACACAGAACCAAACAATGCACTGTAGTTATGATATTTTATGAAAATCCCTTTGCTAGGATTTTCTTCTCCTGAGAAGCTGAAGGGCCTCAGCTTCAAGTGTAAACAATTTGTTATCTGCTACTGTGGAATGCAGCAGGTGCTTTCTTGATTGGTCAATATGGGATGTTTCCACTTGCTGACCAATCAATGGGACAGCAGCTCTCAGACTCTCTGGGAGTCACAGAACTTTATTATTCATTCCTTTCTATTCCTGTCTCGCCTTCTGATGAATCTTTCTCTCTGTTCTCTGTAGTATAGTTATAGTGTGGTCTTTTTTAATGTAATATATATCATAATAAAATAAACCAGCCTTCTGAAATGGAGTCAAGATCTCTCCTTCCCTTCACCAAATCCTAACTGCCCTGAAAACCACCGCATCAAATGGTGACCCCAGATGTGTCATCAATGCACCACAACAGAGAAGACAGGGAAGTTGAGTGACTGAGTGAACAGCAGTGTGGTTTGGAGAGTCTCAGTGGGAACACTAAATTGGCAGTATGATTCCTAAACCATGGCACGTTTCTACATAATTTATTAAAATCTATTAAAATGAAAATTGGTGTAATGAAAAGACATTGCTTCCTTTTCCAGTCCTCTCCATCTGCAAGGACCTTTTGCTGATCTGGTCAACTGTTATTTGTAAAATGGTCAGCAGTTAAATATTCATGTACTTAACTTTTAAATACTTCTTCATTTTTACTTATGACTTGTCCTTTTCTTCCACTTAATAAGTATCTTGTTTAAAGAGATCTTAGGCCTCTGAGGTCCATCTGGTAAAAATTGTGATTCACTGGAATACGGTACCTCTCCAAAATCCATCTTGAAAGGTAGCACTTCCTGTGTCTGTTTGTTCACTACTTTCACATTTTCTTTCAAATTATTCAAGTTATTTTCTAGCCCCATACTTTACCAACTGTGCATTGCTCAGGACTTGTGGAAGTTAATATTTGTATCCTTTGAAATGACAGTTTCAACATGCACTCAATCACTTTAATCACTACTTATATATATGATATACTGTCAGGGGACTCAAACATGTTTGTGCATATCTAGATTTTGCCATGTAAATAATTATACATTAAGTAATACCTAATAGTATTTTTAGCTATTACCATAACCTCTAACAGCATTTTTCCAATTTTCTAACTTTTTCTGATGACTGTTCTGCTGAGTCTCAATCTGTTTCTTTTATATATTAATGATTTTATGTTCTTTCTTACAGGAAAACTACAGCTGTCTTAACAAACACTGGCTAAATGCTTCCTATGGTAGCCACTTAAAAATTCTTGAGCCATTACTTAATTTTAGATTTCAGAAGAATTATCTTTATTAACAAAAGTTTTGCTGTTCAGTAGCTTTGCTGAAATATTAAGCCAGAATTTTCTGTAGTGTTTTGTCTTTGAGTTAACTATACACCTCTGATTGTACCCAAGAGCAATCCTGGACTTTCATCTTAATTCTTAACTGTAATATCTTTCCAGATAATAATCTTATGATAATTATATAATTAAAGAAATTCAGGTGTTCCACCCTTTTAGTTAAAACACTATAGGCCATAGCTTTGACAGAATTTTCACTATGACTGCCTAACCTAAGCACAGTGGACATTAACCTGACATTGTTAACAGCAGAGAGAGAAAAATTTAAAGAAGGTGTATAAATTTCATAGCTTGTCTGGACACATTACATGATATAATTGCTTATTCTTAATTGGCTTGTATCATAGTGTAGAAACATTAAACAGAATGGAAGTTCTGTTCATTTTGGACAATTGATTGAAAGATATTTCAGAATCTGGCATTGATCATTGTATATAAAGGAAAAAAAAAAAAACCAAAGAGTTGCTGAATAAAAGTCAAAGGGAGCACCTCAGCAGCCAACTGGACATCAACTAATTTTTCTTTTCAGAAGACTAATGTCCTCTTTCCTGTCTATGAAGACAGCCCTGTTCTTAAGAACTGGTAGACTGGACAAGAAAAGAAATGTTTATGAGAAGAAGTTTGTTCAAGCAATGTGGCTTAGTTGAATTCTTCTTCTGTTTATGCTTTAGATAAGTCCAATTGTTTTGCTAACATCCTAAATCGCAGAGCATGTAACAAATGGTGAACCATCAAAACTATGCTATTTTAAAACAGTGTTAAATGGATGGGACAGGCCTCTTTTTGTTTGCATTGGAAGCTTGAGCTTTGCACATTCACCCTAATGGAAAAAATAGTAGTAAGGAGTGTTAGTGAATGGACAGAGAGGAAATAATTTTAATTGTCGCTTCAGTAAATTTTATCTGGTAATCATTGTGGCAAAGAGTTTGAGACAAGTAGAAATCATTACTGTTTTGCAAAGAAAATCCTTTTTAAACTCGAAAGAAAGGAGAAGTACATTTTACTACGTTCATCTAAGCTTTTGAAATAAGCCTGTAGCTGCTTTTTATAGATGGTAATATGAATGAAAATAAGAACGATTATGAATAGAAAGTAAGACAAGAATGTGGCTAAATTGTCATCAAGAATGTCTTTTAAAAAAGTAACTCCTCCATTTTGAGATTATATATTTTTTGCACAAAAATGATGTGGGTTTTTCAACACATTTTAGCAGAGTCTGTGGTTTAAAAAATTGAGAACAAATTCTGAAGGTTGACAGAGTTACAGACTAACTGTGTGGTCTTCTTACTTCCTCTCTTTGGAACATTTACAACAGCAAGTTTAATTCTAATGAGAAGTTTTCAGAGGAATTTTTTGTATGTAAAAAAATAATAATAATTTTGTATGTAAAAAAAAATAATAAGGTGCCTAAGAACTTTTTTTTTTTTTTGTGATCTGCTTCTGTACCAATATCTCACATGTTGAAGCACTAAGTGTCACACTAGGTTTTTTGGCAAAGATCTATCCAAAGGTCTCTACAAGGGATAGAATAGTTTTTATTAATGGGGAGATACTAGTGAACCAAGATACATGTTCATTCCTTCTTCAAATGGATGACTTTAAATAAGTCTAATTTTTCTCAGATATTCTCTTCCACCTTTTTCCCTCACACATGCTTCCACTAACATTTGGTATGTTGGAAACCAAATTTGAATGTATTTATATAAGTGGAAGCTGAATATGTTTTGACTTTTCAATATGATTATTAGTTTGACTAGTAGGCAACAGTCACACACACACACAGATGTGTATATATATATATATATGTATACATGCACAAACATACACATATATATATACACATACATACATATATATTTATATATACACATGTATATGTATGCAAAATTCCTGGACTAATATTGAAAAGGATTTCACATGGTCAATAAACTATCCATGAGATATCATAACTTCTTTGCAAGAAATAGTGTCATTTAAGATTACTTTAATGAGATCTAAGAAATGGCCTCTTAAACCTGGGAGAGCTTTATTTTCATGTGAAAATTCTGTGAAGACAAGCAAGTTTGTAATCAGTTCTTCATAAACTCACTTTAAAACACTTTAACAAAGCTAAACATATCATAATGTCATATTTAATGAAAATCAACAGGAAATCAAAAATATTATGGGAAAATATTATTAAATATAAATATAAAATGGAAGCTTCATCTATAAAACAAAACATCCTTCTAGATTTAAAACTGAGAAGCAGGCTGCACTAATTCTATCAGCTGCCTTTCACGTGGGAATTGAAAATAAGACAAAGCCTAGAAGTGCTGATGTGCATACAATGTTGAGTTAATAAAGTTAGTTGATTACAAATGGAACTGTTCCAAGCTGGAAAAAATTTGGTAAATTGATAATTTAATAGGAGTATAGATGTACTTAAGAGGTTTCTGATGAAAATGGTGATAGCATGCCATTAATGTTTTTTGTCAGAAGTACAGCCTGGAGCCAGAAGTATGTTCAAAAATAATACATGGAGCAAATAATATCACCTAACAATGATAAATTGTTTCTGGAAAAATGATATATTTTAAGTAAAGGTTACTTTTTCAACAATTACAATTATTATAATTCTGAGAGTATACAGAAAATGTAGAATATCAGTCTTCTTCTGACACTCCTGATTTAGAACTGTGTTTTATAATGCCTTCTCCTTACTATTCTCTTATATATTTATTCTTAGTAGCATATAATCTTAGAAGACTAGATTTAATGGAAAACTGAATGAAATGTCCCTTCTTGGCATACAAATGTACTAAAATATTTCAAAATAGACACAAAAAAGAAAATATACTGAAAAAAGACATAAAATATATTTTAAAGTGCTGTAGACAAGTGAAAACACAAGTGCTATTCAGTTTTATTATTCTAATCATCTAACTAACCATTGCAGTGAAAAGATTTATGTGAAAGTTAGATTTCAACTTTTTAAATTACAGTTCCTATACACAGTATTTTTGTTCTCCTTAAAGAAAGCCTTTTTCACAACCTAAATTTGAGATTTTTTTTTTCCTGAAAATTTTAGAGGAATTACTTGCATTGTCCTTCTCCCGCACTTCCATCACATATTGTAAATATGGCTAGGTTCCATAATTCAGCTGAATTTCCAGTTATGACTTCATCAGTTTCACTAATAAAAATGGATGCCAGCTTCTCCCTGAGCATTAGTCACTATGATGTTCAAGAAAGTTAACCCATAAGTAGAAAAACTTTTATACCCAGCTTCATTGCATAGATGAGCAAAGATGGCTGGGGCTAAAATTAGAGGAAAAGGAGAGGTTGTATTCACGTCCTAATACAAGTTCATTATAGCTTAATTGTAACATTAATGCACACCTCCATCCCAAAGTTACCCACCTTTACTTCAAGGTTACGACCACAGCTCACTGGGCATGTGCTCTATATTTTATTGACCAATCAGTAACAAAGGTATGTATGACTTGAGTAACTCAAACTCCACCTGAACATAAAGAAATAGTACATGTTAAGTTGAGAATAGGGGAAAAGTTAGGGAGGACTTAATCATAACCACTGGAATTTGTCAACATCCTCTCTTCTTTCCCATAGGGAAATGTTGTGATGCACTAGATTGTTATTTGGATACTGCACTGGGTGTTGTGTTATACAAATGTTTCCCCCCTTTCCTCAGATGGTGTATCCCTCAGATACACCTGAGGTCTTGTACCTGTGGTCTTGTCCCTTGAAGCCCCTCCCTTCGCCCCTCCCCACTGGTGTGGCCTTCCGTCCCCGCCTCCCATTCCGCAGGTATAAATGTCCCTTGAGTTGGGCGTTCGCTCTCTCTTCTTCACCTGGAAACCCTACGATGCAGATGTCCCCTTCCAGCTAATAAACAGGACATCAGAACCACGTGGAGAAAGAGCGCTTCTCGTCCTTTACTTCGTCCATGTAGGATCCGTGTGGGCTTAAATCCCAAGCTAGCCGGGGGGATTTACAGCCCGAAACCCACGGTTTCCTTCAGGTGGTGCCCAACGTGTTTTCGACTCCCACTTCGGTCAGAGACGACACGAATAAGCTGGTAATTCACACGCGTGGATTCAAGTTGTCACAGCGTCCACCAGTTCTCATTAAGGACCCAGAAACCTGGGAAGTCAAGGGTCCTTATGAGCTCGTCACCTGGGGGCGTGGTTACGCATGCGTGTCCACCCCCTCAGGCCCCCGATGCATACCCCAAAAGTGGGTAAAACCTTTCATTCCCAAAAATCCAGCTCCAGCAGACACCGAGGAGAAACAAGCAGCTGTCGCCTCCAAGAGAAGACGCCGCCGGAAAGAGAAAGAAACTTCCTAAAAGAACTGGCTGCATTCCGGTAGACACATGAACTTAAGTACGCTCTTGAAAAATAAGTATATTTCTTTTTCCCTTATAGAGAAGAGGATCCACCTCCCACTTATCCTCGCGATGAGCCCTGTCCAAGTTGTCATCCTGCTGACACTGAGCAGCCTAACAGCTACATGGATCGTCCCTCAGCCACGGCAGAACATCTGGGTGACCCTGGCACAGACGCTCCAACAAGAAAATCTATGCCTGTCCACAGCAGCAGCAAAGGACCCTATGTCTACCTGCCTGGTAGGGATTCCACTGCAAGCTGAAGAGTTTACAGATAAATTAGATACACCTATGCCTAACCCAAGTCCCAACCACACAACCACATCACACCACACACAAGCACACCATACCCGCCAGCAGCGGGCCATTATAGTTAGGAACCCCATAGAAGAGTGGTTACCAAAGCTACCCAGAGCCGCTCAGGAGCCCCAAGAGTTAGAGCTGTTGGGCTCCTCCCCTGCTCCATACTGCGTACACTTTTTCACTATCCCACCTTCTAACACTGAACCTTTTCACAATATCCGACAATATCGAGGGGAATTCACTGCCAAAAGGTGGTGCAAGGTTTTAAGCCGTATTGCAGCAGATAATCCACATCACTCACATCCCAAAGGCCTCCCTAGAGGTCTGTTTTTAATTTGTGGGGATCGGGCTTGGGCAGGAATCCCTTCTCGGCTTTTAGGAGGGCCATGTACCATCGGGCGGTTGTCCCTGTTGGCACCCAACCAAACCATGATTAGCGAATGGACCCAAAAGAACAGTTCAGTCAGCAAAATTCAAAAAAGAAGTGTTAACAATTTAGACCCAAATTGTGATGCAGAAATTTTCCATTGGGCCAAATCAAAAAGGGTTGCTGTGTCCCTGTTCCTTCCATGGGTTGCAGCAGCCAAAGCTCTAGGCGAATTGGGCCACCTAGAGTGCTGGGTAGTCAAACAGGCAAACTTGACATCCACGGCCATCAGCTCCCTCCTAGAGGATGAGGAGATTACCAGGCAGGCCACACTCCAAAATCGTGCAGCCATAGATTTCCTCCTGCTCCTACATGGACATGAGTGCCAGGAATTAGAAGGACTTTGCTGCATGAACCTAGGATCGAAAGCACCCAACGTTCACGCGGCCCTCCGAGAAGTGAAGAGCCTGATCAGACAAGTTAAGCAGGAATCAGAGGACTAGTTCAACGGACTGTTCAAAGACTGGGGACTCTCGGGGTGGTGGACTTCTATAATTAGGTCAATTCTGTTGATTTTTGTTGTTCTTTTTCTGGTCATGTTAGCATTTGGAATTCTACATCGCATACTTTTGAAGGCCATCAATGGTTTAGTCTCCTCTACCATAGAACTCAACCGCACAGAATTTATGGAACTAAAGCAAATGGACAAACCCGCCAATCATGATTGGTGGGCAAATTCATAATCTACAGTAGAATTAATCCGATGCATTTTCCTACTGGAGTTTTGTTAGTTTTTTTTTTTTTTTCTTTTTTAACAGAAAAGGGTGAGGTGTTGTGATGCACTAGATTGTTATTTGGATACTGCACTGGGTGTTGTGTTATACAAATGTTTCCCCCCTTTCCTCAGATGGTGTATCCCTCAGATACACCTGAGGTCTTGTACCTGTGGTCTTGTCCCTTGAAGCCCCTCCCTTCGCCCCTCCCCACTGGTGTGGCCTTCCGTCCCCGCCTCCCATTCCGCAGGTATAAATGTCCCTTGAGTTGGGCGTTCGCTCTCTCTTCTTCACCTGGAAACCCTACGATGCAGATGTCCCCTTCCAGCTAATAAACAGGACATCAGAACCACGTGGAGAAAGAGCGCTTCTCGTCCTTTACTTCGTCCATGTAGGATCCGTGCGGGCGTAAATCCCAAGCTAGCCGGGGGGATCTACAGCCCGAAATTCACGGTTTCCTTCAGGGAAAGAACCATATTGGGTAAGAATCATCCTCTGTGCATGCTGAGTACTTTCACTAGGGATTGGACCCTCTCTGTATATTGCTTTGAATTAGTTTTTGCAGTTGGGTACTGTCTGTGGCAATCCTCAAATCTTAACCTGTCACTATTACCCATTAATAAAGAGTGTAAGTTGTTGGTGTGAGCCCTTCACAGGCACTGGCAGCTGCTGTGAGCAGGTAACATTCTAGAAAAAAGTGGGAAGATCCACTAATGTGTCATAAAGTAGGAAGAACCACTGAGGGGTCTCCCTTATGCTGTCAGTGTGTCCCTGAACAAGTCAGTCCAACTGCCCTCTGATTCAGAGAAACTGTTCAGGGAAGGGTTCCCCTATTGGGATGCTGACAGACTGGCTGGGCACAAGAGTCTTTGCTTTCCTGAGACACTGAGAGACAAATCAGATACTGAGGGTCAAGACAATCATCCATTTTCATGTGAAAATAGAAAAAGTCATGTCCTGGAAGTTGCAGAGAGAGAGTAGGTAGTATTAGGTTTGGATAGGGAGTTAGAGCCTGTGTGATGAAGACATGGAAAAATGATACAGGGAAAAAAACCACATGTGAGCAATAAAGGGTAGGCAGGGGGGATTTATACTCATATGGGTCTCCAAAAAAGAGTATTTTGAGGATGGTTTGTAAGAACAGGGATGACTTTCTTTTCCTACTTTCATATGCTCTATTTATTTATTCTTGTAATACACCACTGACTTCATGCCTGCAGCTTAATTATAATTTATCACAACTTCCAAGAAGTGCTCTCTTGTGGTATAAAATACAGGAGCAGTATGTCAAGTGACTTTCTGTTTTTATTTTTCTTTAAAGCTATCTGTTTTCTGACATGAGTGTGCCCTGTAAAACCTAAATGGAGAACTCAAGCTTCCATTCAGGACTACCAAACAACATACTATTGTCATCAACACGGCTTTCAGGTTAATTTGCCTATTCTTACTCCCTGTTGCATCCCCTTGCATGGCAGCTCTCTTGTCTTTATCTGCAAAGGAACTACAGCGTTGAATCTTAGGCTGGGAGTTAGAGACCATCACCTACAATTTTCAGTGACACTACATATGTCTATGTCCAGGAAGCTGACTTCACTTCATCTGCATATTTTATCAGCATCTGAAATAAGGACTTTTAAATAACAGAATATATGCATTGGGTTTATTCTAATCTTCTCCTTCAGCTAAATTTTCCTCTTAATTGTGAAATAAAAATGAAGTTCTTACACTGTATAAGCTGGTTTTCCTATTTTAGCTTGCAGTAGTACACTGGTTTCTATTATTGTATCCCTCACTGTAAATTGCTCACAAAGTGATATTGGTGCTTGTGAAATATATTCTTTTCTGATGAAATTTAAATACTTACTAAATAATTCCCATCTTAAAATGCAGCAGTAATAGTCTAAACCAGTGAGTGATGCCTGAATAGCTCTGGAACATGGGCACAATGGGAACATGTTGAAACTAAATAATGTAGTCTAAAGCAAAGATGCTGAATATCATGAAGTGCTAAACAGTATCCCTAGTTGTAGAGATCTCTGTACAAACTACTTCAACCTGTTGGATTGCCTTTTTTCCATCAGTCTACTTGCTAATATTCAGAAAACAAAGATCTCTTCATGGTTCTAGTATCTTTAGTTTCTAGTATTATTCTTCTAGCTCATTAATTCTCTGATGATAGATGTCTTTGAGAGACTAATATTGTCAAATAACGCATGAGAAATTTGCTGATTTTTTATATTAGAGATCCTCAGCATAGTTTCATAGTGTCACATGTTACCTTCCAGGATATCCAACAGTCCATCAAAGAGTTTCTGCTGTGGATGGTTCAAACAATTTTGTTCTAATAGCTGTAATTACTGACCTGGTAGCTCTTGCTATCTCATTATAGATTTTTTTTATTAACAGTCACCTGTGTCTGTGTTTTTACCCATGTCATTCAGCTAGAGATCTAATCACAAAATTTCATATCTTTTCACATTTCTATTTCAAGATCTTAGTAATCTATTTCTTCCATTAGATATACTTACATTTGGAAATAGTTCTGTCAAATGTCCTATTTTTTATTCAGGAAAATTCCTTTTGCTTCATAATGTGATTGTGAGCAGCCTGGTCTGACACAAAACTGATTTTCTCTATACTTGTTTTAATCTCTGTTACTAGAAGGAAAAGTCCAAATTATGCTTTTAAAATCATAGAAAATATATCTGCTGACATTTGCAAATAAGGAATTTTTTAGAGGATTTCTGATACAGATGCAGAAAGATGATGAATAATGCCTGTTGGATACACAATGCAGTGAGTTCTCAATTTAATACTAAGCAGATACCGTACTTAATTTATTAGTTTTTGATGAGGTGTGGTTTTCTAATACATATAGGTCTTTTAATATAAACACATACCAAAATGTAGGAATTACAAAAGAAAGATAGTAAATATTTTCAAGGTCCTTGTTTCCAAACTGTGTTTTTTTATGGACTACATTAAAACATGCAGTATATTTAGAGCTCATAACTCATGACAGTGAAAACAGATAGTGCTGAGACATGATTTTCTTCTTGGAGTACTTATCTGAACCTAAACTACGTGTGAAAGCAACCTAATAGCCACCCTCTTTCCAAGACTACTTCAGTGCTGAAGTAGAATCATAGAATCATTTAGGCTGGAAAAGACTTTTAATCAAATACTATTATAAAGATAACACTGTCAAGCTCACAATAAAACTTGTCCCTCAGTACCACATTCACATGTCTTTTAAATACCTCCAGGGATGATGACTCAGCTACTTTCCCGGACAGCTTGTTAAAATGCCTGACAGCCCTAACAATGATGAATTTTTCCCTAATATCCAAGGTAAACCTCCTCTGACACAACTTAAAGACATTTTCTCTCATCGTGCCATTGGGAGAAAAGTCACCTCTCACCTGGGAAACGAGATTACCCCCCACCTTGCTACAACTTCCTTTGGTAGCTGTAGCCACTCCTCTGAGATTACTTTTCTCCAGGCTACGCTACAACAGATTCCTCAGCTGCTGCTCACAGGACTTGTGCTCCAGACCTAGATCTTTCACCTGCTAGGTTTCCCTTCTCTGGACTCACTCCAGCACTTCAGTTTGTCTTGAAGTGCGGGGCCCTTACTAAACTAAACACAAGAAAAAAGAAGAAAGGTCTTGCTGAATTGCAGCAGTAAATAATCTCAGGTTTAGAAGAGAAGTACTGTGGGACTACATCCTTGCCTACATAGCATATGAAGTACATTGCAGTGAATAGAGAGACTTGTGCTTTTGTGTTTGTGTGATCACCCCATTTGCTGAGTTCTTATTTTACTGCTATTAGGCTTAACAAAATTTCATTACACCTAAAAGTGTAGCAGTTTTCAGCTGCTAGAAACAGCACAGTAAGATAATGTTAAAATGGTAAATTCTTTGTTGCTTATTTTGCAAGTGTTTGATCTATGTGTGCAGCAGACATTATTTTTATAGCATGGTAATGATCTAAGACAGAACATTCATTTCATATTTGCTTTTACTGCATATTAATGTTCCCCACCTTTTCCCCCACACAATCCATTTCATTCCAAGCATTCTGAATTATGTTTTTCTGTCTGTTGCCTGTAAGATAATCACATTTCTTGTCGCTCCCCTTTCTGCACATTTGGTTCCACAAACTACTAGCAGACATTTATTTGCTCCATCTTTAACTTAACTCCCACACTCTTGACCTTTACATCTATTGAACTTTAAAGTTTGCAGATTTTATTTCAGATCTGAAGAAAGCATGGCAGGAAAAAACTCCAACAATATCAAATTATTTTAGTAAAATGTATTATTTCCAAGTACATAGCTTGTCCTGACTTTGCTGCATCTCCAAGACAGTTGAATGTAAGTACATTTTAACTTTTTTTTGTTTTCTTTCAGTTATTAAAAAAGTAGCAAAACATGTTTTTCCTACACACAAAGTTTTTGGGAAGTTTTGACTTCACAAAGTGCTCAAATTACTATATCTGAGACAGATACAGGCAAGTTAATGCCACTAAATGCAAGACTTAAATGTGAATATGAAAATATTTTTGTCAATAATGCATCACTTCCTTGTCTATATAACTGCACTGATACCTTACATATAATAGCACTGTATCATGTGACTAGGCAGTGAATAGAAAGCACATGCTCCACAAAGTGATTTATTTATAAAATTTATAATTGTAATGCCAACATGATTTATATGCTGTTAGATGGGTTCTTGATGATTAGCTTAGTCAAAGATGTTTAAGTTCCTTGGTGGCATCAAGTTACAAACAATGCCATAGAATTACAGAATTAGATTCTTCAATACTTTTTTCAAAAGTTTTCAAAGCTTCTAGAGGATGACTTCATGGACCAATGAGACAGGTTCCCATGAAAAACCTTAATCTATTTATCTACTTCTATTACTGAAAAGCATATATCCAGTCTGAAGGCTGTCTATTTGCTATCCCAGTCTGGCACTTTACAAAAATTAAATATGCTAAACATTTTATTCTATAGAAAGTACTACATAAAAGAAACGCAAACATAATTCCAGCTTTATATCTTTGTCACCATGAAAACATTTAACAAGAGCTTGAAAACAGTTATAAAGAACCACCTTTATGATGTCTTTAAAACACAAACATGTAGCAGAAAGCAAATTTGTGACAAAACTCAGACAGGTAAGGAAGTAGATATTTCTTGCTTAATGAAAAAAAAAGAGTTGGCAGTTTGCCAGTAGATATGATGCATTTCTGTAATTAAAAAATCTAAGAGGAAAGTACAAGAACAGTCACACTGCCTAATATAACAAGTTCCTCATTGAATCCTTTAGTTAATTTTCCCATTTCATCCACAAGCAACACCTGTCAAAGTCAATCAGTGCAGTGCTGCCTGTTTGCTGAAGCAGTGCCAGTTCCTAACAGTTATATAAGCCAGCTAGAAGTAGATGGTCTATTAATTTCCTGGAATTGGTATCTTGTGACAGAAGAAAATAAATTTAAAAAATAATTGCTATCAGGTTAAGTGGAAGGCTCATTCTGTTTATTAGAGAAATATGTTGATGCATTTCTCTTCAGTAAGGCACAGTAATTGAGTAGCATGATAATAAATGTTTAAGTCTCTATTTCAAATCATGACTCCTTTTGACTTGGCAGATATTCCACAGAGCAATTTGTCTGTGTTTGTAGATATATTATTAAGTATAACTTTAGAAAACTTTTGCATTTATCTATATGTCAATCCAATCAAATCTCACTGCATCATTAGGTTTACTGTAAGAAAATAATTTAAGAACTACAATATATTGTTATAACAGTCTAATTACTGCATAGTTAATGTCATGCCTTTGCTTACTGGAGTAGTTCTGTGAGCTACTTCAGACAGTTAAGTTTATGTAATCAATAAAACATTTTAGAATTTGACTATTGAACATGCATTATCCTCAGCATCATCTATCTTGATACTGCATTTACAGAAAAATATGTGAGTATAATTTCTGTAGAATACACCTGAAAAGCAACATAAAACATGAAATTGTGGTAATTTATATAGTAACTTCATGAAAAGTAAAAGGAAAAGCAAGCTAAAAATAAACATAATGCAGTGAACTACAAAGAAGTAATAGTAAGAGCTTTCCTCATGTTTTTACAATAAGGAAATATAAAATTTATGTCAAAAATAACTAACAAAAATGTGTAACACAAGTTTTGTAGAACTCATGATGAGCATATTGTTTAAAATCTACCTCCTAGTTCACAATTTTATCTTTTATTTTTGTTAACTTTTTTGAAGGGATATAGATTAAAATTTGTAAATTTTTGGACCAAAAAAACCCTTTTTATGAAGTATATAACATATTTATTTTTGGTTTAATTAAACATACAAGAGCAATAAAACAAGGAGAATAGTAAATAAATGCGTTTAGGAATCAAAGTTGAAATGGAAGAGTCAACGTGTGGAGAGATAATTGGACTTGTTCTCTATTTAACTGATAAAGAACTTTCCAGAACAGGAGATGGATGAGATCCATCTCCCAAAGCTTGGGAAATAAGGAAACATTTGAATAGGCAAAATGTTGGTGTGTAGGAAAGGCTGACGCTCATGTACTTTTAGTATTGACTTACTGTATGCATGGAAATTCCACGGATGTATTTGTAGCTTTTGCCAAGCCAAATTTTGAAAAACAGGTTTTGTATGAGGAAAAGCAAGGGCTTTTTTTTTTAACTGGGGATTGAAAAGGGAAGATACCTAGTGTTGACTGAAGGGGCCCTTGTTTTGCCTGCAGGATAGGCCAGAGGACTTTAGGTATTGTCAAATCAGCACAGCTGAATTCCAAAAACAATATCAAGCATTCAGTAATTCTACCTACCCAGTCATTACCCAAGAACATTGTATTCTTTTACAAAATGGACTATTACTGTAGTTAAATGGAGGAATTTTAGAATAACTTTAGATTCTGCATATTGTTTCATCTTTAAATAACACAAGTCTTCTAAACATAAGACATTTTACAGAGAAATACTGAAATTACTTCATGCATCTGATGACTTTGAACATTTTGTCTGACATATCTTTGGAATGTCATTCCCCAAATAATGATTACCAGGCTATTTCTCATTTATTGTTTTATACCACAGTGGATTTGAAATAATTCAAACTGATTAATGCTGTAGAACCATGTCTTTTGGCTCATATTAAATAACAGGTATTGCTTGGATTTGAGTTATAACACTGAATTACTCTCATATAGTGACACTCCTAGAAAAATATGGTGAGTTCATATGTTGTTCAGATGAAATAAATCAATGTGAGTATCTAAATAGCTGTTAACTTGGGGGTTGATTTATTAGTAATAGTATAGACAATGAATGCTTTAATATTTGCAAAACACACAAAGCAAAGATGAGTCTACACTACTCTGGTTTTGCTCATGGACAGGTGAGCCTTAACCTGCAATAGCTAGTTCAGTTTTGACAGTGATTTTGACTACGCTTAAAATATAGGAATACATCTTTCATTTTCTAAATGGCGCAAGTGTTCTTGACCTCATTCTTTGGAGCAAGAATTGTTACTTTATATGCAATGACAGTGATGATGGAACACCTGTACTTTAAATTATACTGAAGTTCAGTCTAGTTGGTCTAGTAATAGTTTCACCCGCTCATTAACTTGACTAAAACCTAAAAAAAAAAAAAAAAAGACACAAAAAACCAACAAAGCAAAAAAACTTGAGAGTATTGATTTATTATTAAATTTTCAAGAAGAATCTGTTTTTATTTGAAGTAGTATTTCTTGTGACAGTACATTGCATTAGTTTTCTTACATCTGTGTGTGTATATAGAAATATACACCCACATCCACATACATATATACATATACATATATATATATATATATATATATATACATGTAATGGAAGATAATGGTTTAAACCTAGCTGGCAGCTAAGTACTCACTCCCACTATCATCCAATGCAGCAGAATTGGAAAGGAAAGGTAAACTTCATGAGTTCCCACAATGCACCCAATGTATGATTTATTTTTTCTTTATTTGGATGCCACAAAAATATATTCAAATGATTAGATATTGAGGTTTTGCCTTCATTAGTATCTCAGTTGGGATAAGGTGTATTTTTAAGCGTATCTCACCACTGTTCACATTTAAGAAACTCTGCATCTTAGGTTATTTCCAAAGTTCATGGTCTCAAAAAAGAAAATATATTGCTGCAGAAGTGCCTTTAATTCTCCACAGTTGATAGCAGAGGTTTTTACTAGCTAATGCACAGAATCACAGAATTTCTAGGTTGGAAGAGACCTTTAAGATCATAGAGTCCAACCCATGTTCCAAGACCTCAACTAGATCATGGCCACCAAGTGCCACATGCAGTCTTTTTTTAAACACATCCAGGGATGGTGACTCCACCACCTCCCTGGACAGATGATTCCAGTATTTGACCACTCTTTCTGTGAAAAGCTTCCTCCTTAATTCTAGCCTGTATCTCCCTTGGTGCAGCTTGAGACTGTGTCCTCTTGTTCTGTCTGCTGTTGCCCGGAGAAAGAGACCGACCCCCAGCTCACCACAGCCACCCTTCAGGAAGCTGAAGAGAGTGATAAGGTTACCTCTGAGTCTCCTTTTCTCCAGGCCAAACAACCCCAGCTCCCTCTGTTGTTCTTCATACAGCTTGTGTTCCAAGCCCCTCACCAGCCTCGTTGCTCTCCTTTGGACGCGCTCAAGCATCTCAACGTCTCTCCTAAACTGAGGGGCCCAGAACTGGACACAGCACTCAAGGTGTGGCCTCACCAGTGCTGAGTACAGGGGAAGAATGACTTCCCTGCTCCTGCTGGCCACACTATTCCTGATACAGGCCAGGATGCCATTGGCCTTCTTGGCCACCAGGGCACATTGCTGGCTCATGTTCAGCCGGCTGCAGACCAGTGCCCCCAGGTCCCTTTCTACCTGAGCACTGTCCAGCCACACCATCCCCAGCCTATAATATTGCAGGGGGTTATTGTGGCCAAAGTGCAGGACTCGGCACTTGGACTTATTGAACTTCATCCCATTAGATTCTGCCCAACCATCCAACCATTCCAAGTCCATCTGCAAAGCCCTCCGTCCCTCTAACAGATAGACACATGCTCCCAGCTTAGTGTCATCTGCAAATTTACTAATGAAAGACTCTAAACCCTCATCCATGTCATCAATAAAAATATTAAACAGAACTGGCCCCAACACAGACCCCCTGAGGGACACCACTGGTGACTGGCCACCAGCTGGATGCAGCACCATTCACCACCACTCTCTGGGCTCGGCCATCCAGCCAGTTCCTAACCCAGCACAGAGTGCTCCTTTCCAAGCCATGGGCTGCCAGCTTATCTAGGAGTATGCTGTGGGAGACAGTGTCAAAGGCCTTGCTGAAATCCAAATAAACAACATCTACAGCCTTCCCTGCATCCACTAGGTGGGTTACCTGGTCAAAAAAGGTGACCAGGTTGGTTAAACATGACCTACCCCTCCTAAACCCATGCTGACTGGGTCTGATACCCTGGCCATCCTGTAAATTCTGTGTGATGGCCCTTAATATAAATTGTTCCATTATTTTGCCAGGTACTGAGGTCAGGCTGACTGGTCTATAATTACCAGGATTCTCCTTTGCACCATTTTTGTGAATGGGTGTCATATTGGCCAGCTTCCAGTCATCTGGAACCTCACCAGTGAGCCAGGACTGTTGGTAAATGATGGAGAGAGGCTTTGCAAGCTCATCTGCCAGCTCTCTCATTACCCTGGGGTGGATCCCATCTGGTTCCATAGATTTATGAACATCCAAGCATTTCAGTAGTTCTTTGACTGCCTCCTCTTGGATAATGGGGGGACCATTCTGCTCCCTGACACCATCAACCAGCCCAGGTGGGCAAGTGTCTTGAAGGCAAGTCATCTTCCCACTAAAAACTGAGGCAAAGTAGGCATTAAGCACTTCTGCCTTCTCCTAATCTGCAGATACTAAGTTGCCTCCCTTGTCCAATAAAGAACAAAGGCTGGTCTTACCCTTCCTTCTAGCATTAATGTATTTGTGAAAACATTTTTATTATCCTTTACAGAAGTTGCCATGCTAAGTTCAAACTGAGCTTTGGCCTCCCTAATTTTTTTCCTGCATGCTCTAGCAGCCCTCTTGAATACTTCCTTAGAGACCTGACCCTCCTTCCAAAGCTGATACATCCTCTTTTTATTCCTGAGTTCCTCCAAAACCTCCTTGCCCAGCCAGGCTGGACGTTTACCCCGCTGACTTATCTTTCGGCACACAGGGACAGTCTGTTCCTGTGCCCTCAAGATCTGTTTTGAGGCATGCCCACCTTTCCTGAACTCCTTTGTTTTTAAGGGCTGCTTCCCAAGGGACGCTCTGAGTAAGTCTCCTAAACAGGCCAAAGTCTGCCCTCCAGAAGTCCAATGCAAGAGTCTTACTGGTGCTCCTCCTGACTTCACCAAATATTGAGAACTCTATTATTTCATGATCACTTTGCCCCAAGCGACCTCCAACCATCACATCTCCCACCAGCCCATCTCTATTTGCAAACAGCAGATCTAACATAGTTCCTCCCCTGCTGGGCTCACCCACCAGCTGTGACAAAAAGTTGTCCTCCATACACTCTAAGAATTTCCTGGACTGCCTCTTTTCTGCTGTATTAGGTTCCCAGCAGATGTCTGGTAGGTTGAAGTCACCCACAAGAACAAGGGCTGATGATCCTGAAACATTACCTAGCTGCTTATAGAATAAGTCATCTACCTCTTCTTCGTGGTTGGGTGGGCGATAACAGACTCCCAGTAGGGTGTCAGACTTGTTAGCCTTCCCCTTAATTCTTACCCATAGACATTCAACTCCATCTTCCTAAGTTTCAATTTCTATGGCATCAAAAGTCTGCTTAATATAAAGGGCCACCCCTCCACCTCTTCTTCCTTTCCTGTCTCTTCTGAAGAGTTTGTAGCCAATGCAGACACAAGGATCACATGGTATCAGAATCCCAGTTCCACTTCACACAATTTAATTTGGCTGTTTCTTTTTTTTTGGGTACTGTCATGCCTTGTATGATTATATAATAATTCCAGCTGTATTTTGACTAAATGACCTGCAGTATACTTTTGATATCAAAAGAAGTAGGGAAAAACACACGGGTCTAGAATACAAAAAAATAGAACCATATACTCCTCTTTTGTCTATCTTATTAATTAGGGAACAGCTCTAATATGCAGTATTGTGTCAAATAAGAAATATTGTTTAAAGTGACTATTTTTCTTCCTGATTTTGACTTCAGCTGCCTGCAATAAAGTCCCTGTAGGTGCACATAAAAGTAAGTCTGCTATCCTGTTTCAGAAATTTTGGCAATAGTATTCCCCCTTATTTGCTCGAGAGGAAAGAAAAACTGGGAAAGTAAGACAGAGGGAAATTATTTCTGTGACCTTTTCTAGAACTCATAAATAATTGGATTATTTGCCATATGGACAACAAATATTTTCCTGTTTTAAGTATTTTTGAGGAAGAACAGCACTAGCAGCAACCAGAATTCTTGTGTTCAGACTACTGAATAACTGTAGTGAGGTATTTATTAGTCAACACAGGATCTAAATTGAGCCTGACAAGATGTCAGTACTCCTACTGACCTACAGTGCATTCATCTTAATATTGTTGTTTTCCTTTATATGCTATGGAAAAAGATCCATACTCTTCTCACAATGATTTATCCAGTACAAGAGAATTTATACTTGTTTCACATGAAATAGTTTTGGCAGCAGGGGCATAAAATGCATCATAAAATGACAAAGACCAGTACCTGCAATGTCTGAAATATGTTATGTCTTAAGCTTGCTAGCTTTGTTTTGCTGTTCCTGGAATAGATCTTGAGGACTGTGGTCAAAGTTCTTTCTGGCAAACATCTCTTGCTGCTGGAGGTGACCTTTCTATAGAAAAGTGAGATTTTTCATTACATGATTTAAAGGATTCTAATTGGTGAATTTAAGAGCACATGCTGTTTTTTTCATATAGTTCAAATAGCTAGAGATAGATTTTTTGGAGGGACAAAGCTGTATTTGTTTATTAGCTGTCTGCAGTTGTTTCATAATAACACAATATTGAACTTGGTGTTCAAAGTAAAGAAGAACTTTCACTTTTAAGCATGAAGGATGTGGTGTGTAAGCAAGCAGGATGGGAAGGGTATGCTCTAAGGGAAAGGTCAGCAGCTTTCAAGCTTATTATACTATACCAGATATGGTTTAGTATACTTATTAAACTACACCAGCCACGATAGCATAATTGCACAAAGGGTCGAAAATATGTGAAATGGTGTCATGATCCAGTACTTCTGTGCTTTAAATTATGTATGGCTAATTAATGCTCAGTTCCTCATTTTCACTATCTCTGAATTTTTAATGACTTTGGCTTGCTGATCTACTGTTCTTCCTTTCTGATTTGATGAGATATGAAACAGAAAAGTGTAGTCTAAACCAGTGCGCTAAATATCAAAATCATGGGAGCGTATGCTGTTGATCAATCAATGACCATTACAGAACAAGCAAACTAAAAAAAAAATCCCATTCTCCTCTTTTTTAGGAAAAAACCCAACAAACAGCATCTTATTTTGCTATATAGAAATACAAAGAAACTTATTAAAAACTGTTTGACATCCAATAGTCAGTTCTGTTCATATATTGTAAAACCCTTCTCTCTCTTTTCCTCACTTTGCTTCTTCATAGAAGGCCTGATATTTGCTTCAGAAAGAAATATTTTAAAAAAATGAAAAGGAAATAAATTGTAGTCTTGGTCTAAAATTTTTAGGATGTTAATTCACAGTTGTATCAAATACATTCATTGTGCCATTGAACTTGAGATATTTTACGTAAGTGTTGCAAAATGTGTAGCACTCTGCATCTACAGGAGAAATTTGTTGTCTCAAGTTTCCAGTTTATTGAGTTTCTGCTGTTTAGATATTCTCTTCTTGTCAGTCTGGACTCCCACTGTTGCTCGTTGTATAATCAGGTACATTTTTATTAGTGTGTCTGCAAATTCCAAGGTTACGGAATTCTCAATCGGATGCAAAACACTCTGCTTAGTGTCAGAAAGACATTTGAAAAAGCTGCATAAGGGTTGCAGCCTGTGATTAGTCATACTGGTATAGAACAATCTTGGTTCCAAATTGCTCATTCTCTTTCTTACAGCTCAGAATATTGTATTTTAATTTGAGAAATCTGGCATTAGCAAGAAGCAATGATATTGGAAACGAGATCACTTATTTGTTAAACCAAACCCCCGTCAGATGCATGCAAGGTGCTTTTGCCCCTTTTTCAAGCTACTCCATTAACTTTCAAATGACACATTATGTAAAGTCCATAAAAGGTATCAGTCTTTTTCCGCTAAGGCTCAGCTGGTTCTTGTGAAATCCACCTAGGAGCATGTTAAACAGGGCCTCCACAGAAAGATATTAAGGGCTGTGTAAAGCTCTGCTGTCCTCAAAGAGATGTTCTTCAAGCACTGGAAAATACAGTGCCAATACAGCAGTCTTCTGGGAAAAAAAAATAAAGAAAAAGAAGGAGGATGAGGATGCTTACTGCTTTTCACTTTTCCTTAATTAGTCATGGAATTATGTAAAGACAGGAGGAGTCTTAATATTGAGAGTACATAGGGCCTAAATTTGCTTAAATTCTGCCTACAGAACAACAAAAAATGTCTCTACAGTAGTTTTTTGCTTTTTGTTTCTGTGTTGTGGCTACACAGCAGTCAAAGTATACAGAAGGAGAGGTCATAAGAGGTGAAGAAGACTTCTTCTTTGCCCTTTTTAAGACAGTGTAATAGTTTATTAAAAATATCTTTCTGGCGATATCTCATGTGTTCTTGTTTTTGAATTGATTTTTCTCAGAGAAACAAATTTCTCAGTTTTACTACTACAAGGCCCATGCATTCCTTTCCTTCCCCTAGTTCTTGGTTGTTGACCTGTCTTTTTTTGATCTTTCTGTTGTACATCACAAAGCTGAGAAAAATGTATCTATAAGTTGAACGCCAGTATGACTTTGTTCTTTGCTCATACTTTGTGCTCTTCAAAAAACTGGATAGCATGACCAAATGTTATACTTAATATATGTAAGACTCTGAACACAAAAAGAAGAAAAGCAAAAAAAAAAGTCTACCACTTGAAAAATTGTTTACAACTAACTCAGCCTAATTCCTTAGTGATAGCTGGAAATTATTTTTGTACCTTGAGATACATTTTTAAAACTGTTATGTTTTCCTTCTCTGTACTTTTCTCTGGTATATTTTTCATATATAGAGATATAGTAAAACATCAGTATACTATGCATTAGAAAAAATACTTGCATCAGCTCATATAAATTAATAAAAATAATGAAAATTTCTTGTATAGAGGGAGAGGTAATCCTACTTATGACAGAACCATTTCTGAAACAGAAGAGCAGTGACGCCAGTAGCATAGACTGAAGATGCTGTGTAGCTACCATCCCTTTAGAAATGGTGCATAAAACACTGCAAGTCTAATTAGATCTCCAGAGAATAGAAATGCCCATTTGACAGTCAATTTAAAGACAGCAGTGCCAGAGCACTTTTATTTCCATAGACTTAGAATCTGAGTTATCTTTGCATGAAGTGTGTGAATGTAGAATATGATACTTACTGGAAATCAGTACTGATGTGCTTCACAGTGTTATGAAAATGATGCCCTATCTTTTTGTCATTTGTTTTAACAGATGAAAGACAAGAAAACAATATGAAAGTCTAGAAAGGAAGTATATTGCTACCCACTACCAAAAGTAATTTGTTAGTGACCTTACTTGCCCAAACTGGTAATTATAATATAGCTCATACATGTTCTCAATACTAATGTTCAAGAATCATTTTTACTCTGTGATATATATATATATATATATATGCATACATACATTTATAAAGTATTTTAACACTAAACTATTTTAAAAGTTTATTTTTCTTTTTACAGTAAAGATTTCACATTTTCAGTAGAGCCTTCTGCACTGCTTTGTCCTAATCTGACTTCTCCTTTCGTATGGGTAAGTCTATTATTTGTTTTGGAAGAAATGGAGGAAAATATATCTTTCTCTGTGCAGCTGATTGTTTTAATAAAATCTGTCTTGGCCCTCCTATCTACATGTGATTTAGATATAATACCATACCAATGCTGTTTTAATGTTTCCTGAGTACAATTCCTGACTTTGAGTCTGCAGGTAGTCCATGTCAAAGAGCATTTGATTTTGACAGATTTTTACAAAACATTTATCTGCTTAAAATGAAACTCTATAGGCAAGAAGAATTAAGCTTTGGAATTTGTGTCAGATGTGGTATATGATTTAGTCAACGAAACTGGGAAAACTCAGAAATAATGAATAGCCTAATTTCTGCTACTTCAAAAGTACACTTATTTGGAGGTTAAACATAGGGTCCACTCAGACTCGGAGACTGAGGGTTCTATTTTTCAGGTGTTTCATAGGCCGCTGATTAAGCTGTGAAAAGATGGTATGTCTACTTGTCTTCCATGTGGTAGGATAGGTCTGTGTAAGTGATAATAAAAAGGCAACTTTGCTTTGATTCCAGGTTTCTCTGGCCTTGACATGATGTTCTTGAAGAGCTGCCTGACTGTGGATCTTGATTTCAGAGCTCTCTTTTAGTTGGAAAAAACATCCCTAAATATTGAGAAGATTTAAATATGAATAGGAGCAGAACCACTTCCTTCCTCCATTTGAACTTTGTAAATTATGATTATAATCTATTATAAATTTATGCCTTTCATTTTCCTCTATCTAAAGAAATTTAACTAAAGATTGAAGAGAAAATTGTAATTTAATTTTTAATCTAAAATGTTTTCTAAAATTAAGATCCTAAAATTTTTGGGTTGAACTGAAATTTTTCAGCTGGGCTGTGTAGATTTCAGGCCAGATTTGAAAAACAAGTGACCCCAATGCAGAGAAAGAATAGTTTTAAAAATTAGTTTTGAACTGTTATTTTAACTGAAGTGAACTATAATAAAGAGAATAAAAAATAATTTCAATGTCAATAAGGTATGGCAAATAAACAGATAGAGGTAATTGCTATAAATTCTTTGA
Source organism: Motacilla alba alba (assembly GCF_015832195.1). Lineage (NCBI taxonomy): Eukaryota > Metazoa > Chordata > Aves > Passeriformes > Motacillidae > Motacilla > Motacilla alba. Next base: position 48,002,724 of record NC_052046.1, read on the forward strand.
TAAATTATAAAAAAGAAATAATATTATTAAATAAATAATAATATTAAAGAAATAATAAAATAAAGGATTGCCTTACATTGCTAAAAAAATTGTCATTTATAAATTATGTCCTTAGGGAATCTGACAGGTGGGAGTATTTACTTGAGAATAGGCCTGCAACCAGAACTGGAGCTCCTCTTTTGTTCTGCTTGCATGAATAGAAGTGTATTCTATCTTAAGACAAATAAATATATCTTGTTTGTTATTTGTAGTCAGACTGATTTGATCAAGTGTTGATTCATTCTTTGCTTCCACTACATTCCTGTACAAATGCGTGATATTTTATTTCCTGCTTCATGATTTAGCCTACTTTGTTCCAAGGAATGACCTGTAATTTTTGTAGCTTTTTAATAAAAATCCTTATAAAATACATTTTACAGAGTTTATGACTGAAAAGCTGAGAGATTAAATGGCACATGTGTTTCTGTTACTGAAGGACAACTCCGGCAAGGCCCAGCAGGTCACTGGGCCTGAAAGATGAATGGACTCCAAAAGGTGTGAACAAAATTTGTTAGCAATATTTTGAAGTATCTTCATTCATCAATACATTTAATTCTAATAACCTAAAATGGTGTTGTGTAAGCCTGAAATTCATATATGACCTTGTTCTTTCCATAAACAGTATTGATAAACAACAAAAAACCTGCAGAGAACCCTCTAACAATCAAAACCAAATTGTATCTATTGAACCAGCACTGGCTGTAATGGCAATCACACAGTTTTCAGTATAAGCTTACATTTTCCTCTGGCTTGTTTTAACAAGTGCGAGCCGCCCCGAGCTGGTCTTGGTGGGGTGTCCGCAAATCTGAACGGGTTTCCCCGGACGCTGCAGCCAGCTCCCTCAGCCAACCTTCTGCCCGTGCCCAATGTTGTAATTGATGCCTCACCAGGATGACGAGAGGACTCTTCGCTTAGTAAATCCAACTGGGTTTATTGAAGGAAAGGCTAGGGATCCAGGAAGGGTGAAGGTGAAGAGAGGAACAGAAGCAGGCAACAGTACAACCACAACTGAAGGGGAACCAGAGATGAAGAGCCAAGAGCACGGTGGGGCCAGGACATATAATGGGGGGAAGGTAGGAGGGGTCAGGGTACAAATCATCCAATGGGGAAGGGAGTCAGGGGAGGAGTTGAAGTGGGGTGACACAGGGTATACCAGTGGGGAAGCAGAGTGGGAGGGATCTCTCAGGGATAGCCAATGGGGGAACAGAGAGTACAGAATTTTCTGGAATTGGGGAATGGCTAACAATTGACTGGCAATAACAAATTAGCATCAACAAGCAAAGCACTGTGGGAAATTGTGCTGGTCTCTAACTATAACTTAGTGGTGACTTCCCAGGGCATTCCAGGAGTGCTGTCCTCAGCACTGACTCCCACAAACAGGCGTGCAGAGAATTTAGTGCAGTAATAACCAAAACATTAGCTTTATTTCTTGTAGGACACACACAACCAGCATGTGTATTATGTCATATACCCCATATATGTCTTTTTGCTTCTCAGGACTTGCAACTTTTCAATTGTATCTACCTGAAATTAAGTTCCAGCTTGTTCTCAGGCTTGAATTTCTAAAAGAGACAGTAGAAAGGCTATTAAGGAGGGGAGAAGAGGGCAGAGGAAGGGAGCAAAGATCACACTTCACTGTGGCAGTGATTTTGTCGTGACTTTTTAATAAAATAGTGCAACTATGTAACAGTTCCTGGAGAGCTATTCTAAAAGTTGATATAAGGCAAGTCAACATCCCAACAAAACACAACAGAGCCCTAAACCTGGCTTTTTAGTGTTCAAGTTTGCACTTGTAACAGAACTGTCAATAGGGACAGGTTTTGTGAAATGTATCATAAGGTTAATAAAAATTTATGTCTTCAACAACTGGCACTTCACCTCCATTTGCTAAGTTAAGCAAAGTAGCTCATATAACAATAGTTGATTATTTTTCTGTGATCCATCTTCTTTTCAAAGCTAGATATACATGATCAAATAAGATTGTCTTTGCAAAATAAGGTTCCTTTGGTTTTTTTTTACTCACAGGAGACCAGAAGTTATTCTAAAAGTTTATAGAACAATAACATCTTATAATAGTAAGAAAGTACTCAAAGAGAAGCTATTACAGTACTAGGAAAATCACAACTCTAAAATTTTAACTCACTTGGCTTTTTTACTTCCAGCCTCCAAAGTGCTTGACATTTTAATGAAAACATATTATGTTTCTAAACAATAAATACTGTTTAGGGCAATCAGCATTTGGAACATAAACTTTTTGGAGTCTTCAATTATTTGGCCAGAATCTGGTAAAAACTAGGAGCTGACCACTGAGATTACTTACTTAGCTTAGAGCAATGCAAGTGCAGTTTATGAATCAATGACAATTTTCAGTAGCAGGACAGTAATTAGTGAACGTTATGTTGTTAATTATTCTCTGCATAGTCTATTCATCCAGAATTAAATTAAAAGAAAGACATCCTGTGTTTCATAATTATTTTCCATCTGATCATATGATCAAAAATGAAAGCAGATTTTCTCATTTTGTTGCTCTGAGATGTACCAGTTTGGAAAAAATATTGCTCTTGCTACCATCTAAAAGCTACATACCCTTGATACAAAATATGACTAAAATCGAACTGATGAATAGGAAACAATTCCCACATTTTTTTCCTGGTTGCTATTTTAGCAGTTTTATAAGTAATGTCATATCCACTAATCCAGCTAGTGTCTCTGAAGGTAAACTCAGTATCAAAAGGAAACAGTTGACCTGCTGAGTTGATGTTTCTGCAGTTTCTTTTGTTTGAAGTGAGTGTACCTCCTTGTCTTCTTTGCCTCCCAAGCTGTACAGTGAAGGAACCCTGTGTGGTGCCCTGGATCTACAAAAAGTCATGAATTAGGCAGCAGAAATCTATAAACTTGTCTGCCTTTTCTGTACATCATTGTTACTTTTATATACAACCACAAAACAACACTTTGGGACAGTGTAAGCTTAAAAAAATGTGGGTATGTAGTATATTTGTTTGTATGTACTGATGGATCACGTATCAGATTCCTTCTGTCCCCTAATGGATGTTTAAGACATCAGTTCAGTTGACTGGGAAGAAATACATTGGCAACAAATCCTTCTCTTTTCTCTAAGAAAAGATACTGCTTACATTTTTGCAGAAAATATTTTAGGGAAAAAAAGATATTAAATATGCTGGAATACCAGTTATAAGTGGACATAATTCTCTGTTACTCTAGTTTTATGGTGACATAATTTTTCAAATGTCACTGGATCTATGTAGCATGAAAACAAAACAATGCAATAGTGATTTAACACTGATTCTACATAGTCCTTTCCAGTGCTGTATTGTCATCTCACTTTGTCTAAACAATTTCATTAGTGTAACATGGAAAGCAATTCCTACAGAAAAAAAAGATTTTTTTAATACATATTTAGCACTTTCAATCTACTATAGCTTAAGAGCTACCTCATAATTGCAGACAACAACAAAGTCAACCAGCCTTCATTGTAGCAGTAGTCATTCCTTTCTATCTACATCTATGAGAAAGTGCTTTTCAAAAGATCCAGTTTAAAAAAAAATGTTTTGTTTTCACTTTCTGTACTTGATTACTAACATTTCAACCTATTATTGAACAGTTTATAAACATTTTGGTCATTTGCATTTTTTAATGTGATAATTGATAAGACTTTTAAATGAAAAATTAACTTAGTAGAAATTTTTTTAGGTGTCTTTGTCACCTGAAGTGGTTTGAAAGAACTACAGACAGGACGGTGCAAAATAATATAAAGGAGATCAAGGAAGGAACAAGAACAGAGTGCTTCTGAAATTAATTCATCCTTAGTAGGAACTTAAATCTACTCAAATCACCTTTTAAGTCAGCATTCAAGTGGCAAATTAAAGATGAAGTGCAAGCCAGATAATGTAGGGAACCAGCAGTTAACACACGAGCCCCATAAGAGAATAGGAATCTGTTTTCTTCTGAAAATAAGATTAAAAAAAAAGAAAATATGCAGGAGAAATTAAGGATTTTTCTCCCTTTTTAGTGACCCAAAAGAAGAAGGGAAGGAAGAAAGAATTTAACCATTCCAAGAAGTATCCCTTAAACTCAGAAAGAATCAATTAAGCAAAACTTTACATTTAATTTAGGCTTTCAAGTAGTCATTCTTACAGTCCAAGAAATGCAATCAGAAGGATTTGAACTTTTCCATCTGATGCAATTATGTCATTGTAAGCATGTAGAAATAAGATGACTTGTACAGTTCTGTCAATAAGTGCAAGAAGATTTGATAACTCATATCAATAATAGCAAACACTAAATTTCTGTGTATTTACCTCAATGTATAGAAACATTAAAAGTTAAGAGAACCTCAGAAATTTCTTGTAGGTCTTCACAGAAAGCTCTTGGGAAGTGGGCAATAAAGATGCATCACAAAGGAACACAGAGCTCCATCAAAATGAGAATCCTCACAATGGGGATCTTCACATAGTGAAATGGGATTGTTTTTGCAATTGTTAAAAAAAAATTGATAGGGAGTTTACACTCTCATGTAGTTTCTTTAAAATTAAGTAAGAGATTTGTTAAATTATGTAGGAAATGTTTCACAATCTCTCTACAAATGGTTTTGTTAATTGATGATTTAAATCAATATAAAACAAAAAGCTGGTAAACCCTTGCTAGGTCATCACTACTCACAAAAAATATATTTTGTCTTTCATGAGGTATTACACACTTGATTGTGGGTAGTAATATTTTGCATCAGAGCTACAAACTTTTAGATCATATCAGAATTTGTATAGACACTTAAATTATATTTCAACTAAATTGTGTCCATTGTGTATTTTTATCATAAGCTGAAAAGATTCAACACAGGCTAAAAAGGTAATGTGATTCTTTTATTAGTTCTTAATACTATTTGTGTAATTTGCACACATTTATTTTGTTTCTTGGTATTTACCAAGTTATTCCTTGAATTTATGCATAACTCTGTGTTTATTAGAATGCAGTTTTATGTAGATACATATTTTTTGTATTCTATTCCAAACCAAGGAAATAAAAAATTCCTATCTGTTGCTGGAGACAATTTCGTTCTCTCTAAAACTGTGATGATGCACCACAAACCACGGGCTTCAAACTTTTCCGTTGGGTATGGCATCATTCAATGTTCACTTATTTCAATGGAACTAAATAATTTGAAATTTATCTCAGCAATGCCTTTTTAGATGGGAAGAAAAAAATAAGAGAAGACAATTTGAAAATATTTTCACAAGAGTTAATAATTTGAAGGCATTACTATTCTTGTTCTGCAGTGATTAACATGGTAAATGGTTAGTTAGAGCCTTAGTACATGACATGATAGCTTAATACCTTTATTTTTAAACTATCATTCTGTCTGCATTTTATGTAGCATGGTCTTTATCAGCAGAGAATACTTTGTTTATATATGTTAATATACTGTCAGGATTATGTTACAGTTGTGTTGACAATAATTAAATCTAGGTGTCCTTTTCAAGAATAAAATTATTTAATTCCTTCAGCAAATTAGTACAGACACACTATTCTTTTTCAAACACAATTAATGCAGATACTATTTACAAATAATTTGCACTTAACAGAACTATGACTGAAGTATGATTTTAGATTATTAATAAAATGTCACACTGGCTTAGTGGTATTAGCATGCAACTGAAAGTGCCTTTCTGTAGCTAGTCATTCATATCTCCAAAATGGAGTCAGTCCTGGATAATTTTCTCACTGCTGACATCGTGATATCAGATCCCAGGAAAAAAGGGATATTTATTAATATCTCCAGGAAAACAGTTCCAGTTTTTAGGTAAACTGATACTTGAGTTCACCAGATACAGTAATATATTGTTCATATAACCTTGAATAGATTTTTTTCATACTTTACACCATTCTTGTGTATTTTTGCTGCAGTGATAAAAGCAACAGCTAATACCATATAATTCCATAAATATTCTGCAAAGAAAAACATCCTTTAGCAATTAATAATAGAAGTGATCCAAGAAATATTGCAAAGCAAAAAGCTCACAGTTAGTTACAACACAGGTTCACTCATTGAGAATAGAATATGCCAGGAACTATTGAGTCCTTAGACTCTGAGAAAAAAAATGTGTAAAAGAAGTAGTCACAATTGCCATGTGACCTGTTTGGACTCACTAGAAATGAAGCATTAATTCCATTCTGTATTGTGGGAATAAATATTGGGTAGGGAAAGTTGTGAGGTGATAGAATGTAAGAAAATAAAGACAATGCAGAAGTTAATCTCACTCCTGAGGAGATGCAGCTATACTAATTACAAAGATTAGGAAGAGGCCTGCCCTTAACAGGCCACAGCTGTGTCCAATGAGGATGAGTGCTTTAAAAGAGTGGGTTAGTTGGTTGAGAGGGGAGTTGGTGTTTGTTGGTTGTGCTGTGGAGAAGAAGGAGTCAGTGCTGTGAGGAGCTGCTAATGAGAAATCACCAAGAAGGTACGGAGCTTTTGCAATAAGATGACAACAGAAAGTGGGGGAAAAAATATGCTAGCTCTCAGCCACATTTGTGCAGTGATACATATGACAACTTTTGTCCATGTTCCACTATCATTGCTAAAACAAAGATCACATGCTCTCAGGATTTCTTCATATAAGGTAAGCTCCTTACAGCAGAGGGATGTGCCCTCATTTATTTGCCATCTGGACTTGTGAATCTTGTAGATGTAACTACCCAGTGGCTAAAATTGTCTGATTTAGCCCAGTTTATAAGATATTTTCTTAGGAAGAGCTGATCTGTCCAGATAGAACTGACATGCCAGTCAGTTCTCAAAACCAGTAAGTTATTGTGAAATAATGTGGGTGGGTTTGGGGACAGTCCTCACGCCTAAAGCAGCATATTCTGACACCTAAACAGATAGGTGCCTAATAGAAAATTCAGGATCAAGAATTCAGCCACACTGTGCCTCCTTTAATATGGGGTTTAGCAGCTCTCTTCCAGCTTTTCAAGCACAGGATCACTTCATGGATGTATTGGTTGTAGATGAAATGGAGACATGCAGGTGTGTACTGCTTTGAGTCCTTCTAAGTTTCTGTTCAGGTAACATGCTTTGTCCAGATTTTCACTGGGATTTAAGAACAGGGAAGCTGCAAGGACAAAATCATGCTGCCCTCTCTGACATAAAATGTAGAGGCTATTTTCCAAGCATGAGTGGTGCAGAAGGTAGACAGAGATAAGTGTTCTATCACACACAGAGAGGCAATAGTTTTAAAGACAGTGACAGAAACCAAGGTCCCCACTCCTCTAAGTTCTTTTAAAACCAGCACCACAGAGTTGGGCGAGCAGAACATTCAATCAGTGAACACATTTGGGACCTTGACACTGTATGGTTTCTCTGTGTAGGAACTCCAGACTTGCAAAGCCTTTGCATGGCTGTTGGATAGATGTCAATATTGCTGCCCTGAGGGGTGACTGCTCTCCACCATTTATTGCTTTCTAACTCAGCTGTTGGCATAAGCCACCAGTGACCTTGCTGATTGTAAAGCTCCATGCTAATCTCTTGGACTTTGCACATAGTTAAAGCAAATTGTTGGTTGTTCCCTGAGGTGTTATCAACCTCTGTTTCCCATTCTGAGTATGTCACAAGAATGTAATGTGTGTGTTAGTGGTTCATGTGTGGGATTGCTTTTTTTATTTCTCCCACACAAAATTCAACAGGCATAGCCTGCTAGATGTGTGCTTTCAGGGAGTGTTCCCCCATAACACTTACCTCTGATGCTTTCCTTTTGCAGTGAATACCAGGGTTAGCTGACTTATTGGATGGGGACAGATAAAGTCCAGGCCTTGTTTTATCTGAACAATGCCTTCAGGCAGGTTTCATCCCATGACACTATTTCACCTAAGCCCGAAGAATATGAGTAAAATGTTTTCTCGGACGCTCTAGCATTTTCTGACTTCAAAGAATGGCAACATTTATGCATTTACATCTCTCAATTTTGCTACTTGTAATGATTTCTGTCAAAAGAAGTCCCCAATGCTAGAGGATTTTCCAAGCAAGTTGCAGGTGTTACCAATATGAAGGCAGGGGATTGGGGTGGCTTTTTGACCCCTATGCATTTGACATGCTTATGAACTACAGTTTTTCATTTGTAAGAATGAATGTATTAAGCAAAGTGCATTTGTAGACATCTAAGACATATTGTTGCTTTTAGAAAATTTAATCAATACGCAAATAGTGTATAATGTAGTTGTGGCAAAAACCAAAAAGTTGTAACAAAGGATCATATGGTGCTTTAAATGGTCTAAATTTATAAAATACTGTAATAAAAATAATTTGTGTTTAAGAAAACACTAAAATAAATATTGTGGTACTACAATTAATAGTAAAGGAGAAAATTATTACTGTTGCAGTATACTGAATTTCTGCAGTGTACTCTATGATTAAGAATTTGAATTTATGGGGAAAGGGGTTTGGTTTTGATTTACTATATCAACAGCCTGTTCCTTATGCTGTCAAACTTATGCAATTGCTTGGTCAGTGATAAGGAACTGGTGCATGTGACTTTATTCAGCTCTTGCTCATGTTCTGGCTGAACACAGCCCATGCTAAAGCTTGATGTATGCTGGGAGCAGCACTATCAGATCCATGAGACAGCAACACTTACAGGACACAATGGCTAGGAAGGACTGAAGGTCATTATGCAGCCACTGTCACCTGCAGTCTTCTGTCTCCTGCAGCCACCATTCCTGTATGCTCATTGTTGTGCAGTTACTTCAGAATCCACTAAGTTATGGTAATGGTGTAGACGTACCTTCCAAGCTGGAAGACATGTGTCAGCTTACAAAAAATAAGGTTTTGAGCTGGATCCAGTAAGAGTGAAGAGACTTTTGTGGTTCCCTGTGTCACACATGGGATGCCTGTGCCCTGATGAGGAAGTAGGACAGGCACTCTCACCCTCAGCTAGGCTACAGTTTTGCTCATAGGCTTACCCATTATTACAAAGTGGAAGATTACAAACTGTGAGTTGGAGTCAGGATACAAAGAAATTGTGAGATAGAAACCTCATTAATTAAGTGAATGTATGTTAGACTAACCTTTATGAAGGGGATTGAGCCCTTCTGTCTTGTGTTTGTTTTCTTTCCTGATAAGCTCAGAAAGTTCAATTGACAGAGTACATTGCCCTGCAAATTTGAGAGCTGCAAACAGGCTGTGATAGTGCAGGCAATGACAATACAGGAGAAAAGGCATTTAAATGTAGAATATAAATCCCTAGCTTGTTTCAACATTAAGTTGAAATAAAAATGTATACTGTCTGTGAGTTAGGATTAACTTATTTTTTTGATGTCTGGCAAGAAATGGATTCTACTTTTATACATTAAAATAGTCATACTAGGAAAGACTTCTCATAAGAAGGTGTATATAATCTTTCTTTGAATTTTTTCTTGGCTTTTGACCCTTATTACAAAGTGGAAGACAAATATGGATGTCACCTGGATATTCAAAAAAACTTAAATTTTAAATTTTTATCTTTTGAAAGCTCTCTTGTTGTAAGATAACAAACACATCAATGATGCAGTTTGTTTGTAGCACAATTTTAATTAAAATATATTTATTACCTTTTAAGACACTCTCATCAACCCTACTGCACATATTATTACACATAATATGTGCTCCATGGTTCTGAAATTCTCAATATTGTTAGAAATCTCCTAAGAGGGAAATTTTAGCAATATTCCAAATTCACCGTTGGGAATGGTAGTCAATATACACCTTTATCTAATCTGTTTTTCTACTGCAGCAGTGTCATGATCTCTTCAAACTGTTTGGCCATTTAAAAAAACATTGTAGGTACGAACACATTACACTGAGTAAGTTTGGACCATTATGGTGTGTAGACACTAGCCCCAAGGACAATACAGAATTGGATACACTGTTCATACCTAAATCTGATGCAGTATTTTCTCTTCAGATTAGCTGTCTTTCTACAGTGTTTCTTGCCAAAACCTACAGGTTTCATTTAAAAAAAAAAAAAAGTTTTGTCTAGATGGAGTAAAATCTTGATGAAATTTAGGAAGAGGCCATGCCCATATCTGGTTACCTGCCAGGAAACTTCAGTATTTCCTGGTCTGGGTTTCAGGCCCTTTTCTCCCTGTCCTGCTTCTGAACAATGCTGTCACCCTGAAGCCTGCCATGCTACAGGGTCTAAACTTTTTGGTGACATTGGCTGCCCCTGGTTATGGGACAATCTTTGTGTGTGACCTAACTGTACCTTTTGAAATTTAATGAAGACATTTAAAGTCATGACATTTACAGATCCACGATCAATTATTTAATTTCAGTCTTATTTCATGTTGGAATAATAGCAGGTAAGACACTGGTTTCTAAGACATATCCTGTAACAGGAAATCTTTATGAGGGAAAAAATACTCTCACAAAATCTTGTCAGCCTTGGTTACCAAAAAATTATAAGTGAAAAAAAAAACCAAAACCAAAAAAAACCCCACCCAGAACATGGATAGAGATTTTACAGAATGTTATACATAAGTATGAACAAATTATTCTCAGAATAAATTACAGAAAATAAGATAGTGATCTAAGTTGAACTATGCATACAGTCACAGGTCCTCTGACTATTCATAATTTAGGGGCAAAATGATAAAACATCATTGAAATTATTCATCCTGATTTTTCACTAATTGCCTGTGTTACAAATCCAATCTTATCTTTATCAGCCAGTTTTACAGGGAATGGAATCTGGCCGCATATTTGACTAACTGTTCTTTATTTAGAAGTGTGAAAATAAAAACATATTGAAGTTTTTATGAGTAGTAGGATGAAGCGTTTCCCAGCTGATATAGTAAAGACTTGGTGGATAGAATTAAAAGTAAATTCAAGAGGCTCCAGGCCATCTCACATTTAAATGAGTTAGGGGAAACACCAAAGAAATTCACTGAACTGAGAAAAAGTCTTGCTTAGTGCACATCTGAATGCACTTTTCTCCTGGTTTTCATAATATTTTTTCAAATTTTCACATTCTGAGCATATGTTTCATTTTAAATTTTTCTACTCAGGCCTAGTAAAATCTTTGCTTCAAGGGAGAAAATCTCACTGTCACCAAGGGGAATGAGGCTAGCCAAACAGACAGAAGGGAAAGAAATGAAGGATTTAGATGTAATTTTGCCAACTCAGTCATTGTGTATGTAGGTATGTGAAAACTGCATGTTAATTTACTATCCCTCTGTAAGATGACCATAAAGGCTAATCCAATTTGTACACTTCTTGATTCTTTCTAAAAAAAAATTTCTAATGTAACTTCTCAAATACCAGGTTACCTCCCATTGTTTTCTAACCACATAGAAGAGAAGAAAAAAGGGTAAGATTGCCAAATAATCAGTGGTTTTAAACAAGATTGGTAGAACACCAATCTTGAGATCTCACCAATCTGAGATCTTGGGAGACAGTATAGGTGTTGAAGTAGGAGTTGACAATAGATTGTGAACCTTTGGACATAATGTTTTGGCATAAGTATATGACAAATCAAGGAAGTGAAAAACTTTAACAAGTATGTGACAGCAGTCTGGATTATTTCCAAAGTTCATATTTGAATATTGTTTCTTTTTCCTCACTTGTGTGACAACTGAAATTTCAAAAATTAGGGAACTTGACTTAGAAGTTAGTTTGCTAACTACCAAATGCTGGGTTTTCTAATGAAAAAATACATGAGGGGTTTTGCAGGTGCTAATTTTTATAAATCCTTTAACACTGTATTAAGATACTAAGCAAATTCAGAAAAAATTGTGGGAAAACCTATCACCTGATCTTTTTCTTCCTGCATGTTATATTTAATAATTATTTTCTGCATGTGATGAGTAGGATCAGGCTACTGGCCACCTTCCAAGAAATATTAAATGTATAATTTATGAGTGACAGAATTCCACCAAATCATGAGTAGGTAAAAAAGTCAACTTCACAAAGTATAAATGTATCTGTGAGTTCAAGGAAGGTCATGCCATGTTTGATTTACATATTAGCCTGTGAGACAACACTGACAAAATTACTGATTGAGGATGTGAGGGAGGAGTTATTTGCTACTGGTTTCTGTTTTATCTTTTCATCCCACAAAACTGCTAGGTATTTTCATTCTCTAAATTGTTAAAGTTTTGTTTTTAGAAAGACTTCAAGAAAATCTTAAAGCTGAAAAATAGCTTATAGCTGAAAAAGAATGATATAGAAAGTTATCTACAGCAATAAAAATTACAAGGTTTGCAATTTTGACCTGATTACCGTATCATGATTATCACAATATCCTCATAGGAATCTCACTGATTTTGACCCAAAAAATAGAACACAAGAGTTGAGTATAGAACATACTTGGTTTACAGAGTCAGTCAGACATAAAGTAAAAGCATAATACAGTATGGCCTTGCAGCCAGACATATAAAGAAGTATGAAAGATATCATGCAGATACAGAACCTTTACTAAAGGAAAGAGTCACTGAGTATCTGTAAATCTTCCCATGAAAATCATCCTATTACTCAGTGCAGCAAGAGTTTCTAAGACCCTTCCTTTGAAAAAACACTTGCAATATACCTTAGGATGACTTTTCTTGAGCAGGGATGTTGGACAAGATGACCCACTGAAGCGCCTTCCATCCTTACCCATTCTGTGACTTTTTTTGCCAAGAAGTAGTCACCATTTCCTGTTCCTTAAATGTAACTAGAACGTGGGTATGATTCTCTTCTTTTTAGTAGTGCAAGACACAAGTAGTATTATAGAACACTGCCCTCATTCTCAGAAAAAAAATGTGTATTATTAGTTTACTGCATTCAAACAAAACTGCAGCAGAAGTTCATCAAAGAAAGACATCCCTAGAGCACTCCATGTTTCTGTCTATATTCAGGTATCATATTGTAAGGTATATCTATTCATAAAAGCCTGACAGTGAGAAAAATACTTCAAATTATTGAAGACTCTTAAGCATGCAGTGGTAGTTACTCCAGTCAACATGGAAATCACATTAAAGGAATGAAGTCAGTTTAGTGACAGTTCAGGAGCTGAGCTAAAAAAAAAAGAGTAAGATGGAAAAGGCAGAAGCAGCAGGATGCTAAGCTTTAGTTAGATGTGCTGACTAATCGTAGTTTATTGAATGAAGGTTGAATGAAGGCCTGAGACTACTGCTACAGATGAGAGCTTGAAAAGATACCCAGAGAGGAGCTGGACACAACACAATATAGTGTACATAGTATATAGTAATTTTCAGTGGTATGTAACTTGGAGAATTTCTTTAGCAAAGCATTATCTCTGTGCCATGTAATCCCTATGGACCCATCTATAAATCTATGTAAATTTGCTGTGATTGTTGATAGTTTAGTACTTGCAAGGCCCTCTAATAGCAACCCCTCTAAGCAAATAAACATAAATTTACAATTTTTTTAACATGCAAAGGGAATTCCATTAACTGTTAAGATTTATTCTTTTCCTTAAACTGTTTTACCAGAAGAAGTGTCTTAATTGGCTATTAATATACTGGGGTTTAATTCTATGCTAGTCTATTCTTTTCTGAATATTGATGCATATTATTTTATAAGAATAAAGGAGTATCTAGGGCTTACTGCAAATATCTGCTGGTGAGGATGCAGAAAAACTAGTTGCCAAATATGCAAACTATTCTTTTATAACTTGGAACGATTTTCTTGGTGAGGGAATGCTATAATCACACAATTTTTGCTCATACAGGTATCATTGTATGAACATTTCCCATGAAGATAAAAAAGGAAAGGTACAATTTGTTGATAAGATATCAGAAAATTATGTACTGCTGATATTTGAAAACTAATGATGAAAAAAAAAGAATCATCAAAATGCATTTTTCATATTTTTTGAAGATTCCGCTTTGCTTTAAAAATTACATGGAAAGCAATATATATTTAAATTTTTCCAAGACATATTTTTTATCATAAATTTTAATTTCCAAGATGTTTTGCTAGCATTTCATTCAGGGTACTACCTTGTAGATTTATAACCTACATTTTGTATTGACCTTTCTTTTATAGTAGCAACTATTACATATACCTGATAAAATTATCATCTGCTTTTTTTCTGTAGTTAATTATAGCTATTACTGTATTTGATATCTTTCTACATACTGAAGTTCTCAGAAACCTTTAGTCCTCATTTGATAGCTTTACATATATTGAAATACAGATGGTGATAAGGAGTGTAAATAGCAATCCTGTTTCCTTAACATGAAGGAGTGTGGAATACTTAGGTTTGAATATATGTGTAGTACATGACTGAACTTCAAAATGAAGTAAAATTCAAAGACCAACTTATTTCTAAGATCTGGATTTGTGTTGTTCAGAGGGAAGACTGTAAATTCCCTAATGCATTTTAAAGGGCATGAGAATTAAAGAAAGTTTGTTTCCCTTTTCTGGATTGTAAAGGAAAGTATATCTTCAATAGACTCACCATTTTTTTTTCACATGTTTTGGTAACTTAGGTGGTTCTCTTGATTTATAAATTTTAGCCTAAATAATCAGAAATGCTTATTATTTGCTAGTGAGAACTTTTGAAATCCAGTTGGGAAAGTAGAAGTGCTGGCTTTCCAGAATGAAAAATATACCACAAAATTGGACACTGGAAAATACATAATGTATCTCAAATAGATCAGCTCAGTTACAATATTAATGAAAAGATTAATTCTTTTAGTCAATTGCACAAATTTTTCAGATTGTGATGGTGATATCTGTAGACAAGATCCATCAGGAACATCTGAGAATTTGTTATGTGTAGGCACATACTTGTGTCTATAACAATTGGCCATAACAATCTACAACAATTGGCCATACTACTCTCATAGCATGAAAAGAAATTAAAGAAAACATCAAAGGAAAGCAACTCAGGGTATGCAGGGAGAATATAAAGGCTATGTGCAAAAAATGTACATATCTGTCCTTGCTGAAAAGATTGTGAGTATGCTCCTAAGTTATCTCTTTTTCTTCTGTTTGTTTGGCTTTTTAGTTTTTTTAGGTAGGTAGGTTGGTTGGATGGTTAGTTTGGTTTGTTGTTTATTGGTGAGTTTTTAAAAATCTATTTGATGAGAGAAGTAGTTTGAGTAGTTTTCTCAGCAGATGATATCTTTCCACCATGAAAATGGTGACTTTAGATTAACAATTAAGGGAAACAATGACCCAGTCTGTGACAAAGAATTAGTGGAGAACTTTTTCCACAAAAAATGTGGAAGAGGTAATCACTATTAAAATAAAATTTTCTGTGTACTTTCAGTCAGTCCAAGGTTCAGTTCACTGGCCGTTTTTATAAATGTGCAGTTTATCCAACTACCTGTTTTGCAGTTCTTCTTGAAAGCAGCAGTTACTGAAAATTTTAACATATCTAGGCTTAGGTTTATTATATGAATTGCTCTGAATTCTGCTTCCCGAGCAGCAATTGCTTTTGTTGGCTCTGTAATGTGACACATGCATCTTAAGAATTGTTATGATAGATGTAATTTAGACTATTTATTCATGGCAATTTACTGAACATTAGTGTAACTCCATGGGGCATTTAGGTACCAACAGGGAGCTGAAGTGTCCTGTTTGCTACAGGGAAGGAAGGAAATGAGACAGCAACGACCTGTCAGTGTAGTAAACCAGGTGTACTCTCTTCTGTGTATCATAAGAATTCTCCAGGCAGGCAGCAGAAAGTAAAGTGGAATGTGGTTTCAGGGACAGGGAGTGCTGTTTGCAGTTAGTTTATTTTATGACACACAAGTATGAATGTGCTCAGGTTTTTAACAGAAAAATTGTATGTGAAGAAATCAGGTGAAGAAAATGCTAAGAAGTAGTATTTAAAAAATGTTGTGTTTGCCCTCGGTCAGCTTACCCTATTGCCTGAAAGCTGGTGATAGAAATGAAATGTGGGAAATAAGGCAATAAAAGCATCTGATTGTTGAAATTTTCTTTTTCCAGCATCTATGGATAATTTTGCTTCTCCCTGCAAATTTTATAGTTTTTTTAAGGTATTAACTGCTAGATTGTTACAGACCCTTGAAGCCACAAGCAAGAGAAATTAACATAACTAAAGTATTTCAGGTTTATTCTACTTTTTTCCTTCCATGGTTTGCTTTGTTTTTCTTCTTATCTGAGTCAAATGTCTTTAAAATCACACTTTTCTTATCTTAGCAAGCTTTCTTAGCAGCAAGCTTTTACAGTTTTATTTTTGTTTATTTTGGGGCTTTTTTAAATTTGTTTTTGGAGCCAGGGGGTTGTTTGATATTTCTTTCTCTGTTAATTGGCCTGATTGACTTAAATTTTTGCTACAGCACATGAGTATGTATATGAAGAAAAGTATAAATATACAAATCTTTACATGAATAGAAGTATGGTATGCAGTTGTGTCACCAGCGCTGTTAATGTTTTTCTTTTTTTTATAACGTGTGTTAGATTAGAATTTGTCTGCAATATTCTTTGTCACAATTAATGGACTATTTCCATTGAGGAAATATGGAATACACATGCCAGGGAGAATCTAGTGACTGAGTGTTCTGTAATCAGTGGCCACTGTTTTAATGAAATTCTATTTATCTGATTTTTCAGCTATCTTTTGTCTTATGGAAGAAACTCTTACAGCATGAGACCAGTACTTATACCTATAGTAATTATGTTAATTCAGTTGCCATTATTTATGTATCTAAAGTTTGCCACTAGGGGACAAACCTTGCCCTGTAAACAGGAAGAATACAATTCCATGGTTCATCCAGAAGAAAAAAAATTTACTGTGTCAGTAAATGAAATGACCTGGGACTGTGCTCTGTGCTTGGGGTCAAGGCTGATACAACAAGGCTCATCTAACCAGCAGGAGATGCTCATTGCTCAAAACACATCACACACAACTCTGCCTCGGGTGTGTAGCTGCCCGTATTTCTGTATCATGACAAGAGTCGGTTGCCCACAACAGATGAATTATAACATATGATCATTTCTTACATCCTCCCTGCTTCATGATCTAGATAGGCCTTACTTTCTCAATTTTTCTGGAGAAACAGAGTTACCCTGCTGGAAGTTAGTGGAAGAAGCTTCCTTTTTCCATTCCTACTTTTTTCCACACTCTGAACCTATATTACACAAGGATTAAGTGATTGACATGTCACCCTAGTAGGATGAACAAAGCCCTCCTCCATGCCACACATACCCACATAATCCACTGTATGAGCACTTAACACACAGGACAAGACATTGCTCTGTTGCTATGCACATGCAGTTTTTGACAGATGCTGATCTACTGGCTGTACTTTTTGTGAAAGAATGTCTTCTGTTGCAGTGACAGTTTTGTGCTGAACTTTCTTCCTGGTTCTGTGCAGTTCAGCAAGATTCTCAGCCTAAGGCAGCATGTACCATCTTCTTCATTCTTTCTCATTTTCAGGAACCAAGAAGTTTCACTCACTGGAACCTAACATTAGGCCTAATCCTACTACTAAGCTTGATATTTTTTTTTTTTCCTCATTTAGGATCTTCTGAATGAGCAATGCCTCTTATGGCACATGATGAATTAGAACAGACAGAATTTAGAATTCCCTTCCCAATATAATCTGGCTAATGTAGTCAGTACAACGCTGAGCAGTACTAGAACAGTGGGTCAGGTTGTGTACCTCCATGTATATAATTCAAATGCTGTTGTGGATAGTTAATAGCCACTGTGCCTCTCTCCATACATTTTGCAACTTGAGGTTAATAGTTAAACAGCTCTCATACCAAAACTCTCTTACTTTTGCCCAGCTCTGTGTAATAATTCCACAAGGACTCAATCCTTGGGTATATGCTCTTTGACGCTAACAGGTTCCTTAAATATGACATTTTTAGACATGGCATTCAGCCTGGAGAATTGAACTCTGCGGGGGGTGTTAAATAGTTACAGCATTATACTTCCTTCCTGTGCTGGATATTCCCTGATCTGGGTTAATCCTCAAACCTTTCTGTGGGGGGAGTGGGAAAGTGCTTTTATGGCTGGCTATAACTGCAAATATTGAAAGTCATCAGAGGCATTTCACAAGAACTGACTTTTCTTTACAAAAGAGTTTCACTACCACCATTCATAGAAGCAGGAGCATCTGACTATAAGCACTGGAGCAGCACAGGCTAGGGATGGAAATTTCAAGCATGAACAAGAGTTGTTGTTAAGACAGTAAGTTTGTGCACATTTCAGACAAGGCTTGAAAATTCAGCTTAAGTGCATAGTTTTCAAGTAAGGATGATAGCTACTGAATTATGTTATTTGGTTTTTAGGCTGCTTTTACTTGGTATTTTATACTTGCACCCTATGTTTTCTCTTTAGAACAGTATTTACAGGGTAACTTTGGATAGTAATTATTTGAGGATTTTTGTTTGATTGGGTTTTATTTAATTCTTTGGAGCGAAAAACTACAAAATAATTTAATTTGACCTTTGAACTTTTAGTTTAACTAGAAATAATTATTTCACTTCTACATATTTGTAAGGCTAACTGTAGGAAAATGTTGTAGCATAGAGAGAGAAAATCCCACAGCCTTTTAACTTACTCCTGAATAATTTTAATTTCTTGTGTCTTGATAATGAGTGGAAGAAAAGCACAGAGTTCGTTTCTACATGGAATGTAGCAGCATCTGTTTTGGCTTGTGTGGTGTTTTGGGTTTGCCAATCTGAGTTTCCTGGCCAACACAGCAATTTAAGTAGTGGGTTTAGTGCTGACCAAATGCCAGTACACCCACTAGAAATTATTTACTCATTTCCTGCTGTGAGATAAGTATTAGGAGGAGGAGGGCAAAACAGGCTCAAAACTTTAAAGGGTATAAAGAAAACTTTATTAACAGAATTAAAAAATATGAGAAAAATCAGAATAAACCTTCAGAACCCTTCTCCCCCACACCTTTTTGTTCCCAATGACAGTGTAAAGAGACAAAACTTTCAGTGAGTTTACCACCTCTAAAATAATCTTTTTGCAGTCCACTTAGGGAGAGGAGTCTCTCCTGCCATGCCATGGAGACTTCTCCACAAAAAAACAGCTCTCTCATGGCTTCAATGTCACAGTGAATCAACTGCCCAGGAAAGGAAAACCTGTTTGCAGTGTGAAGGTCCCTCCCATGCCTTGCAGCTTTCCCAAAGCTGCTTTCATGGGCCATGTCAACTTATGGAGTACTATTTTAAGGATGAGTTGTTCTAGCACAAAAACAAAAGTTCTCTTATCTTTTCTCTGGGAACAGAGGTTTTTCTTCTTCTGTCTGTGGGACAACATTTCTCATCTCTCTCATCTCTCTCTGTTCAAGCTTCCCATTGGATTACAGCTTTTCAGCATCTACACGCTCTAGCACGAGTCCCCTTTTCTCATGGGCTGCCAGTGAATGCATCCCCCCATGTTTTCCATGAATTACATGGAAAAAATGTCTGATATATAAAAAAAAAAATCTTCACCATAGCCTCACAAAAGAATTTCAGCCCAAGACTAAGACTCCTCAATCTCCTCCCATCTAGAATTTGATTCCATTACTGCCACGCAGTCCTGGCCACATGGCTGCTTCCAGACAGTGCTGGCAGCACCCACTCCTGACCCCAGCTGCTCCTGGCCTCAGGGCGGTCCCCAGCACCGGCCATGGGGCCACTACTGGCACTGGTGCCAGAGTAAAACAAAGTTCATTTGTAAACCATGCCAAGATAAGCCCCAGCTGTGCAGAGCTGCCCCCGCCACACTGAGTCCAGCTGAGCAGTCCCGGCCATGCGGGACTCTTGGCGCTAGGACAGTCCCAGTGGCATGGTTCGGCAACAGCCGAAATCCCAGCCAAGCAGTGAACCAACCCAGACCCAGCCAGCTACGTCTTCAGAAGCCAGAAGCCGAGAGAGCTTTTCATATACTTGCTTGTACTTAAATGTGTTTCATAGAGGTGCATCCAGCTCTTCTAAGTGGTTTAACCAGATGTCAATCTTCAAAACTAGCTCACTGATTGGTGAACTGGGTATCAATCTTCAAAATTAGGCAGCTAATTGTGTCTTCAAAACTAGCCAGTTGATTGGCTCCAGCAGATCCCCACAGTGTACCAACCCCCAACTGAAAACCAGACTTTGTTAAACCACCACAGCTCTCTTTTTTTTTTTTTGGTTTGTTGGTTTTTAATTTATTGCTTTATGTAGACAGCAGAAAACATTTATCCTTGGGTCGTATATTTGTCTAATCTACAAATGGCTACTGAGTGTAAGATCATGTGAAAAAATTGCAGGAAGAATGCTAAATAGTAATGAACTGGAGGAAAGGGAGTTTTACACCTCCCAGGAAAAAAATGAGAAATTGAGAGATGAATTGCAAACAAGAGCTCTTAATATGATAAATGTATAATTAACTATGGCAGATAAACAATTGTCGTGGTTTGAGAGGAAGTGAGTTTTTGGGAGGTGGTGGTGGTCAAACCAATAGGTGCTCAGATGTGAATATTGGCACCTGGTTTGGCCATTGAGGATATGGATACGCCTCTGAGAACACAGGGATTAAAAGCAAGGAACTCCCAGGGGAACGCTCTCTTGGTTCCAGTGGATGGAGAGTTCAGACCTCCCCTGCCCAGCTGCGGGCTGGGCGGTGGAGGTGAAGCCACGAGGCCGGAGAGAGGTAGGCCGGAGCCTTGGGCAGAGACGGGAGGTGAAGGCCCCTGGCCTCGGCAGGACAAGAGTGAGTTCCCTACAGAGGTGGAAGGGTGGAAGGAACTCTGAGAGGCATCGGGCAGCCCCCCTTTCCCAGGAGGGGGAGAGAGAGAGAGAGAGCTGCCAGTGCAACCTTGAAATTTGATAGCACTGGCCTGGCCGAGAAGGAGAAGGGGGGGCGGCGAGAAGAGTGCCCGGCAGAGCCAGCGTGGGAGTTCTGGATGAGTAGAGACTGTGATTTTAACCCTTCTGTGGGATGATGGAAACCTTGCAAATGCTGATCCTCCGGGAGTTGAAGGAGAAGAGAGACAGGGATAAAGTAAGAGGAAATGCACAAGTGTGATGAAAGCTGTGAAGGTGAAGAATGACTGAGAGAAGTTGAGAAGAATCCTAGGTGGAGGAGATGATGGAGTGGCTTTTGGCTGGACTTTTCTTGTATGGCCATGGACAGAACCTTTCCTGTAATACAGAGACTGCATTTTAGGGGGAGGCGATGGCTTGGTGCCAAAGGAGTGATGTGAGCGGAGACGATGGGTGAGGAGGTGATGGTGCTCTCGAGACCCCTCGGCCCCAGGGGGTGAAATATTGGGGGGGGCTAGTGTCCCGAAAAGGTGAGAGACTGTCGTTTTCTCCTGGAACTGGGCGAAGCATCCTTGAAAAGGGAACCCTAAAAGCAGCTCTGGTCCATGTGCAGTGGTGAGAGCACTGGACATGGAAGGAAGAAGTCACGAAGGTGGTTGCTGAGTGATGTGGAAACACAACTGGACTTGGCTGTATTTCCAGGGGAAGCCCCGTGGCGCAAGAGGGACTCCTCTCTCCTTGATGAAATGAGAGGTGATTGTCGGAAGGGTGGAGATGGACTGAGTTGATTATTTGAAGGGTGATGGACTGGTAAAAATCTAAGGTTTTGTTTTATGTTGTGGGAAATTGAGTGGGGGGAGGAGAAATGTTTGAAAGGTTTCCATTTTGCTCTGTGTGTTTATTTTACTATAGTTGTAAGATAATAAAGTTTTTTTTTCCCCTTTATTCACAAGTGGAGGCCTGCTTTGCTCTGTTTCTGATCGCATCTCACAGCTGATACCAGGGAGAATATGTTTTCATGGGGGCACTGGCATTGAGCCAGCGCCAAACCATGATAACAATTTAATTAAAAATAGAAAAAGCTTCTCCTCTAAGGGGAGGAAAAAAAGGGGAAAAATTGATTATTGTCATGAATGATTATCACTTTAAATCCTCTGTGGGTCTGTAAAGATCAGGTCCCATTTCCATGAAGTGAAGATGCTTACATCCAAGTAGAAATCATGATTGATATTTTTTCAGGACGAGAAGACACCTTCTGTTGTAACTTCAGTTAAGCTGTGGAATTTGTTTTGTTTTAAGAATTTTGAGTATTTTGAACAAGCCTGTATGACAATACAGTCTGTTTAGATAATACAGATAGTTTTTATGACATTTGTCTTAATTTGGGATTATGCGTAATTTGAAGTAAATGCATTACAGAAGGGTTCTTATAATTCAGTGATTTGATGATTTTTAAAAAGCAGGACCGAGAGAAATAGAGTACATTTCCATTAGAAAACAAGCCAGAGATATACCTTCACAAAGGCCTGAAGGATTAAGTCACCTCTAGGTGACTCTGTGTGATCTTGAACTCTTCTGGTATACTGTATCATCAGGTAAACACTTCAGCTCCCAGATCACAAGAAGAGAGTCCCAGTACCATCCTCACAAGTACCAGATTTAGAGGATTTGTTCTAAAACTTTTCTGAAATACAGTGCTACAAGTCCTTCAAAGTTCCAGGGATTTGAAAAGCTCAAAAGTTCCTTTGGCTTTATCATCATTTATACTGCTGTGGATATCAATAGCATAATTTTAAAAAACAGAAAAACCAACACAGTTTGTAAAATATCTATAATAAACACAGAATAAACATAATGAACACAGAATATTTTGCTGAAGTAGTGCATCATGCTTGATTTCAAGGAAAGCCATCACTATTTTTGACCTCTTTCCCTCTGTGAGCTTTGGTAAGACTCAGATATAATTTTGAAGACAATATTAGCTAGTGCTTCTGCAGACCTTTGATATTATCAAGAGTGCCAGACAATGGGAGACACATGCCAGCAATCGTTGTTGGGTTAGGGAACTGTAAACCTAGAGCATGATGGCACAGAACAGAGCAGGGATTCCAAAACTGCTGTGAGAACCACTACTCAGTCTCTGCCTGTGAAACAGCATCTCTCTTCTTTAACAAGCTAACTCATCTACCATTCTGTACTCATGAAAGTTCATAGCCTGTTTAAATGCTTCCAAAGCAACCATCTGGAAAGAGCAAGATGCAGTCTGCAAATATGGAAAAAGTCTGAACTGTGTAGCTGTGATTCAGTCTCAGTCCTTCAGAAATAGAGTAGTTAGGTTGATGACAGAGACAAGAGTAACCTACCACAAACAACCTTAAATTGAAGGGAAATGATTGTTTACAATACAGAGAAAGCAATTTTCTCAGTTATATTCTTAAGGTGACAATTTTGGATGCTGTTCATATTTTCAAATGTTGTTTTTCAAAATATTAATTGAAATCAAGGCAACTCAAACTTCATTGGATCTACATTTTTCTCCATTCTTGGTTCTGTTCTTAAACTTATTTTCATTAATGGATGGCAAGGACACAGAGGTAATAACATAAATGAGAAAGGAGAGCAGTTGTCTTTCTCTTTTACTACTTACTGAATTGTAGGTTGCTTATCTACCAGTATGCGAAGCCAAAATAAAACTAGCTTGATATAACCTTCATTCTTTCTATTTTCTGTGCATAGAATCCATGAAATCTCAGATCGCTTTTTATTAAAGATTAATATCTTTCTAACCTTGAACAAGAAATTGCTAAAACAGAGATTGACTTTTAGTGAAGTATAGATACCAGATTTAGAATGCACCTGCATTGCTTTATAAATACATAAATAGGGACAGAAAGAAGCAGTGTTGGTATTTACTGAAGTTGAGCCAACTTTCGATTACTTAAGTGATGAGTTTAAAACTTGGAGTTTTGATCTGCAGATGAAACTCAAAGCCTTCAAAGAATTGCTATCCACTCTCAAGAGGCACTCTGAAAACTTAGTCATATGAGTTCAGTGACTACCAACTCCCAAATACTCTATGGGGGATATATTTCAATTGGAAAACTCACCTCTGCTTTTATTTCTCAAATATCTTGATTTTTGACAGAAAATGTGTCATAGTCTAAGTCATTAGCTTTAAGGTTAGAGAATTTCACAATTCCACCCACCCGTGCATTATGGTTTCATTGTCAAAATCCTTTTTAAGAAAAAATTCCATAACTTGAATATTAGCAACCACATTCCTCCATTCTAATTGAATTTTGCTTGCCAGCAGTCTAGTGTGAAGGAATCAATAAATAGTGACATAGTTTTGTTCCCTATACACATTTATTTTGAGATCCTATTAACTCTTTCCACTCCTAGGAACTAGATCAATTCCACACTTTTGGAGGAAAGGGGTTTATGAAGAAAATCTATGTGATTGCAGTATGAAAGGCTTTGCCATTCTAGTCACAACAGTAGTTTTCATTTGGGGTTTTCATAGGCAATTAAAACATTTTAATTAAAGCTGTTCAAGACATCCTTCTGAATATTTAGTAGCTGATAGACACTTGTTATCCCAGAGTATTACAGCTAGTAAGACAAGGATGCTGGTGCCATTAATGAATTGCTTTATCACCATGATATAAAATACGTATTATTTGTCAACAATAATGCAGTGTCTCCATTAGAAACAATTATAATTATTTATTAAGATGTTAATACTGCAGCTTTTCTCTTGATAACTATGCAATAAACCAGTGAATCCATGTCCTGTTATACTCAATTATATCAGTTAGTATGTACATATTTTCCAGTACTTTCAATGTTCTTTGTGAGAATATTTTTATGGACAGCTTCTTGGGGTTTAAATAAACATTTTTACTAATATATATCAGCTATATCAGCACTTGAGAACTACTTTATATTTAGTTCTGTAGGTGGTCTGAATGATTTTTGATTATTTTTAAATATTAATGCAGTATTGCACTAACTGTAATGTGTAATATTGAAAGATATACTGAGCTCTAGAAAGATTTTCAAATCAGATTAATATGAATCTTGCTTTACTTGGAGCTGTTTTCCACATTTAACACGTAAATGGAGAAATCTGCTATTTTGTGATATTAACAATAGCATTCCAAACATGAAATATAGTTTTTGATTCTGCAAGATCATGGTCATTAGAAGGGTTTATTTACTGTCTTTCTCCATGGTAGAATGGTACACTGCAAGTAAGTTGTCAGATCTCATGTAAGTAAATTCAGTGTGTTTAAATGCACACATCTGTATTATCTTTACATATCACAAAGTTTCTATTACTATATTTTTTTGTAAAAGTGCTAGAAAATCTATGAGGCTTTTATTGCAGATCGCTGCACTATAAAATAATGCTTTTGCATGAAATCATACCCAAAGATACATAAATCATGTTTCCTCTGTTCATCTAGGAGTGGACTTAGCAGTGTTAGTCTAACAGCTGGACTCAATGATCATAAAGGTATTTTTAAATCTAAACAATTCTATGATTCTGTGATACAGCAGTTGCTCAGAATTACAGATTAGTCAGCCGCACAGCTGACATCATTAGGCGTACTACAGTATAATGTACAGAAAAGCAACCTTACTTTAAATAGCAATTTCTCTAATTTCTTTAATAAATCAGCTCTACTTTTGGCACATTTTGCATTAATGCAAAATAATTGACATAAGAACAAGCACTGCAATGGACAAAAACTCAGGTGATACTTGGTACAAGAGGGCTTTATTTAGTGAAATAAAGAATGTCATTGGGCACTTTAAAGTTAAAATGAGTAATTTACTATATAATGCTATATCAAATTAGTAACCAGACTTTATTCTACTACTGACTGAAGCAGGTAAATAATTTCAATTTTGTAGATCTGCAAATAATAATATATAACTGCATCTGAAGTGGTCTTTATCACAGAATCGTAGAATAACAGAATAATTTAGGTTGAAAAAAAATATGTGGTCATTAGGTCAAACCTTTGATTGATCAGCTAGACCCTGTCAAGTAGACCATGGCACTAGGTGCCATAGCCAGTTCTTTCTTGAACACCTCTAGGGATGGTGACTTTACCACCTCCTTGAGCAACCCATTCCAATATTTGAAAATCTTGGCAGGGCAGAAATTCTTCCTGATGTCCAACTTGAACCTCCAGCCTGGTGCAGCTTGAGGCCCTTTCCTCTTGTCCTGTTCTTGGTCTTCTGGGAGAAAAGAAACAACCCCCACCCTGGCTACTCCCTGCTTTCTGGTGGTTGTAGAGAGCAACAAGGTCTCTCCTGAGTCTCCTTTTCTCCAGATTAAGTCCAATTCCCTCAGTTACTCCTCATACAACTTGCTGTCTAGAACCTTCACCAGCTCTGTTGCCCTTCTCTGGAGACCCTTCAGCACCCTAATGTCTTTCTTGAAATGTAAGGCTCTGAACTGGACAGGGCATTCAGAGGTGTGGCCTCACAAGTGCTTAGCACAAAGGAGCAATCACTTCCCTGGTTCTGCTGGTCACAATATTTTTGATACAGTATTTCTTCCATTTTTGATTTAAGTCCGCCAGCTAGACTTGTGCAATGTCCCTAGGAAATGTTATATGTAAGTTCTAGCCATTAATTAATGTCCAGTAAAAATGGACTTAGTCCAATAGCAATGGATTTTGAAAATATAATCTTATTCTCTTCATGGGAAGAACAGAATTGAGTAAACTTTGACTTTTATGTCAAAGTATGACGTATAACCATGAAGTATAGTAGCTATACACCAGTCACTGAGATTCCTTGCAGATCTGATTTTTATCATTCAGAAGCTACCCATGGTAAGACACACCAGTAGAAGGACCCAGCAGGGCTTGGACTGTCAGCATGAGCTGTGTCTATGGCAGATGGTGATGCACAAGTCTTTTGGATCTGCAGCCTGGCAGCTGATCAGAGGGTTTGGATAGCAGCAGAACTCAGAAGCAGGAGAACATGAAGGACACATTATTGAAGCACTTTAGATGAAATGAAATCTTTGTACTTCAAACTTGCTGAACTTCTTTGGGCTCCTGCCAGGACACAGCCCAGTGTTGATGCAGAAAACAGTACCAAGTCTTGGCTCCAGGCAAGAGGAGGGAATCGGGTGCTGCGGTAGTGGGTCTGAACTGGCCAGTGCAGGTTGGTAGGACAGCAGAGCCCTTGGGCATGGGGAAAGAGGGTGCAAGGAGGAGGAGAATAGGCCTAGGTACCAGGTAATGAGTGGTGGGGTGATGAGACCTGCTGGAGCCTGCATGCGTATGTGGTTGTAAGAGCCCTGGAAAATATACTGAGGATCACAGCCTGTGGCTGCTGAAAGGCAGTGAGGCAGGGGCTGTCACAGCCTATCCCCACTGCAAGCACAGGGGTGCTGAGGGTTGGCCCCTGACTACCATCCAGCCAGGAAGGCAGACACCCTCACTACTGTCATTATCTATGTGGCTCTTTGTTGGTCTCAACAGGCTGGAAATGTCTGGTGTTTTTACCCAATATTAGTGATTTGAGTTCCTTCACAAAGATCCAGCTTGTACTTCCCTGGATGCTGATGAGTGCACTTTCAGCCAGCAAATGCAGCTGCATTTACTGAAAATTTTGTCCAAAATCAAATTTAACACTTTCTAGTCACACTATCAGGAAACAAGCAAAATGAATAACAAAAGCAAACATCAGATAAAAGTTTATTCTGAATAAAAAATGCAGGTGATAGCTGCAGTTAAAGTTCACTTATCTGAGCTTAATTTCCAAAATTGGGAAATCCATTTCTCTGCTTTTTAAAGGTCACTATGCCTTTTTCTCATTAATAGCTTATAGCTGTGAACACATTACTTTTGACAAAGTAGTGCTCCAAAATTAAGTAAATATTAATTTACCTCAAAATATGAATCTTGGGGGAAACTGTAAGACTCTCTTATGTGCTCTGGAGGCATCGCTTTCTGGCATCACTTCCTTTCCAAAATGTAGAAAAATGGTAATGCAGATACTTCATTCAGAGTTATTCTGGGAAACAGTGTTAAAAAGAAAATTCTACCTCATTCCCTCCGAAAAGGTCTAAAATTGTTTATCTCCAATAACACCTAACAAAATAAACTACCAGATCAACAAATATCCAAGTCAATTACAATAGGTTGTGAGAGAGTGGACATTTCTTCCTTTTTCGTATAATTGATGCAAGGAAGCATAGTGTTGAAAACTGCCACTACATATTAATAACACTGGAATGCAGGTGCTGTTTGCTGGTGAGTAACACCAAGTATGTAAATGTTAATAATAATTTGGATTATATTTTTGCTATTTAAAAGGATAATTTGGAACAGGTAGGATGAAATATTTTGTTCAAACCAATATTATGTGGTTGTATTAAACCTATAGCAAATATATTTAGGGATTTCTATATGTTTTATGATCTATTTTAGTAAAATTTTTATTTACATGAAACACATAGATAACAGGAGTTTTTCTCTTAGAAGCCTTTTATGCTGGCTGGTTTCAAAACCCCCACCCAGCTTGTCTCTCACTTCCTCTCCTCAGCACACCAGGGGTAGGAAAAAAGCTTTGACAAGTCAAAGTAATGAGAGGTCTTTTACCAGTTGCTGTGACAGGGATAAGAGACTGAACTTGGGAGAATGAATTTAATTTATTATAAACTAAAACTTGAATCAGGTGAAAAGGATCAAAACCAAAAACTCTAATATCTTCCTCTCATCCCCTACTTCTTCGCAGGCTCATCTTCACTGTTTTTCATTCCCAGCTTCTCCATCTTCTCTCCTCCAAGCAGCACAGGAGGATGGGAAATGGTGATTGTGGCCTGTTTATAGCACTTCCTCTCTGTTGATCCTTCCTTCTTATAGTTTTCCCCTGCTTCAGTAGGTGCTTTCCACAGACCTTAAGAAATATCCACCTGGTCTGACATGAAGTACTCCAGAGGCTGCAGTATGGGTACCTGCTGACCTTCAGGGTCTGAAGCTCTTCCTCACCTGCTTCATCTCACTTTGGTGCCTTCAGGGTCCTTTCTCAGACTTTTTTTCTTCATTCCTCACACTGATGGGCAGGGATTTGCTGATATTTTCATACAAACATTCAAGCTTGGCTGAGGGTCCCAAATGAGACTTGCAGTGCTTCTTTTGGGGTCAGCTGTAGTTGTCTGTAAAGCAGACACTGAGCAGCACCAGTCACTCCTCACAGACACCATCCCTGCATCTCTCCCACCCCACTGCCAACACCTTGGCAGTTAAACGTAATACAGCTTCTCTGTTTTGTCTTATCCCCTTCTTCATATTTTATGGTAAAGTATCAAAGTAAGTGTTGAATTATGAAAGATATACATTCTACACTTCTCAACTCAATGCAAAGCAAGTTTGTCTCATATCACATGCAACGTACAATTTTGAGTTAACATGAAAAATAGCTAGGTTTGAACAGCATATGAGTTTTATCTTATTCAATTTGCAGTTCAGCATCAGTCATGGGTGGTTTTTAAATTTTGAATAGGCGAGCAATTGGTGTTTCATCTTCTTCTTTAGTTTATGTCTCAAATGTGCTTCTTTGTAACATGTTAGAACCAGTAGGGAAAATACTGTTGGAGCTGGGAGAATTACACTGAGGGAGGAGAGAAATGGGAGAGACAGATTAACTGAGGTCCGCTGCTCACAGTCTTTCTCTACATCAGAAGAAAAATTATATAAATGTTCTCAAGACCAAACATTTATGCCTAAGACTGGAAAACACCAAATTTAAGCACAGCTCAATGCACTTTCATGCACTGTTTTAAAAATGAACAGAACTACAACTACAGAAAAGTTTTAGTACTGCATCACATAGAGAATCATGAGGAGGAATAAGAGTTCCCTTATTTTTTACTTTGGTCGTTGAATAAAAAATATCAGTCTGACAGAGAAACTCTTAAACTGAACTCCAGAAATTCTACTGCTGTACGAGAAGCAGATAAAATCAACAAAATACAGGCAAGAGGATCGAATTTTATGTTTTCTCAGTATTAGAAAGAAGAGCAAAACCAAATACATTGAGATAATATTTAAACATCAGTAGAAAGGAAACAATTAAATTACATGCCTTGCTTTTTTTAAGTATTTACTAGGATTACGATACTTTGATAGTCACATACTGCAGTGTTTAGAAATTTATAATCAGGATTAGATTTGTTGTGTGTGTTTGTAATTTTAAATTACAATCTAAAAGTGCTCTGTTTTGTTTTTAAAAGTTTTCCCAGATTTTGTCTTCTTTACGGTTCATAACTCTTTCTATATTACTGTTACTTTTATACTCTTACCAATTTTATGTTTAGAAAAGAAGAGTAGAAAACATGATAAAGAAATATTTCTGAGAAATCAGGAACAAATATGGAATTGAGTTATGCATTAAAGTTAATCTTAAGTGCTAATTGTATTTAAAATATGCAATACGTAGACAGTATGACCAGTTTGAAGAATTCCTCATCATGGATTTGAGTACTTCTCATGCAATGCATATTGGATATTGAATTTATAAAGTCTCATTGTATTTCTATTGCTTTCAAAAACTATTTTACATTTAATTTCTGTTTCTCAAACAGTTACTTCACCTCTGACATTTCAAGAAAGGACATGAAAGCAAGACTTTGTGATAGCCTCTATTGTTCTTGAAGGTCAACATTTTCTTTGAGCAGTGAAAGTGAGGTGGAAAGTGATCATCACAGTCTTTACTGTGCCTAAAGAATTCTTTGATTTTGTTCAACATTTGCCATTTTCCAGCCACTCAGATCAGAAAAGTACATAAGGATCTGCCATTCTAGACAGTTCCTCTGCATTAGCAACAGGTAATTTTACAGCTGCCACATATGAGATCATCAATTTAGTCTGTGTAGTAGTAAGATAGTAATTGCTTGCTATATATGCCTTTATTTGTTTACATGCCCAGTTTCACAAAACCTATTCTTTAATCAGACACAGATATATATATATATATTTTGAAGTATTTCTGTGAGGCACTATCTTTTCTGATCTTTGATTCACACACTGTGCTCTGGTCACTCTCTCATAAATAGTCTCTCTGTTAGCTTGTCCTCTTTACCTTTCCAGTTTTGCTAAGTCTGAAGGTTTGGTCTGCTGTGATCATTTATGCGATGCAGAATCTAAGATACTTTTTTTATCTTCCTGCACATATGTAAATCTCTACCTGTTCAACTGCCTTCAGAATTACAATGCTGCAAACTTGCCCTCAATTATGCTTAAAATTTTTTAGTTCCCAGACTTTACAGAAGCTGGATCTCATTAATTAAGTTTGACATTATAAAATCATGCAATACTGAATAATCACAATTAAATTGTGAGTAACAGATTACTATAAATTTTATGTATTAAAATAATTCAGATGAATATAAATATGGATAATAAGAATTAATAATTAATTAATTATTGATACTAAATTGATATAATTAATTAATACTAAATTAATTAATAAGAATAATTAATACTAAATTGTCATAGTGTCATTTCCATAGGTGAGACTGAGTTAAAGAAGAAAATACCACACCCTTATAACTTAAAGGAGCATAGTTTTTCCACTAAAATCTGAGAACTATGAACTCTGTTTATACCATTTAAAATATATATTTGTTAATTTTTTTTCTATTTAATTTCTATTTCACAGGTTGGTGTTAACAAAGTGGAAGCAATGATTATACAAAGCAGTGTATAGATTTAATTCTATAAATGCTGTGTCAAAACACATCACTGCCATGATAGCAATACGCAAGAAATCTGCAAGGCTTAAAGATGCAGAATATTACATTAAAGTTGGAAAGAAGTGGAAAAATATGCAATGATTTAGTTCAGAGTGAATATTTTCATATTCAGATTATTATTCCTGACTGTAAAACACTGTCATGGGCTATAAATATGAGGCATTAAAGTACGGCTGTTCATTTTTTACAACATACAGAGCCATGGATCAATACCTATCCATTTATAGCCATTTGTATAGTTTTCCAATTTGACCTAAAAATATAACTTAGTCTAAAATTGTATTGTATAGTATATTTAGATATGCTATCCTATGCGGATCTTGTTGCTATATATAGCTGGAAATTTATAAGCTGAGAGAAAATAAATTTTTACAATTCAGCATGTGTATTTGTGCCATAAAAACTACAAAGTCTCTTACAGACCAGTATAAAGAAAGCAAAGATTTTTTTTTCCTTTCCTTACTTAGAAATTAGAGTTTATTTTTTTCTTTTATTTCTAATGCAGATCTCAAAAAGTTGTACTGTATGTATTTTTTCTGAGATTGATTCCAAATTTTTTTTCATCGAGTTTTTTGAAGTAAATATGAAATAACTAAGTCTGAGAATAACACAAAAAAATCTTGGAAGTGTGTGTGATGATGAAGACAAGACTGATTTACAGATGATCTTTTTTCTAGACATGGTACTGAATATAGTAGGGAATTTGAAAATTTTTTACTTATTGATCTGGTTGTGTACATTGCAGGGAGGTCAATTAAAAAATGGACAAGTGGTCTAACCAGTGTGCAAATTCTGACTGTCAAAATGTAATTTGGTTGCTTAAATTGTAAATTGCATTGTCCATTATATTTATAGATCCTGTACATTTATTAAATAAGTTAAATTTTTGTCTGTTTTCATTTGGGAAAGTGAACTAAATATGGGAAATAAAGATTGAATTTGTCCTCATTCAAGATGAATAATTAGCAAATTCCAGTAAATATGAAGCAAAGAAAAATTCACATTGAATCCAAAACCTAATGAATTGAACACAAAAGTCCACTAAATTAATCTTGTAATTGGACTATTCATCAGTATAGAAAAGATCATACTGTTTTAAAATTGATTAGGAATGGTTCATAGAGATTAGACCAGGTAAACTAAAACTTTTTCCTACTACCACCTCTGAGGTTGATATCCTAAGAAAGATATTGCAGTTGAAGACCATCCTACATGCACTGAAATAATAATTACCTTACACAAGAGGAAACACGGCAAAATAGATAAATTTAAAACTATAACTTACACCAAACATGGAGTTGTAATACGATTTATGTGGAGAAACTGCTTAAATGTAACACTGGGTATTGAAATTCTGTATTATTCATACATAACTTTTAGACTAAATTTTGGAGGAGTTTTTAATAGTTGTTATACATAAGGTTCTCTAAAATAGTCTTCTGACTGCTCGATGTAAATAATATTTGAGATGTTTGACAGTGTTGTGAATAATGTCTATGTGAACAAGTAAACCTATTGCAATTTATAGTAAAATTTAGCTAACTAAAAGGGCAATAAAAATCTAGTGCACTTATGCATATAAATTAGATGTTTTGCATCTTCAATTTATTAAATTGCAATATTTTAATTACTTGTACAATAAATTGCATAATTATGTAATGAGAACCAGGAGTAATTATGTTAATTGTTGCTTGCCATTGTATATCAAAAAGGAGAAAGTTTTTTCTTGACAAAGCCATTTTACAGAACTGTTATTTTGCTTGGAGGTGCTAGAAAAGATCCATAATTAAAGTAGCGTCAAGATTTATATTTATAAGGCTTTATTTAGCTATGACTGAATTCAACAATTCTTTTTATTGTTTTAGACGGCTTTTGCAGTGGATCCCAAATAAGATTAGGACTTGTTAAAATTCTTAACAATTAATTAGACTGTTCCCTCTTCTCCTCTCCTTTGTGTTCTTTCTTTTACAAAATGCGGGTCCATCAAATCACCAACAAAAAAAAATAGTAAATGGGAAGCCATTTTACTATCTAGTGTCAGAAATGAAAGCACATGAAGGAAACTTAGGCAGTTCTAGTTAGAAGTTACTTATCATTGTGTAATACCTTAGCATCCAATCAGAAAAAGTCTTCTGCTAATAATTAAGTCAGGTGTTTGTGGTTTTTGGTTTAGTTTCACATATTCCATGTTTCATGGATTTAGGGAAACAGCTGCAAAATTCTAAGTACCATCTGTCCAATACTGAGACTTTTAAAACTTGTGTTTTGTATTATCATTGTCTTTGCTTTCAGGAAAATGTGAGACTACCTTAGGAAGTTTTTTAAGGTGGAATCTCTTATGGGCCTTACACAGCCTCTTTGGCTGGAGAGGCAATAGAATTAGGACAATCTTTTAAGGTAGGTTCTTTATTTCAAGCACTTCCTGGTGAAACCTTATGAACATCTCACAGGTGGATATATCATGTAAAAATAAATAAATCATGAAACTGAATAGACCCCACATATAGAACAGTAAGTGTATTTCACTTGTGGTAGTTAGGTGAAGTTTATGTTCTCAAACCTACCTGGCCCTTCAAGTACCAAGTTCAGGAGATGAGTTGTGCACAGAAATCTTTTTTCTGATTAGAAGTATAATGAGGAAAGTCGAGAACACAGTAAGAGAAGACTTGACTGATTTGCTTCTGACAGCACCCCCCCCCCACTCCAATTCCTCTTTTGCTGAGGTTTTTGCAATTGCCTAGCTGTTGGAACCCAGGACACCCTTCTGGGTGCCCTGGATGGCCCGAGTCACTGGCAGGGGGCTCTGAGACCCTGGCATGCAGCCAAAGACACGTGGGGTTTTAATCTTAGCCCATGGAGCAAATTACCAACTCTGTATGAAGAATTACAAGACACACAAGTTTAGGTAGCATAGTAGAGATAATCACAAGGTGAAGGGAAAAGTTTTTGAGTGCTGTACAGGGGGGGGTTTGACCTCTGTACAGTGGGGTTTGGATTTTGTACGTGGGGGTCAGGAGTCACAAGATGGAGGAATCAGGGCATGCCTTGTCCTTCTTCCTTCTTCTTCCTAGCCTCCATGATTTGGATGATGTTGGCACTTCTAGATGGGTTTAGAATAGAAGCTGACTGTCTAACATAGGTGATAGCTTTTGGAACGGAATTGTAAATATAGTACACGTAGTTTTTAGTATAAAAGATAGCACCAGCCTCAGGGGCAGAGAGTGCGCCTCTGGCTGACCTGCTGAGCAGACCACAGCAGCTCAGGGAGAAAATCTTTTAGATAACACACAATAAACTACCTTGAGACCGGACAACTGAAGAGTACTGAGTCTTTCTTTGAAGGCACTGGTTGGAGCAGAGACTTTTCCACCTTTTGGGGTCACCGGGGGAGAGTCTGACACCTAGCTACTGGAGAAATTATCCTGTACAATTCACAATTGTTGATGTAAAGCACCAGTGCAAATATAGCACTAGCTGCAAACTTCTGTTTGTCTATAGGATTGTTGGTGCTTCAGCTGAGGCATGGACAACACTGTTTTACTAATGCTTTTTGGAACTTTTACATTAGAGATGCTGATTTAAGCCAACGTCTTTCAACAGGAAAGATTACCATCATGATGCCCATTGTAACCTTATAAGAAGAAAGGGCATTCTAACATAGACTCTAACATAAACTCAGAGAATAATTTAGATTGGAAAAGGTGGTTGGAGTCCAACCCTTCTGCTATAGATCTGGTAAAATAGAATGTAATTGATAAAGATTGCCAGATGTCAGCTAAAAAAGCCATATTGAATTTGCCTCTTCTCAAGGTGTTTTTTTTTTTTTTTTCCTGTGGTGGATTCCACTGACCTGTGTTATTTGTAGGCTGTTTTTAAGTTGTCTTCATAATATTGTTAAAGGTTTCATTCAGATAGTTTTCTTGGTTTTTTTTTTTTTGGTTTTTTTTGTTTTGGTTTTTTTTTTTTGTTTGTTTGTTTTTGTTTTTTTTTTTTTTTGTTTTTTTGGTTTTTTTTTACCCTTGAGAATTGAATTTTAAAATCACACATTGCTGGAAGTCTGTGAAGATTTATCTCTCCCTAGTGGTCCATTGCTAGCAATGGTAAAAGGCTTAACATCTCATACTCAGAAAGAAGCCTGTTCCTGAGTGCAAAATGTTTTGTTTCTATGTTTAATATATTAGCTCAAGCAGTAGCTACTTCAAATCCACTGAAACATGCCAGTAATAGAAGTAATTATGCATAAAAATATATTTGTGGGAGCTCATAGAAACTAGTATCCCTGTGGGCTTAGGAATATATATTCCAAAGGCTTTGTATTCAAAATCCTCATAAAGCATATATGTAAAGGTAAAGAGGTTTTAAGGACTGCAGAGAGAGTGATAAGGGAATTACTAATAATGCATGTTCACAGAAGCAAAAATCCTTCATATAGAGCCTGAGAGAAAATCAGATTTCTCTCTTCTCCAGCTTCAACTAGGAAGTTTTATAAATATAATGGTGTTTCTGGGAGGACTTTTTTGGTTTTTTCTTCTCTGACAGGAATTTGTAGAAGCAAAGGTCAAGTGTCCTTGGCTAATACATATTCTTGATATACATTATACCATATTATATTAAAACACATGCCATATTCCTTAATCTGTTTGGTCTTTCTTAACAAAAACAAATCCCTACAGCAGCCAGAAGTAGTCCTTAATGAAATCTAGCTCATTTTAGCAAGATTTTTTGGTGTTTGTCTTTTTTGTTGGTTTTTTTGTTTGTGGTTTTTTGGGGGTTTTTGGTTTGGTTTTTTTTTTTGTTTGTTTGTTTGTTTAAAGAATGGATATGAAATATTAGTCTAATTTTAATTGGGAAGGTGAATGCTGCAGGTTACAAGACTGAAAGTCTTAAAAACTATTAAAAGCTGTAAAAGTATAAATTAACAATAACTGCAAACCCCAGTTCAATATGAGAAATAAAGTGTTCCTAAGCAGTCTGCTAGGAGATGGAGCAAGTGATGATTTTAGGTCTGAGTTTGTACAACTATCATTAAAATTCACAGAGAAAATCAACCATAAAAAGGGAGGAAAAACCCAAAATGAGACACTGGTTTTCTGATAAGCTGTTCTTTGTTGAACATTTGTGGTAACAATCATTTAGTTTGAACAGATACTCTGGTGTGCTCTTTTTATCCAGTAAGATTTAAGGAATTTCTGTTGGACAGAGAGATCAAATGTGACAATTCCTTATAAGAGAATCAAAACGTAGTGTGAGGACTTCATAATTTTAAATTATTTTTAAAGTTATATAAGGCAGCTTCCTATCACTCTAACATACAATTCTTAGTCTCTTAGCCCTGCTTTTTGTTTAGATATATGTGTTTGTGAAAGTTTTTTTAATTTATGTGGGAATTTCCTATAAAGATATTGCTTATAATATTCAAGCTTATGTTATTGTTATGCATTTTCTGACTATATAAACTCAAAAGTAAAGCGATATGCATGTAATCTGAAGTTAAGCATTTTAACTGATTTTGAAATTACTCTGGTAGCTATCAGTTGTTATTTTAAATATTTATCCATGCTGCATAATTTGATAGTATCAGGCATAGCTCTCTTATTCTCTTCTCTTATTCTATCAGGACCAGAGCAGTGATTGTCCATCTGTACTTGACACTGGTGAGGCCACACCAAAAGTACTGCTTTCAGTTCTCAGTCCTCGCAACAGGAAAGACATTGAGATGCCAGAGCATGTCCAAATGAAAACAGAGCTGGGGAAGAGTCTAGAGAGTACATTCTGTGAGGAGCTACTGAGGGAGCTGAGGCTATTTAGGCTGAAGAAAAAGAGGTTTAGAGGAGACCTAATTGCTCTCTACAACTACTTGAAATAATGTTGTAACAAGGTGGGGGTTGGGCAATTCTCCCAGGCAACAGGATGAGAGGAAATGGCCTCAAGTTGCACCAGGGAAGATACAGGTTTAACATCAGGAAAAATTTCTTCACTGAAACGTTTTCAGATATTGGAATGGGCTGCCCAGGGAAGTGATGGAATCCCCTCATCTACAGATCAAAACAACCCATGGTGATGGATTGAGGCAGAGTGTCTGAAAAGTTGCTTTGCAGAATAGGAGGTGGGAGTGCTTGTCAACAACCAGCTGAACATGAGCCAGTGACCAAGAAGGTCAACAGCATCCTGGCTTATGGCCAGCAGGACAAGGGGCAGTGATCGTCCCTCTGTATGTGGCACTTGTGAGGCTGTACCTTGAAGGTTTTCATTCCTCACTGCAAGAACATTGAGGTCTTGGACAATGGACCTGGTTAAGAGTCTGAAGCACAAATGTTATGAGCATCACCTGAAGGAGGTGAGGTTGATTAGGTTGGAGAAAAGGAGTATCAGGGGAGACCTTATTGCTCTCTACAACCTGAAGGAAGGTTAGAGTTGGATGGGATTCTGTCTTTTCACCTAGGTAACAAGTGACAGGCAAGAAGAATTGACATTGGGTTGCACCAGGAGAGGTCTAGATTTGATATTTGGAAAAAATATTTCACTGGAAGGGTCCATAGGCACTGGAAGAATGTACTCAAGAAAGTAGCTGGGTCACCATTCCTGCACATATTTGAAAGATGTGTAGATGGGACATTTATAGATTCCCTTGCACTCAGGGACATGGTTTACTGATGAACACATGTCCAAGTTGAAGAAAGGTGGAGGATTTTAGCACCATGTGGGCATGGCCAAGCTGTTATTTTTATACCACACCCATTATTGTGGAGTGTGTGGATTCTGGAGGAAAAGCTTAGTGCCCCACCAGGACTGCACCATTCTGCCTCTCAACACCTTCCTTCCAGAGATACTGGCAGGGGGAAGGTGTTGGCACCAGACTTGTGGACTCTGTCCTCTGCACTGCCATCCACTTTCCCCCCGTATTCTTCTGGGATGCTTCTGCAGGATGTGGTGCTGAGGAGAGGCAGCAGCGTGGCTCTGGGACACGGTGCTGCACAGAAAGAAGCAAAATGCATCTGAGTCCATCAAGGCTGCGGTGACAGAGACTTAACACTCGACGAGACTGCTTTTTCCCCCAGCACAGCAGAGAGATCAAAGGTGTCAGTGCCAAGACAAGCCAAAAGGGAGGATGGTGGACAAGTGCAAAAGGAGGAAGCACCCCATAGGAACCAACCTCCAGCATGGCAGAGCAGTAGTGGCAATGATATGCAAGCACCTGCACGGGCCTGAGCTCAGCAAAGGGGCAACATCACCCTACTCAGACAACCTGCCTGTTGGGGGTAATTGTTAATTGTTTTAACTTGTGTAAAACCAAGAAAATATATGTCCCTGTTCTTAGTTTCTTGCACCCTTATATGGCTTTAACAAAATAATGGGGAAACAAATGGGATGGACAGGATGTGTCAGGATACACAGCATTCCTTTGGCACATTAAAGTGTCCAGACCTGGAAGAATGATACCTAAGTATCCTCAGTTTCCTGTCAGACCTAGAAAGCTGTAGCCAAATTAAAATGCTTACTTTAAAATAAAAATTTTGTTGCTGCCTTGAAATCTTTCACACATAATTGGGGACATTTTCATTTCAAAGTCATGCAGAAATTTGCTCAATCATACTATTCAAACAAACACACATCACAGATGTTTTTTCTTTTATGTACCATAGAAGACAAAAGCCACATTTTCACCTATTTTTAAAACCTGTTTTTTTTAAACTTATCAGTTACATGGTAGTTTTAAAGAGTAAATGAAACATTTGCCATGGCTTTAAACCCTTTTTTATTCTCAGCAAAAATATGTTTCTTCTAAATCCTCTTTAAAGTCTAATATTTATTGACAATATTATGTAGTACCAATTAACAATTTTAAAGTAATTATAATAAGATTTTTTATGTTTAATTACTAAATTTCCCTAAATTTAAATTTATTATAAGCCAACTCAACTAATAGTTGAAACTTTAACGACTAATGAATATTTCATGGATTAGAAATAATTACCATGAATATAATTTAGAAATCTTCATCTTCATTAATATCTTACAGAGCATCTTTCCAGAAACTTTTTACAATGTAGAAGTGAATTACTAGCATAAAGATGCATTTTTAAAAGCAGAAATTTTCTAGAAAGTTTAACCAAAAGTGATCAAACATTATGTTATTTCTTCTAAATAGCTAGCTTTGTTATTTGAAGCCTGTCCAGGGTTCAAATATATTTGTTCTTGAAAGTTCACTTAGTTCTCAGAAAAGTGAGAATACAGTAATCTTGCACTTTTACTACTCTACAACTAATCTCATGCACTTGCAAAATGCAAAGCAAGAAATTTAAATAATGACAAAGACTGTGATTCTGTAATATCTCTCATATTTAAGTGAGCTTTTTTCTTTTCAAATACCTTAGTCTCTTCTACGTTCTCTGCTCAGCCAAAAAATAATTCTTGAAAGATCAGTCAATATTTCCAGGATGGATTTATGAAAGAGATCAACTCATCATTACTGTTGTACTGAGCTTGCATGGCCAAGTTTAGGTAAGTGGTGGCTACAGGAGGGCTTCCATGAGAAGCTGCTGGAAGCTTCCTCCATGTCCAGCAGAGCCAATCCTGGCAGCTCCAAAGATGGATGTGCCACTGGTCGGGGGGGGAGGGGGCAATTAGAAATGGTGGTAATGCCTCTGTAACAGAATTTTTAAGAAGAAAAAACAAGATATTGCACAGTTGTAATTGAAGCCAGAGAAGAGCACAGGAAGAACATATGAGAGGAACAACACTACAGAAGAGGTCCATGGAGGAGGGGGAGAAGGTGCTCCAGGCACTGGAGCTGAGATTCCTCTGCAGCCTCTGGTGAAGCAGCTGTGCCCTTGCAGCCCATGGAGGACTGCAGGGATGCAAGATCCATCCACAGCCCATGGAGGAGCCCAAGCCAGAGTGGATGGATGCCCGAGAGGAGACTGTGAGGCCACTGAAGGTCCATGGAGAGAGGAGCCCATGCTGGAACAGCCTTCCATCCACCCCATGGAAGAGTGACCAACACTACAGGAGTTTGGGAAGAACTGTTGCCATGGG
The DNA here is from genome assembly GCF_015832195.1 of Motacilla alba alba. NCBI lineage: Eukaryota > Metazoa > Chordata > Aves > Passeriformes > Motacillidae > Motacilla > Motacilla alba. Next base: position 48,043,301 of record NC_052046.1, read on the forward strand.
ATGGACTCGTGCTGCAGCAAACTGTTGCTCATGAGATGAATTCATTTCAGAAAAGTTTACAAAGGACTGTCTCCTGCAGGAGGGACCCACACTGCAACAGGAGAAGGACTCCCCTCTCTGAGCAATGGTAGAAACCAATGACAATAATTCCTTGTCTTCCTGCTCAACTAGGGGAGGAGGTAGAGCTGGGAAGGAGAGACAGTGGGGTGTAAGGTGTTTTGAAGGTGTTATTTTACTTCTCATTATCCTGCTATAGTTTTGTTAGTAATAAATGCAGTTCATATCTCTAATTTGAGCCTGTTTTGCCCATGGCGTTATTTAGTGAGTGATCTCTCCCAGTCATTATCTCAACCAATGAACTCTTCTGTTATATTTTTTCTCCCCTTACAACTGCAGAGGAGAGGGATAAAGAGGCTTTGGTGGGTGCCTGGCATCTAGCCAGCACCAACATACTATATATTTTTGAAAGATAATTAAACCTATTATTATAGCACCTCTGAAAGATACAACCTAGATTAGAATTGGATAGAAAAGTCCAAAATGGTCTATTCACAGCAACAAAGAGTTCTACAGTACAGTAGAACAAATATAAGGCCTTTCAGCTGAGCCATGTGTTGCTCAGGCAGAAGAGCAGTGGTTACACAAGTATTTAAATCAAATCATGTTTTTCAAAGGAAACTTGTTATATGGATATAAATTTTCAGTATATGGATAATTCTACAACTGTCAATAAATGTAAAAGATGAAAATGGGAAAAATGTTGACAGGGCACCTCATCACTATGTATCTTCAACATGGTCAAAAGCAGTATTTTGTGATAAGTTTAGTTTCTAAAATTACTCAGAATGACAGAAAATGATTGAGGCAAATAACAAGAAACTTCATGAAAGAGAGGCAAAAAATATTGAGGTAACATTTGGATGAACTCTTTGCAAAAAAGAAAAGAAAAATGCAGCCACAGCATATCTCTTGAAATAAAATTGATATTGATGATTCTTCTAACTTCATTGAAAATCCTGGCCAAAATGCAAAATATACATGACCTGATTTCTTGTCACCTGACATGTATTTAGGATTTTTGACTTTTTTACTGGAATCTGTGGGACAGTCTTTTTGACACAGTATTTTGCTAGTAGTTTTATCAGGAAATGTGAGTGAAATGGTAAATTGTGGGACACTTAATACTCATGCAGAAGTACTACTGAGGAAAAGACTATGAAAAACCTTCTAATTCTAAAATTCTACACTTGCTCAACACCACAAAGCAAAGAATAATTCACAAGATATGATGAAGTACTAATAAAATGATAAATTACATAAAATTATTAAATTTTGCTATGGTAGTGAAAATAGAAACTGCTAAAAACATGTATTTAATGTGCACCAGGAATACATCAAATTTCAAGGGAAATTGGAGCTTATGTCTAAATACTAATAAACCAATGTCCTAAATGATTACATACATTATAAAATAAGAAAGCAATTTTGACAAATAGTGAGATGTATCAAATTTTTGCAGGATATTTTAGGACCACCAAGAAGTGTACTCACAGAAGAACAATAACAAATGTGTAAGATACATACATTGTAAATTGGCAGTTAAGAGAACATCACAGATGAAAAGAACATCAACTGTAAAACATATTTGATCAGAAAGAAAAGGCCAAACATACTGGCTACCAGGCTCTCTTTCCCTCCATCCCTCCACACTTGCAGCTCAGTGTAGTACATTGAAAATACTTTCTTCAGTGTTCACCTTCCAACACATGGGATGTTGAAAAGGATCAGAAATGGGATGCTCATATGATTCCAAGGGGAAATACTGCACAAGTAGCACTTTGAAGAGATATTGAGTTTGACATTCATTCAACAGCCTCCAGGCTTTATTTATAATGCAAAAGATATTTTAGGAATGTTCTTCTCTCTACTCAGCATGTTATCCCCCTAACTCCCAACATTATTCTTCACCACACAAGATTTTCTCATCTTCCAGCTCAAGATTTAGCTAATTGTTGCCCTTCCTGCCATTTCCACCTTTTATTCATAGTTGTGGAAATGCATGCCCTTGCCTTGGTAATGCTTATCACTTTCTCTTATCTTTTCTCTCTGATAGCCAACTCTGTCCACCTAGAAAGAGAGAAATATATAAATACTTTTCCTACCTATAAAGTCAGAATTCAATAAAATATGCCAAGCTGGTATGGAGACACTTGGGGATTTTATAATATTTGTGCAAACCTTTTTCAGATATCCTAACTTAGATTATAAATCTTTTATGAAAAGTCTGACATTGTTTTGTAAACTGTTATCTGCTCCTGTTGTACTGCAATCCTGAGTCTTGCAAAAGCTGTGTGCTATATAGAACTCTAAAGGTAAAAATTGATTCTTTGACTATTTTGTGACTTCATGTATTCATCAAGTAAAATAACTTTTTCCTGTCTCTTCCTTTCTGAAAGATTTCACTGTTCTGCCACTACAGAAGTACCTGATAGACAAATGGTGTAACCACGGTATTCAAGATGTTCAAGAACAAAGATTCTTCACATCTGCACTTTTTCAAAACACAACAGCTGAGGAAAAGGTTTCAGAAATTCCCCCCGTAGTATTTTTCAAAAATAAGTTTAAGCCATCAGTTATTCCAAAATAACACTAGAAATAGATTATCTTATGTTTGGTGTAATTTTATTTCAAAGGTAGTAATTTCCTGTAATATTTTTGATGTGAGAAGATTGGTTTAAAATAATTTATTTGCTGACCCTTTTTCAAATGACAAAGTCAGGACAAAGCATTTTATTTCTGCACTGTACATCTGACATTATGACTCCTGTTTCAGTCCATTCATTGTAATAAAAAAAACCCATGTTAAATGTGCAATGAGATGCACTTTTATTTTTATTGACACAACTTACAAAAGTTATTTAATGCTTGGTTTAGTGTTATATCTGTACTTTACAAAATATTTCAAGACATCAAGACTTAGAATCATAGAATGATTTGAGATGGAAAGGATCATCATGGATCATCTAATTGCAACTCCCCTGTCATGGACACAGGCATTTTGCACTAGATATGTTTTTCCCAAGGTCCTTCCAACCTGACTTCGAACACTTTCAATGATGCAATATGCATGATGTCTCTGGGCGACCTGCTCTAGTGCGTCACTATGCAATATCAATTTTTATATTTATTTCTATATTTATCCTATATATTTATGTTTTCTAATAATATAAAACATCTTCCTTATGAACAACCTAAACCTAAATCCCTTGTCTTATCACTGGTAAGGAGTGTTCTGGTTCTGGTGGTTCTAGTAAAGAGTATTAATCTTTTTTCCAAGTTCCCTTACCTGCTGGAACACTGCAATAAAGTCTCCATAGGCTACTTTTCTTCAGGCTGAACAACACCAACTCTCTCAGCTCATCTTCACAGAAGAGCTGTTGTAACCCTGTGATCATTTTTGTGGTCCTCCTCTGGACTCACTCAAACAAGCTCATGGATTTCTTGTCCTGGGGATCCCAGATCTGGATCATGTAGGATCTCACAAGAATGGAGTAGAGGGGCAAAACCACCTCCCTCACTATGCTGCTCACATTATTGATGCAGTTCAGGAGTCTCATGTCAAATTTTTCATCCACTAGTATACCCAGGTTTTTGTCTGCAGGGCTGTTCTCTATAAAGTCATCCCTCAGTTTATATTGATAAATAAATTATAGAAGTTTTATAATTCCCCATTTTTGTCTACCATAATATAAGAGCCGTTTATAATTCCCCAAATTTGCCTACTGTAATATAAGAGCTGTTTAATATTAAAATGTCACTTCCTGTAAGCTCATGAGCATTGCATTCCAAAGGTCAAGAAAGTGAAAAAAGGGACAGACAACCTACAGAGTTGAACATGGAACTCCTGTCAAAATGCAATTTGTTAATTTCTGTGATGTAGTTATGTTATTTGATGAGGTTATTTTACTTTCTAAAATACAGACCATTCAAATCTGACTTACAAGCAATCAAAAGAGTTGTCCCCAAACATTTTTTTCACACTGAATAAGTAGGGTATGCAACAGTTCACTCAGCTGGACATTGCCATCAGGCAACATGCAAGCTATGCAATATAGCTGTATATTGAGCTAGCAATCCCAAACCAAACTAAGCAAAACCAAATGAAACCAAACCAAATGTAACCAAAACAAAACAAAACAAAACAAAACAAACCGTCCCCCACCCCTGCAAACCTACAGAATCATGGAATCATGTAATTCTATTGTTGGAAAAGACCTCCAATGTCATTAATTGTAAACATTAATCTTATATTGTCATGTTGCAGTGGTTTTAAGACCAGACGGAAATTGAACTGCCCTTTCATCTGCCCATTCTGGTAAGGGAGGGACAATAGCAGAGATTTTGGGTTAAGAATTTACTGAAAGTACAAAGCAGTGGAATAAGACATATAAACATCAACCAACATCAATATTAATTGCAAAAGTTTACAAAAACAAAGCCAATATAATCCCTGAAGACCTAATGCAAAATACTTGGTTAAACCAACTGGTTTGTCTTCTTACCATACTGATTTGTTTCAACATTAAAATTTTCTGAGCTTTTCTGTGAAAATTAAATCACTTTGAGAACAACCTGCCCAGCCAGTGGGGCGGCAGCAGCAGCAGCAGCAGCAGAGGCAACAGAGGTTAAGTCTTGGAATGAGCATTAGTTTGCTCTGGGACACCCAAGCAGCAGTCTAGAGCTCTGTTCATACCTGGGAGCCCTTGTGGGTTATTTGAACAACTCCAGGGAGCATGAACAACCCAGAGTGTGTGTCAGAAGGACATGGCACAGCACTTTTCAGGACAGTTCATGTAAGAGGGTGCAAGCACTCTCCTGGCTTCTGAGACAAATACACCTGATGGTTTTTGCTTTCCCAGTCAGAACAGACTGAGTAATGATTTCAGCATTGTCAGAAGCCATTGCTAGCAGTAGCATGGTGAGCCAGATGGAGCTCCATAAGATGAATGAAGGTGTTCAAGTCTTCAGTTGCAGGGACTGCTTAGGCCTGGCATTAATATGGATGGACAGCACAGATGACATCTGTGTGCAGTGTGACTTAAGCAGATGATCTGCTCAGCCTGGTGGCTAAACTTTAGGAGGAAGGGGAGAGCCTGAGGACTATCAGGGAATGTGAGAAAGAAACAGACTGCTGGAGCCACATCCTTCAATCCATTAGAAAAATGTAGTGAATGGAAGTTCAGCAAGAAACCCCAGGTATGACTGGCCAGTGCACATTGCCAGCTCGTGTCCAGCCTCTTATCCACCAGCATCTTCAATTCCTTTTTGGCAGGGCAGCTCTTGCTCATTTCATCCCCCAGACTGTGTTGATACCAGTGGCTGCCTCAATTCTTCTGCAGCACCTTGCACTTGGTTGTTGATCACTATCCTCTGAATGCAGCCATCCAACTACTTCCTTATCCATCTAACAGTCCACCCACTGAATCCATCTTTTTCTCGAATTTATTGCTGTGGGGGATGGTGTCAAAGGCTTTACAGAAGTCCTGTAAATGACAGGATAAGTGAGAGATAAATGACAGATAAATTACATCTGTAGCCTTTCCCTTGTCCACTGATGGAGTCACTTCATTATAGAAGGCCACTAGGTTGATTAGGAAGCACTTTCCCTTGGAGAAGCTATGCTTGGTAATTGTCCCGAAAATCACTTCATTGTCCTTCTTGTGCCTTAACATAACTTGTAGAAGGATCTGTTCTATGAGCTTCCCAAGCACAGAGGAGACAACCACTGATAATTTCCAGGGTCCTCCTTTCTACCCTTCTTAAAAATAGGTACAGTATTTCCCTTTTTCCAGTCACCTGGAAATAACTTTTCAAATATGGAGAGTGGCTTGGCAACTACTTAGCCAATTCCCTCAGAACTCTGATGTGCATCTTATTGGGTCCTGTACTCTGTTATGCACATTCACGTTCCTCAGGTGGTCACAAACCTGATCTTTGTGTGGGAGGGAGCTTTTTTCCCCAGTACCCATCCTTCTATCCCCATCCACTTGAAAGATGTGGGAGTAGAAGTTGCCCTTGAACACAAAGTTGTTGAGTTACCTTGTCCTTGCCCTCATTGACTTATCATTCAGTTATCAGTTTACTGTTGTTTATCAGGGGGAGAATACCTTTTTTACTTCTGTTTTCTGTTAAAGTACCTGCATAAGCCCTCCCAGTTACTCCCTTCCCTGAAATATTGCTAATTACTATGAAAAAGTGTTGCAGGAGCTCTAATATAAACTAGTTATTCTAATCAGTAAATGTATTATTTCTATTTTTGCCATTTTCCTTTTCAGTTAGAATACTTACTGCTTTAGACATTGGAAAATGCTTTTCATGTCCTGTGTATGTATAGGTAGCTCTAAAATATGTGTATTTTTCCTGCACTTAGAATTTACTCATTTTGTTACACAAATTCCTTAAAGAATGCTGGCTACCTTTCTTATATAAATCAGCAAGCAGAAAGAAAATGTAATTTTGCAAGTCAGGAGATCCTATGGAGAGTAAGTCATTTCCAGGCTATCTATACCTGATTTGAGTAACTGATTAATTGAGATGGATGACTGTGTGAGGAATTCTGTAGCTGTCAATAATGAAATAAGAAGCTCAGGACCACACATATAAGCCAGTACTTCTGCACATGTGTGTGATTTCTATTAACTCAAAATTAAAACACCTGAGATTAGTGAGGCAAGAAGTTCAAAAGGATTGCCCTTCCTCTTTATTTCACATCTTCTGAAATTGCGGTATGAAAATCTCTGTGGTCGCTGAACACTTTCACACTGCATCAGCTTGCCTGACAGCATGGCAGTCTTTTGGGCATTAGGAAAATACAAATATTTTATCTCTTCAGTCTTATGCCTATTTCAGCTTGTGATTTGACTTTTGAGTCTTCATCCCCATACTGAGACAAACTACTTACACATGTGTGGCAAAGATGAATACTGAAGATGCAAAAAAGCTTTTACAATTTTTCCTTCATTGTATGACATTGTGCATGTGTTAGGTAAGAACAGGTATTGCTTGTTTAGTTAAGTATTCAACAATTCTGAATAATAATCTAAACCTAAAAACAAGTGTGAAAATATACTACTACTAGAAATCTTGGAGAAATCTTTGAGTTAGTATGGAATTTAATTTACAAAGTCTTGAAAAAATCACTATGAACACAGGGTGTCAAAAGTGAAAACTCTTAAAAGCCAAATGTAAGTCTCTGTCCGAAGTTTCTCTCATCTGCCTCATGATTGTCATGAAAAGGACAGAGTTTGGGACCACTGAAAAAGACCCTGTTTACTTGCCAGGGTCCCAAGCCCTGAACAAAGTTTCTGGCTTGCCAAGTCATTGTTTCGCAGGTGTGTTTGCTACCCCATGGAACACTGTACCCAGCGAAAGGAGAAGGGGACACTGTGCTCTTTCTTCACCTGCATCACTTTGCAACAATGTTCCTGGAATTTGCCAAGTTAATTGTGCTTGATTTTGAAGCCAGTGGAAGATGCAGCTACTGCCTTGCATATAGGTATTTCCATTGAATTCTTGTAATTCAGCAATTCTTGTAATCTGTATTTAGCTTTTTAAAAAATACCTGGATACTGTCTGAGCAGTTACCGAAATTCATGAGGGCTACCACTATCCAACATTTTTAGTGTAGTACAACAGTAACTTCAACAAACAGATGTTAAATAGCATCAATCAATAAAATAAATAAATAAATAAATGCAAAAAATTTCAACCAGAATAGAACATTGGTCTTTAATCTTCATAAAAAGTTATTCTGAAAATGGGGGAAGGAGGGAAATAAAAAAAAAATTGTACAGTTTTTAAAAAATAGCATTTAAAATTATGGTAAAGAAAAATTAAGATATTTGTTAAAAATCTATTGCAAATGTAATTTCCATAAAATTGCAATAAATTTAAAATAAGAAGAACTCAGAAATTCCATGCAAAGTACAGTTCAGACAAACAGATTTTCCTCCTTTTTTTAATATTATTAAAAAAATTCAGAAGATAGCTACCAGTTATTTCAATTACTAAATAATTGATGATCAGAACAGAGCTTTCCCTTAAAACCAGAAAAGGCCATTGCCTCATACAGTTTTTGTTCAATTTCTTGAAATACATTAAACAAACCTCAAACTTTATAGCATACCTCTCATGGAACTGAATCAATAGCAATATGGTATATTCTTTCTTTTGTTGGGTTTTTACAAATAAACACTAAACATCATGACAGAATAAACACTAAACATGGTGACAGAAAAGTCATTCAATTTATACTATGTAATCTTTTTTTCTCTAGTAACCTTAAAAGAAGCTGTAGTTAGAATTCAAAATGAATAAAGCAATTTCAGAGGAAAGACATCTCATATGTCTTTCCTGTTATGCTCATTTACCATCTTGAAAAATACAGAATTAAAATGTATCAACCTATTTAATATTCATGTCTGATAAAATAGAGTTGGGTAGAATGGAATGGAATGGAATGGAATGGAATGGAATGGAATGGAATGGAATAGAATAGAATAGAATAGAATAGAATAGAATAGAATAGAATAGAATAGATTAGAATAGTCCAGTTGGAAGGAACCCTCAACAATAATTCACTCCGAATGCCTGACTGCTTTAGGACTGGCAGAGTTACATTACAGCTTTTTTGATATCATTTGTAAGTCCTTTGTCTTCAAGCTCTCCCTGAAATCCCTGTGAGGAAATAAAACCTCTCAAGTTATTTCTTTGTTGGTTGTTTTTTGTTGTTTTGTTGGGTTTTTTAATATTACTAAATGGCGAAGCCCAAAAAACTTAATATTATTTCATAGGAATATAAGTATATTTATATTGGATGAAGAAACATAAACTCTGTCTGTGTGTAAACACAAGGAGAAAGGTAAGATAAGTTTTTATCATGATGAATCTGAATAGACCCACATAGATAGAGTATCTTTTAGTCATGCTTTTGGAAAGAAGAATAATGTTTCAGGGTGATAATGCTGAAAGATATTCTATAAATTTAGAAAACACAAAAATCCTTAGGTCACCTCATAAGAAATCACAGAAATATGAAGATTACAGAGACAGTTTATTATTTAAATGATGAATGACATGACTGTCTTGAGGTACCTTTTATCCTGATACTAAAAGTCTTTTTGTACAAATCTGACATAAATCTAACTATTTTGCCACATAGTAATAACTAATGAAATAGCAATTCTCCTTTTGTTGTGTAGTACTTATTTTCGCTTTCTGAAAATTTTGTTTTCTTTACCAGCTCTTCTTTGGGGTGCCAATACTAAAGTCCCCAGACAGAAAACCTACTAAGTCAAAGAATTTTTAATTCATATGTGATTTAAAATATACACCATCATGGATTCAGAAATATTTCTAACTAACATTTCCACATGACATATTTCATTAATTGTCCATTTAAGCCTGAGGACATGTCAGAGACTGAAATATTATAGTTTCTAACTTTAAAATCTTCATGAAGGACTTTTGCCTATTACAGCAAAACTATATTACAAAAGCTGCAGAGAAGACCCCCACACCCTGACTGAGGCCCTACACCGCTCACTGATGAAGATAAATAAAGAAACAACTCGGGGCTGGGGGAGAAGAATAAATTCACGGAGCACAAGCTCTACACCTCCGGAGGGGGGCAGCCCCAGGGCATTCAGCTGCCAGGCCCGCACAGGCCTCGCACAAAGGTGGGGAGAGGCTTTGGGGTGCGGGGAAAAGGCCTCTGGTGAGAGGCAGTGACCGCCCATCCCGGCTGTGCAGAGGGCTCAGCTGAGGGGCCCCTTCGCCCCGGAGAAGCTGCGGCCACACGAAGGACCCGGGGGTGCCGTGGCCTGCCACAGGATCCCCCGAGGGGTCCCAGACCCCGCTCCAGGGCACGGCAGCACGGTGCGACAGACCCGCAGTGCTGCAAGGGACGGTGCCAAACTGGGTCCCTGCAAGGGAGGCACCTGGGCCTTCCCACCTGCCCACAGGTACATCCATCCACGGGATTCCATACATTTCGGTGTGGCTGTCACCCCACCCTACACTGTTTTTCTTCTTCCTTTCCCTTTCCCTTTCCCTTTCCCTTTCCCTTTCCCTTTCCCTTTCCCTTTCCTTTCCCTTCCCTTCCCTTCCCTTCCCTTCCCTTCCCTTCCCTTCCCTTCCCTTCCCTTCCCTTCCCTTCCCTTCCCTTCCCTTCCCTTCCCTTCCCTTCCCTTCCCTTCCCTTCCCTTCCCTTCCCTTCCCTTCCCTTCCCTTCCCTTCCCTTCCCTTCCCTTCCCTTCCCTTCCCTTCCCTTCCCTTCCTTTCCTTTCCTTTCCTTTCCTTTCCTTTCCTTTCCTTTCCTTTCCTTTCCTTTCCTTTCCTTTCCTTTCCTTTCCTTTCCTTTCCTTTCCTTTCCTTTCCTTTCCTTTCCTTTCTTCCTTTCCTTTCCTCCTTTCCTTTCCTTTCTTCCTTTCCTTTCTTTCTCTATTCAATAAAATATATCAAATTTTTTGGCACCAAGATATAGGCTCATTTGGTTTTAATCATGTGTTTTGAATATATTTTGAACCTTTCTGGGTTTGATCCACTTTCATCATGGAAACTGAGTTTCCTCTCCTCTTCTGTGTTTAAACTGAATCATAAGAGGAAGTATGTGAAAATAGTCATATTTTAGGATCCTTAGTCTGTGTTATGCTGTAACATTCAAACTATGGAACCATGAAGCTGGAATTGCTGTCAGAAAATACTTTTTATGAACCAATCTGCCAGATTGAAAAATAACAAACAGAACTTATCTCCAAATTCAGCATTTGTTTTGGAAAAGTTTTTTGCTTCTGGGTCCTTACCGTCATATAAAGATCAATTTTCTAGGTTACTCATGAAAATATAGACTCATTATGGCCACCTCAAAGTATGAATTTTTTTTTCTTTAGACAGAGAATGTGTGGAGAAAAAAAGAAGGCTTTTGAATAAACCCTTTTTGCAAAGATCAAAGAATCCACAGTAGTTATTTTTTCAACATGTGAACTGTGTCAGGAGGAATATTCCTGCACTTTCATAAGCTATTTCCAAACCTAGATATCTCCAGATCTAGGTGTCTTACAAGTGAGCAGCTGTATGAAGCTATGAAGCTTATGTCTGAAGCATTACAATGGCTAGATAGTACTGCTAAAAAAAGACAGCATTGGAGGTCCCCCTTCCATAGGACTGTGCAGAAAGTGTCTGTAACAAATATCTTTATGGTTTTATTTGTGCTAAGACACCACAATAGACTGGGGAAAAAAAAATATTTCATTTTCTGAGGATGTATTATTTTTTGCATACGCATGTAAAACCAACTGACTTTACGTGCTCTCATTTACTGGTGCGGATTGCTGCCAGATGCCTTTCACTGTTATTTTATTATGCATACACCTGCTCTGCCCCACCATTCCCTATTCTTTATAGGGAGTTTTCAGCAATTAAATGTGACATGTTTGCTGTTCTAAGCAAATTATCAAAATAGGTTTTGATTGATATGCTAGATTGTAACTGGCGTAGAACTTTATGATCACAGATTGTGATAGCTTCAATAGATATTTTCCCTTTTCTCCTGAACTTTGGCTGTTAACCTCTTCTGGGAAGTATGATTCTGTAGAAGGAGTACTCACTTAAGGGTAAAAGATTTGGTAGAAGATTCCTAAAGGGATTTGCTAAAAATTCCTCTGATTAAAAGAGTATCTTGCAATTTATTTTTGACTTTGTTAATTTATTTCATATTAATTGCCTGATAGAGTGATGATTTACTGATCTTCTTGGTCCTGCCATGTTCTGTATTACTGTTCAACAGCTACAAAATGAAGCCTCTATCTGAATTGGAAACTTGTGTTTTCTGAGAGGTAGAATTTTGGAGTGAGTTGCTGTGCAGTGGTTGCTAAGCATGCTTCTGCACATACCCTTTAGCAGCTGTTACAGACACTGTAGAGTTATGCAGGCAGATTGGGAGGATCTCTATATCATCCCCTAGAGTTTACTTGCCCTTAATCTCTTTTTGTAGCAGAGTTATGAAATGTATGAAATGTGAGTTACGAAGCTTGAATTAAATCAATCTTTCCTGCATTCAAATGCTCTTGCATTTTATAATTTCTTCTGTTGTAACAGGCTTCTTGAAATTCCCTCACTTCAAACACACACCTGGTCTGGAACATGGGGTCAGAGTCACAGCCCACAGGGGTCAGAGTAAGACAATCATGGAGGATTTTCATCCTTTCCAGATTGTGAGTTAAACTTTTTTTTCTTTTAGTTTGGGTTTTTTTGTTTGTTTTGTTTGTTTGGTTTTGGTTTTTTGTTTTGTTTTGGTTTTGTTTCTGGGGTTTTTTTAGCCCTATTAGCATTTTGTAGTCCTTTGGATGATGTAAAATTCCTGGGGCAGTAGCCATCCTATTAATACCATGCAGTAGGGAAAAGTAGGAGAGTGGGTAGCATGTATCCAGAGATTACTGACCCTTAAGTTAACTAAGAGATAACTTTGACATCTCCATGATAGTCTTTTATAACTGGAAATGGGTATGTGAGTTATCAGGTCAGCTGTCATCTTTTGTTTGTGACTCAATTCTCAGTAACTATGAAAGAAAGTTTCTGTTCAGTAAGGCAATGAGTAAAGATGATGAAAAAAGCCTGTCTGTCTACTATATAGAAGGATAGTATATGTGTGTCTTGTACCAGAACATAAACTGACAACTATTTAGACAAATGCATGGCATGTGACATGCTAGAAAATACAAACTCTGTAGAAAAAAATACTGTTTGATGTATCTGATTCTCAGCTGTACCTTAAGAAATGTTTGTGAACACACACAATAATTTGTCAAGACTACCTGCCTCCTGTCTGTCTTGAAGTTTGCACTTGGCACTCTCTTTTCAGGGAAATGAAATTAAATTTGCAGTGTCTTTTTTCTGAGAATGCATCATAGCCATATCTGTGGATCACTCATTCTCTTTAAATTTTTCTGAAGGAATAAGCCTCCATTAAAATAGTGGAAGATCCAACGTGACCTTCAGGGAATGATGATAAGTCAAGACTTGTACATGTTGGGCCAAACACAAGCTAGATTCAACCTCCCAAGAAATTAATTATTTAATTTCAGATTATAATTTTATTTATTAAACAAGAAACTAAGTGACTGATTTAATTTTCCAACTGCTACTATCATAATTTTTTTCTGCACCTAATGATGTGTTACTGTCACAGTGATCATCTTGTATATCTTGCTAGACTGCTTACCTAGTTGCTCCAAGAAAGATAGTAGTCTACAACAATTAGTAACAGGAGCCAACCAATCACCAACACAAATACCCCAAAGTACTGGTGTTTCAACAACAAAAGCACATGGAAGTAAACTTATGTTTCATAAAAGCTATTGTTAAAGTGGGACAGATGAAGACATTTGTTTAAAAAATACACAAAAATCACAGGTATAGATTTGAAAATATTTAGGGGAAAATGCTTGCTATTTTAAGGATTGAATTTCTGCCTGACTATTACCTATCCTATATAAAAATAATTATTTGTTCTAATTAATTAAAAATATTGTCACAAGGTCTGTTCTTTAAAGAAAAACCTAGAGATTGTTATAGGTAATAAATAATAAAGCCAAATTAATAACAAAAAAAAAAGGTTTTATTTCACAACAGAGATTCAGTCTCTGATAGCCACAATCAAAGGGGCAGCGTCGAGCCCGGGATCGGCAGTGGGTGAACTCTGATCCGAACTCTGTCACTTCGGATCCCCTCTGTTCACGGATGTTGTCTCTGTTTGGTTAGTTTTGATACAGTTTTTTCACCTGGGGCAGAGTTTCCTCTTTTCGTTGCTTCACATATTCATGTGGTCTCCTTTTCTCTGTGCTGGGCTGGACAAAACTGTTTCTGGGAAGCCGTGAATGCTGATTGTAGAGTTACAGGAACCTGGTATTGGAATGCATGCTCCTGACGACTCTGACTATCTTGGTTGTAGATACTTATCGACTCTTCATTGCTTGCATATCTCCTGGACTGTCCCGGGAAAGGGCCCATCTCCCTGCAGAGCCAAGGTCTTTTCGTTTGTTAATTAGGTCTTTCTCTCTGCTGATATCCATGGTTTCGGAATTTGTGAAGCAATCATTTCCTGGCTGCAGCTTGTGGTGTTTAAAACTTTCAGAATTTTTCGTACAAGCACAACTTATTTCATGTATATTTTACATAAGAACGAATTATTCTATAACATATATTACAGTATGGACATGCATGATTCTCTTCGGATTTCATTCAACCTATATTAGGTTTATTCATGGTAGACATGTGCTCCAATATCTTGATCACCTGTATTTGAATACATATCAGAGAAAATGTCTCCATAGAAAGTGCAAGTATTTTAGTTCCAGTACATCTGTTCATACATTTGAAAGTGACATATAAGAATTAGAAGTTCTTAAAATGAATTTTTTATTCCAGCATTATGTTTACTAGACAAAAATATGAGGATAGAGATAAAAAACACCATTAAAAAGCAGCTGTTTTACTGGTTTTGACTATGAGGGGAAATGCAAGCAATTTTTTCCCAATCTTTTATCAAAATGCCAAATTAGCTGATGCTAGGAACAAGATTAAATATTTGTTCAACAAAGAACAACATAATTTATTAACTTCACATAAGTTTCTTGTTTACAGACTAGTTAGAAACTCATCAGAATATATGTGACTCCACTGTGTGGTCTTTCTCATAATCTTTGTGTATCAACAGCCTTCATAAGAATCTGAATTTGTGTAAAATCATGCTTATGTAAATCTACATGGTATAAATTCAGAAGTGTTAATTTTGTGATTCAGTATGACCTACATGTTTTACTAATGATATGACGTAATTCTTTTGTCAGTGTAGCTTTGCTGTTTGCAATAACTGAGGATGTGTAACCTACTGATTACAAAGTATTTAAATTCAGTCATTAGATGAGAAAAAAACAACCGACATTTACCGTACTCTGTTATTGTTCAACAGCTACAAACTGAAACCTCTATCTGAATTGGAAACTTAGGTAGCAATTATGGAGCACTCTACCTGCCATAGTTACAATCTCAATCAAATGTCCTTAACTTCTTTTTTAAGAGACTGTCTCTTTAGGGGTTTTCTTTGGGGACAGTGTTATTTTCATAACTTCCCATTTCATGGATTTTTTTTTTTTTATAGATGGGATGCTTTATCTTGTAGCTCTTTTCCAGCAAACAGGCAAATGATTATATTGCGATTTCTAATAATACTATACTCCCTCAGTATAGGACAATATTTGTATTAGTGAAATAGGCATAGTTAGGCATACAGCAATCTAGCGTAGCAGCAAAGAATTTTCATTATTATTGTTTATTTTACATACACACTGATGGCTGTGTGTATTTTTTTATATGTGTGTAAACATATACTATGCAGCATAGTGAAAGAGCTTAAAAACAAGGAAAGCTGCAAATATTCACTACATTTTACACACAGCTAGAGTATTGTGGAAAAAGGCAGGTAGGATTAAGTTTCATGTGTCAAAAATGGAGAAGAGTAACTGAGGTATAAACTGATGGTCACCTCAGAATATTTCATTTGGCACATATATAGTAATAACATGTGGTGCATGATCTGACAAGCATACATAGTGAAGAATCCGTACCTTTTTATTCAGTGGGAAGCAGCACAACACAAAAACCAAAAAAACACAAAAATTAAATTGGGCTAGTGTTAAAGCAAGGAGAGGAATTTTCAGAAGCTGATGACCACCTACTGGGCACCAATGGAATGGTGATTTGCTTACTGTTCAGAAGATTGCAACTGTTATAGTAGATCTTTTATAAAAGCAGTGTCAATTTTTACAGCTGATGGAATGGTTTTTCCCTAGCTACAGAAAAAACAGGTCTTAGAGCCATAAAGAAAATCTGGTTTAGCATTCAGCCTACTACCTTTCAATTCAGAACTCTCTTCCATTAAATTTAGGTAAATTAGAGTTAGGCTTTTGTCCTACAACATGTCCTTTGGAAAATCTAGGAAAAAAGATCAATAAAGTAACTAGGAATTTTCTATTCTAAATATTTGTGATCTCTCAAGACCAACTGAGACAGCAGATTCCTTTAATATGAGAATTTGTGATTGACACAACTTAGTGCAACAGAATCAGGCGCATAAATATTTCCTAGTGATGTTTGATTATATCAGTAGCGTGATCCTGCCTATTTATGGCATGTGATGGATAGACTCTTGGAAGGTAGCAATGTCTCATACTGTTGTTATGAATGAGTGTCAAAATTCATATTTATTAGAGTAGAAGAATAGATTCAGAATAGTATAAAATAAGGTAGATAGATATTAAAGTAAAAAGGGATAGAAGGAGAGTTACGTTTGGACATGTTCTCAGGGAAATACCCAAGAAAAGTCAGTCTGCAGCAAAGCACCAACGCCTACCACACCAATAGACTCTATTTACATGTAAAAACCCAATAGAGACAGTTAGTTTCACAATTGCAGCCACACAGAGAATTATGCCATCAGCAGCACACCTGGATCCCCTGACTGAAAGGGGGGAACACACTGCTTAGAATTTTAAAACAGTTCTGGGAAACCTCTTGGTTTGCAAAAGAGATTTCCAGTAAGAACTGAGTATCAGAATTCAGGGTGATGATAAGGATATCTCTCTCGGGATGCGACTGTGTATTGTTAAGATTAATCCTGTCTAGCCCAAGACCAGAAGTCGATGAATTATTCCCGAAGACATCGAGGACAGGACCACCTTCCATCAGATACCATTCTACTGGACCGGAGAAACCTTTGGAACTTGTTTGGTTATGAAAAGGACAATGGACTTCCTAGCCTGCGGCAAGAAAAATGGGATAAAAAGACCTACATGGAGAAAGCTCGGTGTGCTCGCTACACTCCGAAGCTGCCAGTGCTTGGAGCTGTTCAGCGCGGCACCCAGGGTCTATTCCCGGGCTAGACTCTGTCCGATCCGTGGCTTACCGAAATGTTGTCAATTTGCACGAAATAAATTTTGTACTTTGTTTTTATATCATAATTTGGCTCTGGCAAATTATTGATAAAATCAAATTGGCAATCATATCTATAACACTGTATTGCTCTTAATAATTATCATAACACGTGTTTCATGAAAAACAAACACACAAACAAAAAAAAAAACCAAAACCAAAACCAAAAAAAACCCAAAACAGTCAACAGAAATAAGAAAGAAGAAAAGAAAATATTGTCACAAAATTAGCATCTGTACTGTATATATATGTATAATTACACACACACACACACACATATATATATACATGTGCACTCATACATATGAGAAAGAGATATTTAAGTTCTGATTTCCTTTGGATTGCTAGTTAAAAAAAATAAAATTCAACTATTAGTCTAGAAAGCCAAGTAACACACATCATAAATTTTCATGTCATTGGTAATCACATGTTTAGTCCATTCTTTACCTGTTTTATAAGTTTTGTAGTTATGTAGTTACGATTGATACTTACATCAAATGAAAAGTTTTCTTCCAGACACAATATTAATCAGAATTCTCGCGAAGTCTATAAGAGGAGAGCCCTGTGTTGGGGTTTAAATTTCTTCCTTTTGTTTCTTTCTTTCAGGGAGTTTTCTCCCATATGTGTTGCTAGGTGACAGTAACGACTGGGTACTTACGAGAAACAAGAGAAGTAGCCACAGCTCAGGGGAGGGGTCCAGCTCTTTTTTTGCCTGGGGATTACTCGGGGAAGGGCGGAGATAGACCAGAATTGTGCTGGGGAAGAGGGGCTGGATGCAGCTCCTAGGTCTCTTATGCCCTCGGCAATGGGAGAGGATAGAGGCTGTGGCACTGTGGGGAGAATTCACCACCACTGCGGGGTTCTGTCTCCTGCTGCCTTTCTTCTACCATGAGTGGAGCTCTCTGGTAAGAGCGGCCATTGTACTGGGACCTTATTATCACCCTACCTCACCAAATAGGGGACCCTTCGCCATCTGTTCGGGTGCCTCAGGGGAAACCCTGCCAACCACAAGCCTCTTCTCTCCCCACTCACGGGAGCCTCTCTCTGCCGTGTTTGGGAGCCAGGCTGCCACTGCCCAGTCCCCTGCTGTTTCTTTGCCACTGCTTTGATTTTTTTCTGCTGCACTGTAGCCCGCACCCCCTGCCTGCTGGACTATGCACATACATATATAACTGTTATTCCTTTTCCCATATCTTTGCTTGAAAGCCCTTAATTTCAAAGTTATAAAAATCAGAGGGAGGGGGGGTCATATTCTCCATTCCAAGGGAGGTTTCCACCTTCCTTGGCATACACCTGCCTTTCAAACCAAGGCACTCTCATGATTGGGACTCAATTACATCTAAGAGAAGAGATACAGGACAATGTTCCCTGGAAGCCTAAATTGCATCTCTGCACTATTATCTGTGCATATTTTTTACAGGATATAGTTTATCAGATACTCTTATATATCAATAACTTTATCATCAATAAATCAGTAACTGATTTCTGTAGAATATAAGAAGTATTTTTCTGAGAAACTCTTGACTTCATTGGCCATTGTGGACATTAGTAATTTCGAAAAATCTGTTGCAATTCTACATACAGTTTTACACATACATGGCATACATAGTGTGTGTGTGTATGCGTCTTTTCTCCATCGTAGGGAAAAATGTGTATAATATACTTGAAAGAAAAAGTTTTCAGTCCTATGATGTGTTCATAATAATTTAAGACAAATGACAACAAAAATGTAACTTGCCTCTCATACAAAAAAACCCAACCCAACTCACTAAGCTGAATAACAAAATTATAGGGAAAAGCCAAGAAAAAAAGTGAAAATTTACTAAAAAAAACCCCCAAAAAACATAGGAGAAAATAATATGACTCACAAAGATCTTTGGAGTCTTCATATAAGACAAAACACTCTGGTGAAATTTATGGGTAACTTTGTAAGATTTTCTTTAAATAAAATTAGTACTTCAGTCTTTGTAGACCATATGTAGACATGGTGTAACTAGAACAGCTCTTGCAGCTGGGAGCCATTTAAGCTGATGACCATTCTGGAGGCTGGCAACTGTGTTCCCACCTGCAACCAGTCATTTTGACTGTAGTACTGTGACAAATGGATGCAAAGCTCACTCAGGCTGAAGAGTTCAGACCTTAAAAATATTCTATATTTTCATCCTCAAAACCTAAAGCTGAGTTTTCAGTTTAGCATGTGGAATTTAAGACATAAATATTTAGGTGTACCCCTGTCAGAGTCTCCCCCTGGTCAGGGTGACTCCGAAAGGTGGAAAAGTCTCTGCTCCAACCCGTACCTTCAAAGAAAGACTCAATAGCTTTCAGTCTTCCGGTCTCAAGGTTGTTTATTGTATGTTATCTTAAGATTTTCTTCTGGGCTGCTGTGGTCTGCTCAGCAGGTCAGCCAGAGGCACACACTGCACACTCTCTGCACACTCTTTCTCTGCCTGCCCCCAAAGCTGGTGCTGTCTTTTATACTAAAACCTACGTGTACTATATTTACAATTCCGTTCCAATACCTATCACCTATGTTAGACAGTCAGCTTCTATTCTAAACCAATCTAAAAGTGCTAACATCACCCAAATCATGGAGGCTAGGAAGAAGAAGGAAAAAAGACAAGGCATGCCCTGATTCCTCCATCTTAGAGCCTCAGACCCCCATGTACAAAATACAAACCCCTGTGTACAAGGCTTAAAGCCCTCTTGTACAGCACTCAGAAACTCTTCCCTTCACTTTGTAATTATCTTTACTATGCTACCTAAACTTGTGTGGCTTGTAATTCTTCATACAGAGTTGGTAATTTGCTCCGTGGGCTAAAATCAAAACCCCACGTGTCTTTGGCTGCATGCCAGGGTCTCAGAGCCCCTGCCAGTGGCTCGGGCCATCCAGGGCACCCAGAGGAGTGTCCTGGGCTCCAACATACCCCTTTAACTGGAGTGCCATCTAATTTTGTCAGAAAGTATGAATTATCAGAGCAAATGAAAGTGGCAGACTAACCTTGTGTTTTGTGTTCTTAGTTCTGAATTGAAAGGAGCTTATAAGTTATTGTTTTACATACAAAAACCTTGGAAAAAGCTTCACTATAAAGTCTTATAATCAGCTAATTTCCTTTTCATCTTAAACTTTTCACAAGATTTGATTAACTTGCTTTGATGATAGTCCCTTAAAACTAGGCGGGATAGTATGTCTCATGATTCCAGGATGTGTAAGTTAAAGAGCTAAAACTGACTGTATTAACCTTGAGAGGATTTTTCCTTTTGGCAGCTGCACTATTTGGTGAGTCTGGTTCAGAGTACTTGTAACTTGCTTCATTTAGTATTTGAAGTTACATTTTGATTATAATTTGAATATTCAATCATTCAGTTTTGTGGTTTAGAATAGTTTATAATAGTGAGATTCTGCCTTTACGCTGAGAGTGTACATCAGGATTCTACGTGTCTACAGATAGGCAACTATCCGTTTACATCATAAGTTAAGTTTTACAACTCAAGAAGTTAAAACCAGGAATTTTAATATTTATTCAGTTTTTTCAAATGAATAGTGTCAAAAATGGTGTCCAGATAATTTTTCATTTAATCTACAAATGGATTATCAAAGAAAAAAGGTCTTTTGGATATTCCAGGATACTACTCATCTTATTTGCAAACGCTTGCTAACTTCTGAAAATGTAGTTGTGTGTTGACTGGTGAGAGATGGCATGCTGTGTCTTCTGTATCTTCTAAAATCCCATCCAACTGTGATTATGCCACATATTTTCTCATGCTCTTTTGAAGTTTCCAATGTACCTACAGGGAATAAATATTATTTACTGAGATTGTAAACTGTTCTTGTTGTTTGTTTCAGTGGGAGATGTGAGAGACACAAATTGTTTCTTTGAAAAAACAGCTCTTTGAAAAACATGAATAAGTTAGTCTCCTTCTGTGCATTTGCTTTGTTGTCCTACTTGTAAAGACTATGAAAAGGATGTTTCTGAGGCACTAGGTGGCTTTTTCTTAATACTGCCCTTAAGGCTTATGCACACTGGTGGAGGACTCATTCTAAAAATAACAGAACTGAATTTACATAAACTTTTGTTCTGCCACTTAGGTCAGCCATGAATGGATCATTCCTTGCTACAATAGTTTATATTATGGGTTTCAAGTCTTTCCTTCAATTAGATTCTGTTGCTTTGAAAGCTTAACATCTTTTATTTGTGCAGCTTTGAGACCTATCAAGAACCTCTTCAAGGCAGTCAGTTTGTGAAGTAAACACAGAGCAACTGCACTTTACAAAAGCGATCATTTTCCCTCAGCTCATTTTTCTTCTATTTTTAACTGAATCTGATGAAATCTAAGCTGATTTCATCATATACTCAGGCCTGGTTCCCCATAGCTAGGAAATTGAGCTTAATTGCTCTTCAAGACCAAAAGTACACACTTGAGCCTAAACTGTTATATCGTTACCATTTGTTAACTACCAGTTTTTGAAGTAATTTCTAGGCATTCATAACTCTGGGCTGCTTTCTAAAAAAGTCTCTTTCATAAAACATACATATATAACACTTTGAAATATCTGCTGATATGAAGTTTTACAGAACATAGATAAGTGCTTAAATTCAAATTACAGATAAAGAATAATAGCAAAGTTCTTTGCTGACTGTCTTATCACAGCTCAGTCCAGTGCTAAAATATTACATACAGAGTTGTCAGAATGTTTCAGATCTACTACTTTCTCTTTCATCAGTTTTCTGCTTAATAAGGTTGGCTGGAAAACAAGGGTTCTGGTTTTCTATGTATACTTCGAAGTTTTGAAAATTTCTGTTCTGCAATGAGATGACTGAGAGATTTACTTTCCTTGAAACATGCTCCTTCAGAAAGAAGACTGATGACAACAAAAATCAAAGTTCTCACAGGCTTTTTCAGGAATATGGAGTATTCAGAACTTGTCTTCCTATATCTCTCTGTAACTTGAGTATTACTCATCAAAAATTTGTAATTTGTCTGGAAAAGTATATTGCTTGTCTTTGAACAACCAGCCTATCTTCATCATGAAAGCTTCTCATAAAAGTTATTTCAGAAAAAAATATAAATTAAAATTTAGTCAAACCATCCCATCCCACAAATCCAGGAAGAATTCATCATTCGCTCTTAAACATGAGTGCCTTTTGCATTGGTGATATACTTAGTGGAACAATTTTCATTTAACAGTTCTTTAATTATCAAGGATTTCAAGACCATATGTATTTAATAATAAATAAGTAAAGCCCATTTCCTCTTACTACCATTTATTTAGAAATAACTATATTAAAACCTGAGTTTCATTCATACCTCCAGAATAGTTTGTGAGCTTGAAGATATGTATATATATTTTTTAGCTTGTCTTCTCTAGTGTAAGTAAAAGTGAGCTTGTATTGTTATAATTTTATCTACCATCTTAAGTCTTAGAGAAATACAATTTGTAAGTGTTCCAAAGAGTTAAACTAGTTACTTTAGGTTAGGTTTTAATGTATTACGCTTTATTTGGATATACACCAAAGTGGAGAAGAAAGAGTTCGAAGAGTCTGCTCATATGTAAGACATCTCACTTCCTCATAGCTTGCTTTCTTTTCTTCATTCTTCCTTCTCATTTGGAGTGAAAAATTGCTGCTATTTTGTAGACTGAGATTAAATACCTTATTCCAGCAGTACCAAGTATTTGTTATTATCTCAGATGTTAGGTTGGAGGACTATCCCTCCCCTTTTAATTATATACAGCTACAAGGTGGACATATGTGTGCTTGCACCCAATTGGAGGAGTTCTTAATCTGTTTTTATATTGACCCGATTTCAGAGAAGGGCTACAACTCATAAAAAATTGAGTAAGGAGAGTAGTTCATCCATGGATATATTTATGTGGACTTATCTCCATGTGAAGATGTAGACATTACTACTACAGACTTGTAGTAGTAGACTTTTTTCCCAGAAACTGGTTATGTGATACAGCCCAATCTTGCTCAAAGCGAGAGTTGGGTATGCATTTCCAGACTAAGCTTGAGGGTTCACTTTTCTAGTATACAGTTCTCCATTCAACTATATTAGGTGTGTTAGAAGCATTTTTAAATCCTATTGGCAAACAAAGTTTGGGAAAAACCTTACAGTTTTAGAAATGTGTGAGGTACATCTTTGAACAAATTAATACAATAGCTAGTACCTCACATCTTTAAGCTAAATTTTTTGTCAGGTAGTCTTGGAAGTTGAAAGTCTTGAAAGTCTTTTCTTTGTTGGAAAACTTGGAAGTTTCTGTGTTTTTTCTACTACTGTTGTCAGTTTGTGTCCTTCCTGACAAGCAGCTCAAAGACTGCTCAGGCCTCAATAGAGGCAGGGCCCAATGGCCCAGGACCTAGCGAGCCCAATGTTCACTACCCAAGACTGCAGAATGATTTCTCTTTTGAGATTGCATTTTTTCCCTTTTTTCTTTTCCATTCTTTGTAGCATCTTTGTCTGCCTTGGAATCAGGCTAAGCTAAATATTCTGTATAAAGAAATGTTCATCATGGCATGAAATCGGTTGTCTCTTAAGCCATAGTTGATAATGACATGGTGTTTAGAAAGTGAAATAATAAGGTGTTTTCCTTAGCAACATTACTGTTGCTAACAAGTACTTAAAATGTTGTCTTCTTGTAATGGAGATATTATATACTCAAATTCTTCCTGCTATCTTTTTTTTTTTCTTTTAAGCCTTAGAATGTTCCTCCTGTGAAAACTTGTGCAGGGTAAGATGGTTTCCTTCTTGCTTTTCTATCATACTTTCTAGACTGCTTTGATATTTTTACACACTATGTTCATCAAGTATGTGAATGCCAACCCTTACAGGCTGGCAGCCCTCACAGACTGGAGAATACTTCTGCAATAACTGTATTTCTGAATATGGATGGGGTTACATTTTGCTTTCCATTTTCGAGACACTATACTGGTCTTGTTTCTTTGGTTACTATTAATAACTGATGAGCTTTATTTGATTAAAGTTTGGTATTAGAAAATTGAGAGGTCTTATCATTCTAAGCACATTCACACACAACGTGAGATGTTATTCTCTCCAGCACTGTTTCAAATCACAAAGGTTAGGATGCGATTCACATTGATTTCGAAAGTCCTTGTTAATATTTGATCATAAAACTTTACAAATGGGAAATGTAACCAGTATGAAAAATATTCTGAATAAGTATTTTGAATTAATATTTTTACAGACATATTTGCACAATGAATATAAGAGTCCTGTGTTGTACAGTGCAATATAAGGGTAGTTCAGATCACATTTTTGGAAAATGTCAATTCTATGCATCTTTCAGTCATCTGCCCATGGAAATCATGTCTGAAATTTACAAGAATAAGAAAATGAATCCCTGTAATAGAAGCTGTAATTTTCCAAGATTTTAGGGCAGACTATTGTTCAATCTCATACTTTTATGTATATCTCCTCACCAAGTAAGTTTATATCTTAACTGTCTTAAACATGAGAGCAAGTAAATACACTTACTAGCTCCTTAAGTATTACTTCTTTTATTTGAATCTACTCAGTTTTGAGTTCTGAATCCTGCTTTGCTATTGCTTAAACTGGATTCTCCTCTTCTAACTAAGATAAAAAGGTTTGGTCATCCAGGCTTTTGCAGTAACCTGAATTCTCCCATTGGCCTTTATTCTAGATCATTCTGAGTTGCTGGCTGACATTTTTGATAGAATTTTTTGATCCCATTTCTTTCAGTGAACAGGAGAACTTCCAGTTTTATGCTTAGAAGAAAAGAAAACGTAGGCAAGCTGCTTTACATGCACTGTTCCCTAACAGACATACTGCCTTTCTTAGTGCAGTGGTTTTTGTTTTTTTTTTTTTTTTGTTGGTTGGTTGGCTATTTGTAGTTGGTTGGTTGGTGGAGGTTTGTTGGTTTGTTTGTGGTTTGGAGTTTTATTTGTTTGGCTTTGTATTTTGTTGGGTTTTAAAAAAATTTTGCTTGTTTGTTTTCTTCCATTTTCCTGTTTGTCTGGAATATTGGTACAAATGGAAAGGATGCTTCATTCCCTACAAAAATGGTTTTTTTTCAAAAAGATCTTATTAAGAACACATTAATTTTAGGAAGAGGAGGTTACTCCTCGTACACTGTAAATCAAACTTCATTATTTATTGTAGTGGCATAGGTGTTCAGTAATAATAAATGATATATCAGGTAAGATGCTAGTAAAAATTCTGTGTGTGAGCAGTTCAGTGGTTCTGTTTAGACAGTGAAAACAGATCATGAAGCCTCCTGAGTTTCCAATGAGCTTAATGAACACAAACAATGAATTAATTTTAGGCCAGGGATATAACTTTGAAGTACCAAAGCAATTAGAGTTTAATTTAAAAAGATGTTCATGAAAGGTAGTTCACATAAATTGTGTTTGGACATAAAAAGGAGCTTTCAATACAAGATTGAAATTCTTAACGAACATGACCACTCTCAGCCATTTTTCAACTTTGTAACTGTTTCCAAAATTAACTGTTTGAGGGTTTCTTGAAGAGTAGAAGTGACAGACAAACTTTTGTCCAGCTGATAAATCCAGAAGATGAATGCAATGGTTTAGTTGGTCTGTACACGCCTTTTTATATTTAATTCTGCCAATGCAATTATACTAATACTAATCCATAAAAGCACCATTGGTGTAATAAAAAATTATACACTCTATGTGAAGACTCATTCTTGATTTTTGTTTTGTTTTGGTTTTTTAAAAAATATTGTCCATAAATTAAATTGTAACTTGAGAGTAAGCGTAGGTTATATGGTATACAAGATTAAGCAGCTATATACTTAGTGACTCCAACTTAAATTCTGTGCTATAGCACTGTAAGTTGTGTGGTTATGTATGCAATCAACCTAGTGCCACCTTGTGTAACTATACACCGTGCTATTGTCCAGAGAAGTACTGTGACATAAAAGTTCCAAAAATGTTTCAAAGCTATCGACTATTTGCTCATATGCCCCAGTCATGTCTTCTCTAGGCCTGAGAGTACGGATGTACTATTTATCTGTCAGCAGCAAATAATCTTCAAATGACTTTAAATTCAGACTTAGAGATTGCTCTCTCTCAGGATCTGATTAACAACCTTTCATTTTTGCTATTTCTAAATGGCTGTAAATTACAGAGCTATACCAAGGGATAATGCAATACTACAGTAAGCAGTGATTCGTTTTTCCTTGTCATATCTAGTTAAATTGTGAATGCTTTTTTTCACCATATCATAATGCTTTACTATGTGGCAGAAAATCTGCAGTAATCATCAACAGTATATGGTGGTTGGAGTGCTCTGATCCATGGGGCATATTTGCTGTATATGTGTGAAAAACACTGAAGCTTGTAACAGCAACAGATAACAAGAATTCTGTACGTTTTCAGTGCTGAATATATGAAACACTTAACTGCTCTCTGCAGTCTAATTGCTAAACAAGTTTCTTGGAGATCTCAAATGTTCCAAAGTGAGCATGTGGCTAACGTGTTTAAGTGTGAGCATACATGTGAAGTACACTAGATTATTAGACTGATAGCCACTTTTGAACTGCAGATTGAGTCTGTTCTTATAATCATTTATCAGTGTTGTTTTTAGTTGCATTAGGGTTGTCTTTAAACCTTTTCTTGTATAATTTTCTGTATCCTCCTAATAGCTCTTCTCTTACATTGAAAAAAAAAAAAGTGAAGATTACTTTTAAGCAATCAGATAGTCTTAGCATCTGGCTAATAGCTTATTCTGTGTTTTTCACTGTTTTGCTCTCAATCCTATTTTTACTCCGTCTTTTATTATTTCCAGTATTTATTATTTCCAGTCCAATTCCAGTATTTGTCCCTTCCAATTAGGTGTAACTGGCTCAACTACACTAATGGAGGAAACAGCAGTCGTGCCTTAGAAGGCGTTATAGACCATGAAAGACATGAGGAAGGGCCCCCAGACTATTGTGCATGATTCACGGTGTTGCCACAGACAGTGTAATACTCTCTGCAACTGAAGAGATACCTGGGCGCTCCCACCTGAACCTGAATCCATTGTGTCATGTGTGCTTCCCACATCCCCCCACAAATCAAGACTGCAATCATCATTTTGACCAATGCACATCAATTTTGACCATCAAGCCTTGTTTCTGGATTAATGGGTGGTGATACTTTTCCTCTCAACTATCTACTGTTGTATTTTCTTTTTTCTTTCCCTATTATCACTATTTTCTTAAGTGGTATCTTTTATTTGTACATAACTTAGATAAGAAACAAAATGGCTACATTCTTCCTTTCCATTGCAACCAAATTGTTCTAAAATAAACCTGCCACATATATGCCACTGATCATTTAGTGTCATTTCACTCCAGTCCAAGGGATGTATTAACATCCAAGGGAAGTATTAAGTCCAAGAGATATATTAAAAAGGGATGTTTAAAATATGTGCTCAGATTTCTTAATTTTGCTAATCAGTATTTAATAGAATTTTATTCTAATGCTTTCCTTGAGAATTTTGTTATCATTTTTATATCTGGATCAATTGCAGAGTTTAGTCTTTTGAAACAGACCTTTATGTTTTTACTCCAGCTTATTTAATTTGTGTGTTTTATCATCTACCAGATTCTTAATGTACTCTAATACTCCTCTGTACTCATGCATTGATAACTCAGCACTTTGCGGCGGGAGAACCGGTTTTCTTCTCCGTCCGCGGGACGAAAACCCTGGGCTGGTGCTGGCAGGACGCCAGAGGGCTGAAGAGCGTACCCTTGTCCAACAGCGCTACCCCTCAGCCCACCTTCTGCCCAGTCCCAGATATATATTCTCCGCTCACCAGGGCAGAAGGAGGTGACTCAATTCCAGATAGTTCCAATGAGTTTATTGTAGGATCCAAGGTATAGGAGAAGTTAGAGAAAAAGGTGGTGGGTTGAAAGGAGCAGGGAGACAACTGCAAAGGAGGGCACCGGGGAAAGAATCCAACTGTTGAGGGAGGGTCCAGGATATATAAACGAACAGGGGTAGGAGGGGTCACAATACAAATGGTCCAATGGGAAAAGGTGCAGGAGGAGGGGAAAGGATAGGGTGATGGAGAACAGTCCAATGGGGAATGGGGAGGGGGGTGGCTTCAGGGGAACAACCAATGGGAGACCAAAGCACAGAGAATGTTCTAGAAAGGGGTGTGTACAACACTTGTAATTTTCATACACATTAGCATAACAGTGGTAGGGGACTAAGGGAAATCACTATAACATCTCAGTCTAACTTAAACAACAGAACTCTCCCCTGGCATCCCTGTGCCAATTCTCCCACACCCATCGCCCACAGTACTTAGAAAAAAATGTCTTGCTTATGCAGTTGTATAAAATTTAGATATTTATGACCCTTATGCCTTGCATGAATTTCACTATAATATGCTAGATTTTGGAGTAGTTTATATGTAAGTATGGAGTAAATAAATTAGGAGGAAAAGATTGTAAGTAATGGAACAGCACAGGTAAAAACTAATCATTAGGGATGATGAACAAAGCATGTTCAGGTCTTGCTACCAAAGATTCAAGCTCTTCAAGAGCAAGAGTAGTCTTGCTCTTTTTACTGTTTTTCACAGCTCTGCATAGTGATATAATTAAAGACGGGGAGGGTGAGTGTTTTCAGCCACTGGAGCCTGCAGCCTGGCGCTTGAGCCACTCTGGGAAAACAGGGAAGAGCTTCCTTTCTCACCTTTTCTCACACAGAGAAATCTGTCTGTGTGAAAAAAAATTCTTATTTTTGCACCTTGAAAAGGAACTGCATTTAGAGGTCTGATCAAGTGCCCTGGACACTGAAGAGAATCTCTGTTATATGTATCAACTCACAGGAGACATCTCCATGCATTTAAATAGTCTCCATGCATTTTAAAGGTCATCAAGGAAACTCTGGTTCAACTTTGCCCTCAAAGTTTCTTATTAATCAGGTTTATTATAAATTGAACGCCTACGCCATGCAACACACCTTCAAAAAAGGAATATTTTCATGTCTAAATTTGAACTTCCTATTTCCCAATCTAAGTTATTTAAATTAAAATACCATGACTGGTTTATTCTACCTATGCTACACATCAAAATACTTCATGAGAATTTGTTTAAAGTGTGTTTTAAAGGTTATTCTTAATAATAATAATAATAAACAGTATTTATTAGCTTGATAATAATATTAGAAATAATAATTACTTGTTTGTTTTTGATAATATTAATAGTGATGGCCTTTTCAAAGTCACAAATAATTCTGGAGAAAGGACAGGGTGAGGGGAATCACCACTTTACAGTACTTATGTTATGCCAGTTGATGAAATTAGAAAAAAAATAAAATTAACGTCAATTTCACTTTTTAAGCATGAATTGAAAATAAATATATGCTAAAATATTTAAGCAAAATTTGTTTGGTAGAGAATTTAACACATAAAAGCCAATTTGGGAAGGATTTATTGCTGCTATACACTTGCCATGGTTTTGCATGGGATACATTTAGGGAAGTGATGCAAAGCTTCCAGCCACTGGAAAGCTGGATATGCCTCTGTGAAAAACATATGTTGAAGATGAAAGAAACCCGGGAACTTTCTCTTCCAGCTGAAAAAACAGGTAACACGGCCTGGCCTGGCCCTTGGCCAGGCCAGGCTGGGCAGCCCTGACAGGGCAGCTAGGCCCCATTCCCCGGGAATCCTGCTAGCCCTCCATTGGCCCTGTTCTGGCCGGACTGTGTCCCAGCAGCTGCCAGCCCAGGTGGGGGGAGGCTGAAGAGCCCTGGCCAGAGCAGGGTTGGCCCCGGCTGTGAAGATCTTGCCGCCAGGCCCCTCCCCACAGCGCGGCTGAGACCAGAGGCCCCTGCAGCCCTGCAGCTGGAATTGAATGCAGAGAAAACCAAAGACCAGCCAAGCAGCTGATCCTGACACAGCCCAGTCGCAGCTCCTGTCACATGTTACCAGTGGGTCAGAGACCATTTGGCAGACCCCAGATGTGATGTTAACCCTTTCTGTGCTTCAATCCTCCCTCAAGTGAGAGACAGGAACAATATGCAAACATGTAAAGGCACAACATGAAGACATAATGGTCAGTGAAGAAGAAGTTTCAAATCGGAGGCATGAGGAGATGCCTTGATTTTGGGCTTAAATCCTCTTATAAACTATGGAGAAAAGACTCTTTTTCCCTGTAACACATGAAACTATGGGGAGGTGAAGGGTTCAAATTGATATTGACCAAAGGCTTCCATGCTAAAGTAAGCAGATGTTAAAGTAGACGTGATCCCATGAGAAGTTTGAACAGAGAGAGAAGAGTGATGAGACCCTGTGCCCCCAGGGAGAGAAAAAAAAGAGCTCTGTTCTCAGGGATTAAGATGATTTTAGAGATAGATAATGAGATCTTTTGTCTTCGAACAGCTCATCTTTAAAACAATATCCCATAATTCACCATGGCCCATAAACAAGCTGTGGGAAGATCTGTGGAAAATGGGAGGAGCTTCATGATTGCAGGTTTCCCTGGACAGCTGTTATTGGTGAGGAAATTGAGACCCACAAGAAAACTGCTTTTTCTTCTTGTGGAGAAGTCTCATTAACATTAACAAGAGGGACTCGTTCACTCCTCCCTAAGTGAACTGAAGACTATTTTAGAGGTGGTAAACTGACTGGAAATTTTAGATTTTGTTTCTTTACATTGTCAGTGAAAAAGAAAAGGCTGTGGAGGCAGGAGAAGTGTTCTGAATGGTTTGTTTTGATTCTTACTATTTTTTTTTTTATTTACTGTTAATAAAATTTTCTTTATACCCTTTTAAGGTTTTGAGCCTGCTTTGCCTTTCTCCTAATCCCATCTCACAGCAGTAAGTGAGTACATTGGTGATTGGCCAGCACAACCCACCATGCTAGTTGGTGCATTGGCTGGGAAATCTAAAAATTGGTAAAATCTCTAACTGGCGAACAAAAACCACTGCAATAACAAAATGTATCTTACTGTGAAACTGATTGTGTGAGCAAATTGGATGTAAATAAATACTATTGGTTCCACTGTCATAGTTAACTATTCATATAGTATAAATTAAATGGCCATGTTAATATAAATCAAATCAAATAATAATTTTTGCATTTTAGAAATACTATTACTTCCTAAAACTACACTTTCTAAACACTCGCATCATTGTCTAGTCAGTCAGTAATTGCACTCAGGATAAAGGCTTAAAATCATGGCCTGATATTTGCATGTGCAGCTAACTTGGTTGCAAATGGCTCTACACTGTCAGTGATGAGGGTGAAAAAACCCACACCATAAGTAATGCATCAGAAGCAGAACTCAGATTATAGATACCATGACCACTAATACAGCCTATATTTTTATACTTCCTACTGAAATAGTGTATTTCTGCGTCTCTCATAGTAACCTCACAGCTGGAACATAATGCAAGGCATGGTTTTCCAAAGGTTGCTTTAAAAATTAGTCAGCAAGTTGCAATAATATCTAGTGAACAAATAAAATCTAACATTAAGTCTAAATGTATGCAATAAAATTAATAAATTAAGTTTGGCCATTGCAAATTGAGATGCTTCAGTATAATACTTCCCCTTTAATTAGCATAAATTTCTATGCTGCAACATGTATTGGCACTTTTTCCCCTCTTTTTTCCTCTTGATACATTTCTTGTTGGTAATGTAATTTTTTTTTTCCTTTTGAGGCAGCAGAAGAA
This sequence comes from Motacilla alba alba, assembly GCF_015832195.1. Taxonomy (NCBI): domain Eukaryota; kingdom Metazoa; phylum Chordata; class Aves; order Passeriformes; family Motacillidae; genus Motacilla; species Motacilla alba. The sequence continues at coordinate 48,075,016 of NC_052046.1, forward strand.
GAGGGGCACTTGGATGTGGAGAAGGCTAATGTGTGCGTCCTCTATGCAGAAACTGTTACATTAAGTCACTGAATGTTCTCTGCTACTGTTCTAAAGTAGGACTTATATATTCCATTTTTGCGGAGTACTTTTAATATTAAGAAGCAAATATTGATTGCTGGAGCAGTTTTGAAAATGAACACCTGAAAAGAAGCGTACTGAAAAGATTTCGTGATTAGGCTGACATTTACCATCACTTCCATGATAAAGGAAGGAGGAAACTTGTATATGTCACAAGTTCTTTGACTCCCTTCCAAGAAGGAAATAATTCAGCCATAAAATGAGTAAATGGTCTGTTGGGGAAATTCCAAAGCTTTCCAGATATGTTATGAACAATGATGAGTGGATTTGGGGAAGCAGCCAGTCCGCTAAGCAACTAAAGGGCCACAAGCTCATGACAAAGCATTGATTGACGCTTCAGAAGCAAGCAAGAAAATTATTTATCTTTCATATGAATAATAAAAGTCTAGGATTCCTAAGTCAAGCTGATAATAGACTGAAGAGGAGGGGGAGCTAATATAAATAAAATGCTGTGATGTCTTTGCCAAAGTAGAGTAAATGGTGGGAAGAGACCAATTAATTAATGTCACTCTAAATAGTGATTTTTTGGTGGTATCTGTAACAGAAGATCCCTTAGACACTGCAAGCTGTTGCCTTAGAAATTGAGCCTCTTTAATTAGGTAGATAGCATACAGGGTGGATCCTTCAAGATGGTACACCGTCTGGTCTGACTAACATTCAAAACAAGCGTCAACAGTGATGAGGCTAGCAAAGATAAATGGAAATGAAAGTCCCAGGAACAACAGTACAGGGACTTGGAGTAGTAGATCAGTGCAGAAAAACTCCTGAAAATAAATTAGTCAAATGATCTACCTAAAACACATGGAAAATGGCAATTTAAACTGCGCCACATTGCAAGGGTGGTCAGTACATAATTTTGAAGACTAAAGAAAGGCAGGGATTAAAAAATTTACCAATAGAAAATTAAGTGCCAAAAATGAAGATACAAGGAAGAAAATCACCAGATTTTCAGTAATTATGTAATATATAATTTTTAAAAAGCAAGGGCCAGTACTTCATGTTCAGTAAACAATGTTGTTGGCATACATTATTACTGAAATACAGTGTAGGTGAAAAATTCCTATAATGTAACAAATATTACAGGTGCAGGGAACGTACAGGTAATAGAAATTGCACACAAAGAACCATAGCATAAAGGGCATCCTGAAGCCACTCAAAAATTCATTTAAAATCTGTATTTCACCTTATTCAGAAGTGTTGACATAAGTAATATTATAGAGTATATTAACAACTAATCTGACAAATAGACTAGCAATCCTGGCTATAATATTTTGTTACACTTGAGTATCAGTCCCATACCTTCCGTGTAGAGTGAATTGTTGTCAGACCCCTTTCCTTTCCTAGCTGTCAGGGCAGATATGGAGGTTTATACTGGAAACAAAATTAAACAAAACCCCTAAAATAGTGTTGGGTGTATGTGTCTTTGGCCTCGACAATAAAGCCCAATATACTTTGCCTAATTACTAAGCCAAGCTATTTAGAAGTTGTGGCAAAATACATTTAGGGACATTATAATGTATCCTACTTCATCCATCAGCACCAGCAGCTAGACAACCTTATCCTTTAGAGGAAGTGGCTACATCTGTGTACAATTATGTCTCTGTATTTTATTTGTCATTGCATATATGATGCATTGCTTTGTAGTTCAGAAATCTTTGAGTGTGTTTTGCTGAAGTAAGTATCTCTATTCACTGTGATGATTCTTCCCTTATTTGCCTTTACCCAGCTCATATTGAACACTTATACTCACAATAGTTGTTTTGCTTCCTAGTTCAAAGTCATTCTTGTAATCTATCTGAAAATTTTTTATCATGGTGTCCCATTAGTCATCATTCTTCTGCTTCTGCTTGTAAGTTTCATTTGGGTTTTCTTTTGTTTCTTTCTTCTTTAGCAATTATCCTTTGGCACAGATGTGAACATATCCTTGCCATGCCCCATCTAATGGTTCACTATAGGGCTGAGATAGTCAAAAACTAGGTACTAGACAGATGAAAGATCAACTTTCCTGAAATTCATCTGGCATCCTCAGCTTCCCTCATTGCAGCCTGTACTCCATCTTCATTAATAGCTTTACATTCAAAGCTTCCTTTGTAGGAGATGTCTAAGATACAAGTTGTGCAAAGAAGACAACATGCATATAGTGGCACACATAATGTATCTTGTTGCCTTTCAGCACATGTGGTGCCTTCATTCATGACTACAAACAACTGGACATTGTGATTGTTAATCACCTTGATAACTACTGACTGCAGTCGTTGGGAAATACTTTCCCTGTGGTATGTTTTATATTGGTTTTCCTAAAATAATTTCTTTTTTTTTTCCCTGGGAAAGAAAAATTGCAGAAGTACCCTACCAAAACACCAATCTGCATTCAAGCAAAGAAAGGATTAGGTGCTTAAATCACGTGCCCAAATTACAGGGTGAAATATATTTCTTTCCTTAGAAAAATATCAAATTAGTCACAGTAAAATTCTGAGGTAATTTGAGATGTTACTTTCAAAGTTTCATTTATGAAATATATGATACATTATGCTTTTGACATCTGTTTTATACAAAATGTAAGCAGTCTTAAAAGACTAGTTCTTTGATCCATCTACCAACTGAAACATTAGTTTTCATGTGTAATTGAGGATAAATTTTCTTTTTGATTGACCTTTTAAATGATAGAAAGATATACCAATAGCCCTCTTAAAAAGAAGCAGCACAGTTCCGAATTTTCATTTATTTATAGGATAGGATTACTAGAGAGTCAACTATGTTGGTGTATTTTTAGTGAAACACAACTATGTGCATATAAAGCATCCACTAGACAAGAATTTCTGGTATGCTGTACGTATTCTTTGCAAAATTATTACTAAAAGATTGCATATTATTATCATACTGCTGGGAATGCTGATTTGCAACACTTCTGCTGCTTCTTTAATCTCTTGCATATAAAGTAAGTGAATTGTGACTGTGTAGCTGCAAAGCTGTATGACATCTTCAAACTGGGATAAACTATCTCATCTTGATTTCCTCAGTGACAATACATTTTTCAGGCTCACATGAACATATTGCCTCTAAAGCAAGTTACTTGGCTCTTTGTGTGAATATTGAATTTGCCCTTTTTATTTAAGGTTTAAGTTATTTCTAATGATTATATCTCACTTTCCTTCTTACAGTCTTTTTTTTTTTGTTAAATTTGCACTCTTCTCTTTGGGGCTTGGGGCTTTTTTCAGAAACAATACATTAGGTATTTTCACTCATTTATCACATGGAAGTAATTTTTTTTTTATGATGTCTTTTAATGAAAATAATACATTTTATATCTTGAAATAAAAAGGGTTTGGTTGACTGAAATAAAGAATGAAATGGTAATTTAAAAATTCAGAATGAGAAATATACATAGCAAGAAAATTATATTGACAAAACTACTCAATTAGTAATGCATCTATACTAAATCTGTTATCAACTTTCAACTTTAGACATTTCAAATTTACAATGTTCTAATGAAGTCTTATTACTTCTCTATTAACTGTCATGTCAATGTTACAATTTTTTTTACCTTCTGTGTTCTTTTTAGTTGCTTACTCAGCCCTGTTAATGAACCTACCTCACACTTCAGGCACAAAATGCAAATATTATTCCAAGTTAGTATTTCTAGAGGCAGATCACGATAAAAACATTTAGAAAATTACCAGAAATTATTTTCTGTGTAGCCTCCAGTTAATATTACCTTTTTAAAATTGAATTTGCTCATAGTACTAACTTACTTTCACAATTAACTCAAATGTGATTTCCATGTTATTTATTTTGTTAGGAAACAACTTTTCCATGTAAGTTTAGCTCTGCTCCCAGATATTGCATGCTTCCAAATTAAATCGGAAACTGGAAAAGTCAATGATTAAACAGTGTCCTAATAGAGGTTAAACGTTCTGCCAGGAATGATGGATGCACTTTGCTTTTGCAGCGAACATTCCTGGTAAAGTCAGCTAGTCTGTACTACTCACCTATACAGAAAAGCTACTGTGTCTCTAACTGGGGCACTAAGAGGCTAAGGTTGTTTTTACAATGAAATTTAAGGGTGTGACAGGGATGAACACATCATGTGGGGTGTATTTGGGGTTCGTCAATAGACCTTGCTTGAATACTGATGATCTGGTGGCTTCAGCAGTACAAAACAAACACTCGGCTTCTTCCCTCTGTTCATGTGGTGGCACTGCTGGTTCAGAAGCCACACAGTTCTTCTTCCATGTCTGACAACAGTGAAGTTGTATATGTACGTGTAAAGTTGATTCAAATTATCTAATACAGAATTGGGCTCATGATAGAAGGCTTCAGAGAAGGCATGCTCTGCTTTATTTTTTATAGGATAGCAATTCAGGCTATCTCAATTGATTTTGAAGTTATCTGAGTCTCATTTTCTCAGGACTAGTCAAGCATTTTTAATGTACCAATTACTCCTAAATCTAGATATTCTTCTCTGTTATTTACAATGGAATTTTTTTAGATGCACTCTTAAATGAGAATTTCATTTTTCAAAGGTTTTGGCTGAATGCAGGTTTAATTTTTTGAGTATTTTTTTCTCTATTGGAATAAAATATTGTCATAAAAGATCAGAGGTTCTCTGTCAGAATAGCATGTTAGTTTGGGGTTAGTCATTTTCACACCTGAAAGTAGTATTTGTTTTTTCTTTTCTATCAGTATTATAAAAATGCAGAGTCAAGAATATAAAATAAAATTAGCAATTTTTTAAGCCTGAAATTCACTGAATTTTTCTTGAAGATATATTTAAATTGATTTAAGCTATTAGAAATTATAGTTATTAATTGCAATAAGCATATATAACCCTTGATTTTTACTATAGAAAGTTCAGTAGAGGAGGCTTGACACATACCCTTCCATGTTGAGAAGATAGGTGTTTTTACATGAGCTTTAAGATGTATATGGATTTGTTCATTATAAGTCTATAAAGATGGATAAAAAAAATTTGGTTTCTATTATTTTTAAAATCCATATTCAGACTCGTGTAGAAGTGCACAGATTCTATTTAGAAACTAGGAAAGAGTGTACAGATTGGCAAATGTAACTGCCTGTGAAAGATTTCAAATGGTTTTTCGGAGTTTACTTTTTAATCATTACAAACAGGAAATTTAATCTCCAGCTGAACATAAATAACAACAAAGACTGCATGACTCAGCATAAAGCTGTAAGCCTAAAAGTGTCATAAAATATGAAGCTCTCTATTAAAAAAACTTGTATATGAAGAGAGAAACAAAACATTTGCATTCCAGCTCCAGTCATTACATACTGTTTTACAGTCTGAAGGAAAAGAAAAATATTCAAGACCATCGAAAATATCAAATGATACTAATTTTCTGAATAGATAGTCTGTTTCCTTTGATAAGATAGTATTTTTACCTAGTCTGAAATTATTTTAGTTGATTTACACATTTTTTTACAGAATGGTGTTCATTTGTCATAGCCAGCATGCATGTGTTGCACTGCTATTGGCAGTATAAAAAATTTGTGGATATCCTTGTTTCCTGTTTGTAGGCAGTTTTGGCAATAAGATGAAATGGGCAGAAAAGAGCTCTCTTTGCGAGTCTAGAAGTAAACTATCTACTAAATTGATAACAAGCATACCCTGGAACAGTGTGGCTTTTTTATCAGTATTTCTAACACAGGAGTATTCACAATGGTTTTATAAAAAAATATGTAAAAATATGTATATATTCCTATTAAACACATAGCAGATATATTTCTAATTTTTAAATGTATACATTTTTACATCTGTGTATGGGGATATATATGTATATATGGGCATGAAAAAAAAGATTGGTTTCACAACCCAGTTCAATTCATAATACAGTCTCCTTCTAGAAAACTTTCTGCAGTTGAAAAAAAAATGTAGATAAACTAATATTTTCAGTAATTCATATAAAATTCCCAAACTGAAAATTAACTCTATTGGTATAAAAGCAAAGAGATCAGTTTTCATCTGGAAAGCAAGAGAACAAATTAAAAGGAACTCATTCATTGGCTTGAGCCAAAACTCCAACAATTAAAACTTCATTTGAAAATTAAAATATTTTGTCCTCTAAAGGGCAGCATAAGTACTAATATAGCTAATCTCTCATCACCATCTATTTTTTAAGTTAGAAGCAGCACTAGGATTTATGTCTGAGATAGGAACCTAAGACAAGTACCCCACTCATGGGTTAAGTGAAATTAAAATTAGAGTCAGCAGGATCTGGTATTTTTCACTCCCAGCAAAGCTCAAGTAAATACATTCTGTACTATGGATTCAGGAAGATCTGAAGATTAACAGAGGCTTAAGGAGAAGGAGCAATATAGTCTTAGAAACACCTTTAAGATAAGGGTGAAGTAATAATTCCTAATTACTTATCTACTTTGCAAATCCAGATGTTGCTGTGGAAAACCATTAAGATGGAAAGTTTTTTCCCACAAACCTAAAGAATGATATTGTTCATTATATATCTATTCTTAGAATTTGGGTAAAACTTTAAGTTAGATTAAAAAAAGACATTTCCTCGATTTCTGGCTACTGTCTCAGGTTTAAAATGGTTCTATGAAGCATCTGTTATCTTAATGATATTCCTAGAAATTAATTTCACATAATGTGTGAATTTAGTATTGCCATATTATTTTTGAACCATACTGCTGAGCTCAGAAGAAGCCCTATTTCTTTTACAGATGAAAAATCAGTTATTTGTGTAGCTACCAGGAATTAAGAAGTCAAGTGTGAATTATAGTTGGCAAACATAGCAGTTTGATTTGGCACCAATGTATAATAAAAGTCTTTAATGCAAAGAAAACTCACTACAGTAATCCATGAAGGTAATTATATTTGCCTGGACTTCTAGTTCATAAGGGTGAAGCATAATAAAAAAGGTTATGTATGTCCTCACTCAATCTACCTGAAATTTCTTCCCATGTTATATTAAAATGTCACTAAAATAAATTTGTAAAATAATTCTCTCACCTCAAATACAATCAAATGGTGTTCTTCATACAAAGATAGGCATGCTTAGAGAATTATAAATATGATGGTAAGCAAGGGAGTACTCAATAATTCACACTTATCTGGAAGAAGATTTTACTAGCATGAACCATTCCAATATTAACTAAATACTGGGGTTCTGATGTCCTGGGGAGAATGAATAAAACATTTCACAATAGACACAGTGTTAAGGGCTGTCCTGTTTATGGTTTGCAATCAAATTATACAGACAGAGGATGCAGACACACACTACTTGGGGAGCTGTATAGACACTCAGCCCCTTCCAGCAGCCAGCACCAAGCACATGCACTGCTGTACTGTGGTCCTGCTCCAGCTGCTGATGCTGAGCTACTCATTCACATAGTCTGACAAGAAACTATTAGTTAGCCCTTGCAGCAGTAACACACACAGGATAAGAGAGATTATGCAGAGATGTAGTTAAAAAATAATTTCAGAAGATAGGATGGTCTGCAGTGATCACATACAGGTCTTAGTCAGAAAAGTTAATTGACTGTCCCATTTTACATTTGACTAGCCCATTTTATGTTTTTGCCTACCTTCCCTTTATTCTTTCCCAGTCCCCTCCTCCTGCACAGTACTCAATCAGTTTGCACAGTTGCACTAGCCTTCCAACTCCTGGTTTTCACCCCTGCCAGCTGCAGTTCCTTAGTAGCCCATCAGTCAGTGTCTTGGCCACTGCTTCAATTGTTGGCCATTGTGTTGACTCTGCTTCCACTAGGTTTACTTGTCACTTTTGTCACTCTGTATTTTGTTAATGGCTTCTCCCTTTTCCTTGACATCCCCTTTCACAAGGTACTTTATCTCATAATCCTACTGAAATGAACATTCCCATGTTCCAGTGGCCCCTTTTCAATTTCATTACTTCTTTCCTTATAGTATGAGTCAGATTGTGCCTGTGTCTTACTGCTTATGGCTTCCTGCTTTAATTAGTATCCCCTTCTGCTTTAAAAGACAGTCTTAATGGAGCTGACTCTCCATCCTACCACACTCCCTTCCAATATAGTGCATATTAAACTCTACTTAGTGACAGATTGTTTGGTTAAAGAAAGCTTTTGTTATAAATTTCTGTTTAAAATACTGTTGGATAGCATTTTAGGTGATTCTGCAATGCACACATAGAGTTAGGGAGCTAAAATTTTAATCACATAACCACTTTAGTTTTAGAACTTCCATCATTTGAGTAGAAGGTGAGAAGGAGCACAAATCTTTGGTTTCACAGGAAGCCAAACTTAAATTTTTTTGGGTAACATTAATCCTCCTTTGCTCTGTCCTTTTCCTCCAAATGTGTAATGAAGCCAAAATAATTGAAAAGTTTTTATGCAAATGTGAGTTGGGCAAAGAATCGGTAGAGGGAAGAACTTCAGCTGAGCTAAAGGAGGAGTTTAGAAAAGTGCAGTTGGCACTTACCACTTTTACAGATCTCTAAAATTTTGCATATTAGATCTAATGCTGTGTGTCTGAAGCTGTCAGCAAATATACCACTACCAAAAATAACAACCTCAATAAATAATCTAAGCAAAATGAAAAGGGATCCTAAAGTATTTAAGGTACTTATAAAAGGCAAAAGGAGAGGCTTAGGTGACCTATTATACACTCTTTGTATTGAAAATACATTTTCTTCAGTTACTTCTACTTTATTTTTTGTTTTAAAGTGCTAGCACAATTACCTTCTGCAGTTTGTAGCAGTAGAGACTAGCATCTTCTAGCCTACAGAAATGGTAGATGCAGGAATAGTCTCCAATAAACTTCTTTCATGACAGCATTTCTTTCCTCTTTCATTATGTGCAAGACATCAAATGTAATCCCAGAGGGGCTGAGAAGAGCAGAAGCAGGTCTTAAGATAATTGGTATATTTTTCAAGATCTGTTTATAGAGTATAGAGAAAAGATACATTTTGGTGAAGAAAAAGGTTGGGTCATTGACTCATTTTAGGTCATTAGACAAGCTGATTCACATTAAAAGGGGAAAAGTAGACAATGTGACAGAGAAACAGAGAACTTCTCTTTTAACTCTTTTATTGTTCTTTAATGAAGCATTACGGCTTCATTTGAGAATTTCATTCAATAATAGAACTAATATGGTCTAATATGAACTAATCTGAGTAGTGAACAATATTGGAATATTTTCTTGTCTTTGTTTAAGCTACTAATATTAATTTCAGTGTCTGTTTTTGCTCCTAGAAGTTATAAGTACAAACAAATGCATCTGTTTTATTGAAAAACATGTAGAGAAATAGATTACTCACAGTTGGCATCTCATTGTATCATGATGCACTTTCTGGCTCGTGACTGTCTGGTCTACTACAGCAGTTGAAAAATACAAGAATGATTATGGAAAATACAAACTGCTAAACCCTTTGCAGTATAGGAGATTATTTACATAGTGTTCAATATATTAACAACAACACAGGGTAAAGTCAGTGTCCTTTTAAATGTTCAAGGCCACTAATGGGCTACAAGCAAAACAGTGTATTAGCCTTATTTTTAAAAACAAAACCTCAGTCTCTAATCTTCATAGAGAAGTTGTTGAAGTATGGGCTGGATAAGCAGACAGTGAGATGGATCTCTCTTATGAAGACAGGATGTGAGAGTTGGGGTAGTTTAGCCTGGAAAAGAGAAGGCTGTGGGCTGACTTTATTGAGACAGTTTTAAACTAAAAGAGGACAGATTAGGCTAGTTGTTAGGAAGAAATTCTGTACTCAGTGGGTGGTGAGGCACTGTAATGGGTTTCGCAGAGAAGCGGATGCCCCATCCCTGGAGGTACTCAAGGCCAGGTTGGATGGAGCTCTGTACAACCTGGTCTAGTGGGTGACATCCCTGTCCATGGCAGGGGGCTGGAACTAGATGGTCTTGAAGGTCCCTTCTATCCTAAGCCATTCTATGATTCTGTGATGAATTAGCTGGATGGTAGGGCAGAAAATTGTGCTGCCAACCAGAGGGATCTTAAGAGATCATTACTCATATCTTACCTAGCCTTCTTTCAACAGAAGAGACTTTGTATGGACAGGGAATTGAACTATTTCTTTGTATATGTTTATCAGAAGGGAACATTTAGAGGGTGATTTTAACAGGTGTCATGTAATAAAATTGGCTCAGCAGCTAAGTAGCATAACTCTTTTTTGACTGCTACAATGCTATTCTTTAAGAAGGAAACATTGATACACCATTAAACAGGAGAAGACATTACTAACGCCTCCAGACTGACATGCCATTGGTAAAGACTCTCATAGTGAAAGTAATCTGTTGCCATCTCATGAGAGTGCTCATAGAAAAGTATAGGATAATTGTAACAGGATAATTGCCGAAGCTGTTAATTTCCTAATATAGATCTTGAACAAGATCCTAAACACCACTTATTTCTATGCAAATGATAAGAGGAGTTATGAATCATGTTAGTAAAAAACAGAATTAGTCACTCTCTGCTAGGTTTTCATCAGTAACAATGGAGATGAACTCATCTGTTTAGTCAAAGATTTCTCCTCTCTCTCACTCATCCATTCTGAGTTTCCTTAATTCTTCAGAAGTATACCCTTCTAAACACTCATGCCATGATGATTTTTCATCTCCCAAATATGTAGTGGTCCTGTTGCATTTTTATATAATTGCAAAGACAAGCTGAGTGGCTGGTGAAGACAAATGAAAAAATGCTATTGACTTTCACTGTACCTGAGATCAGGTAAACTCAAAGTGTAAAGGAACAGAACTCCAAGTGTCTGCATTGCATGCATCTGCATTGGTATCGTATTTTGTGAATTCAGGATTCTTATTTCTAACAAACCAGTCTGAGTGTGGTACTCCAGTGGGAGTCTCAGGAGAGAAGTGCAGAAGGAAGAACCACCTCCTCTGCCCATGCTGCTTTGGATGCAATCCAGGACGTGGTTGGCTTTCTGGGCTGCAAGTGCACATTTTTGAGTCATGTTGAGCTTCTCATCCATTCACACTCCCATGTCCTCAGCTCCGTTACCACTATCGAGCGCTTCTAATTGGAATAATGCCTTTAAGGAGACTCATGCCCTTCCAAATCCAACCATGAAACCAGCACAGCCCTGAACTGATGTCACTGTGCATGGTGGTAGCCACCCCCAGTTCTCCAGCCCATCTAACTCTCCAGATGCCAGGAACCCCAGCTCGACTGCACCTTCATATGGACACCCCTGCAGGCCCCCAGTACCTCTCTCCACTGGGTCAGCTCCTCCTGCACTGGCTCTCAGTTCCACTCAGACAGCACCTGGGTCTATGGGAGGGTATGGATATTCTCCAGGAGCAGCACATTATTGTCTACAGCCATGTCTGGGAGGCTGCTGGGATGTACCTCCACATTACAGGGCTCTGTGCCCTGTCTTTGATGTTTCCAGCAAACGTCCATGCTTTGGGTCTGTTCCTGACAGCAGCTCCAGTGGGGATCCTGGTGAAAGACCATTCCTAGCTTCATTACTTGTCCTCAGGCCAACCTTGCAGAACTGGTATTGTTCCATGTAGTTGAGAATGGTCAGGTCAATGATGGCGTGGGGCCAGGAGAAGTCTGTGGAAATGGAGCTGTGCCATGACACATTGGTCCTCAAAGCTCCAAGGGATGGGCAGGTAGGCCAGTGGGGACAGGCACTCCTTTCTTGAAGCCTCCATATTCACTGTCCAGAGAAGAGGGAAGAGACTCTGGCCCCTGTGGCAGGGCCTGTGAACAGCAGGCCTCCTCAGCTATTGGACAGTACTGCCCTGCATGGGCAGGGGAAGGGCATAGGGTGAGAGATCTGGGTTGGATCTGGAGTTGGATCTGGGGTTGGATCTGGGGTTCTCCCTCAGCATTCAATGCCTCTCTCAGGTCAGTGTGGGCTCCTGCATTTCTGCACCTGCATGGAGAGATGCTGTCAAGAGAGGACAGTCCCTGGTACAGTCCTGAGTTATTGCTGCCATGAGGTGTTGGCCATTTGTGGGGTGCCGGGACCACTCTCAACTCTGCTCCTGTTTACAGGCTTTTTCTGTGCTTCTGCAGCACTTCCAGTGCTCTGCAAAACCCACAGTACCTGGGTAAGAGGGGAGCAGCTTCTGGACCCACTCTGCAGCCTCTCATGCCTCTCCACACCACATAATGCAATACCATTCCTTACGAGCCCCAATACCATGCCGTGGTGCCATGCCACCAACCTATAAACACTTGGCCTGCAACTGTGCATTGAGCCAATGGATCTCCAGCATGTCCACCAGCAATGCAATCAGCCACAGCGGGGATCTTGGAGCACTTCATGGCACCAGTCCTAGTGCAGCTTGAGCGCTCTGCATCACCAGCACAGGCTGATGATGAGGATCTCCACTGACACCTGGATTCTCCAGTGATAGCTCTCTCCACATGAGTGGGGCAGCAGAGGTCAAGGCTGCAGCCTGTGAAAAGACACTGAACTGTAGTGTCCACTTGATACAGCAATTATGAGACCTGTGTGATCTGGTTTTTTAGATCATCTAAACATTCAGAATGAAGTTTTGTGTGAAAATTATTAGTGTTTGGCAGTGGAAAAAATTCCTTTTTTGTGAATGATTAAAGTGGGGTATTCTACCACAGACAGAAGCTGCTCTGTGTGCTGTGTCCTGATCAAAGATCAAAGACACATTTGATGTTGCACAGCTTGAGATTCCCAGCATCTGAGAGACTTAAGATTACTCTTTCTGTATAGTGTTATCTTTAATAAACAGTATTTGAATTGATACTTTGCAGAGTCTGAGTGCCTTACTCACTGGAATCATAACAAACCAGCAGATTCTGGTGCAAAACAGATGCTAAGATGTTGCTCAAAGCTGATAAACTGCAAGCTGCAGTGTCTTTGGAGGAAAGACAGGCTGCAGTTGCAGCTAAGTTGCATCAGCAAGTCTCCAATAATGAAAAACAAATCAGTAGTCTAGAGGGAAAATTAAACTTGTAAGAGAAATTCCTACTCTTCCAAACATGGGTATAAATATACGATGAATATGAATAGCAAATGAAAACTGGAAGAATAAAAATGTAAATACTCTGTTTACCAATCTAAGCAGAAAGACTAAAGTTTTGGTGTTGCATAGAGATGACTGCAGTCTCTAATGCAGAGCATTCTCTGAGTCTGACTCGTTAGAAGAAGGTGAATGTTACCAAGGTACTAGCATGGAAAGAAACCTGTGTTAGTACCAATTAATACAGCTGCAAACATCTGAGCCTGTTGAAATTAAGTGCAAACACTGCTATGTATTTGTCAGAAATACTATAATAATGCCCCTGTAAGAAAGACATCTGTAACAGTGTTACCCCTTTGAATTAGAGTAACAAAAACATACTCCTTCTCTTCTGAAATAAGACAACTTAAAAGCAGTATTCATATTCTGTATTGTTGATTTATGTCAAACTAAGTAATTGCTTTTTCTGTCTGTTGCACCCTCATTATCCCTACAGGAGAGGCATCACCTTAGAGAGATTTATGGCAGGGGGTTGCCAAGAAAATTATTCCCTTTCTACTCTTTCACCCCACGACATTTCCCCTTCCATGAAGCAAAATGAAACTAAGCATATATGAAAAATTTCTTGTTAGGGGTTGTTCTCACTGAATGGCCTGAAGAAATCTTTCTGTATGTATTCTGCCCTTGTCAAAAAATTGAAGTGTTTTGTATGCAATGTTTTCCATAGAGCTTCAAAACTTATAGTGCTAGGCTGAATCTGGCCATAGTTATTTGTTAAGTGGCACATTACTGGAGAGGAACATCTGCCAGACCAGATATTATTTAACATGCTTTGCCCAAAACAAACAAATATCAAATAATAACTAAATCTTGACTATGAAGAATTATGGCATTGCTTCTCTTGCTAAGAGGATGAATCTCCTGTTACCCATGATGTTCATGTGAATCTTAATTTTTAAGAACTTGTGAGAAAAATTGGAGAAGAAGCAGGAAATGCATAAAGATGGGAGAAATATCTAACTTAATTCCTCTCTTTCGGAATTACTTTTTTTTCCTTCTGGTGAGGGGGAGGTGATGGTTTTCATTGTCTCAGACAGAGACACAGCTTTCGTTTTATATATTTTACACACAGGTACTTCAAAACTGAGTGGGGAAATAGAAAGAGCTTTTTGTTACTTTCTTGGACAATTTTTCTTAACCCCTTAAGTGCTAAAATATTAAGACATGTAATGCTGTTGTTTGTTTAAGATACCTAGATCAGTCAGATGTTTGGAATATATTTTTTTTCCACCCCTTAAGTAAGTAGGTATGGGGTGTAAGCAAAAGTTTCAGGAAGCAAATAAAAATTGTAAAATTTAGAAATAATATTTTTTTTTACATCTCAAATATGTGTAAAGATTATAAATTAATGATTTTCTATCCTATGAAACCCAAAAATGGTAACTGAGACTATGTTTTGTTTCTATTCAACTGACAGCTTAATTTCTATACACATACACACGTGCACACACATATATATATGTAGTGAATATATAAGTGAATATATAAGTGAATAAATATATTTTATATATATATATATATACACACATATATATATATACACACACACACACATATACACACACACACACACACAAATATATATATATATGTATATATATATATATATATATATATATATATATATATATATATATATATATATATATAGTGGATATATGTATATAGAAGTGAAAGATGCAATGTTTCCAGGAAGGAGCTCCTGAAAGTTAGAGATGCAGAAGGAATTACTGAAACTACCTTGAAAATACATCAGGTTTTCAACAGAAGTGATTTTACATAGAGTAAATTACCTTTCATGGCACTTTTTTTTCTCTTTTTTTTTTTTTTTTTTTGTTGTTTGTTTGGTTTTTTTTGTTGTTGTTGTTTGTTTTTTGCTTCCAATAAAGATTCGTAGCAATAAAAATATCAAAATATTTCTTAGTTTGTAATTTTGCATTTTCTTTTAGATATAGTTGCCTACAATCACCCAAGATTATTCTCTGTGTATTAAGAACAGTTGATAAGTGACAGAAGGGAAGGTGCTGGCATTTAAATGGTGTTTAACACAGTAGCACATCACAGTGCTGCTCCAGAAAGAATTTCCAATGACTTATGTATGTCTTATCATTTGTCTTTTAAACACTAGGCCTTTGTGACTCTTCAGTTAACTACCTAAACTGAATTTAATAACAACAATTAATTGAAACTGATAACCCAATTCCAAAAATATGAATAATGGTGAGGATGGTCTCCTTCGTTGTCCCCATTCATAGGAACTCTCTCAGGCTTATAGAGACTGAGACAGACCTTGTTTTTTCTGGTTCTTTCAGTTAAAATGTTTCCAGTGTTTAGATGAGTTTGACAACACTTGACAACATAAAGGTCAAGAACTGATGAGACTGTTGAACTATGGATATATGAGGGTATAGACAGCAGCAATGGAAAAAATCTATACAAGTTCTGTGTAAGATGATAGGTGGTTTTAGCACAGCAACAAATAGATACAGCGGCCAATGAATCATGTAACTGAACATTAAGCAAAGCTTCTACAAAAGACTCCAAAGAAATGTTAAGAAATTAATAAATGTAGAAATATTTCTTCACTTGCCATGTTTTCTGTCAGTAACAGTCTCAGTAACAGTCTTAAAACGAAGAATTGCAGACATATTTTACTGTGGAGTAATTTCATTCTTTGTACAACAAATAATGAATTTTAGCTGCCTATTCAAGAAAAGTTTACAAATGTGTTTGAAAAAATATTAGATTTGGTTGAAATGACTCTTGAATCAGATTGATTAATACTTAAGTACAGCATGGAAACTTACCATAGTGTTATGGACAACGAATTTTTAATGTGCTCCAGTGCAAAGTCTAGGCATTAGAAATGTATCAATACTGTAAACTGTGTGCTGTAATATGCAACAAAGCTTGGATGCTGCTAGATTTACTGTATTGCTAAAGAGGTAAAGTTCCTGACTAATATCTGTACTTTTCTTTTCTATTATTAAAGAATTGCTCTCTATTTTGGGAACAAATGACAGTTTAGTATGCATGTTTGGTAGAAAGAAGAGAATACTTGAGCTTCTAGATAATGGCATAGTTTAATGTTCCAGGAAACCATTGCATAATAAAATATGATACTACTGGATAAGCTACTTTAGCAAAAGTCCTAATCAGGAAAAAAACAATTTACTTATTTTTCTTCTAAATAGAGGGTTTATACTTCAGAAAATTTGATATCTATGTCAGTCATAAGTTTAAAATTCTGTGAACTGCAATTTGGGATTAATCCAACTCTAGCCTTTAGTGGGTTTCTTCTGCCATGGGAGTAATTAGAATAAGTTCAATAGATTTCACAGGATGTGAAATTGCAAAGACCCCAGAATAAGGCGCCACGTGCAGCCTGACAGTGAACAAATAGCAGAACAGTGACACTGAAAAGAGAAAATGTAGGAAGAGAAATTAATTCATAATTTGTGAACCAGGACTGGATGGAATTAACCTTATTTGCACCATCTTCCTTTGCACTGTAGAATCCCTAAGACAAATACTTAACTATGGCTGCAGAATGGATGGCAAGATGTTTTTGCATTTATTTCGGAAGTAGCTTCTTCTTGGAAAAACAAAACAAAACAAAACCAAAAAGCCCAAAGGGGAATTATGGACAGAATATATACTTAATTTTTCTAAAAAGTGCACAAAATGATTGCAAAATCAGATATTTTTTCTCAGGCTGAACTTTTTTGAACTGAGGTATTGCTAATGCTGCAGAGAGATTTTTTCCTGGCTGAGAAATGATGCAATTTATTAATTCTTTTGATTACAGTGAAAGTACATAGAAATAGATGAGTCCTGTTTTCTAAATTATGGCATTTTAAAATACACCAAACCTACTAGACTTCAAGAGGTGTTTGGATTAGGCTATCAGGAGTACAGTGTGATTTTTGGGGTTGTCCTGCACAGTGCCAAGAGTTGATCTCTATAATCCTTTGGTGTTCCTTTAAGTTCAGGATATTCTGTGATTTTGCGATACTATAAAATAATTTGAAACATTATAAAATACATTATCACAATTCTTGGTTAGCTGAACATTATTATACTTATGTGTAAGTCCACCTTCTACCAGATGGTTATGACTGTTAAAGTGGAAACCATTGTTAAATTATGCAGCATATATAAAAATACACAAATACGTCTGATCACTGGATAAGTGGGTACATTAACAGAAGAATAATCTGATTCAAATTGATGAATTGGTTATTTGTTCTTATTTTAATTTGTTTTACTGTTTTCCTTTTTCAAATTGACTGCATTTTTTTAAAACCTCTTAATAACCTCATAGTTACACTTATGCTACTTCTTGCAGCATAATGCCTACCCTTATGTAGACTATGTATAGGAACAGAAGGAAAAGAAAGAACATTAGTTAATGCCTTTGAGAATGTGGTATTTTTGTAAATTTCATTTTGCTGCCCGTGAATCAGCCTTTTTCTAGTACTGAAGTACCATTTCTTAAGTTGCCACATATGCATGGATTACACACAGCGGAGATTCAACAACATGGGTGATAAGATAATGCTTCCCCAAGCATGCAATGAAGAGAATGCATTTCTACTAGCACTTTGGAGAAAATAATTATTACAGAAAGCTTGAAAATCATGTTTTTGATTGAAAATCATGGTGTTTAGGTGTCACAGGTAACATACATTAGAAAAAAAATTGATTTAGAGTAAGTAATAAAAACAGCATTTAGTGGCAGGTGAATATAATGTGGGAACCTGTCTGTGAATTTGGTACAATTGACCTCCAAGAATTAAAATTATGTAGACTGTCTCTGCAGAGCCATTCTGCATTGACGCTTGTTAAATAGAAAAAATATTTTTTGTTAGATTAAAAGTAGTCAATTGAGTTAAAGCAGGATAAAAAATGTTTTTGTCCTGGCAAAATTATGTAAATGTAGCATCATATATGTCTGAACAGAAGTATCACTGGTAGCCATATGTAGCAGAAAACTAAAGAATAAAACATTTTATCACCTTCTTTTACAATGCCAACTCCTCTTTCCTCCTCCTCAGAGCAGTCTTCTTTGTTCAGAAGATTAAATTTTTTTAGGTTAGTTATACTAAATTGGGACTTTAGGCTAAGATAAGGTTGACCAGCTTTAAAGCAGTATCTTGGTAAAAAAAATTTGAAAAAAAATTTTATTGTGCAGTTTTCTGTTTTCAGTTAAAAGGAGATGAGAGAGTTAACATACATAGTAGAAATAAAGTCCAAAAAATATTACTGTAGCAGTTCCTTAACTATTTAAAAACCTAATATGTGAAGTAACACCCGCTAGACTAAAATAGATCACATCTGTGCCACCTGTAGTGCCATGTGACTTTTTCAACAAAAATCCTATATATCCATTTAAAAGTTACATTAGGTAATAAACAAAACCCAAGAGAGAATAATTACTTTTTTTAGAAGTTCTTACATGCAAAATGAGTTAAACACTCATCCTGCTTCATTGAAGGCAGAGTTGAAATGGTAATATTTCACTTTTCAAGTTCAAAAAAGATGGTCCTTATCACACTTGTCAGACATTCCTAAATTTCCTGCACAGAACAATATGAGATGGAGGACACCATGAGGAACAGCCTTCTCTACAAAGTCAACATGTCTGTAAAGTAGGACAAATGTTTTTCAGGTCTGCACAATGGAAGTCATGGGACTTGGAAAGAAAAAAGTTGTACAAAATAATGGGGATATTTATTGAATGTTTGTGGTATACTTTGAAAAGGGTTTAGACCTCTTAATGTCTCCTGTAACAGCTACTTTCTGGAGTTCCTTCAATGTTCTTTTTGAATCTTGCTTTTATATTCAGAAGCTTATATTCATAATGTATGAAAGTGTCCCTAAATATTGGTCTAAAGTATTGTACATATTTGTTATTTGGAGTACAGCTTTTTTGTCAGGACATGGTTTCATGAAAACTCTGAAGGTTACTTGATGTGCTTTTTTAATTTAAATAGCCAAGAGTTTATTCCACCAGGCAGCTCTTTACACTTTAAAGTTAAAACATTCACTGCTTCTCTCACTGAATTTGATGGGTGAGAAACAGCAAAGTCATCCAGCAGTTACTAAGACAAATAATTTTGTAGTTTGACTGTTTTATGTACTTTTATAGATTCTATTTATTCTTAAAAATGTTGACTCAATTTTAAAGCCTGATTAGACTTAGATTTTTTTCTTGTATAAACCCAAGCCTAGTTGACTGCTACAGATGAACCTTTTTTATAACACAGAAATACTTTGTTTGTGTTCAGCTGAGATGTAAATTTTACAAAACCGAGGAAAGCTCTTTCAGTGTTGTAATATCCATGTCACTAACGAACTTCACTAGTAAATTAAGAAATTAATTAAAACATAATATAACGTGTTTTAAACTGTGTGTATAGCCACTGTAAATAATAGAGCAGATCAATAGCTGACATCACTACTGGAAACCCTCCTGATTTTGTTACTAGTTACCATTATAGCAGAGTGTTCAATCCTCTGCATTTAAAAGGGCTGACAGTCTGCTTTTTTAACATAATAAGGAGGGGAGGAAATGAATTACAATTATTCTTTTTCTCTTTTGTTATCTTTTGTGCTGATGCAAAATGATTGGTGTAATTTATGTGTGAATATTTTGCATTTTGTTAATAAATTTTTACTTTTTAGTAAATCTTAGTCTAAACTACTCTGTGGCAAGAGTGGTTTCAGGGAACTGTCTAACTTTTCACTGTTGTCTTTAGACAGCCCTCCTCAGAAACTTCTCCTGAGGATACCTATAGAATGACCTATTTCACCTCTACTGTGCATTTCACAGCACATCCACAGCAAAATAAACTTTATTTCCACTTAATTTGATGGATTAACTTGGAAACTGATAATGCTATGGTTCATAAGGAAAAAATATCTTTTGGTAACCTTCAGTAACCAGGAAAACTGAAACAAGATATGCATCAACTGACATAGCTGGCAGTGGAGTGAAACTGACTGTATGAAATTAGATTAACACCTGGAAAAATTAATATGGCTTGATGTTGTCTAAGCTGTTATTATGTAACTCTACCGTATACTTGCTTTTAATAATTGTTGATAATATCTGGCTCTTTTGAACAAATTATTGGTCTTTGGGTTTTGTTTAAATGTAAATAGTATATTTCAGTATATTTTTTTAAGTATCCTATTATTCCTCCTATGAATGTGGAAAATGTAGTTTAACAGAAGGAAATTAAATGTAGCAACATAATCATGAAATGAAATAACATCTACTAAATTTTTATTATTGTTTTTAAAGTCATTGAAATATGAACTTATTTGAGATTAATGTTATCTTTCCGGCACAATTCTCTCAGTTTTTCTCATTAAACTCCATGTACCAATTAATCTGCTAGTTAACCTTCCTCTCCTGTGTCACACTGTGATCTCAGAATGCTACTGCATTTTCAAATTTTAGTTCAAGATGCCACTACTGATATAATTGTGTATTTTGTACTCCACAAGTTTATTTTTATGTAGTACTTGAAATAATAAAATTTAATTATTATTTAAATCAGCAAGAAAGATGTTTGCACTTAAATAACTTATTTTAGTCTTGTTTTACATTAATGCACTTTAGTCAGTCATTTTAGTCTAAAAACAAAGTAGAGGTTCTGCTTAGTAAGAATTTAGGATAGGATGGCTACTAAAATAGTATTTGTACTGAATTTAGTGGGGGTTTTCAAATGCAGCAAAAATTATTTCTTAATCTATTAAGTATATATTAAGAAATATTAAGGACTATGTAATGATTATTTTTAAAGGTATCGTATAAATGCCAAGAAAAGTATTTTAAAAAGTAAAAACTCATCACTAGCATTTCTGGTCTATTTAAATTTTTGGGTGTTTGTTGTATTAAGAAATTAATGGACCATCAGTAATCAAAAAGTTGGTGGAAAAATACATTTAAATAAAATTTCATGTAATGAAATACATTTACAAGAAAAATAGGAAAGAACTTCAGAACCTATTTGGTTACCCTTTCCACTAATAAGAGATTTGCTATCAGCAGATACTGGATTTTGGGCCTCTTCTTTAAGATCATTTTAAAAAGAGTTTAATTTCTTTTTAGATATGTTTTTCTTCTGGTTTTGCCCTTCAATGAGAATAAAAATAATTTTAGGACAATTCAGGTTGAGAAGGACCTCAGGAACGTCTTTCCTTCTTGCAGAAGTATCAGTTATGATCTCACAACAGGTTGCTCAAGGCTTCATCCAGTGGGGCTTGAAAACTTGTGGATATGGTGCCTAAATGGCCTCTAAGGATAACCTACTTTTTATGCTTAACTGTCCTCAAGGAAAAAAAAAATGTTATAGATACTATAAAAGATAATAGAACTTCCTAAATTCAGTTTTATATTTGACCCTGTGCAACATAGCTGATGGCAGAATATGCTATCCAGATTTTTTAAGGACTTCAATAGCAATTTGAAGTGCCTGAACATTACTTTTGTACTGTATTTTATCTATTGAAGTTCAAGTGAGAAGAGGTCTATATACCATATATCCTAATTCAAATTTAAAGCATTCATTTACTGCAGAAAAATGTATTTCTTCCTTAATAGGCTTGAATTAATTTCAACTGGCATAAACATTCTGAATTACATAAATGCAGTTTCATATACCCTGTAGTGTCGTGAGATATGGCTGCTCCTTCCATTGAGACTTTCTTGAATAGAGGCCTGGTAGCTTTTTAGATTAAATTTAGAAACAAACAAAGCAAAACAAAACAGACCCCAAACAAACAAACAGAATAAAGACCAACCAAAAATAAACAAACAAATCCAACAAAAAAAAAAGGGAAAATAAGGATGAAATATAGGAAACTAACACATAAATATGTTAGACTGGCTTTATATTCCAAATGAAGAAGGGAAAACTGATGACTATTTGAGGATGGCAATAGGGATGCAATTACTAAGCAAGCAGGATTGAAGCAATAGGTTAGACACCTTTGTGAAGTTGCCACTTAAAAGATCTCTTTTCTAGAAATTGAGATATGCAAAAAAGTTAAAAAACACCACTTGATCTAATGTACTTGTGGTGCAATCAATTTCAAAATTAGATAAATAATTGAAAGTTAAGGACGTTTACCTAATTTCAAATAACTAGGAATTAAAAGGGTTTTTCCTTTTTTCCCCAGAATCTTCTCAAATATGGGATATTTTAAGATATTAGAACAATGAATCCAAACCCAGGGTCTGTATAATTTCAGTAAAATAGATATCAATACTTCTTATGATAAATGAACAACAGAAAATAAATGCACATAAAAATGCCATACATATACTGTCATGAAATAACTATGACATATCCAAATAGCAATGTTTACATTCATTTCTGTATAGAAAATCTACATTACTTTATTTTTCTTAAGTCCACAGGCAATTTTAGAAAGTAATTTTTAAGGTCTGCCTTAGCTTGTGCTATACTGCCCATTTCTTTGAGCATTAGTTCAGTTTTGTACTTTCCTCATTGTCAAAAAAAGGCTAAGGGAAATCTAAGAGGTTCTTTCAGGGAAACAAGTGAGTCTTTTTTGCCTTCATACCTATCATTCATTTTTGATTAATATCCAAATTATGATAATTCTCTAGGTGTCCTAGCGATCTTTGGTGTGGAATTAGACTTAAAATGTTTAAATAAATAGCAACAGTGTGAATATTTGAGTATATTACTTAGGGAATCTCCCAGTTTCTTTCCAAAATAGTCTCATACTTCATTTGAGACAAATGAAGGCAGTGGTGTGAGCAGGCAAATACAGGGTTGTTCTGATACTTACAAACCAGTGTTGCATTTAGGATAGTTAATTTAAAGTCTTTAATTCTCTGTAACAGTAATACTTGTAGGCTGTTTCAAATTCACCATCATTAATACTCATAAGCATTCCTGGACAATGTGACATATCATAGAATGGTGTTTCAAATTGCATACTACCAATCTCCAAGAACTGCAGTATTTCTCTGAATCCACATATCTTGAGACAGACTTCTGTACTTTCACAGGAAACTTGTATTAAATCCCCTTTTATTCCTTCATAAGTGATGGCTTTCTTTTACCTTTACAACCTTTTCTACCTAAAAACATGGAAATAAACACTGCGGGGAGGTGAGGGGAAAATTCTGAGCAGTGATCTCATGGATTGTTTTGTAGCATTGATTGAAAAAACATAAATCTGAGAGATATAATTTCATATTAATAGTTGACTGAGTAAAATTACTTTATGTACAAACAGCTCTGCTACTTTTGACCTTAAGCATTCTCAAATTTAAATATATTTTTTGGCTGTGTAAGTTTGGTGTCTTAGATTTTACTTTGCCCCGCACCTTTCTCAACTGATTACACCTAAAAACCAAGTAGTAACACAAATAAATATGAAAATGTATTTTTACCAGTATCGGAACTCTTTGTATGAGTGAGCTTCTGAAGTATCTGAATCCCATAAAGTGAATTTTTATGTATGCTCTTATTGTGAGAGATACTAATGAAAATGGTGCTGAGATAATTTCATTAGTTACTTAATTGTTTATGTGAATCTGTTAACCATTCTTTAGCACAGACGTATCTGTAAAAGGAGGTATATAAGGCTTTCTTGCCTTGATACGTCTTGGTGGAGGTTACAGGTTCAACACCAGCTCTTCCAAGCATCTGAAAATAAAGCACAAACGTTTCCACTTTTGCCTTCTTACTTGTTTTGAATCGTGACCACTTTACAAGTAGCTCTGTAAAAATAAGGTCTCTACTTCCAGTGAATTGTATTTGACTAGGAAAGTAATAAGAGTAAAAGATGGTCATTTGTAGAAGGATAATCAACATTTTAAAATAAAAGTAGAAATTTTAAATAAAATCATTAATAATCAAAAATATTTGTGTAGGATCATAACTAACCCTGAAACTGACATTTTAATTTTCTCAAAGCCTACAGTTAAAATATGTTGAGTAAAAAAAAGACATTTATTATTTGAAGTTCACAACTGTGATAGAAGAATGTTATTTTTATTAATCAAAGCATATATTTCATTAGCAAGATCCTCTTTTAGCAGTGCTATGTATGTTCTGAACTAAGTATTCATCTGACAATCATGGTCTATTAAAATTAGGAATTATGCTAATGGTACAAATTTATGATTCTAAATTTGTGAAGGTTGGTATAATTAAGATAGGCGTGCTGACAGAAGAAATGCTTCTATCAAACTTGTTCAAGGTGATCAGTGTCAACATTTTGATATTTAAAGCCAGGATTTTGAAATTATGCAATATAAGTTAATTAATCAAAATGTAGAGGAAGTGCCTTTGCTTCCTCTTCTTTAAGAATGAATGATTATGGTATTTTATTTCTGCCATAAAATAATCTTGAAACTGAAAGACATTATACATGTGAAATTGCATGAATTTGCTGACTTCAAATCTACCATGTTTTGTTTTTTGAAATGTGAGGCCATACCAAGATGTTAAATCTATAAAGTACAGCTTAATTTCAAAGACTCTAGTAGGCAACAGAAAGAAGACACAAAATTTTATGCCCATTTGTCTGTGTTTCTCACTAGTGTGATGAGAATTACGTGCTGGTCCAGCAAATTTCATCTGTTCAACGATTTCTATGAGGCAGAA
Organism: Motacilla alba alba; assembly: GCF_015832195.1. NCBI lineage: Eukaryota > Metazoa > Chordata > Aves > Passeriformes > Motacillidae > Motacilla > Motacilla alba. Next base: position 48,099,792 of record NC_052046.1, read on the forward strand.
GACATATCTTAGTCTACGGAATCTGTAAACATTGAAAATAGGCTAATTTTACATTGTATGGGAATTAATAATTTTACAGTTTCCAAGGCTCTTTATAATGTTTAGCACATAACTTGATTAATCTGTCCCCCTTTGTTCTTCTGATTTGTCAGGAGAATGAATCGTCTTTGAATATTTATAGACTGAAATAGTTTATAGATTAAGGTGGCAGAACTGTGATCTCTTCAGTGTTCTGCACCCCAGTTGACCTTCCCACCATGCGGTGGTCTGTCTGTCATTTAGGATCCATAAAGTCAGTAAAGATTTACCACTTCTGTGGAGCTGTTTAATCTTCTATCCACAGAAAAGCATATCTTAAAAATGAGTAGAGCAGAAACAATAGCAATACTGGGTGACAATGTCTGATTCGGCTCTTAAAAGTAAGTTGTGTCTGCTAGGTAGAGCTTATCCTAAGGAAGGACATGTGGTCTAAAAGTAGGTCTCTGTGAATAACACATTTTTCAAGGTGGTGTGAAATTTAGGATCATAATAAATAATGGTAATTTCTCACATGATAATCCACTTCTCAGGCAAAAAAAATCGTAATTCCCTGGGTTTATTATTTTCCTAATCAATCAATATTAATTTTCTTTATAAGAACAATTAGAGTAAAAGCCACCTGAGAATATCAGATGGCCTGACAGATACAGGAGTCTTTTGGCAAGGGAGGAACAAAGCCTATAGGAAGGAAGAGAAATAAGACACATATTTAGTAGAGAAATACATTAGCCACAGGATAATTGCACAAAACAGAATAGGAACCCAAATTTTGTTAATGTAGTGACAGAAACTGCAGTTAAAACTTTTATTAAATTTATCCTAAATTCTTTTATGGGTCAGGAACAACTGAAATTGTGTTTTACCACTGTCCGTTAAAGAAAATTGTTACTTAAATCTCAATTAAAGTCTTTCCAGAAGCAAACTACTTATTGGTACAAAACTTTTTTGCACACCTGCATCAAATTATTACACTTTTCTAGAACAAAATTAAAAAGCACAGTAGAATAGCACTGTACTGGCCTTCTCTTCACTCTTGCTGTTGTTTCTCTAGTAATAAACATTCTACCATAAAGGCAGAGTTGTAAAGAAAACATAATTCAGTATTGTAACCTCAGTTACCTGGACTGACCTGATGAAACAGCAGATGATATAATTAATAAGATTTGCGGAAAAATCACTATGTTTCAAATCAAATCAGTTGTGGTTCCCCATCTCATCCTAGTTCTAATGGCACAATAAAAATGTAGGTTTAAGTTTATGCCTGTCTGGAAAGTGAATTTAATGCATATTAGGGTAGTGAAATATAGATTACTATAGATTTTAGATATAGCAGACAGGGATGGAAGACAGATGAGGCTTCTCCTCCCAGTAGGTGTCAAAACTTTATAATCTAGTCTGCTAATTGTCCTTTAAATAAAGGAAATTATACTTCTTTCTCATCACATTCCTATATCTCTAGATTCACACTCAGCCAATATCAAAAACATTGTGAGATATGTATAAAATAAGAATATATAAAAATTAGGTTTGAGAAAGAGTTAAAACATCTAAAGAGAACAGAGCTTTAGTTTAATAAGAATATATTTTTCCATTGCTGCAGCAACAGCATATTTTCCATATTCTTAATCCATCAGATTTCACAGATAATCAATTAAACCATGGCAAAAATTATAATACAAATTGAATACTAGAGCTTCATAATTCCATCATTAATAATAGGATTTGTGAGATTCAAGTTACTTCTAACTTCTGAAAAGTAAATATTCTTATACTTATCTCCTAATAATATCATTAAATAGCACAATACAAATCCCTGCATTCTTCACCCTATACTAGCTGTACCCAAATTGTTTTTTCCAGAATTCTTTCATGAGAAGCTTCTCAAAGAAGTTTATTTACTGTATATACTACTGCATTTAGATGATTCCCCTGATAGTTATGACAAAAATTAAATGCCTTTTTTTCCAGTTTTTGACATAAAGTTTCAAATATCATATGACTCTAGGCAAGTAGTCTACAATTATTCCTTTCATCTACTCTCTTTAGATTTCTTAGAAAGAAATAAGTTTTTGGTAGTGTTTAATACACATTATTAGGGTTTCTGTGTTACATAGAAATGTGTAAACTTTTGCTTTCCAGATGCAAAAAGCTTCCTTCTTGTATTTTGCTTTTACACGGAAACTATAATGGCATTTTTGTCTGCTCCAAGGATTTAAAATTCAATGTAAGGAGGCTTAAGATAACCCTGAAAGAAACTGGAAGAAAGTATGAGTTTCCTGTTGTTGAAAGATTTCAAGAAGAACCACGGCTTTCCATCACCCAGCACACAGGTCTTGATACCTTCCTGTGCTCCACAGGGTGCCTAGGGTTTACCAAAAATGTTTCTGCTGAAATAGTGTCTTAAATCAGTGGCAACTCTGTACACTCTAGAGTTCAGCCCAGTTCTCCCACATTCCAGAGATGCTGTGATTATTCACACTTTCTTATTTCATAAATTCATGTACAAGTTTTCTATAAAAAAAATTCAACCTGTATAAAATAATGATTTTTAGCCCCACTCTTGCCTGGCCTACTTTTCTAATATTTGACAGATTGCTATTCAGTTATTTTACTCTCATTCCCTCCCTTTATTTTGCAGGGTAAGTAAAAGAAGCCAATAAATTTACAAAATTCTTCTGTGTCTACCTTTTCAGTAGGCTTAGACTGTTCTGAAGACCAAATGAATAGTGTGAAATAGGTAGAAATATTTTCATTTGGCAACAGATGGCAATAAAATCTTACTTGGCTTGTAACCTCCCCTTTGCTTTCTACTCCTTATTTGATTGACAACACTGACTTAAAGCATAGGGTAACCTTTTGATTCCTTACACTAATATACCTACTGGATTTATGCTATGAATAAACTTTGCCTGGTAACTATTTTCTTTTGTCTGAAAACTTAGTTAACAATGATGAGCTATATCTATTTCTGATGAGGGTTGCATACCGCGGGAATAGTAATGACTGAGGATGCGGCTTGTCACACTACTCCACAGAAGTTAGATTTTGTGATTTTTTTATCTTTGAAAACAAATTCATAATTTTTGACTTGTGGAGATTTTTTACATGTACTTTTCTTCCATGTATGTGTGGTAGTGAGCAAATAATGTAGTTGAATATAAACTGACAGTTTTGGCTCTAAGCTTTTAGCAAGGCTGAGATAGAGCAAGAACGTTCAATAATTGGAGCAAGTGTTATAGCACAGGTCTGAAAGGATGCTAGATTCAATGTATACATGTTTAAAATAAACACTTTGAATTACATTTTACAGAAGGCTGTCCTGCTGCTGTGAGAAAGTGTGAGAAAGGAATGTCTGAGTGTGGTCTTTTCCACCTGAGCTGGCTGTCACTGAATCAGTGGTAGGTTGACCTAAGCAGCCATCTCCAATTTGGCTTTCCACACTGGGGGTCCCTGGAGTAAGATTACTTCATAACAGTGGCAGGTGCACCTGCTAATCCTGTATCAAAGCCCTTTGTGAGATAAAAAGCTTAAGTATTACTGCAGAAGTTATGGAAGCACATAAGAACTGCTTTTTCTTTAAGGAATTTGGGGAATTCTCTTACTGCTTTCCCATAGTGGTCTGAACTCTGTAGCTGTTTTCTTCAGGCCTTTAAAATGGGGTAATTTGGTTGTAATTGCAGCTGAGGGAGGGCCTTCTGTAAGGCCCATGATGTATCTGTACAGTAAATTGTTGAGGTAATTTTACCCTGAATGATTTTGGATGCATCCTTGTTCCCTTCTCTATGAAATTAAAACTGTATGAACAATCAGCTAAAGACTGTAATTTAACAGGAAAATTATTTCATGTTATAAAAGTGAATATCCTGGTCCAATTAAAAGCTGTGGATGGTTTAGATGAAGATTTGACCTATGGATGACATCATACACAGTTAAATATTTTGTTCTTTTACATGTGACAAAATTTGCTGGCTCCATGCAAAGGACCTGCATCTCCACACAATGTATAGCCTATTTCAGCATAATGGATAACTTTGGATAACTTCTTCTGTATTTGGAATTTACCTAAAAGCAAAAATACATTGTGTGTGATAGTACATATAAATTCACATTTTAGGAGAAGGACTTATGTTGCTGTCTAGTAGTTTTTCACTTCTTTTGGAACACCATTTTATCTCATTGTTCATTTCTAATGAAATACTATGTATTGTGGCAGACTGTGAGGGAATCGGTCAAGTCAATTGTGATGAAATTAAATCTGCTTATTAACAAATATTTCTATGTTTAATTTAAAAAAAAATCAAACACCAAACCCCCTATTAATTACAATAAGTGTTCCTCAGAAAGAATGAATTTTATGATTTTTAGTGTTGTAACATCAGTGAAATTATGGATTTCTTCAGCTATATATAATTTCATTTTCTTAATTACAAAGTCTTGGGGGTTTTTTAATAACAAAAAATTGAAAAATTAAGAGAACTCTAATACCTCCCAGAATAATTTGCAATGTTTTATTTCATGTTTTGCAAAGCAAAAGCCAGTCAGAGTTTTCTTATACTTGGAGACATGCACCATTAAAAGCTGTGTTGTCAGTTTATTAAATGTAGTAAAATAATCTTACTGCATCCCTACTGTGAGAGCATGTACATAACAAATTGTCCACTCAGGCATTTGTACAGCACATACAAGACAACTTGTAACTACAGAAATCAGGACTACAGATGCAAAAAAGTATAAGAGTTTGGAGGCAAAAACCCAAAAATATTAATATTTGAGGTGTTTGACTAATAAGCATGTAAATGTATAAGAAAGTAAAAGGTCTTTTCTTTGCCCTCTCCATGGACAGTTCATATGCATAATTACTGTAAGTTTGCTGTCTTGGCTTTCATGGGGACTGTCAATTGTCAAATGAATCCACAAATTTGAAGACCCACTCTGTTTCTTCCTATTTCCTAGTGGGTTTAAGAGGCTCTATATTGTGAAATGTCTGTATGAGAGAATTTATTTCTTAGTAGGCAGTAAGTTACAATTATTCCACTTTTAATATAACATCTGGCAGAATGATATCTATGAAGACACATCCACTTCATAACTGATTACCCATTTTCCCATCTGTCATTCAAAAACTCGTGTGCTGTCCTCAGTGCTGTGAGGAAGAAAAAAACAGTTAAGAAGGTGTATGTCTTGCACGTCACAGACTAAAAAATCCCATGTTTTTTCTGAACTTATCATTAATCTCCTTTCTATGTTGAAGTTACAGGAGTTGCGCTGCAAGTGTGGTTTGTGCAAGGAACAGCACTACATTCATAAAGTCAAACAAGATGTGTAATATAGTAACTAAATTTTATGGATAGCTTTTGAAATTATACATTTGGAAAATGTTGATGCTTAATAAATACTATTGCCTACAGGTATGCAAAAATAAACACCAATAAATTTTTTGGAAATCAATGAGTATCCTGTAAAATACTAAAAATACTATATTCAGGTTGGTTCAATATTAAAGAGATTGATTCTCTTTGGTTTTTTTTACTCTAGATTGCTGGGATAAATGTTACCAACAATGACTAAAAGTCCTTGTTGGTCTTAGTCTGTGTGAATTGGGTTTGTTGATTCATTTAGGTTTGAAGTGGTGTGTGTTCAGACACTGCTTCCTTTAACCAAAAAGTACATTACAATATTAATTTTTTATCAAAGAGTTTAATGTAAGCAAAACAATAGTACTGTTTCAATGCAGGAATGTGACATCAAGTAGTGGGATGGAAAGTGACCACTCCACGAGGAAACTTGATTAAAATAAAAGCGCTAATAAGCGGCTTCTAAGATTAATTTTTCAGGGTGTAGCAAGACAAATTTACCAAGGTCATCTCAGAAATTAAATTGTGGGAAACAAATTGGCACAATATATTTATTTATGCAGCTAGATAAGAGGAGCCATTTTCATGTGATATTCTTCTGCAGAAAAGTAATAGAACATAGAGGGTGAAGATCTAGAGAAAGAGCTGCATTCAATATTGTTGTCAGATATTAGTAAAACATGACAGACAAAGTAATGGGATAGTCCATAGGAGGAAAAAAAAAAGGAAAAAAAAAAAGGGAAAAAAGGAAAAAAACCCAAGAGGAATAGAAAAGAGAGCTTTCAAAGAGCTTGAAGAAAGAGATTAAGATTTCCATTTTACCTGTGTAAGGTTAAAGTAATGGTTGGAATGTGAAGACTTTGTAGCATAATAAGCTCTGATTGAACCTTTACAGCACAACATACTGAAGTTTGACATAGTCAGTGCACATAATCATAGAATGATAGAATATCCACAAGGATCATAATGTCCAAGTTCTCTCCCTGCACAGGACAACCCCGGCAATCACACCATGTACCTGAGTGTCTTGTCTAAACGCTTTTTTACTTTCTCAGACTTGATGCTGTGACCACTTCCCTGGGGACCTTGTTCCAGTGCCCAAATACCCTCTGGGTGAAGAACCTTTTTCTAAAATCCAATCTAAACATACCCTGACACAACTTCAGACCATTTCCTTGGGTCCTGTCATTGTCACCAGAGAGAAGAGATCAGTGCCTGCCCCTCCTCTTCCTTCCATGAGGAAGTTGAAACTGCAGTGAGTTCTGTCCTCTGTCTGCTCCAGGCTGAACAGACCAAGTGACCTCAGCTGCTACTTCACCATTTCTGTTGTCCTCCTTCTGACACTCTAATAGCTTTATATCCTTTGTATACTGAGGTGCCCAAAACTGTACACAGCACTCAAGGTGAGGCTGCATCAGTGCAGAACAGAGTAGGACAATTCCTCCTTTTTCAGGAAATTAGAATGATAGAATCACTATAGTTGGAAAAGCCCTCTAAGATCATGAAGTCCAGCCATTAACCCAGCTCTGATCTAAATGACACTCAAAAATGCCAGCATCACCTGTTTTTTTGAACACTTCCAGGAATGGTGATTCCATCACTTGTCTGGGCAACCAATTCCAATGCCTAACCTCTCTTTCAGTGAAGAAAACTTTCCAGATATCCAATCTAACCCTCCCCTGGCAAAACTTGAGAGTGTTTCTTCTTGCCCTATCACTTGTTATCTTGGACAAGAGGCTAATGCCCACCTCTCTACAGCCTCCTTTCAGGCAGTTGTAGAGAGTGATAAGGTCTACACTCAGATTCCTTTTCTCCAGGCTAAACAGCTCCCAGCTCCCTCAGCTGCCCCCCACAGGACTTGTGCTCCAGACCCTTCACCACCTCCATTAACCTTCTCTGGACATACAGACATGGTCCAGCACTTCAATGGGTTTCCTGTAGTGAGAGGCCCAAAACTGAGCACTTGATTAATGGTGTGGCCTTGCCAGTGCCCAGTACATGGAGAAAATCACTGCCCTGGTCCTGCTGGCCACACTATCGCTGATCTAGGGCAGGATGCCATTGGCTTTCTTGGCCACTTGGGCACATGCTGGCTTGTGTTCAGCCATTATCCATTAGCATGTCCTTTTCCATCCAGCAGCTCTCCAGCCCAGAGCCTGGGAAATCCTGTCCCAAGCCTGTAGCACTGCTTGGGGTTGTTGTGACTCAAGGCTAGAACCCAGCACTTTGCCTTGTTAACCTCATACCATTGGCTTCTGCCGATCATCCAGCCTGTCCAGATCCTTCTCTGCGGAGCCTTCCCACACTCCAGCACATCAATGCTCCCACTCAGCATGGTGCCATCTGTCAGCTTACTGAAGGTGCACTTGATCTCCTCATCCAGATTATTGATAAATATATTAAGCAGGACTGGCTCCAATACCAAGCCCTAGGAAGCACCACTGGGCATAGCCACCAACTGCATTTAACTATATTCACCACCACTTTTTGTGCTTGGCCATTCAGCCAGTTTTCCACTCAGCGAAGAGTGCACCCATCACACCATGAAAAGCCAGTTTCTCCAGAAGAATACAGTGTACCCACTGTATTACGACGTTAAATATTTTATATGTTGTTAAAGGCTTTACCAAAGTCCATAAACAACATCCAAATCCTTTTGCTCATCTAATAAGCAGGTCATCTTGTTATAGAAGGAGGTTATTCAGGCTGGACCTGCCTTTCAAAAGCTCATTATGGCTGCCCTGATGCCCTGGTTGTCCTCTATATGCCATGATTGCACTCAGAACAATATGTTCTGTGACCTTCCCTGGCAACAAGACCAGGCTGACAGTCCTATAATTTCCCAGATCCTCCTTCCTACCCTTGTAGATGAGCCCTCACATTGGGCAATCAGTGACTTGCTGTACGTCCTGGTGTTCTGGGACCTCCCTGCTTTACTGGGACTGGATAAAAACTTCACAATTGTAGACAAGGGACAGAGGTCTGAAATGATCATGAAGATGATAGAGGACACCTTTACATTTTCTGAACTAATCAGAGTAGGAATTTGCATTCACAAAACATAGGAACAGAAATATGAGTTGTGCACAGCTCTAGATATATATGTTGCTATGATCTTCTGGGAACAGATTTTAACTAATTCAAAAAATAAAGTTCAGAAGCCAGTCTTCCAACCTGATGCATCTTTAGATAAAATTACCAGCAGATAGCTTAGCACATCTGTAGCTTGAAGCTCCATTTGACTAATTGTTCCCATTTAAATGAAGACTACTTATTTCAGCAGACTGTGAATTGCTTTTAAATATAAATATGGTCTAGTAAAACATGGAGCAATATAGAAGGATTAAGTTTTTCCTGTTTTCTTGAAGATCCTAGCATTATTTAATTTTTCTTTAAGCAAAGTAAACGTGTTATTTTTGTATTTTGCCTTCAACTGACTAGTGAAATTCATGGAAACTTTGCAAATTGACTCCAGGGCCTTGTTCCTCTTGACAAATACATTAGACTGTTGGAGTTAATAGGAGCTACACACAGTCATTAAGGTGAAATACACATCAGCTTATCTTCACCTTGACAGGGAGTTAGGGGAGTAAACACCCACACTGAATTTTTGTATGTGACAGCTACTTTTCCTTAAAAAATTCCCAGCTTGTAATGCAATGTTCAAATATTTAATACTGTAGCTTACTTTCTAGACATCTATTCTGAGAGTCCTGAGTACATATAGGGCTTTTTACTTGCTGTTTTCTAAAGCATTTTCACATAATTTTTGTGGTATGAATCTCCACAGCACAGATAAACCACAATTTATCTTGTATGAAAGAACTGAAGGTTGACAGCCTTTTTTTTATTAGAGAAAGTGTATAAATATATATAACACATAAACAGAAAATGTAATTAGATTCTTTAAGAGAACTGGTGGTCCTATTTTTTGTATACAGATTTTTTCCTGGGATATAAATTCATATAGCAATAATCAATACCTTTAAAAAAATAATTGCTCCTTTACTCAATCAAGACCTGATCTGGAAAAAACAGTCTTTCAAAAATAATCAAAGATTCAACATAAAATCCTCATAAAATACATACATGAATTAAGGACCATTCATTTTACACTGCCTTTTTACTTAGTTAGGTTAGTTTCAGCTGTGCTACGTGCTTTTTACTAGTGACTGTTGCAAGGCAACCATGTCCGTGCTGCTGTTCAACTTACGCCCAGCTATAACTTACATTGCACATTTATCAGTAGTTTCAATATACTTATGCACAGCTACCCCTACCAGGAGACATTTTTGCTTTTCTTCCTGTACGCCTTCCAGAAATGCTGTGAATCTGTCAAGTATTGATTTGTGTTTGTGACAATAAAGCATCTTTGAGCATGCATATCTTCAAAATAAATAAAGCAGTTGGGGTTTCAGAATTGTTTTGCCCTTCACCTTTGTTATGGATCTGGAGTGTTTTGAGCAGGGTGGAAGAAATCCCTGGCTGTAGCTGAGGAGAGAGGAATATAAAGACATCTTTGTACTTCTATTATTGTGAAGCTGTACTGCATCTAGGCTTCTGGCACAAGTGTGGTGTGCTTAGCCCAAGACTCCCCAGGCTACCAACGCAGCCAAGACTGGCTACGTGTCTGCATCCTCCAGGGGTTATTTCTGCTTCATTATTTATTGTGCTCCTTATAGAAGCTCTATCTCTGCTGCAAAGACAGTTCAGACAAACTTTTACACATAAGGAAGGCTGTCATAGTTACTGAGGGTAGTGTACATACAGTTATTATCAAATAGAAAAAATGTTTGATGACTTTATTTATTCATTTGATTATATACTGTGAAAAATATTTTGGGGCAGCTGCAAATATGTGTCCATACAAGCTACTATCCATATATTCAGATGTTTATTTCCTAATAGCAAAAGCAAGTTCAGGCATGCTACTTAAGTTTTTTGAATATTATTTACCTTGTTCTATGAAATGACCAATAGAAATTAAACAAAGAGTAGAAATCACTAGCATTCTGCGATTAATAAAACATATTATTGTGTTTTTATGGTTCAAAATGTAAGTTTTAGAACATTCTGGTGTGAAAAAATGGATCAATATAGTTTTTTAAAATAATATAATGAGGAAAAATTTATTTAGAAATTTTTTTTAAAAAATTTCATTTCATTTCATTAGTTCACAAGCAACTTATCTTGAAAACTTTCTGTCTGCTATATTAATGCTAGAGGTAGTTGCAGCTGAGCAAATCAGGACAAAAAGGAGATCCTTGCAGATATTTTGCCTATTGAAAAACAAAACTACAAACTTTTTGAGTGCAATTTAAATATCTATTCCAGCATCAATCTTCAAATCCTAATTATTACAAATTGCAGAGAATGTAGGTTCATGAAACTGTATAGTAGAGTCATTCTGTAGGTTCGCAAATGTGAATAAGGGTATCACCATGTGATCAGAGGTCGGATCCAACTGGATGAATTTATCTTTTTCCTTTTACAAAGATGAGCTTTTACAAAACTAAGAATTTGACCACATATTTAGAGTCCAAAGTTACGCTCTGAAATTAAAATCTGTAACATATGTCTATTTCTCGTTCAGTCTTAGAGCAGGAAAATGATGCATAAATAGATTTGCAGAAACTGCTCACATGTACTTTACGTTGCAAATTTCAAGTGGTTATGCCTGAGTATAGGTTTTGGGCAAACTACTGCTAATTTTACACAAGTTTGCCAATGGTGTATATAAATGTAGTCATAATGAACCTCTTTTGTGTTTTAGAAAAAAAAGGCCTGCTTTTCTTAATTTGTGCATCTGTTCTGAACGGACAAATTAGAGAATCCTGATACTCTGGGACCTCTCTTAAGCAAAATAAGGACTATAAGCATACCCATTCAGTCTACCAAATATGTAGAACTGTTTTACATAGGGTCATGAAGAATAGATAGTAATTTTGCATCCTACTTCCACAGAATTTACCTTTGAAGTAATCAGTTCAGGTGGCATTTCCTTCATGGCCAAACTTTATCAATATATATGTTAATATGTAAATAATTTTGATACATATTCTATGAAAAAATTATGTATTATTAGCCCTAATGCACCTAATCATCTTGATAGTGTTTTTCCTTCTATCCATATACTTTGCCTTGTAATGACTCCACTAAACCATTTAAATGTTTCTCAGACTCTTAACAGGGCTTTAAGTATTCAGAAGGGTCTATAATTATCCTTTAAAGGACCTTCATTACTTTCATGGTGATGAATGTTTAGGTCTGAGAGATCTCTTTATCTCAGCAGGGTTTTTGTTTTCCTAAAATCACCTTAGATGTCTTTTTTGGTATTACTTTAACACTATGTGTCTCTTGCCACCATAGTGGCTGCACACCTCTGTATTTCATGGTTAGTTACCGTTCTGTTCTGTATTCTATATTGCATAAATTTCTGAAGCAGAGCAGAAACTGTATCTTATAATGGTAAATTCATTACCAAATCCAGAAGGGGCAGGATAGAGGACAAGGAGGTAGAAGAGATAAAGAGAAAGTTAGTGGTGAAGCAAGAATTTAAACAAGAAGAAATGCAAAAGTCAGAGGATATGAATAAAGGGAAAACTACAAGGAATGCTCTAGAGTGTAACACCTGCTTTTTGAATAGTGAAGGGGATTAGGAGATTTCTGTACAATAAATTAGCTTATTCTTTGTAATCAGCATAAAGGTAACATTGCTACATTGCCTGTTTTGTGATTTTGGTTGGTGGCTTTTTGTTTGTCTTTGTTTTGCTTTCTGCACTCTGTTGTTCAACTTCTCTTTTCCAGACTCAGGGTCACAATGTAGCAGTCTCTAAGAATCTGTAAGTCTAAGAGACTGGAAAGTCAGAAAAGAAAACCAAGGAAGCTATGGCTTTGCCCCCTGCAGGTTTTGATAGCTTCAGAACTTCAATCAAAATGCCTGGTTAATGTATTTTACAATCCCTCTTCTTCTGCTGCTCTTCCTGTTTTCACTCAGGAGCAATTTATCAGAAGAACAACTTCCATTAAGAAACCAAGTGTCAGTTTTGACTGCCAATATGAGAAAACTGAGAATATAAGTGAAGGGTCTTTATGTAAGTGCCCGTTACTGTTTCAGTTATGAAAACACACTTGCAGGAGACACAGGAATTGCAGGAATATTACCTGTATCTCAGACTCTTTTCCCAATAGGCACCCATTCAGCAGGTTATTATTCTGTGGCAAAAAGTTGTATGGGAAATGAAGGCAATGGCTGAGACTTGAGGGTTAGACTCTAGATCATATCAAGTATGTGGAGCTCCTTGAAGATAAAAGCAAAGAAAATCAGTGTATGTGATAAAAAGCATTGTATCAGGAAGTATTTAAGGCCCAGAAACCAATTTCTTCTTTCCTTCCTCCAATTAATGTCTCATTTCTGTCACAGTCAAGTGGACATATTTATGTATCATTTGGCTCTTCTGTATGTGACATTTCCACTAATGCAGGTTTGCAATTAGAAGCAGAGTAGGTTGCTTTCACCATATATTTTTTTTAAATCATAAATATCATAATATTAATTTTGATGTCAAACAGCATGAAGTAATTTGGGGTTGGACTAGAGTACCTTCAAAAGTTACCTTTCAACTCAAACTATTCTGAGTTGAATATTCTATATCTATAGTCCCTGTTCACTATTTCTATTAAATATGTGTATATCAGTCACTGGTACAAGAAAACATTAGAAGTCTAGCTAGAATGCATTTCTTCCTGTTGAATCATGCTGGATAGTAGATTTTGATATCTACTAATAAGAATAGAACTTTACCCTTGATGTTAAATGAAATGGTGTCAAATCAGTTGTGTTTGTTTTAGTTTTGTTTCATTTTTTTTCCTGAAAATTCCAACTTCTGTTCCAAGTCTCAGAATTATTTTCACAAGACTTAGAAACTGGGTCAATTAATGATGTAGGTGCCAACAAAGGAGTACTTTCTGTGCCTAATTTTAAGCATTTGTTTTCCAAACGGCCACACAGAACATGAAGTCTGAAAGAACCAAAAAAGTGCAAAATGTTAACTAAAAATACTAAACATGGCTTTATTGTTTGTTTGCTTTAATTTGAAAGTCTGTATTTATATGATGCAGGGCCACAAATCAAACTGTTCAAGAAAGACAATCTGTTTACCAAACTTAGCTAGATCACAAAAGACTTGTCTAATTTTATCTCTTTGTCCCAGAGATTTTTGTTGTTATAAAAAAAAAAAAAAAGTTAAAAATCCCATCTCTGATATTTTTTCTGATACAGTATGATGCCATGGCCACCAATCTTTCATAGAACTGTTGTTCTAGGGGATAAATAACTTTTCCCTGTTTCTCACCTGAGAGGGTACCACTTCTAACTGCAGAATACTATCTTCTAACTGCATAGTATTATGCCTTAACTGTAATGCTATCTCAAAGGCACAAAACTGTGCACACCTTCACTGCAATCTGGATGACTCCAGGAAAAAAAAAAAGTTTCACAGTGTGAAAAAGAGGATAAACTGGAAGAAAACAAACACTGCTTAAGACTTTCAAATCCAAGGTATCTGATGTTTTTTGTGGAGCCTGAACATCACATTAAGTACCCCTTTGTACAGTTAAAAAGAGAAATCTCTGCGAAGATGAAGAATGTGTGAAACTGCATTTCCACAGTTTAAGCAAAGAGTTTAACACAGATCACTGGCCAGACAATTCTCTCATTGTTGGCAATCATACAAAACCAGATACATCACTTTTACAGTATCTGTTTCCTGAATCACTGGAGGTTGTATTCTGAAACTAGAAAAGTCCACACCCAAGGTGGAGTAGAGGGCATAAACACTGTACAGAACAGACCAGGCACTGCAAATGGTGGATGGCTCTTACACAAGGGTCTTCATCTTGCAACATTTAAATGACCACTTCCAGCAGTGAGTGACCACTGCTTTATAAATGTATGCTCACAATTTCTCCATACAGTCAGGATGTGCTTATATGAATTCAGTGTTATTTTCTGGGCATAATTTGCTGCCTTCAATTTGTGAATATTTTTCTACAGAGGGCTATGTACATTTGAATTAATGATAACAGGTTGATTCAGAAATATAAGAGGCTGTGCAAACCTTTCCTTATCTCTGGAAATGAGGCTTCCGAATGCTTGGTTACACTTTTGCTTCACAAATTTTCATCACCCCGAAGCTGTTTTAGTTACTTTTTTTCTGTACCGCAATTAGTACTAAGGGATAATGTCATTTGGATACTTGCTGTAGATTAAACAAAGTCAGTCAGAAAATAAAAAAGATGTCATAGAGAAAACAGGTTCTTAAAAAACAAATAAGGTCTTTTTTTTTTTTTTAAACTAAGGAAGTGAAGCTAGAATTTTTCAGTAATACTGTTAATTTGGTTAATCTATTAGAATATTAGGCATTCTGAAAGTGTTAAACTGGGGAAACAATGTATTTTGTCACCTAAGGATTACTGTCACAATAATGTCACTCTTCTGTGGAAGGGATAATCACACTTTATACATTGTCACACTATTGTAAAATTGGTTTTTTGCTCCAAGAGCAAAATAACTGCTCTGGAATAAGAAATTAAACTATTGTGAAATGGTTTTTTGGTTAATTGGGACATTCTCATCTTCTCATTATTATATTCATGCATCCGTCTTAGCAGCAGTTAGGATAACATTGCTAGTACTGAACCACAATCACAAAATCCCTTATGAAATCTCCAGAGTTGGGGCTCTCTTTAAATCCACTATAGCCTGTGCTGTAAAAATGAGTGCAGCAACTATTAACACTGGTACTGCCAAAACAAAAAGAAATTTTCACCTGTGAGTTTCATGAACTTCCACAGAGGAGCATTGACACATGGAAAACTTGTTTCCAAGCTTTGAGTTTTCCTGCTAGGTACAAAGTTTTCAGTTTCCTTTGGATGACTTTTACAAAATCTGCTTCAGCTTCTGCTTGTTCCAGATGCCTTTCTCATACACCTCGTTGTAGCTTGGATTGTAACCTTCTGCAATTTATTGTGGACAATTATCCCTTCCCCACTTCTCATTATATCCAGCTTGTGCTGGAGAACAGGTTTTGCATATACTAATCTCAGACATCGCTAGCTCTGAACTCATGCACAGAGTAATCTCATGCATCAGGTCTCTTACAGCTTTTGGAAAATGAAAATTTCTTAAAGCTTCTAGAGACTCAAATTTGACACAGAGAATCCGCTAGAACAAGAGAAGTTTCTTTGGCTGTGGATGTCTGTGGACAACAGAAACTGAAGATGAAAGGAACTGTTTTATAAAACAGTTAATACAAAACCCTTGCTTACAAATTTGACAATTCTCAAATCAGAGGAGTCATCCTAACAGATTTAAATTCAAGAAAGAAAGGGAAATGGTGCCATATAGTCCTTTCAGACATTTCTGTTGTGCAAGTTTGTAAAATGATTCTTCTTACATTCTGGCAATGGTTGTTTCTAGAAAAAAGATATGTTGGTTACCATAGACGTTGTGATACAAATATCAACTTGGTTCATATTTAATTTGTGACATTTCATTTTGTTTCATTTTCCTTTTTTTATTCATATCCTACATAATGCCTGCATGTTTTATCCCAAGATACTAATAACTATTGTGCTTTCTATACAGATTGAATATACAGAAAATGCTAGTAAATAAGTAAAACAGACCATGTGACAGAGGAGACAATATTTTTTAAATGGTACTAGTCTTGTCGTTCAGTAATCCTTCAACAACGGTAAGCAGCTCTTTTTCACACTGGCAACCTGTCCTGAGTGAATCTCCCAAGGATCAAAACTGAGACCAGACCAAAGCTTTTTAATATCTTAATAGGAGATCTGGATCACGGGATCAAGTGTGGGGATGAAATTTTGGGGCTGCTATAAAATTATGTGGGTAAGTGAATATTTCAACATCTGCAGCGACTCCTGGGTAGGCTGAAGGAGTGGGCTAACAAGAAGCTTATGAAGTTCAACAAGGACAAGTATAGGATCTTGTACCTGGGAAAATATAATCCAGAAGCGCAGCACAGGCTTGGATCTATCCGGCTGGGCAGCAGCTCTGTGGAAAGGGACCTGAGTGACCTGGCCAACAACAAGCTCAGTATGAGTGAAGAGTGGGCTGCTGTGGCAAAGAAAGCCAGAGGGATGCTGGTCTGCATCAGCAGCAAAGATAAGGAAGATATTGCCATGCTCTACTCAGTGCTTGTCAGACCATACCTGAAATATTGTTTTCAGTTTTGATCTCTGCTACAAAAGAGCGATAAGAACAGGCTGTAGAGATTCCAGGCTAAAGGTCACAAAGCTGACTAAAAGACTGGGAAAACTGCCATGTAAGGAAAGACTGAGAGGACTGGATTTGTTCAGTCTTGAGAAAAGAAGATTCAGGGGAAACTTTATCACCGTGTTCCAGTATTTAAAAGGGCGGTTACAAAGAAGATATAGAATTCTTTTTTTACAAGGAAACACATGGAAAAACCAAAGTTAGTGAATATTTCAGCACCTGCAGGGACACCTGGATAGACTAAAAGAGGGGGCTAACAAGAAGCTTATGGAGTTCAACAAGGAAAGTATAGGGTCTTACACCTGGGAAAATGCAATCCAAGGTACAAGTTAAACACAGAAAGATTCTGATTAGAAAGAGGAGAAAAATATTTTACAATGAGAACAGTGAAATATTCCAAATATTGGACATTTTTGAGATTCAGCTGAATAGGGTGCCATGTAGTCTATATTATGCTTTTTCCAGGAAAGGCTGGAGCAGAAGATCCTCGAGCTCCCCTCCCAGCTGGGTATTCTGGTATACTTTAAATCAGCTGAATTCTGTCCACATTCCTTTTCCATCTCAATTACTTACCAGCCTTCCTTGCCTGAGAAGCTTGTACTCTGCTTCTATAGTAGAAAGTAAAACCAACATTTTACAAATATTATTTTTCTGTGTCGTCAGTTAGCCTTTCCTTGAAGAATTGGAGCCACTTGTGAATCTGAACTACCAGCCCTGAAAGTTCACCTACACAAGGTGGTTCAAAGCTGTTGTTTAAAGTACTTGAAAAGATTGTAGGTGAAACTTAAATTAAAGTGAGAGGCCATGAATACTACTTGTTAATTCCTTCCTTTACTTCTTAAGCTACAATTGTTCTAATAATTATTTTAAATAAAATCTACATAAGCTTTTCTGTACTTAGCTTTTGATTTTAATGGTGTTTTAGCAGATTCAATTGTTTGAGTCTTAAAACAGAAATATAATTTGTTGGCTCTAACCACTATCAACTTCTTGCATTAATAACCAAGTTGAGGTCTCGGCAAAAACCACCATGAAAATGATATAATGTCCTTCAGTTATATATCTAAGTCTGGAGCAAGTCTGCTTCTGGAAGCTGATTAATTATGTGCATTTTTATATGTAAAACCAAATAGGGCTTGCTCTGGTATCCTCAAAATATATGCTTTTATACATATCCTGGTCTAAAAACTCTATTGGAAAAGCAGAATGAGATCATATATATGGTTAATGTATTAATTTGGTTTTTTTAACAAATTAGAAGAAATTTAGATTTTGCAGGCTTTTGCAGTCTCATTTACAGAGCTTTTCCATCTTTTTGGTGGGTTTTTCATTTTGTTGGGGGTTTTTTGGTTGGTTTGTAGGTTGCTTGGTTTTTAGATTTTGTGGTTTTTACAGCTCCTCTGTTGCTTTTACATGTGATTGTACTATTGCATGTATTACTACACTATTTACTGAGCTTAATTCCCTTGAAGATAATTCTGAAACAGGATTATTCTGAAACAGGAGAGAACCACAAAATAAAGAAAAAATAGCAACTTCTCTTACTGTCTGTTGTAACAAACCAATGGAAAGAACCTGTAAATGAGGGAAGTTAAAAGTGGGCAGATTAAGAAATCTGAACATAGTTTGTGGCTACCTAAGGTGTAAGTTTGCAAAGAGGTTGCTTCATGAGACGTAAATTTTTATTGCAAGTACTGTGTCCCATAAATATGAGGCAACTTTTTCTACATGTTAATTAATCTGATTCATTAATCCTCTTATCAGGTTCTCTAATTTTTATAACTATGCCTAAAATACAACAACCATAAAACAAAAACCAAAACAATAAAAACCTATTTTACCACAAAAAAGAACTATTTTTTCTGAACTGTGAATTATTAAATTTACTTATATTTGACATTTAAATGGTTTCACTATTGCATTATCCATGCACTTCATAATTAACAATATTTTCTTTTCATATGCATTGCAGCCATGAGAAAATATCAGTTATCTATATATTTAAAAAGGGGAGGGAGCTAGGAAAGACATAAGGCCCAGTTCCACAGCCGACATAATATGAAAGCGAATTAACAAACCTGGATCCTTACTCTGAGGATTGTTTCTGCATTCTGCATACAGCAGGCACTTCCCAGACAACAGACCAAATCCATGATGCTTGCGGGGAATTCAGATGCATTCTCTTGACTCCTAGGCTGTAATATCATGTTTGCTAGCTTGCTTTTTTTCTCATTTTTTATGGGCCAGGGAATCTTAAACTACTTTTTTTGACAATAGAACACCTTCAGAAAATGGGAAAGACTGCCTTCTACCATTGAAAATCTATCCTTTAAGAAGCTGAGAGACATGGCTTTCATTTCTCTTGAGGCTGCGTGGTGTTTGCCACTCATGGAGCAATATTTAGGCCATTGTGAGAGAGAAAGTTAGAATGTCTGGGTGTTTTTGCCAGTAATGTATTAAATAATTAAATTCCTTATATATTCACCAGATAGTGGCTATAACTGCCCTGTGAAAGATGCAGCAGGATGAATGTTGTAATTATGGAGGTCAGCCACGTTTGAGAAAAATGGTTTGCTGCTCAGCTCAGGAAGACAGATGTAGTTTGGTGATTAAAGGTGATATCAAGACTAGTAGATGGCTCTGCAATTTGGGATGGAACACCTAGCTCATAAGTCTTTGCTGCCTTTCTTTTCATCTTGCCTTAAATGGCTCAGACTTATTCAGAAAAGCTCTGCCAACAAAGAATACTCAATAGCCTGAATTAGATTAGTACCAAAATTATTGGCTTATGCTTCCTCTGTTATTAAAGATGACTGAAATTTTCACGTTAACCAAATTCCAAAGGCTGAGAAATCCCCACACAAAGCAATGCCAAGATGAACTTAGTTATTTTCAATTAGTCAAAACACCAAGAATATATCAACTCCTTGATATCCTAGACCAAGAGCAATTAAAGGTCATATGTGGTAACAGAAATAAAATCACAGGCACATGTTCTGAAGATGTTAATCTAGGTATAAAAGGTCATGCTTTTTATTATTATGCTGCTTTGTGTCTGTTTTCTACTTCAGTGAAACTCCCATTGACAGCTTTGTGACTGAGACTGGAGCATGGGAAATATAGCTCTGTGCACAGACATAAGAGAGACAGTTTTATATTGTTTTTGTTGTTTGAAAGTATTCTAAAGTTCTGGCAAGCAAACTAAATGAGGTAAAAATAAATACATTCTTGAAATATGATTTTATTGGAAATTTTGAAACCAGATCCATATAAAGGTGTCATAAGTCATCAACTAACTCTTTTCTATCTACATATTAAATGCAAAGAGTAAGCATTTTTCAGATGAAGTTATAAATCAGTTAAGTCTCATTACTCTGTCCTCAATATAAAGTCCCAGGTTTTAACTATCCCTGTTTCCCATATAGGTTATATAAGAAATAAATAGCTTATTATCATTTGCATTCAGAATGTGCATGATGAAGCTGCACTTTAAAAGACAGTGAAGGAAGCTGAATATGTAATTTGTTTCTTCCCTATTATTAAAGCATGAAATAGCAAAAGAAGAGAACAACTATAAAACATATTGAACATGACATATATGAGATTAATGTCTGATCATGTACAAGATACAAATGAATAAGCAGATTTGTCAGTATACAACATTGTCAGTATACAACATGACTTCTTTAAACAAGGACTTTATAAAAGCAAAAAGCCCTATCCTTTTATAATCTCTGTGTCAGGTTTTCAACATAGTGACTTGTATTACACTGACTACGCATTTAAAGTTTTTAAAGAAGTTTCAGAAGAAAGGAAAGAAGTTTTGAGGTGAAGAAAGTTCTTATCGGTGGTATAGATGACTTTCACTGTGTTGCTCTTACTGCATGTAAGAAAACAGGACTGGGGATTAAAGAGAGTATAGAGCCATTTTCTGTTAATTTTCATTAAAGTTGGAGAGTTCCTGTGGAAGGCAGCGACGGATATGTTCTGTAGAAGCTCTAGTGATGTCAAATTAGAAGTAAATAGGAATAAACCTAAAAGTCCTCTCTTTTTTTCCTGTGTTTCTTAGATTTTTTTAATCTCGGAAATACACATCCAGTCTTCACCAATGTGTGCTTCTGAGATTATGATAAACAGAAACAAAACTGTACCTGATTGTTTTGGCTGAATCTAGCCAATTTTGCAAGTACCCTTGCATTTCTCTCTAGCATGACATAATTAATGTTTATGCTTGTTGGTCTGTCTGTTGCTTGCTTACTTTCTTCTACATTTTTGTAAATTCTGCGTGTTTCCTCACCCTGTTTAGTTTTTAACTGCACTAGCAGTATTGCTGATATCAACAGGGGCACACAAAGCTCAATCAAGGTTATATTACAGACAAATTGTTCCCTTCTATCGGAACAGTGCAGAGAAAGATCAGTATTAAACCTTGGTTCGTGGAAAACCCAGGGCATTAGCTATTGTTTCAGGAGGGATAAATGAAAGAATGGAAGGCCTAAAGAACATAAGCTTCCCTGTAATTGCATCAATTGTGAGGATCTGAAGAGAATCTTGATTCCTAATTCAAAGATACAGACGCTTAGCCTCTTCAGTACCCCTTTCAAGGCATTCCTCTGCTCTGCAATGTATAAGGTTTAGTGGATGCTCCGCTGCTTTCAGGTTGAGTATTAGTTCTTGCTTGAAAACACAGCAGTCTGGACTCAGAAGTTAGCATTTTCTTAAGCAAACTGCAGTGGTAGCGTGGCAAGAACAATTAATATATAAAGACAGGTGCTGCCTTCAGAATGAGTGTGCAGAGGGTAAGTATTGAGCACAAGAGCAAACAGGGCAATGCTACATGACACAGTGTATTAAAACTACAGGTTACTAGCTTTTCTTGTTTTTTTTTTTCTCAATCTTGGGTGAAAAGTCTTGCAGGCAGTAAGGATGGAGTAAAATCTGGGAAAATCAGATGTGCCTCTGATTCATTTACATCTTGCTTGTCATCCCAGGACTTTGAGATGTTGTATCTCATGAGATTTCCCTAGAGATCAAACACAAAAAAACGTAATTCCCAAGGATTTCTTATTCCCAGACAAGAGCTGGTCTGGGTTCTTAATGCATTATTCAGCAAAAAAGGCAGTGTAAACAAGTGAGTGAATTTGTCCAGTCAAGTCTGTAATAATAAAAAGAAGAACAAGAATAAGTTTTTTTTTTTCTTTTTGGTTTTATATAAAAGAACATCAGAGAAGACAATTGCTCATTTTACATTCAGAATGAAACTGCATTTGCAAGAGCTTGATTGCTCTCTGATACAGATGGGGAGAACTACTCATGTGGTTGCTAATCTTTCTGTCACTGCTCATATCCCAAATGTCTCTCCCTCTCAGTGTCTGTTTCATAATGAAATAAAGAAAGACTACTTACCTGAAACACACCTCCAAAGCAATCTTACACCTTGAAGAGATAATGATCTTATTTACCAGCTAGGCACTGGTATTAAGAGTTGCTCATTGTATCATGTGATGTTTATATTACTAATACATATATATATATATATACATATATGCAAAATATTCTGGGTGGATACTTTGCATATAATCCCAATAGGCAAAAAAAAAGGAAAGGGAAGT
Organism: Motacilla alba alba; assembly: GCF_015832195.1. Classification (NCBI taxonomy): domain Eukaryota; kingdom Metazoa; phylum Chordata; class Aves; order Passeriformes; family Motacillidae; genus Motacilla; species Motacilla alba. Next base: position 48,122,099 of record NC_052046.1, read on the forward strand.
AAGAACATATAGAGGAAAGTGATTTTCCCTTTTCTGATGTCTGCAAAATAATACCTAAAGCAGGGAGGAAAAAAAAGGAATTAAATAATTTCCCTTCAGAGAATTGTGTGTATGTTTCAATGCATTGAACAATGTCAACAACTGTTAACCTACAGTATGTAGAGTCTGACCCTGGTTTGTAAAATACGGCCCAGATCAATGAAACATTGGCTATTTGCAGCTTACTCTCAATGCTGACAATGCAGGTGAGACCTACCCATTTAATTCAGAGATAGTCACATTTTTGAAAGAGCTGAGTCCCATATTTTTGATTTCTTCAACTTGCAAAAACCTGCTTACTACCTTTCTTCTTTTGTATTATCTCTCTGTTACACATTGCTTCAACAAAGCACCAGATTAGTATCCTAATTCTGCTGTCAAATGAACAATTTCACACAAATTAAGATAGAGAACACATATTATATGCCTTTTTCTCCTAACATGGTGGAAATAAAGCTTGCATAAGTTACATCTTCTGTCGCACAAGAACTGAACACTTGACTGCTTTCCACAGAATTGATAGATTTTGAACATGAAATAATTACATATAACTAAAGCCTTGTAGCGCCGATTTTTATGCAGTCAAAAAAAAGTTACATAAATAACTTCTTCATGTTTACCTTCCTAATATTCCTTCTTCAAGGAGAGTATATTCCTACTTCAAGGAGACTTGTAATTTGCATAGAGAAATGAACCCAAGCTCATTATGGAATCATAGTTTCATGACTCTTACTTTCTTGGCAATGAAATCTAAGTTTGATACAGAAAGAAATAAAGGAAATACCTCAGAGAAATACAGAGCTGAGCTTCACTTTTCATACATTGGGTAAACAGACATAATGGAGCTCCAGGCCAGATGCTTTGTAGTCCTATTTACACCTGTGTTTGTAGCTGCATCCTTGGGCATGTTGATTGCAACTTCACAGACAACTTCACAGCAAGCAGCTTCACCTGACTTTCAGGTGCCTGAAATCTCCAGATTTCAGCCAGGCACCTAAGCTCCTTATGTGATGCCCAGGGTATGCTAGTTGTGAATGAGAATTATACCAAGCCAAACACTCACTGAGCAATGATATAAGTTAGTCTTCATAAAGCACTAAAGGAAATAATCTTAATTCTCTGTTTCTGTTGAAGGAAACTACATAAAACAGAAGTCGCAGCCCAGAGTCTTCAAGATTTACTTGACTCCTTTGGCAAAGGAAGCAAATGTTATACCAATATTTGAAAAGATTTGCAGACCATCTGGGGATTTGCATCCCAATCCACGGCATTGATCTTGGATTCTTGGCTCTTCACCACTCTTGAAGATTTTCAAATTCATATTTTGAAACACTTGTACACAGCATGGGACAGGGAATGTCTGCATCCCTTGTTCATTTCTGCTCAGACCCCTTGTCTCACTCCATTCTCAGCTCAGAAATCTTCCTTTTGCAGGTTACAACTGATCTCTTTTTCTCTTTTTCTTTTTTTTTTTTTTTTGAGGCTCAAGCTAAGCTTATATTCATCTCAGAGTTGGCTGATTCAGCTAGCATTTTCTGCTTCCAACTAAAGAACTAACTTACAGCTGATATCATCAATATCAGCCTCGGATAATGCACATTCTTGCATATTTTGCTATTGCATAACCTCTAACTTTTCTTTGAAAAGGTCATCTGTGTGACACCTTTCCTACACTGAGTGCATTTTCCTAAAAATCTCCCAAATCATAAGCCCCACAAGCCTGTTCCTGCTTTTTTCACTGTAGCCGCAAATGAATACATTAAGCAAGGCTTATACATAAATGACACTTTTTCCCACCTTTCTTTACTGCCTTTCCTTCTGATTCATTGCACACATGCTTTGCTATCCTCCATCTTTTTTACATTATCAAAGAAACATCATAACAGTATCATACTCATATGCATCCAGCGTCAAAAATTTATATTCTTCCTTTAGGAAGGAATCAGATATCAAAGAGAACTATGAGCTTTGTATACTATGATCTGCCTTTGATAAATCCATATTATATTTTATGCCTTCACTGTGCCTTTCCTATCTTCATGCCTTTAAATATTCTATCCTTCAAGACATGGTCTAATTAGGGAAAAAAATCACCAAAGCACCTTAGCATCAAGTCCTTCAATACTGCTTTCCTGATTCCTTTTATTATTCACACATTTATTTCTACAAATTACTGTGAATAACATCCTTTTAAAAAATACCCATGCCACATGTGAGATGTTAAAAATACTTACTAAACACTGTGGCTAATTATTATTATTGTTGTTGTTATTATTATTATTATTACTGTTGCTATTAAAACTCTTTTTATTTTAACTATAAATATTTGGGAAAATATTTGAGGCTGGTTTTGTTTAATACCTTCATCAATGACCTGGACAGGGGAAAGGAATGCATCCTTTGTAAGTTCACAGGTGACACCAAGTTCAACAGGAGTCTTGATCTGATGGAGTGTGGGAATGCCCTGCAGAGGGCATAGGCAGGCTGGATCAATGGAATGAAGACAACAGCATAAGGTTCAACAAGGTGAAGTGATGTGTCTTGCACTTGGATCACAACTCAGGCAGCACTACTGGCTGAGGACAGAGTGGCTGGAAAGCTGCTTGGCAGAAAAGGCCTTGGAGGTGCTGGTTAACAGTGACTGAACACAAGCCAGCTGTGCCCAGGTGGCCAAGAAGGCCAATGGCATCCTGCCCTGTATCAGCAATAGTGGCCAGCAGGACCAGGGCAGACTGTGCACCTGTACTCAGCACGGGTGAGGCCACACCTCGAATTCTGTGCTAAGTTCTGGACCCCTCAATTCAACAAGATATTGAGGTGCTGGAGCATGTTCAGAGAAGGGCAGTGGAGCTGGTGAAGGGTCTGGAGCATCTTGTGAAAAGTGGCTGAGGGGTTTGTTTAGTCTGGAGAAAAGGAGGCTCAGGGGAGACCTTACCACTCTCTACAGCTGCCTGAAAGGGGGGGTGCAGCCCGGTAGGGGTCGGCCTCTTTCCCAGGCAACCAGCAACAGGAAAGAAGGAAATGGCCTCAAATTGTGTCAGGGGGATTTAGATTGGATATTAAGAACAATTTATTGACTGTAAGAGTAGTCAGTGTAACCGACTTCATAGGAAATGATGGGAGTGACCATACTTGAAAGAATTCAGGGGGCATGTGGATGCGGCACTTGTGAACATAATTGAATAGCATAGATGTCAGTACTGAGATGATGGCCGGACACGATCATCTTAGAGGTCTATCTGAACCTTAAAAATTCTATGATCATGTGTATAAGTTCATTTTCCAGTACCCTGTATTTATTTCCTGTGTTGGGAGGCACAATACACAAAGCGTTTATGACAGAAATAATAAAATTCTTGATTGTGAAATGAGAAGGGCTAAGAAGAAGCATTTTCACAAACCCTGAAAAAAAGTTGCATCCAGGATTTTCACGGCACCTTTTCAGGTGAAAAACCTGAATGGTCAGACAGTAGCAGCAAAAGAAATCTCTGTGAAGCCACGTATCTTGTTACAACCTTTAAACACAGATTCACAACAGTGCTAAAGGCATGAATTCTTCTGTAGGTGCATGGAGCCATGTCTGCTCTGGTTTGTGTTCTGCATCTCATCTCAGAAAACAAAAAAAAAAAAAAAAAAGGTTTTAAATCCCTAATGAAGTCATTAGTGTAGGTGCAATAAGTGTAGTTGCAGTAAGAGGTAAAATGAGCCATACACAGATGGTTTCCATCCCCTCCCCTTTTAATAAACACAGACTATAAGGAAATTTGTAGCTTTGCTATAAGAAAAACTGTGTTATCCGGACCCTACTGGAAAATAACAAACCAAAACAAAAACCAAAAAACCAAAACATTGTTAAGACTAGTAGTTACGCTACCCTTATTTCTGAAAATCAATTTTTACTCTATGTCATACCTACTATATAGAGATCTATGATTAAAAAAAATACATGTAGCAATATAAGGCGGATATGGGAATTATTTTTTTCTTTAAAAATGTCGTAAAAACATTGCAAATACCACTATTAGTGTACCTGGCTTTATGTGGTTCTGTTCATTTATTTTTGATTTATATTTGTCTTTGAGCATTTCTGCTCTCTGCAGTCTCTGCAGACAATTACAGCAGTGTTTTTCTGCAGGGTTAGGAATAGTACTGGGAAGATTTTACGTGCTCATGAAAGAATTCGATTGCATTAAAAAGACACATTCTCCAGCTGCATGATACGAGTAGATGCTGTAAGGAGAAACCTGTAATACCAATACAACTGCAGCAGGTGGCACTGGAAGGAGGGTTAACCAAGGCCATGACGCAGACGAGGGGACCAAGGAAACTAAATAGGAAAAGATGAACATCAACGTTTAAAATTTTTATCTTTATTTCTAGTCTCCTGAAATAAAGTTGCAGCGTCACTGTCAGCTGGATAGTAAATGTGAGCTTGATGGAGCTGAATTAGTGAAGGGTGAGGTGAAGAATGTAGTAAGTGAATAGCTAATTTCTAATTTGGTTGATGTCTTGAAATGAGGAATTTACTGGGAATTAATAAAACAAATATTCTCAGTTAGCCAGTGTGCTTGCTGTTGAATTTTCATACTTCTATTTTTGTGCTGTTCAAGCAAATTATTATTTTGCTGTTATTAAATAATGTGTAGTGAATAACTGCGATACACTGAAAACAATTGTCCTGTCGTGAAGTGGATTTTGTACCAGAAGCAGAAGAAAGTGCTTATAATGGTTCTTTTTTTAAATTGGTCTACAATTAATAAGCAGATCACAGTCATACCAGGAGTATGGTTAATGTGAATTTAAAAGTGTTTCTTCTTTATAGACAAAAAGTCACAGAGTAAATAATTTGAAGAGGAATCATTTCTGCTAGTTTTGTCTGCTAGATAAAGGACTTCACTAAAGTTCCTTCATTTGTAAATAAAGGCTGGCAATACCCAGGTCAACTATGTAAAGTTTTGAACAACTTCCACAGAAGTTGTTGCAGTTGCAGATGTTTTATCTGTAAGGATTAATTTGAAACAAGACACTTCTTCTGGGGAACTTGCAGTCTTTCTAAAGAATACACACATGAATATCAACTGGGAAGGATTCTCTATCAAATCAAGTGGTCATAATGTTGCATTTCAAAGGCAAATAAAATGAGTAAGTTTTTTGGTGTTTGGGGGAAATTTTGAAAGTAAGATAGGAGAAGAAAAACAAAATATTGGAAGAGTGGAGGAAATTTTAAAATTACAATAGGAAAAGAAGCTTGTAAGAAACAGAATGACTTGTCTGAGTTCCACAAAGAGGAGCTCAGAAGTTAATCAAAGAGGAGCTCAGAAAAATCTGGTCACTGTATGGAAGAGAAATGGCAAATGAGATACTGGAATACAGATATAAGATTATGTGAGCAGAAATATTTCACGGATACAGGAGAAAGATACGATGCAGAAGCAAAGAGGAGGTTGTGATATTCTGTGTGAGTCAAGCTATGCTATTTTATGCACTTTACCAGTGCCAGATACCATAGATTCATCCCTGGATAGATAGATGATTATGTTGATATTCCAGATACATACTGTATAAACTTCTGTAATTCTATCTGCCCAAACAGAAACATATGTACATGTTTTAGCATACCATTTTATTCTAAGACTAGTTTTTCCATAATTATAAAAGTACATTATATCCATTCGTATATTTGCATGCAATTCAGTTCAAAAAAAAAAAAAGGCGGAAAATTCTATGACCTTTGTCTGTTAGATGTTCCTTTTTGGTGACTGTAAGCTATTTTATACGACAAATATTTACCCACAATGGCATTGGCCTTTTTAGTGAATTTGCATTACATTACCAGAATAATAATTCTTTCTGATTCAAAGCCCTGGGGATCTTAGAGCTAATCCTAAAGAACATCATTACATTGAAAGTCCTTGCCAAGATTTCATGTGATATTTGTCCTATTTTTAATCATGAAATTTTGTCTAGCTGCAGAGTCAAGGACCATCTCATGGGATATTCTTTAGAGATGGGATGCAGCACATGGAACATTTTTATGCTCGTATTAATTTAGTTAGAAGGTCAATATTAACTCAAGGAATTATATAGGAAAGAAATCCAGCTTCTGGACAGTGACTCTATGGTTGTACTAAACTCTGGAAACAGAATGTAGATTTTAAAGGTTGATTTAGGAGAGCTGGAAGGCAGGTTATGATTCACATAATCTTTAATACAGTTTCTTCCTGTATTTTTGTTGAAATAAAAGTTGACATGGAGAAATGGAAGACCAGCTGCAGAAGAGATTATTAACTTCACTTGTTTTACAAGTGTTTACAATACAGTAATTTAGATATAGGCCTCTTTGTCTCAATCATGCTGATTTTTAAAAGGATGTAACAAAAACCTGCCTTTCAAGTTTTTGTTTTAGTTGTTTTGGCTGAGGTGAAAAACATTTTTGTAACACCTAACACAGTTTGGCTTTGGTAGCATGAAACCAGAACACGTTTTACTCTTACTTCTGTAGATGAATAAGAGTGTCCTTCAAGGAGTGAGGAAACTGATTAAAATAATCAACAAAAATTCAGAAACAACAGGAGCCTAATTCATGTTTTGTCTCTATCCCACAGTTATTCTTGACAATGAACAGTTCTACATAGCAATTTGCAGAAAATTCTGTAGTCTTTGCAACATGGAATAGAGAACACTCAGCAACATTGTACCCAGTGCCTAACCCACAGACAGCAGTATCACTTAGGATGAAAAATCCCGTTGGTATATAGGAGCTGCTAAATAGCTCACATGAAGTAGGAAGACGAAGTTTGGACCACTGGGCTGAATATACAAATGCTAAGTCTGCTTTTTATATACCTCACAGTCAAGGGGCACGCCGTTTCGTATTGTCATAGTAATTTCTGCAAAAATGTAGGCAGTTCATCAGCATAAACACTGTAGAAGCAGCGGGTATGGGGCCATTGATGTAGTCCTTTAATGCAGCTTTTACCTTCACTAATGTCATGAGTTTGCTAATACGCAGTTATTGCGCAGTTATTATGCAGTTTCTCACACTTGAGAAATAATGTCGCTAGAGTTAGCATATATAGTAACTCAGCCTGTTTTGCAAGAAACCCACAAACAAACAAACAGAAAACCAAACAAAACCCCAAACCAAAACCTTACACTTTTAGGATATAGTTTGAATACATTTACTTAAAATTCCTTTGAAGCTCTCTCTCAAATGAAGCTATTTCCCAAACACAAGCAATAGCAGGGCTTAAAAAGAGCTTTGTGAAAGCATAGGAAGCAAAATGCTCTATGTGGTATTTTGTGGGCTAAAGCATTTTGGGAAAGACAGGTGCAATCATATGTTTATATCATGTTTAGTTGTTTTCTCTTAGGACTTGAGAATGTAATTCTGTAAAGCCAGCATTAATAGCGATAAAGCCCTCCAGAGACAGTGGTGGTGCCTTTTCCTGAGGGGCAGTCAACCACTCACTTCTCAAGTAAAGGCAGGTTGCTCTTTTTACTCGCAGGCTTAGGTTCTGCCCTACAGGCAACTCGCTTTCCTTTAAGAGAGCAGAACTCGCAACGCTTTTGCAGCTGAAAGCGTAAAAAAAGAAAAAAAAATTTGAAAAAAAGGAAGAAAAATTACTACGCCGGGAAAGGCTGAGCAGCACGCAGAGGCAGCCGTGGCCAGGCGCAGGCAGCGCGGGCAGCGCAGGGCAGGGCAGGCGGAGCGCGGCCGGCGGCGCTCGCTCCCGAGCCGGCCGCGCCGCCCAGCGCCGCCCCCGCGGGGCCGCTCGGTGCCACCTGCCGCCGCCAGGGGTGTCCAGCGCCGCGCCGCCCGCGCTCCGGCAGCAGCGGCGTGCGGAGCCCGCTGCCGCTGCAGCCACGAGTGCCTCTGTGGCAGCGGGGGGAGGTTCTCGCTGCTGCTCCTCTGGGCTTGCCGCTGCGAGAGTGAGAAGCAGATCCGGAGGTGTGCGTGCGTGTGCCAGGAGATGCGGAGCGCGTTTGGCTGAGGTGCCTGGCCCCTGGGAAGCTCTGCGAGAAGAGGCGGAGAGAGGCGGTGGGAAGGAGGCAGGAGCGGCACTGAAGTACAGCACAGCTGTTTCTTTTGGGTGCCTCAGTGATTGTGAACATGGATTCTGTCACCGAAATCTTCTTGAAGCTGCTCTTTCTCCTGTCTCTTCATCGCCAGCACATGGCAGTGGCAGGGAATAAATGTAAGTAATTGCATATGATTTAAAACTCAATCCAGAGTGTGTTGAAAACTTCTGGGATTTTTTTTTTTTTTTTTTTTTGCATTTGGAATAAATATAATTTTTGGGATAAACATTTATGCTTTGAAATCACGACATGAAGCTGCTAGCCTGAAAATTTTCTAAAACTCTTCTGTAGATTTTTGTCATGAGTCTATGTACAGAATGTTATTTATAAAGCTTACTGTATAAGAGTATCTGAAAGCAGCATTTTGCTAAGGGATGCATGTTCAGCTGTATTTTCATTTTTGTTTTCTCTTTTGAAGTGCAGTATTTTCCAAGGTATTTGTCTTACATGGAAATTACTGGCAGACTTCTATTGTGCAGTGATTCCATTGTGTAGTGGATTTTAGCATTTGAAAATTTTGAAAGCTGGTATCTGCACATCCTGGATTAAGCTGGCACTCAAGTTGAATGGCAATCACAGTGCAGTTCAAAAGCAGCAGAAATGTAACAAGGAAAAATGTGGCTAGCAAGACTTTAAGGTCTCTGCATTGATTGCTTAGGGAGTATTGTGGATGCATGACTACAGAAGAGAATGCTAGCAGTTACAATAGAAAGTTTGTTGGTTTTTTTTTAATGAGTTAGCCAGTAGAGTGGTATCCCAAAATAAAGACCATGATTACAGTTTTAAGGACAATCTGCTCTCTAGGTGGCAAATCATGTATATATAAATATATAGCTAGATAGATAGATACGTGCACACACACACACACACACACATATATATACATATGTATCTGAAAAATGTCTGTTTCCAGTATTGAATTAGGTTACTTATCTTTAGCTTAAAAAAAAACCAAACCAAAACAAAACAAAACAACTTATTAAGTAATTAATTTTTAGGGCTTTTATAATTCAGTAATAGAACTGAGTTATTATTGTTCCATTTGATTCAGCTTCAACAAACTGAAGGATTTCATTTTGTGTTCTGTGGTAGTGCAGTAGCCTAAATGCCAGATGCTCATAACCTTAACTGAACATATTTTCTCCCCTTACTGTTAAGGCACTGGTTGTGCATCACAGGAATGGGGAGGGCTGAAGTAATGATTCTGTGGGAAAAAAGTGCATGCCAAAGCAATGAGGAATGTTCAGGAATAACCTTACAGCCCAGTGGCAGGGGACAGCTCCCTGGAAACATTTGAAGAATGGCAGAGAAGTTTGAAGTGCTCAGTGGATCTATAGCCTAGGGTTTTGCTTATGGATGGTTTGTAAACGAAACATGCTTCCATGAGCCAGACATTCACATTGCAGCACCAAAATGATCTTGTGCTGTCATTCAGTAATGATATCTCATTTGATACTGAAGTGCATAGTGTAGCCCTAAACATGAATACTAAGTTCCTAATGTTAAACACCCTGCTGCAATCCAGTCTCAGCTTTAATTCTCTTCATCATTCTGCATTGTACAGTTTATGAATACATCCATTTTCACAAGACCATGATAATTGAATTGCACATTAATAGCATTTGGCACTATGCACAAAACTAAATCAGTTGCTTACAGGGAGGCATATTAAAACCATTGCAGAAAAATACTTGCATCACACAGCAAAGCAGTAAAGCACTAGAGGTCACTCTTACAATTTAGGAAGCAAGGTTTGACGAAGAGGCTCAAGACTGTTTCCAATATAAAATTCTGAAAGATGAAACAAATCAAGTATAAAATATGTTCACTACTGGCTTTCTCAGATAAATCTCAAAAACAGGGAAAAATCCTGTGTCAAATGGTTGAATTGAGTGAACAGATTTTTTCACATATTTGCTGTTACTTACAAATGCAAAGTATTTTTATTTAGGAATAAATCCTAACAACTATGTCAAAACACTCATCTGAACTGAAAATACAAGAGCTCTGTCCATGCTACAGGCAAGACATCATTATTATGGGGAAAAATAAAAATAAATTATTGAATTTAAACAATGAACAAAAATGTATGGAGAGAGCTTGGCCAGCCTAATGCATATTGTTCATTTTCATTATCTAATCTGGAAAAAAAATCGTTATATATATATATATTGTTTTGGAGGTGAAAATTTCTGTTGGAGAGGTAGTTTGTTTTAGAAGTGACAGTTTACATCTGAAGTATTATGGTATAAATTTTGTTAGCGCTTTACAATTCAAAAAAAATTACCTTAGGAGAAAAGATTTTTCATAACTACTGGGTATGGAGGGTCCATGCAGGAGCCATTATCTACCTACTTGAACTTAGTTTACTTGTTTCTTTTAATGTTAACCAGGAATTGAAATCCTTTTCAATAGATGCTTCTACTATGTACTTAAACCTATTTACAAAACCAGGTGAAGTTTGAATGTCTTGAATAAATTTTGATGGCTAGATTCTCCAGTAGACTGCCAGTCATCAAAGACAATAGGATGGGGTTTTTATTTTTCCTCTATATTAATATAATTTTCTTGTTTTAATTTTATGGTTCTTTCTGTAGTAATAGATCCTGAATACTTAAGTTTTGCTTTGCATTTAAGGCCAGCAGCCAGTAAGAAAAGACAAAATTAAAGACTTTTAAATGTCATCTTGAAGTGTCATTGGTATATTACTAAGTCAGTTGTCCAAAGAAAATTTAAAATTATTTCTGTCTTAAAGAAATGGCAATGTTCCTCTTTTGAGTAAAATGATTCTGAAGTTCTTAGGTTGTCTGGAGCTAACAGACATATTTTTAATATTTTAAATATTATATATTTTCATTTGAAATATAAAATTTTATTTCTAGGGTATTATTTTGTTTGTTTCGCCTGAAAATTAACACTGACACTTCCAACAAAGAGAAGTAATAATTGGTGCTGAAATTCCAAATATTTTAAAAGTTCTGTACTAGTGCTGCTTAGAGCTTTCTTCTACTTTCTTCCTCCCAAAGAATTGAAGTTCCAGTGTAGTTGAAAGAAATTTGAAGTGCATAGCCTTAGTAAGTAATTGTATAAGGTCATGTGTGAGTTTTAGATGAAAGATTAAGGCAAGTACTGCTCTAAGTTTTTTCCACTGGAGCTATGAGACATTTTTATTTTATTGGTAACTGTCGCTACTGTTGTAAATCAGCAAGTTACTAAATCATCACTTGAGAACCTGCCAGAAATTGGTACTCCAGTAGGTGCAGGGGCTTTTTTTTTAAACTCTCTTAAACTGAAGTGTTGCAGAAAATATAATTAAACCCTCTATATACATCAAGTCAACTGTGACTAAAAATTATTAAGGGAAATTGTTGCAGTGAATGGAAATAAAGAGGATTTGGGGAGTTTCCATGCAAATTCCCACTTTTGCATACCTACTTCTCTGTGTTAAACTCCCCAGTTTTACAGAAGCTTTTATGAATTCAGATTTTCATGTGTGTACTATGAGGACCACAATTTCTATAAGCACATAAACATTTATTATTATTATCATTACTGCTACTACTACTACTACTACTACTACTACTACTACTACTACTACTATTATGACTGCCGTTGATTTTATTTTACATAACAGGAATTTCTTGTTAATGCTAGACTAGAGGACCTCTCTAAAGATGACAGAGAATGACTATTAATGCAACTGAAGTTTTCAAAGAGAGGACTGAGTGAATACATACCTTGATTATACCATCAGATGCAAGTCATTGTACAAGTATTACCCCTTGGGAAGGGATTACTTTTTACAAGGAAAACTTCGTATATCAGTTTTGAAATTACTACCATTCTGATGTTAATCATTGGTACCAAACAGTTCCATAGAATAACTGACAATTTTATGGAACCACATTGAAGTGATACTGAAGTGCTGTTTATCAAAACCAATTTAAAATATAAGTCTTTTACTGTTAGTTTGTGGTTGATGTGAACTGGAGGAGAAAGTAGTCCCTTCCTTAATTTTCTTTTAGCCTCATTAATATTTATTTTCTGTTTATTATCATCTGTATCTGTTATGAGAGGGCAATGGAGAACTCATCAGAGATCAGGCCATCTCTGGGCAATTATTTACGTGAATAAAACATTACAGACATCTCTGGTATATTTCGCATGTTGTTTGTGCAGTTACGTCAAAAAACTTGCATCAACATCAAATCTAAACTAATACCAGAAGAAAAATATATCTTTTTTTTTTCTTTTTTTAGACTTTAAAGGCTTAGAATTCACATAAAAGCCTTGGATTGATTACACTGAGTATAATCAACAATTTGCATCCCATTGCTCTAGGCTTTAAAATTCTCATGAATACTTACTTGTCCCTGAGCCCAGTAAGCAGCATCAATTGAGCAAACTTGGTCATGATTGGAGGAGTCATGATTGGAGAAAAGTGAGAGACATTTAATGACGTTCTCAAAGTATGATAGAATCAACCAAAAGCAGAAAATGCAGTAGGATATATGTTAATTATTTATTACATTTGCTGTGTAGGTTAGGACAAACTGTATTTTGATTAAATGCCAGTCAGAAGTTCTAGAGGAAGCACTAACATCTTCATGTTTTGATAAATATTCAGTCATGGCCATTCTGCTTGCTTGCTTTCTTATATAAGAGTACATAAGCCTACATCTGTGTTCATCCACGAGAAAGACAACTTTTGACTAAGTTGATTTGCCAAAGTCTCACAAAATAATGCATGCCTCTGTCTTTTTTTTTGTATATGAGGAACAAAGCTCAAGTTTAATATTCTTTCCAGGCATTTCTCTGTTGGATTAGGAAAAAATCCACAAACAGATAGTTTGTCATATATTTGTAGGTCTGTCTTGTTTTAACTCCAGCCATCAACCAAGCCCAACATAGCTGCTCAGTGATTCCTCCACCAGCAGGTGAAGATGAGGAGGCGTAAAATATAGAAAACTTGTGGATTGAGAAAAGTTGAACTTGTTGATCCTTGTAAGTCTTTTCCAACTCAGAGATTCTCTAATTCTGTACATACAAAAAGCAGAAGTTACATACACAAGCACAGTAAAACAAGGAATGATTCCTCCACTCCCCATGGGCAGGTAGTTTTTCAGCCATCTCCAGGAGAGCAGGGCCCCAGTACACATAACAGTGCCTTGGGAAAACAAATGCCATCACTTCAAATGTCACTGCCCCACCCTTTCCTCCCCCTTGCCCCAGTTTTATATGCTGAGCATGATGCCATGTCTGTATCGGTATCGCTTTGGGTCACCTTTCCTGGCAGTGTCTTCTCCCAGCTTTCCATGAATTCTTAACTTCATTCCATTGAGGCAGTGCAAAAAGCAGAAAAGATTTTGCCTCTGTGTGAGCCCTGCTCAGCAAGAACAAAAAAAACCCCAAAAAACAACAAAACCAAACAACAAAAACCTCTATATTATCAACACTGTGCTCAGCACAAACCCAAAACACAAACCCATACCAGCCACTGTGAAGGAAATTAACTCTACCCCAGCCAAAAACAGCACAATAACTCATATACTTGCCAGTACTCTGTCTACTGATGCATTTTTTGAAAAAACTTCAATGATCTCACCTTCTAACAAGTTTAGCTGAGAAAAAAATAGTCCAAATATCCCCCCTATCCCTTCTCAATCCTGCTACCTCCCCACTCCAAACAAGCAAATCAAAGAGCAATTGAATTGAACAGTCAAGAAGCATTAAATCTTTCAAATATTTCTTTTCTTTCCCCCCCAGATAAACTTGTGCCTTTGTGCTGCTTGTAGATCTGAGAGTTTACTGTGTTGTATCACACAGGATTGTGGGAAAGTTAGAACTGCTTCTCAGTACTTTTAATGTTTAATGTCAGCTGCTCTCAACTAACAAGGTGATAACAGAGGTGGGAGCTGTGAGAGCCATCGCTAATTCAAAGGGCTTTCCTTCCTAGAACACTCCAGGCAATTTTTTTTTAAAACATTGAAGAAGTAACAAGTACTAAAATTAGTTGTGTCTGTGTCTGTCACTGACTCCAGGAGTATATATTATTTTTAAGATGTTTCTGAAGTAAAAACTTAAAATATGCTTTTCCCTCTGAGTTTTCAGTTGTTTTATGAAGAGGAATTGAAAAGTAAAAACAATAGTGAAAACATCGATTATGATGAGTTTCTGTACAATTGCTTGTATTTTGCACTGTTAAGTGTTTAGTTGAATTGATCTTGTAGTCCTTAAGTATAAAATTTCTTTGTAACTTGTAATTTTGGCATTCAGGGCCTACATGTGACTTTTAGATTAAAAATTGAAGAAGACATGTCTTTCTCAGTATACTGATAAATATTAGATAAATATCATTATAACAAGGGCTATCTTTCTAAATTTGAGAAATAACATAAAACATATAGGAGAAACAGCATGCTGTCAAGACCAAAATGTGTTGTTCTATTTGTTTGTAAAAAATGATGCATCTTTACTGCTAGAGTTTAGCCAGCTGTTGCTTGCTGAAATTTTAACTCTGCAATGTTTTATATCACTGTATTTTATCATTCTTACTTTTTTGTCATGTGTTTGTGTTTTATATATGTGTGAGTATCCCATTACAGGCTAATGTTATACTCTGTAGAATATATAATACTTTGTAGGTCATCTATTACCACTTGAACTTGAGGCCAGTAACCTTGAGTTAAATCTGTAAAACACAGTGGAGGATTGGTGTTCAATTATTTTGCTTTTCAGAAGAAAGTTTCAAGTGTTAACTACGAGTTAGTATGCTGTTTTTTAGGAACCAAAATACTGTATGGACCTGAGGTAATGTCTATACTGTCTGCAATCTACTTAATGAGCATTTTTACTGCAGTAATTTGAAAAGTGATTGAAATCTTGGAAACTTCATTTTAAGTAGATTAAAATTAAGAACAACAGAATTATTATTTAAATCTCATACTCACTTAATAAGCAAGTAAAGAAAAATGCCTCCAGGGCTTTAAGTCTCAAAGGAGAGAGAAAAAGTATGGTTAGAAAATCTGTCCAGCTGGGTAGCAGGTCTAATGACTTTTCATTAAGTAGATGTTGTTATTTAGTTGTGCTCAAGAATAAGTTATTGCTTGTTCCTTGCTGTTAGAGTGCCTGTTTGTTTCTGTGATATTATTTGAGCAATTAAAATATTTGCATATGGGGTCTTGCGGGAAAAGTAGATTAGAAACAGCATGTTGGAATATTTGAATTTATTTTTATTACTTAATAATTTTTTTTTCAGCCAACAGCTGAAGAAAATCTTTCACTTTTTCAGGTGTTCCTCTGTCCTCTTCTAAATCTAAGTAGAAAGTGTTTTCAAAACCTTAGTTGTTTCTAAAAATAAGATTTTATAATTTTTTTCCCTATTATGTTTAATATTTGCTGCAAGTAATCACCATCTGTATTTGCTTGATCTGTTTAGAGTTATTGTGAAAGAATACCTTTATAGAAAAGTCTAAAGAATAAAACAAAAGTCTCATTAAATATGTGGTCAAATGGGGTACAAAAAATATTATTATTCAGATGCCATATAACCTGATGAATGTTACTTGGAGAGAAAACAGAATGTCTTGTTATTAAAGAAGGCCTGGAGCAGAGTTTTTCAACAAGACAGCAAGAGTAAAACCTTTTGAGGGGAACATGCGCTATAAAAGTGATGTTCTAGACAAACCGAGTTGCATACAGGGAGCCCAAAACACTGGTTTAGTTCACCTGCAGCATTCTGCTGCATCCTGAGTTACATTAGACTGGATGTGCTCAATATGGATATTCTATAATTATCTGAAAAATTTAAGGGGAGAGGGAAAGTTGGTTTCTTCAGTATTATTTATGGTAAAAGTTAGATGATGTTTATGGAATACTAATAAGAAAATACCAATTTGAAGCTCGAAGACTTTTGGAATTAGAAATAAAATTTTAGATTTTAGCAGGAGAAGGAAGAATTTTGTTGTTCCATTTATTTGCAAATATTACTTACTTTTGAAACATACGATTAACTTCTGTGTTCTGCAGAGACCGGAAGATTGGGATTTATCTCTATAAAATCAAAAATCTGAAATTTAGATATTTGCATCTGAGCTAGCTAAGTCCCTTTTTAGTCATATGAAAGAAAAAAAGGGTATCTTACATGAAGAAGTCATGACAAAGATGGAAGGAAGAAATCACATCCAAAGGGGATTTGCAGTATAAAAGTGCCATTTGGCTTTCACTACTGATTTTGACCAAATAACTAAGTAATCTGTATGCTTTGTAGACATCTGCACTAGGTGAGATGGGTTCCAGTTCTGTCAAAATATCCTACTGTAAATAAGTGTTAGAAAAAAGTATACTAATCTGTATTGATTATCATGTACAGAAATCACCAGCTATACCTGGTTGACTCATTCATATCTGCTGTTAAGACTCCCTGAGTCTCCCTTTTCTGTGTTTGGTAACAGAGGTGCTGCTTGATTTCCCAGGAGTTAAGGCTTCTGCCGTTGCTAGACTTAGCAAAACATAGGGACTAAGTGAGGAGCTGGAAGTGTCCTATCAGAGAGGTTGTCTTTCATTCCTGAAAGTGTGAAAGAGGTATTTTGACCATACACAATGTTCTGGTAAAGTACAATCTCATTAAATTAAATAAGCTGAAACTGACTGTTCTATCCACCTGAGACAGTCTGGTCTTTCCATCCCTTTGATAAACCATGATTAAAGCTCTATTTTAACCCCAGACTTATCAAAACTTTAGGGTTTTTTTTTTCCTTCTAAAGAAAGCATAAAGAGTGAAAGAGACTCTACTATGAAAAAAAATTAAAAATACCAGAACCCTACAGCATTTCTTTTCATAAAACAATAATAAAACAAATAAAAATATCCTGGTACTTTTACTTTTGTGGTTACTTTAAAGCCTTTCTACCATTCAGGCTGACTGTTATTTAGATTAGGAAGCTTCAAGCCAGTAAACTGTGGCTCTCACTATAATTTCCAGTCAATGACAGGAAGCCTATCTGCTATGCAGTAGTCCAGTTTGCGATAGTTTTGTAATCCTAGTGAGATTTACTAACCCTTCTTTTTTTAGAAGAATAAACAATCTTTAGTAATTGGTTTGTTTGTTTTTGACTTTTTTTTTTTCAGGGAGAAAGTTGTTTTTGTTTCAATTAAAAATATCAATGAATCTCATCCTTATTCTTTTTAACTGAAGCTCCTAGGGAAATCAATGGCAGCTTTGCGTAAATAAATATTGAATAAAAGCTTTAGAAAGAATGAGCTGAATATTCATTCAACAGTGATACGGTGCTTAGTTTGAATATGACTGGTCTTTTTGTTTCCTTTCTAAGTATCAGTCCTTTCGCTATGCCTTGTTTGGAGGACTCAGATACACAACTATATAACAAACAAGAATTACTCATTTGTTCTGCTTGACAAAATATAAATATGGAATGAAAAAGACATTTAGAATTTTAGCTGCTTCCTGTGGTTGGGGAATTTCTATGCCTGTAGCAAAAAACTACTGCTGTTTTTCTGAGCCAGTGGTAACTATAAAAAAAACCCCAAAACTATCAAGATGATTGATTTTAATTTTCAAGGGTGAAATAGCCCTTAAAACTAAATTCTTTCAGGACTATCTGGATGCAATGGAGCACACTGACAATTGCTGAGCCCTGCCCTGAAATTGATAAAGTATGTTGCAGCAAACTCTTTGTTTTATCAGCTTGAGTGTGGAAGTTTTAGGGCTGTTTTTTAGTTGCACCACGCCAGCAGGCTCTGGAGGTCCACCATACCTGTCAGAGATTACGTTTCTGTTTTCAAGCAAGGTCTATTTCAGAGACTACTCCTCCAAAGAGTAGACATGTTCTCCAGTAATTAACACTGAGAACAAACCAACCTCCTGGAGAAATGAGGGATTATCATAAAACTTGTTTGCAAATACTAACCCATAATTTTACTCCTACCATACTTGCCCTTACAGAAAACATATTTGTAAACAAATGTGTATGCCACTGAATATGTTTTTCTCCCTGCAAAACAGAACAAACAGAACCATGGTGCTTTGTAATCTCATTTCCTGGTGTACTGGAAGATCTAGATAGTAGTGGTTAGCCTGGCACAAGAGAAGACTATGACAGGGTTTTTCTCAGGGCACAGTTCTCTAAAAATGGGTTTTGGACGTCAAGTAAAATAAAATACAGAAGGAATTCAGTAATAGATCAATCAGCTGCCAAACCTTTGTTAGGTTTTGAGAGACCCACTATTACTCTAAGAGACTATATATATGCTTTTATATCTGGGTAAAATTTGCAGTTCATATAACAATAATTAAGTGTAAAACTCTCACCTAGACACAGGTGACAGGTTAAACATAGCTATAGCATTCTCCTGAAGAATCCTTTCAGTTATGATAGGCAATGTGTAAGGTTTTTTATGGAGTATCACTTTAGCATCTGCTCCTTGCATATTGTTTATGTGTTTGGGGTATGATGACTTTTATTTTTTTCATTTTTCTTTCTCAAGGGCTCAAAAACCTCCATCTTTACTGAACTTGTTTTGACTTTTGTGAACAGTCATTACCTCATAGATCATACTTATGCTGTAAAACTGTGCTTTACTGTGTTCTGATTCATTCTCTGTGGACAGGAAAATAAAGAATTTAAGAGGTAGAGACTAGGGAAAAGGAAGATCGATGTGCAGGTACCCGTATGTACATTTCTGTACTGTCTGCAATGAAGTGTTATTATTTTCAAACCCTTTGCAAATTGTCTACATCTCTTTGCCAGTTTGCTCTTTGTAGCCCAGCAGTGGTAAATATACAATCAGACTGCCCCAAATTTAGAGTGATGGGTGAGTGATGGATTCACAGTTATGCTGAACTTTATCTCTGGTGTACTTAGGAAACTGCAGAAGAAAACAAGCTTTTTTTTCACCATTTTGTGTCATGTTGGGGCAGGGTGGGAGGGTGGGTGGAGGTGGGGAATCTACCATGGCAAATAAATCTTTTGTTCTTGTATCTCTGCAGTGACTACACAGAAATTTGACCATATTCTGCTTCTTGGGAAGGATGGTAGTATATTCTCTGTGGATATTCTACACAGCAACAGATTGAGAAATTCTAACAGAGAATTCTCTGATCTAGCTCTCAAACTCTAATAAAGTCTATGTGTGTGATGGAGGCACCAAAGAGAGTAGTCTCTGTTTTGATGTTTCTAATATATTTTTGTAATGTCTCAGTGGAAGTGTTTCTAAGATAATGCCGCAGGTGTTCAAAACCTATATCGAGTAGAATCAAATTATGTCAAGTTTCAGTGCATGGTTGTTCATACTTGAATATTACAGATTTAAAGATGTATATATTTACATGTTAGCTTTTATAGTTACATGTGTCCTTATCTTGTTGAATGCTTTAATGCTGTCTCAATAGATAATTTTTTTTATGAGAGATTCATTCATCTTTCACACCTGAATTTTTGTTCATATGTTACCATATGAACAACCATTTACTGATGGCATAGATAATTATTTATATTATTTTTGTGGCTTTAACTAATGTAGAAGTACATTTGGGAAACATCCCAGACTGGACAAGTGTGTCCTTTTCTCTGTAATTCACAATTGATAAATGTTATAAATTTAACCTTTAACCAGGAAGACTCAGGAAGATTTTTTAAATGTTTCTGTCATCCTTCCTACCCTGCCTCTTATCAGTAAAGAGCTATGTGTAGGAGGAAGTGGTGATGAAGACAGTGTTCTGCTGACTTTGGAACCCCACTGCTAAAAATATGTTAGAACCACTTTTGTGGTAGTGGACAATTTCAGTCAGAAAATCAGGTGAAATCAGGTATTGTTTGGTACAAAATCTTTTTTTCAGACTAGAACATTCTAAAATATTGTATGTTTCTTAAACTGTAATTTTTCATAAAACATAACCAGGTAAATAGGTAGTAAATAGCAGTGGGTGGTAATCATTCAGTGTGTTACCTTCTCAGAGTATAAATAGTGATCTATTTTATAGTATCTTTTAATATCTGCCTAAAAATATTTGACAGATAGTATTTTGAGCTGCTTAAATTTATTCCAAGCAAATAATTCATTGTCACTTTTACAGCAATTAATCTATCATCACTGAGAGAAGAAATACTTTGCCAGGTCAGTATTATCAGTATTAGAATATGGAATTTTTATGAAAGAAGAATTGTGTTTTTCCTTCAGACTAAACAGAAATTTTATTTTCAAAGCCTAACTGCATGACTCAGAAGAAAATAAAACATTTTTTAAAATAGTAAATAGTAACTGAAATTCTGCTTAAACTGCTGTTGGGGAATTTTTATTTTATCTGTCAAGGCATGTAAAACACATGTTCATGCTTAAATATATATATATATATATATATATATATATATATATATATATATCACCATATCACCACCGGGGGTTTTTGGAGGAGGCAAAGATCATGTGATATAAAAGGGGAATCCCATGAGGATACAAACTTACTATTTTGTTCAATAATACAGAACCCAATGCAAAACAACAACTAAATAAACTATTCAGTGCAATACAACATACATATATATATATATATATATATATATATATATATATATATGTAATTAATGAATTATGCAGTGTGCAGAATCTCACTTCAATACGTGGTTTTAAAACAAGTCTGCATAGATGCCTCTTGACAGATGTTTTCTAACCACTAGCCTCAGTACCAGCCCTGTTAGTGGTCACACCTCAGTCTACCCTTGAGTCCTGGCCTTCTCCCAGTACTGGTGCCCAAATTTGGACCCAATCACCTTGCTGCTATTCCTGGATTGCTATAAGACAGTAGGGAGTCATATATTTGGCAACCTTCCTCCGAGACTCTTTAATCCCTTCTGAGGAATTCTTGCCCTCTATATCGAATTATTTCTCAATCACAGATTTACTAATAATGACCAGTTAGAATTTGACTTTCCCCTTTCCACTTTTCTACCTATGTAGCTTTACAGATAACTGCTTCTTTAATTGTATTTGAGAAGTCTGATTTTGTGGTTCAAATGTTAAAATAGAATTTGTACCCAGTTTACACACAATACTATTTTTGAAGTTGTAGACCGTGGACAGGGGCAAAACACAGATGCCCATGTCTTAGTCTATTACGTTTTCATTTATTTACTCTAGAAATATTTACATTTTGATGCAGGATTTTTTTTCTCTTTTTTCCTTTTTTTTTTGGTGTTGTGTTGTTTTAAAATTGACTCAATTTTAAGTTTTTTTACAGTGGTGGAGTTTGCTCCTAGTATGAAGTAATGCTACATGTAATGAAGTAATCAGTCAAAACAAAGGTTTGTGGAACCTGACTGTAAGGGACACTCTTATCTCATAAACTCCCCCAATTCCCTTTTGCAGGCATCAGAAATTCAGATGCTTGATTTTTTCATTCCCCATGGCCTCATTTGTTTCCAAAATTTGCCCCATGGCAAATTTTCCAAGAGTTTGAATTATCTCTATTTCTAGCATATGATTTGGCTGCCACTATAGGCCTTGGCCACTCTGCTCATTCCTGTTTCTTACTATTAGTGAGAAATGTGCAGTTTTCATAGGGATATGAGCAGATAAGTCCTTTGAACTTGAAAGTCGTGCATATATTTGAATATTTGAAACAACAGTTAATAAAAGAAAGAAGAGCCTGATAGACACTAAACCTGTGTACTGTTGACACTCCATCTGTAAAACATAATTTCTCTGTTAGCAAATGGATATACTCACAACAGTTGGTTGTGCATGTCAGCACTGCACGCACAGTGTTGCTATCTTGTGTAATTTTAATGCTGGGTTTTGATATTGTATACCCCCTGTGTAACTCCAGTATTCAAACAATTGCACAAAATGAAGTCTTTCCTATGATTTTTTGAAAAATTAGTCTTTCTAATGGAAGAGAAACAAAACAACTTCATGAGTTACCTCAGCGAAGGCATCAAACATCTGTGTGTGGCTTTAAAGGATTTTAAGTCTGAGTCCCATTCTGGGCTCCCAGTCTGTCCTTGTTCAAGAAAAGATTTCAGCAGGAACCTAGCTGGCATCAGCACCTTTAAAAGAGCGAGAATATATTGCCTGATTTTTCTCTTGTTTTGCATCCTAACTGTTTTTTTTGGTTTTGATTTGAGAATTGGTTTTGTTGCTGGGAAACTTCAGGTAACATTTATTGTATTGTCATGTAACTCAAAATCTGGGGAAAAGAAAACCACAAAAGCAGCAAACCACTAAGAAAGAACTTTTCATCATTTAATTGTCAGGAGCTAAACTTCATAAAATTTTTATACATATTATCAATGAATTCTTTAGGGTGGCAAGATAGCACTTGTAACTGTACTCACAAATCTGTATGTAAAGAATTACTTCATAGACCAGTGGAGTTTTTCGTTATTTTTATAGTAATGATTTTAAAATTTCTTTTAATGAAATTGCTAACATACGTTAGGGGTTTTTTTGTCTGCCTCACACTGCAGAGCTCTCTTAGACCTTTCTTTTTTGCTCAGTCTTAACGTGGTTTTCCTGTTGATGTTTATGTGTTTATATTCACATTTGTGAATTTAACACAGGACACAAGCGATCGAATTGCAGATACCGATGCAGACCCTGCCTAAGGGTGATCTGAGAGATATCTATTGTTGCTCTTCACAGTAAGTTTCAGAGTTAGTTCTGATATGCATTCACACTAAAAATACAAATGCCAAACATGCCACACAAACATTTCTGTGTTTTTTTAGGTGTGCCATTCACAGCTGCTGTGTGTTGAGGTCACATCTGTAAGAAGGGATGCCTTTCCAAATAACAGAATGCTTCATTTAATTTGTCTTTTTCTGTCACTAGTAGAAATTTTAACTATTTTATGCGACACCATTGAACGAAGTGAAAACACGGGTTTATGTTAAAGGAGGAGAAAAACAGCCATGACGTCCTCTAGATATGCACGTCTCTGATAGTGCTGTATTCAGTCAAGCCCCTCAAAACAGCTGCTTCTCTTGCCACTCCACCTACCCCCACCATAAATTTAAATTATTGATCTAGCAGTAAGAAATTATTGGTTTGATACTATAATTAGGCACTATCTTAAGGATAAAATTAATAGATAATACTTTAATAATTAGAGAAGGAGCATTCTATGCAATGACGAGACGAGTTTTATTTTAATCCTAGGTAAATTCATTAAGCAATAATGAAATGCAGTGTTTTCCTATACACTCTGCTTTGCTATTAGATTGCTCAGTTTGTTTTCTCTAAAGATGAATCGCATTTCTTTAAGCAGACCAGCAAGATAAGACAGACAGCTCAGCATAGTCTTTTTGTCTCCACAGTGATTTTTACAGCTGTGTATAGAAAAATGAGAAGGCAGTACAAAATAGAAAAGTTCAGCAAGGGATTTCCTCTCCATGCGAAGATTGCCTTCATTGAAAAGGGTGAAGAAAGACTTGACAAACTAGGGCCAAGAGAAAAAACTAATTAATTTTGTCCAAAAATGCATACTGTTCAGAAAAAAAAAATAGAACCCATAGTTATTTCATCAACTGTGTTTTTGAGATTTCAGTATTTTCCAAGAGATTAAGATACCATCTTCAGCCTAAAATGATTGTTTTTTTAATAATTTGAGTAAGCACAACAGTAGATATCTCATTTCATACAAATTTTTCCCTACTAAAAAACTAACATAATGATAAGAAATGTGATAATTAGGCTAACAAAGCTGGCTGGTCTTATAACTATGAAGGTGAATTTTTTTCAAAATAATCTTTCTTCTTGAAAAAAGAATTATTGGATTTCTAGATTCATTTGGCAAGTAAATTGAAAAATAAATTATACCTTAAAGGCCTTATTAATTCTTTAAAACCAATTTCAAAATTGGTTATAATGTGGTATTTTTGCACTGTTATTTTAACACAGTATTTCAATTCTGCTGAAATATGAAGGAGTGCCATAAAGATCTTTTTCCTTTCTTACATTTTTGTTTTTTCTTGAAATATCTCATCGTAATTTTGCAATATTCTACTTCAGGAACAGGTTGAAAGGTAGTATTCTTGTGCATTACTTTTGTTTTTCTTTATTTCACATAGGCAGCTTGAATAGCTTTACTTGTATTATACTCATATGAATATGATAGTGTTAGCAATCAGAATAAAGCAGGAACTCCTAAGGTTGACTGTCCAAATGTTTCTCATTGGCTCTCAATTATAGTGCACTTGGAAACTTTAAATAGACAGTAGGTACAAGATGTTGGCTTTCACTAAAAGGTCAATATTTAAAAATTGGTTTATCTGGTTTTTAATACCTGTTTTGTTTTGGTTTTTTTTAAGACTTGGTTTCATCAGTATTTTTTACTGCTTTATAGTGTGTCATTACATCACTAGAGCTCTATCATTCATCTGAGAGCAAGCAATCAGTAACACTGGATTTTGTTTTCTATCCCACTACTGTATTCTTCGTTGTGAATTTGTAAGGAAAGATGTGAAAAATGACCGTTAAAAAAGGAATTTTTTACAATTCTGTAAGTCTCTTAATCCAGAATTAACAAAACCTTGATTTATTTTTGTCTAGGTTTGAAAGAGAGGTGTCTGCTGAGGAAGGCAGGAGCCTCCCTTGGAATGGAAAATGTAACCCCCTTCCCTCCAAATTATTATAATTTTGGAATTAAGAGGCTCTCAGGCAAAGAGATGAGAATAACATTTCTTTACTGTTGTGTATGATACAGCAAGCAAACAAGCACAGCTGCGGTGCTAACACCAAACAGAGCCCGGAGCCCAGTCCCAGCCCTCTCGGCCGCGGTGCAGTTCCGGGCACGGCCAGCGGGGGCGCTGCTGGCTCCCGGCGGGCGGGGCAGGCGCGGTGACTCCCCCGCGGCCGCAGGGGGCGCTGTGGCGCGGGCTCGGGGAGCGCGCGGTGATGGCGGCTGGGCCCGGACGGGAAGGGATGGAGGAGAGGTTTCGCTTCACAAACCCTGGGGCAGCCGATCCCGGTGCCCCAGCAGGACTCTGAGGAGCACCAGGCTGGGACGGCAGGAGTCTCGGCAGGCAGGGGGTGCGGGGCTGCAGTGCAATGAAAACTCGGAGCGGTGCTGAAGAAGTGGCAGGGGCAGGGCAGCGGCAGCCTGGCTCCCAGCAGGGCAGGGAGAGGTGAGCTCAGGATCCCGGGACACTAGCAGTCGGGGCTGGGTCCCTCTTTCAGTGAGGTGGGTCATAATAAGGTCTCAGTTTAGTGACTGCTCTCATGAGAAGAGGCTCACCCCATGGTGGAAGAAGCAGCTCCGGGCTGGGCTCCAGTGGCAGCAGCAAATTTCCTTCCCCCAGCAGCAGCTCCAACCGTCCTCCTCTGAAGCAAGGAGAGAGAGAGAGCAGCTGCCCCAGCCCTGTCCTTTACCTGCCCAATTCTCAGAGAGAAACTCCCAGACCAGAGAAGTGCAACCAGATGCTGCCCTCCTCCCCTGAGCTTGGCCACTTCTTTTGTTTTTCTTAAGTACCCCAGTCATTAATGTTTCTTAGCAACTAATGGGAAAAATTTTATAAGTAAAAAGAAACAAAAGGAAATAAACCCAACCCCCTACAATTTTCTGCTCTATTTTTCTTTCTTGTCTGTCCAGATGATTGAGGGTTGTGGATGAGATGTTATCCACTAGGACTGGCCTATAGTAAATTGTTTATATCCGTATCTTTGGGGCTGGGGCATGGATTTGTAATTCTGCATGTTGAGACAGCAATTGAATGTGATAAATTTTAAGCATCCACTTGCTTCTTTACACCTGTAAGTAATTTTATGTCATCTTCTGACTAGCTAGTACACTTCAGTCATGTCTGTGTAATAAGCTTCTGACTTGAGCTGAAATTTTTGTTATTTCCAGTCAGGTACATGACCTTGTGTTTTCTGATGCCAGACTTCATTCTCTGTTACACTGCCATCACCGAGGCAGTGTAACCTAGTCTTTTGATGTCTTGATTCTGCTCTCTATTGATGACACCTAATTGTACAGAGAGATGAATTCATTAATATATCTATAGGTTTTTTTTCATGGTCTTAATGGAATTAAGGGATTCCTTGATTCTGGGATTACTGAGTCATGGGTGGTTTGATTCTTCCCTTCTCAGTATCTCATATTGCCATTTTCCTGTTTTTATGCAGTCGGTAGTTCCTTTTCTCATGTACTCATGGATGACTAGCAATTTCCTATATAACAATAGATAAAATCAGCCACTGCTTTTCTGTCTAAAAATTGCCTGTCACAGAAAACTACAGATTACTTTGACTTGATCTACATGAGATAACCTTTGTTCCATTTGATCTAGTTCTTGATTTACCTTCATTTTCTTAAATATTCTTTCCTCTCAGAATTTTACTAAATTCTCATGTATTATTGAAGTCAGATTTACGCATTTTTTTACTACCAGTTTTGTACCCATTCTGCCTTCCTTATCCTCGCCTTTATGTATTTTTACTACACAGGATTTTGTCCACTTATTCAGTTCTAATTCACCCTCTTGGATTAATTTATGGTACTTTATTTGCGTTTGTAGTAACATGTATCAGGTTTTCAGAATTCAGAGACAGACACTTCTGAGCAGAGCTGGGGTGCTATAATAGACTGCTGTTGACTTTTTTTTTTGTTTTTCATTTGCTCACATTATGCATTGTACTTCAGTATCTTTGGTCATCAGTCACACTTACAAAATCATTTGAGAAAATTTTTTATATGATTTAGTAGGTAACATATTTGTTGGAGCAAGGAAATTTCACATTTAAGCCTGGATGTTTTCATGCTTCTAGAGGAAATGAGATGTGTGTGGTGGAAAGTTGAATGTCTTATCAATAAACATAGGCACTTTATACTTGTTGGACATAATGATATGCAGAAGCATGGATATTTAAAGACACACATGTACTCAGAATTAATTCTAAATTTCATCATAAAAGAAGATGGTAACAGCCAATAAATGTGTAAGTAATATGAATATTGGAAATTTTTCTGGGATTATTGCTTCTAAAACTACTTTGCATGTACTTTATATTTGCTTTTTACTGTATTAGGGGGGAACAGTCTAATTTAATTTTGTACTGTTTGTTTTGCTTTTGCTTTTCTTAATCTGGTTAGATCAAGTAATGTATTTGAGCCGTTACAAGTGAATAAATGGTTTTAATTTAATAAAAATACCTAGTAAAATTTAGATCCTCACCAAACAAAAGCAGATCTAATTTCAGTAAGTTCTGTTTAATTGCCTAAATGTGTTGTGTCCAGTAGAAATGTTTTGTGTACTATGTTGTTTAAACACCTTTTTTTTTCCATGCTTAAAAGTATATCTCTCTTTCAGGTTCCTGCATAGAAAATTTTAGAGCCCCTGTATTTTGTTTTGAGAGTTATTAATTTATGCATTTAGCTAATCAAGTCTTTTTAAAATCTAGTATAGATCTCAAAAAGGGTGAAACTTGATTCTAAGTATCTGCATTTGTATACCTTGAAATAACATTTGTATGATTTGTAGATCTGGAAATAACATACATAATAACTTTAATAGTTAAAATAGTAGTACATAGACATTTTTCTAGATGAAGCAGGAAAAAGTACTATGTTTGTCATTTGTCTGGAGTTACCAATTTTTTTACTTCTCTCAGTTTGTATAAACTTAAAAGAAAATTATTAAATTGTGCTGCATTATAACAGTAATGGCCCATCATTTTGAATAAATACAAGCAGTAAATGTCATGATGGTTTTATGAAAATTACTCTGGCTCAATCTCAGTTTTAGGGTACTTTTTACCATGTAACAACTTTTAGCTAACTGTTGCATTAAACAGCAATGTGAGTATTATAATAGTACCTCATTGACTTTAGATAGGAAAGAGCTGCCAGTGGCTTATATTAAAGTGTGTCTTTATATGACACACAGTCCATTAAGATAACTTATATAAGATATTCTTTCTTCAGTATTTTTTATCTATTTGATAATATCAGATTTTAAATCTGCTTGATTTAAGGTTTTGTTTGCTTTGTCTAAAGAAAAGGATTAGTATTCTGTGGTAACATGGTGCCTTCTCAAACTTGAATAAAAATACAGGAAGGAAGGAAGTAAACTTGATGACATTGCGTGATTGACTTGAGCTTTTATAGGCTTTCAGATTGTAAATATTTATGACTTTTATAAGGAGAAAACATAGTATTTTTACTTCAACTTTAAAATGCTAAAACTCCTCCAAAAGAATTTCGACCTGCTTTAGAGTAAGTTTCAGCAGAGTGCACTAAGTATTGACACTAATAAAAAAATATTGGGGTATAAGGGTTAGTTATCCTTCTCCCATAGGTATCTCTGTTTTGTTTGGGTTTTGTGGGGGTTTTTTTGGGGTTTTTTTTGGGTTTTTTTTTGGTTGCTGTTTTGTTTGCTTGTTTGGTTGATCGGTTTTTGGGTTTTTTTTATTTCCTGGCAGGCTCACCATGAACTCTCCTGCTAAGGGTCAATATTCTTAGGACTCTTAAAATTATGAGTGTAAACCTTATTCACAGACAGTTGAAACCTTTGAAAGCTCTCAATCTTGACAGAGCTTTTTTCAACTTTGGTTTTCCCCACCAGTATTTAAGACATCATCACCACATTTCTCCAGTTGCCGCACCCACTGATTTTACATGGCTGTGTGCACATATACTGTTCTCTAATGTAGAAAAGAACCTCTGTTTCATTTGTACTCTTTCAAGTTTTATTTTTCCCTCATATTAAAACCTGAAATTTTAAAGAATGACAAACAAAAAGAAAATATTATAATATGATATATTAACTACATCAATATATTAATATTTGTTTTAATATTTTAATATAAAATAATATTAATTAATAAAATATTATAATATGGTATTATATTGATAAAATCATTACATTTCTACAAAAAAGAATTTCTGTAAGGGGAAGAAGTTGGCAGGTGCTGATTGAAGATTTTAACACTTCAAAAGCTGCAAATGTGTGCATTCAGATATGGCATAGTGTGGCTTGGGCCAGTCTCTAATAAATTTACGGGTTTGAGAGTAATTAATGAAGCTGAAATAAGGAAAGGTGGAATTGAATTTCTAGAGGTTTGTTTGTCATCTATCTAATTTTAAAAAAATATTTTTTGTATTTTAAATTTTTATTTAAAACTTGGATTAAAATTTGATTTAAAGTTTTTATTAAAAATGTGACATATTTTCCTTTCCTATATCTAGAGGGTTTCTAATTCAATAAATTAGAAATATTTAAATTAATATGAAATATGTTGTATGAATGAATTCTTTTTTTTTTCTGTTTGAGGAGGAAAAGAATATATCAGCACTAAACAAGCCACCTTTCCATGGACTTACATTTTGCAGTATAAAATTGAATATATAAAAACTTATATGAATTTACATTTTTCCATAGATTTATATTTTGCAGTATGAAATTGAATTTATATAAACTGATAAAAGACATTTTGAGTACCACTGTAAGCATTTATCTGTGTTTGTGATTATTTGTGGTTGATTGCTTGGATTTTCTGGTTCCTTATAAGAAGAAAATCCATCTGCCATTTTTAATAAAATCCCTTTCCATTATGATCTCAAAGTTTTAATGAACTTTACTATCTTTACAACCTCTCCTGTTCTTAAAACTGACTTGAAATAAGAAAACATAAAGGAATGTTGGACAGCAGAATAAAGGAGACACATAAATAGTTATACACACTGTAGAAATACATATTTACAGAATGTGTTATTTCTGTAGGGAAGCAAGTTAAACATTATAACACTTTCTTGATGCAGATCTTTTAAGTTCTTGTATGAATTGTGAGAAAATAACTGTCTAGTTGCATATTGCTTGTGAGACAGCCCCCAAGCCTTTTCTTTGTTTATTCACACCATCTGGTATGTCTCAGAAGTTTTGTGAAGGTAAATATCTTGAAAATTACACACTCAGATATCACAGTAGTGGGTATTGTGAACTAAGTAGGAGAGAGAGAAATTTCTTTCAGGTTTGGTCTGTGTTGCACCAGAACACCATGGAAACCATAAGGTCCTGGTTAAACTCTTAAGTGCAGAAAAGAAGCATCAAGCCTTTAGCCTTTTGTAATTCATCTATCTGAAGCAAATGTCATGAAAAGTAAACTGAACGTGAAGATGGGCAGATACTTTGCTGGCTAGTTTTGCTTCAAAGTAGGCAAATCAGTCTGTCTTTTTTTTTTTTTTTTTTTTTTCCTTACTTGCTTTTACTGTAAATTTTATGAGATTGCTCTGAAGGAGAACATTATGAATTTTGCAGATTAAACAAGGACAGTCAGTAGTTTCCTGAATATGGTTGTGCACCATTTCCATCTGAGAGCATTTAGGTTTGCTGTGGCAAAAGTATTAAGCACCACTTTAAATAGATCATTCTTGTATATGATTGAAAACTTATATTTTTTTACTTTCCAAGAAATGAATTACGTGATTGCAAATTTGTTACTGTTTAAAATATATACTACTTTAAATCAATTAAACATGATTCAAATTTTCTTCAATGATGGACAGAAATATTTTAATCACATGGCTTAAAAATAATTTTCTTCATTCTCAACCCTTTTAAAGTCTCTTTGTGTTCTTAATTGGAGCCTTGTTTTGTAGTGAAAGTGTGTATCCTTGTAAAGCACTGAATTCTGAGATTCTTGCTGAGCATCTCAGAAAAGTAGTGTAATAAGAAAATCTGACAGAAAAAAATGTGGATGTGTATACTACTGCTCCTTGAATTTTTTTAAAAAAAATTAAAACAGAAGAGAAATTAATTACTCTAGGTTCTGGTTTCACAGAGATTGGGATTTACAGATCTTGTGATTTCTAGTTTCTGGTTTCACAGAGATTGGGAATTACAGATCTTGTGATTTCATATATATTTTCCACCCACTGTCAGAGGGGGAAAAAGTCAATTGGCCTGAGAGGAATATTCCCATTTCTTTCTTCATCCATTTTGTTAACCACATAAATTCTTCTTGATGTGTAGAGGAAGGCAATTCATTTGAATAAGATTGGGTGAACCTTTGTGTCATAATTCAATATCTTATGGTCACCTAAAGAATCACCTGCAAAGGTATCAGCAAATATGAGCAAATAATGTAAAAGCTAAATCATGATGGAGTTCAGTGGCAAGGTGCACTCTACTACTTGCTAGATGCTTGAGACACACTGGGAAATGCAAACTAAATTCTAAAATCAAACTAAAACCAAAATCAACCCCAAAAGTATCAGTCTCGAGGGGAGAGGGGAAAAGAGCAAGAGTAGGAAAGGGTAGGGATAATAAGGAATATTATTTAAGGGAAGTTGAGATAAGACATCCTGTGCTAAACTGATTTATTTTTAGCACCGTGAATAGAAGAATTTTGTTGTAGAAAAACATCTGCATGAAGCATTTCAGAAGTGCATTTGATTTTTTTCTGTAATTGCAGTGAATCTAAACTTTATCGTGCAAGTAATTCCTTTACAGTGGGTGATATCTTCTTTTGGAGTATTGTCTCACTGAGGGTCATCTTTGTCCAAAACCAAATGCTTCCAAGAATGCGATGAATTTTAGGTGTGATTTCACTTCAAGTCAACATTCGAGTTAAAAAAAAAAAAAAAAAGAAAGAAAAACAACAACAACCAAAAAACCTAAAACGTGTGGTTTTTTTTTTTGGTGTTCTTGACTAACAAAATGGTCCTGCAGCTGTTCTGTAAGAAAAGGAAGGGCAATTTTATGCTCTGTTCACTTCCTTAGTGCTGAGATCCAGTCCTTCCCAGTGCTAAGACCTTTTAAAATTAAAACCACATTTACCAAGAAACAATAAAAATGGTAAATGCATTATAAGTTAATATTCTCAGTCTTTACAAACCTAGAAATTGGGGAATTTTGCCTTTGGGAAAAATTTTTCAGTTATTGTTATGTCACAGAATCTTCAGAGTATGATCATAGCAGCCCCACTTTCTGAAACTAACTTTAAATGCTCTTTCTGCAGAATTAAAAGCTTGACAAGTATCTCATGCTATCAGTTAAAAAAAAAATCTCCAGTGAATAATTAATTCCACTGAGCTGTGACTGAGTTGTGTATGGTTGAATAAATGCATCTTTCTGTAAATCGTAGAATTAAAATTAGTAATATTAAAAATTAGCATTCAGTTTTTAACAATGAGTTGCTATGAAGTTTAAAAATCCTATTTTATTATAATGCAAATATTAGAATTGTCTGCTATGGAAAAGAAAAAAGTTTTTTTTTTAATTTAAAAAATGAACAGGCTTTTATAATACGGTAATTACATATCGGACTAAATACAAACACACATTGCTTCCAAAAGCAACATCATTATTTGAGTGTTAATCTTCTAATACTTCAATATATT
Organism: Motacilla alba alba; assembly: GCF_015832195.1. Lineage (NCBI taxonomy): Eukaryota > Metazoa > Chordata > Aves > Passeriformes > Motacillidae > Motacilla > Motacilla alba. Next base: position 48,154,575 of record NC_052046.1, read on the forward strand.
CAAAGTTATAATCCATAGAATCAAGTATATTTTTAATCTGTGTATAGGTAAAGGAAGATAAAACATGCTGTAAACTATAAATCTATTTAAACTTTTCTGATATTTTTGCATCATTCTGTGACAATGCTAATCCTCTAGCGGAAATTGTGGGTTAAACAAACAAATTAAGTTTTTTTCCTTCCTTTTAGTGCTGGATGACAGTATACAATTTCCACTGTGAATCACGCATCTCCTCTTAGATTTTATCACTTTCATTTGGTAGCTTACCAAAATCCAAGTTGTTCTGAAGACTTCTCGGTGCATTTGTTTGCATAGAGAGGCTTGTAGGATTGTTGTTGTTATTTTTAAGACAGAAAAATATAACTATTCTCTTTCATTTAGACATACTCTTTGATATGAAATGAAAGGAAGGTAAACTTGGGGTGTAACTTCTGTTTTTGGAGTGTTTATGTCATGGGTCAAGCTGAAGACAGTTCAAAAGGAAAGACAAAAGCCATGCACGCAAGCAAGCAAAACAAGAACTTCATTCAGAACTTCCCACTGGCAGGCAGGTGTTCTCTCTTCTCCAGGAAGGCGGGGTTCTACCACGTGTAATGGTCACTTGTAAAGAAGAGAGAGAATTACTCCAAAGGCAATTTTTCCTTGCTATTTCTTCCCCCAGTTTTCTACACTGAGCATGACGCAGTATGGTATGGTGGTGAAGAGGTTTATCAGCATCGGTTACCTGTGTGATTTGCAATTCCTGCAGACACCCTATTGGTACAGATTAATAGTTTGGTGACTGATGCTGCTTTATTTGACAAAGTACATACTCTTCTAGGATTTCTTCACCACCTGCTGGACTTTATTTTTTGCCTTGTGACTTCATTTTTGCTCTACCCACATTTTAATGCAAGAAGAAAAAAGTAAAATGAAGGTTTTCCTGCGTGCTGTATTAACAGATCTTTTTTGTTGTCATTAATTATAGAATGATCTCTTTTTCAGAGTAATTTACTGTGGATCTAATTAATTGATAGGTGAAATAATTTCTTTCAGTTAATTTAAAAACCTATAAAAGTTTGCTTTCATTTTCTTCATACCACTGCTACCCTTTGATTTTTTTCCTGTTTTTTAGTAAATTTTATTATTCATACTCAATGTAGTGCTTCAGGTTTGAGTAGTTTCTTGTAAAGATTTTTAATCCCTCTTTATTGAAATTTTGGAGCCTTACTTCTTTCTTTCTATGTAACCATTCATAACTACTGGAACCTTTTTTTTTTTTTTTTTTGTAAATGCATCTTTCCATGGCAACTAAATAATAAGAGGCTTCAAAATTATAATAAAGTGTAACGTGAAGTAGGAAGTCTAGATAAGATAAGCCATATGCTAACATCAAATTGCTTTTGTAACTGAAAATTGTAAAATTCCTCAAAATCAAGCATGAAATTCTTTACTTTGAGAAACTGTAGGTGTTGTAAAATAAGGATTTTTATTTTAAATTTTCTGAAAAAGGGAAAAATACTCACAAAGTTTTTCCAAAAAATGACAAATTAAACCAATTTAAACCAATTACTGTAGCAAGGAATAAAAATTAGTTTCTTAGCTGAGTATCTCCTTTATTGCTTGGCTTTCTACTTAAAGTTTTATATACATAATATGGGACTTGGATTTTCTGTGTGATAAACTGTGTCATGTGTTAATTCCAAGCAACTGTGATATGTCCCATATTTGGTTAGATATACTAAGAGGAGCAAAGCTCAATGTGCAGCAAAGAAATTCAGCTGTAGTGATTTAGAGAAATAATATTGCTTCCTTCAGTGGGATTTTGTCAGCACATACTGTGTTTTCATCCTTAAAAGAAAGTACTCCTATGTTTTGGGAGTCCTATATTGATCCCACAGTTAATGTAAGTGTAATCTTAAGGAAGAAAAATTGCTGTGAGATCAATAAAGTCAATCTTCCCCCACATACGTGTACATAGCTTAGTTTTGCATCCAAAATGCTTTAATCTTCTATGCTAACGTAATTTTGAGTGAAGGCTTGTTAACTTTAACCACTACAAAGTCTCACCTTAAATTTCTGAAATCAAAGGACTGCTCCTTTGTTTTGAGTTTTGATGTTGAGTGTTTTTTTTAAAAACATACAATACATTAATGTTGTGAATAATCTAGCAATACAGTAAAGACTGTAAGTCTCCTATGAAAAATAATGTTCAGAGATATGGCTGCAGAAGGCTGGGGATGATTGTAAAGAAGATGTGATTTACTCAAAAGTCAGTGAGGTCATAATGACTTTTATTTTTTTCTCATGCTTTTCATCTCTGCTGAGGGAAAACAAAAAATCTGTAATGCTTTAGACTAGATAACTATTCTTGCTTTCATAATTCAAAACAGTCATGAAGGTGGTGAATTGATGACCTGAAAATTATCCTTTTTAGGAGGGTCTACATGACTTTGAGCTGTTATAGAAGGTCCTAAATCATGTCAGTTCCACCCTTGCACTCCTGGTATGAATGTTAAGTAAGAGCCTACATTATTTTTGACACTGAAGGTTTTTTGCAGGCAGAGTAAATTAACAAAAATTAGCAATGCCATTGCATTATTTTGCTTTCCTTTAATCAACACAGATGTAGCTACGTAACTGTATTATCAGAGCCAGTTGTTTCTAGTTGATTTCATTGTTGTAACAAGATTGGGTGAGAATTACCTTAGTTTTAAAATTATAGGTTACAGGGGATATAAATCTGCAAATGCCATAATGTGATCAAGAAAAAGCGGTAAATAATTTCCTATGAGAAAATAAACACCTAAGATGTTACTTTTCAGTTTAAATAATTAAAAATTCTCAGAATATAATGACATATAGTTTTAGAGGTTTCATTTAAATTTTCCTAAAGTTAGTGGTGCCTAGGCTGATCTGGAATCCCATTATGCCACTGTGCTTTCTAGTCTACAGTTTAAATGAAGTTCCAGGTACACAGTTAGCTTCCAATGAACCTGTGCAACAAAACCAAACCAACCAAACCAACCAACCAGCAACAAGTTCCTTATTGTAAGGCAGTTCTTTCCCAAATCACCATAGAAGTCATTGTGAAAAGACACCATAATTTAAAGTGGGCTGCTGTCCACTGCTTTTCTGCCCTGTGTGGCATGTTGTGGCTTCTATTTTAATTTGAAAAATAAAACTTTATTGTAGTCAGAATCCTGTGTTCATCCCTTCCTGAGACAAAAAATTTGGTATCTAGGGTATGCTTTCTTCAAATGTGTCAAGAAATGAGGAATAAAGTGTTGACAAAAGAATATCTTGAAATTCAATCTCTTTGCCATCTATTCTTAGAAATGCAGTTAAAAACAAACAAAAAATGAAAAATAAACAAACAAAACCAACAACAACAAAAAAAGGAACACACAAGGAAGATGGGTTTGTTTTGTACATTATAGATTTGTTCCTTCATAGTGAGCTGTCCATTATTTGACATGCTTTAAGTCACTTTAGTTAAATTGGTTAGAAATGAGGTTTCAAAAAATCTCTGAAAGGTTTGCTTAATAATTTAGTTATTGAAAGTCTTTATAAGGGGAAAAAAAAGAATAAAAAGGAAGAAGAAATAATTTCCCTAATTTGTACAAGAATGCTGTTGGAAAATGTAGGATTGACTGTGTACAACACTGATGGTACTCTTTTCCTTTCACTCTGTGCCGTATTGTACTAATGTTCTCCTCATAAACTTAAGTACTAATTTAAATGTATGCCTACACATCATAAAACAAATGTTATTTTGAGATGCACTGTTCAGTGATTTGGACATGTATTAGGGAGTTGCTGTATTCAATTCCATTTACAGTGCTAAAGCAATGGAAAAATGTATATAACATAAAGTGGTTAAAGTCCTTTCTCTGGGCTAGACTGACCTGGCAAAGCATGATGACACAGTTTTTCTTAGGCTGTGTTTTAATGCAGTGCCAGATACACAGACAGCTTCAACTAAACTTGTAAAGAAATGAACGTCCTTATTGTAAGAGGATCTCCTTATGATGATTATGCTGCTGCTGCTGCTGCTGCTGATGATTATTACTACCCAAATCACTGTTAAAGTCATAAGGCTAAGATATGATAACTTAAAATTATCTACTGTCTCCTGTTTTATTTACATGTATGGTGTAGTTCCCTCCAATTTGTTTCATTACAAGCAATAATGCTGCCAGTTTTAGAAGAGATTTTGCAATTATGGTAGCTATATGAATAATTATCCAAATGTTTTACAAATAATTTTGTCTCCGCATTTCTTTCATGTTGTTATTATTAGGACTAATAGCAATTGCAGTAGTATCTGGTTATTCAGATAGAGTTGTGCCAAAATTCAGTTTGACAAAGAAAATTATTTGGGAGTATTTTCAGGGAAATGTCCCAAAAAAATATGGCATAAAGTGAAACTTTCACTGCTTAGCATTGAGCCAGGTGGAGTAAATTTGCAAAACTAGCAGATTATGGGAAGGAACATATTTTCCTTTGTCTTTCTTCCTGGGACAGAGTTGAGCCAGGAGTGGAAATTTGCCCAGTGATAATTTCACTGTTCCTTCTGTTCTTTACTCAGATTTAATCAATGTCTGGTGGGTGTCACATGAAATATTGATTTGCTTTACTTTAAAGAAGAAATAATTATTGAGGTATTTAAGAGAAACTTCTGTATAACTACTAGGGAAAGGTTGTATTCATTCTGGATCTCCACTCACAGAAGAAATTGCTAAGTTTTGTACCTGTGAAGCCTGCATTTTAAGGGGTTTAATTTTTGGAATCCACCAACATTATTTTAACATTTGTTATATTATTGTAGAATATTTTCTCTTGGGAAACGTGGAAAAGACATTGTTTACGAAAACATTTTTTCTATCTCAACAAGCAACTCTGTCTTCTCTGTTTACTGGACTGCAGCCAAAACCTGCAAGACATTTTAGAGTGTATTTGTGATGTAGCATAATGTAAGTCACCTCAAATTCTCTCCCACCCCAAACAGATTAAATGGATAGTCCCACACAGGTGTTTTTAGTTTTCCCTAGTGAACCGATAATTACTAAAGAACTCATCCAGTGCAAAAGACATGTGTGGTAGCATGCTCCAATCCAAGAGTTTGGAAGGGGTGTTATCCCTTTGGAGCAAGGAGCTATTCACTACCTAGCAAAGTAGATAATGTCAGCCAGCCTATAACAGATACAACTGTATATTTAAGGAAGTGGAACAAAGTTTATTTTAATTATGAAGAGTGGTTGTCTCAAGAAGGGAATAGAAGGAAATATGGGAGGAAAAATTAAAACTTTCTGAATCCCTAAGAGACTTGGAAGATGAGTTTGCCTGTTAGAGTTAGGGAAGCACACAAAAGGAGGCGCCACGGCATGTTCATTAATGGAGGAGCTCTCCTCAGCTGGTGTTTTCTGTGACAAACAGTCCTGAACAGGCAATTATGGTTTATAAGGGCTGAACAGCAAAGTAATTGAGCAAAAAATTGACAGAAAAAAAGAAATCAAAGAATAAGGGTTGTTGTCTGATGTTATGGGCTTTCACTTTTCATAAGAAGAAATTTTCCAAATTCTTTATTTATGTTCTTCCTTAATTGAAGGTGAATTTCATGAGATTGAAAGTACCTAGATAAGAATTAGGCATTATCTGTCTATGGTGATAGTTTGGAATGTTAGCTCTCAGAATAGTTCTTCCAAAGCATGCAAAAGGTAATAGTGTGTGAATTCACTCTAGCTGAAGGGGCAAGTGGGAAAATGTCACCAAAAATGAAAGAAGTATGTTCCAGCAAAACATTATAATTGAGAATGCACTGGAGCATGCAGTGACATGCAATGAGGTGTGCATGCCTAAGCTTCAAGATTTGTGAGGAGCGTGAAACATTTCTGCTGTAAGTACAGTAGAAATACTTACTTTTTTTTATTGTACCCTTCTACAACATGATAGATAAATATGAAATTTATATAGAGATATTACCTCAAAATACCGCTAATTTTTATTAGAAAATCAGTACAGTAAGTTTGCACAGGTATTCCTGTGAAATCAAAAATATTTCTAAATGTAATATGCTTTTCTTGTTGATGTTCCTAGTTTTTTCTTTTCTGTTTTCATTGTGTCTTTAATTATACCAGATTAAATCATACATTCTGGTGAAGCTGACAGCCTATTACATTATTTGTTATACATGATGATACCAGGTGTCAGTTGATCCCAAATACTACAAAAAAAAGGTGTTCCTCCTTGTGGTCCATTCATGTTCACGCATTCTAAAAGGGTCTTAATACCAGTATTCCTTATTGGCATTTGCAAGTTATAAAGTGGTTAAAAAACTTGTGAAAGGAGGTGAAAAGGAATTGTATTTGGACTTTGATGAAGTTGTAATAAAAGTTTTTAGTGGCAGAAACCACCTTCATAGAGGTCTGGGTATGATTTAAGAAGACAAACTTGCATAACATCATGTAGGTTTGATCTACTGTGGGATATTAGCTCAGGCTGTAGGATTCAGATCAATTCTTAAAGTTTAAGAAATAGTAATAATCAGAAGGAGTAAATGACATATTAATTAAAAATAAATTATAAAAACACTTCTAATATATATTTCAATAATTCAGTCATGTGAGGTATTACTGGGTGAAACTTTCATTAAAGAATTGCCTTCTGTGTTATTTGTATAGGAACTCTTAAATTCCATTTAAACTGGCTCAGTGCCAATCTTGAAGTATGCAAGTGTAACTAAGGTGAGATCACTGGATTGAGCATTGTTTAGAAGGTTGCCTGAGAGACAGGTACTTCCATCTAGTCCTGTTTTGTCAATAACATATGCTGGGATACAAATTGCATGCTACTAATAATTAAATTTACTTGGATGAAGAAACAGACTGCCTCCTCACCAAAGTTTGCTGATGATACAAAAGTGGGACAAGGACCTGTACAGGCTGAGAACTGACCTGCTTGAAAGCATCACTCTGGAGAGGGACCTGGGAGTCCTATTGGACAAGAAATTGTCCATGAGCCAGCAGTGTGCCCTTTGAGGCCAGGAAAGCCAGTGAGATCCCGGTGTGCATTAGGAAGAGTATTGCCAGCAGTTCATGACAGGTGATCTTGTTACTCAGCCCTGGTGAGGCACAATTGGAGTGCTGTGTGCAGTTTGGGCCACCCCAGAACAGGAGAGACATGGAGCTTCTGGAAGAAGTCTAGCAGAGGGCTATTAAACTGACTAGGGAGCTGGAACACCTCTATTATGAGGTGTCCTGGTTCTAGCTAGGACAGGATGAATTTTTGTCAGGAGTGGACATGGCCAGGGCCCAGAGGTTATTCTGTACCACCTGACATCATCTTCTGGGCCTGTGGGAAGGGCTCCCTTCCATGTTAGGTAGCCTGGAAGAGAGAGATTTTGGGTGTTGTCAGGGGTTTCCACAGAGGGTGAGCAATGTGAATCCTTCTTCTCTTTTCTTGTACACTTTATCTTTAGTGTTGTTACTTCTGCTGTTCTTTATTTTATTTTGTTTCTGTTTCCAGAGCAGATTGGAAAGAAATTTGATCTAATAATTTGTTGGTTTAGATCCAGAGTCACTGGTCACAATTTGCTTGATGTCTTCATGTGACTGTGGTACCTAATCTGTATATATTCCTATATATGCACTATATGCTCCTTACGATGTTCTTTTTCAGAGCAGGGAGAGGGATCACAATTGTTTTTTTGCTGTACTGTGTGATACCAGCTTATGACATCAAAACATCAAGGGCAATGAGTACAATTTGGAATGGGTATTCATTGTTGCTGTGGTTGGTTGTGTGTTGCTTAGCTTGGTTGTTACCTTCGGGAATCCGTTGATAACTGTACCAGTGGAAAGAGCAGGGGAGCATGAATTCCTGCAGCCTTTCACCTCCTCCTTTTCTTTCTTCAAGCCTGTTACAACAGCTTTTGAGAATTTTGAATTTCCCTTTGATGTTAAAGAAGGCATGTTCTTGTTGCTAGGTCTGAGGGTTTCCTGAGAGTGGTTCACATGTGTGTTTGTGCCAACAAAAAAGTGACAGAAAGGATTTCTAGGAGGGTCTTTCAGACATCTGCCCTCAAGGATGGAGGAGTGGCACGGGATGTGGAAGAAAATGCGTCAGCTTTTGAAGGACTGTTCTGCTGCAGTGGTTCAGAAGTCCACCCTTGAAAAACTACAGGGCCCTGATTAAGTGGCAGAATATCTGGAAGATAAATTCTGTGACAGCTCCAGAGAGGCACGGAGTTATGCAACATGCTGGGCCATGGCTGCTACTTACCAGGCACTGCTTGTTACTATGCAGCAGTCAGGGGGAGGAGAGGCAAGCAGAGCAACGGGCAGCAAGGCCACCCAGACTACAGCTGAACCAGAGAACAGCCGATGCCAGAAGCAGTTGCCCCTACACAAAAATATACTTTTTTATTTATAATTCAAGGACAAATCCATTAGCTTAGTGAGGGATGAAGAGGAAGCAAGGCTGTCAGAACAGTAGGAAGTGACAGAGCAGGAGGTAATCATCAGGTCTCTATTCTTGGGTGAGCTCAGAAGATACATAAATAAATTTTGGTTGCCAGTTGAATGGGCCCCATGTGACCTGGCCACTCTGATGCTGGGATATGATATGAAACTAGATGGTAGTGAAGCCAAGCAACTGGGATATCTGTCCTGGGATGTAGGTGTTGACAGGGGGATTGAGAAGAGGACAGAAATTCTCAGCCTTTGGAGGTGACTGCTGTCAAGCGTGAGAGAAAGGTACTGTCTCAAGGGTGATCTAATAATGCACCCAATCCATTGGAGCACAATGGAGAAAAGTACCCAATACCTGAGAGAATGACCTGTGCTGGAAGTAATCTATAAGGATTCAAATAACAAGCTGTAGACCTCTTTAGATCCATGGGAGGACCAGTGTACACAATCCACATGGCAGAAGTTTGTACAGGGTGTGCCACTGTTGTAGACCATCCCATTAGCAATGATACCAATGAAGGGAGGAGATCAAACAATGCTTCAGGTGACTACCTGACTCTGTGAAGATCATCTTTTCTCCTCCCTGCCAAAATGTACCTTGTCTGTGGAAAGACTGTCCAAGACTGCAGACAGACTCAAAGAAAGATGTCCCATGCCCTGCCAGAATGGACCAGAATCTGTTCTACTGGGAGTAAGCATCCCATGCTTGTGAGAGAGAGGATCCATGCCATGAGGTAACGTGGGGTTTTACCCACACGACCACAGAGAGGACATGAGGAAGTGGGATGGAAATCCCACTTCTGCACTAACAGCACGAGTACGTAAGCTGAAAGGAAGAACAAGTAGCCCAGGAACTTCTTCAAGGATAAATGCCACTCCAGTTTCCAATGGACAAATCCTCCCTCAGACAGAATAGAAGAGCTGGTGTTACTTCTGGTCCTCTTGAGGGGACCTCAGTTTATATTTACAAGAAGTGAGCAATGAGAGCCATGACCAGAACTAGAGAGGCCCTGACTCTAGCCAGGTAGTGAACAGGGTCAGTCAGATCTATTGCACTGTGTGGATCCCATGCCCTGGCACATCAGATATTCAACGGTGTAAAGCTTTAGTTGACCCCAGAGCACAATGTACCCTGATACCATGGAGATACGTAGGGGTAGAATACATCTCCATTTCTGGGTTGACCAGGGAATCCCAATAGCTGACTGCACTGGAAGCTGGAGTGAGCCTGGCTGGGAATGAATGGCAAAACATCCCGCTGTGACTAGCCCAGAAGCTGCATGGATCCTTGGCATAGATTACCTCAGGAGAAGGTTTTTCAAGGACCCAAAATGCCGTTGTTAGGCTTTTAGGATAGCTACTATGGAGACAGAGTAAATCAGACAGCTGAGTACCTTGCCTGGTCTCTCAGAGGATCTTTCTGCTGTGTGGCTGCCGAGAGTCAAAGGACAACAGGTACTGATCGCTACCACATCACTGCACTGTCAGCAAAACTGCACCAGCTGGGACTCTGTGGTCCCCACCCATGAGATGATTTGTGAGCTGGAGACCCAGGGAGTGGTCAGCAAGCCTCCCTAACCCTTTAACAGCCCTGTACAGCCTGTGTGTAAGTCCAGTTTCCATTCCAGGAGAATGGAAACTGACAGTGCCTATCAGAGCCTGAATGAAATTTGCTTTCACCTGGAGAGGCATGGAGTACACCTGGAACTGACTGCCAAGAACTGGAAACACAGCCTCACTATTTGCCATGGATTGATTCAGACTGCACTGAAAAAGGATGAGGCTCCAGAACAGTTGCAGGACAGGGATGACATTACAGTGTGTGGCAACACAGCAGAGGAAGTTTTGAGGAAGAGGAAAAGACAATGAAAATCGTCCTGAAGGCTGGTTTTGCCATAAAAGTAAGGTGAAGGGACCTCCCCAGTAAATTCAGTTTTTAGGAATAAACTGGTTTAGGAATAGTACTCCTCAATTTAGTGTTCCTACTGAGAATCTCCAAACCACACTTCTGCTTGCTTGCTCCTTTCTACCTTCCCTCTCCCCCTTGTAGCAGGCTGGAGAATAGAATTGGAGAAGTAAAGATCACATTTGAGTTAAGAACAATTTACAAGAAGCAGTAATGAGATAAGGAAATAAACAATAACAGCAGCAACACTAACAACAGAGTGTACAAAAAGATAAATGTTATTGCTCACCAAGGAAACCCCTGAAAACAGACAATGCCCAATTGCCCCTTCTGGAAGACTACCCCCACCACTCCCTCTGGCACAGAATCGGTGTCACCCAAACCACTCCTTCCAGCATGAAACCAGAGTTACCCCACCTCTCAGTCCACCACACTTGCTCGATGGGAAGGAAGCCCTTCTCCCCTTCCCCTGCACCCTTTCAGTTTATTCTGTACCACCTCATGTCATTGTCAATGACAGAATAACCTGACTGTACTGGTCTTCTATTGGCTACTACAAAAATTAACCCTGTACTGGAGGGAACCTGGATGAATGGCAAGATGGACATCATCAGATTCCAGTAGATGTGGTCAAAATAGCAGCTATGTCCCCCACAATGGGTAAAAAAGAAATTCAGGCTTTAATGGGTGTTGTGGGGTTTTGGAGGATGCATATTCCAGATTACAGTAAAATTGAAAACCCTCTCTGTCATGTGACTTGGAAGAATGATTTTAATTGAGGTCCTGAACAACCAACGAGCTTTTGAACAAATTAAACGGGGAATTGTTCATACAGTAGCCCTTGAGCCAGTCAGAACAGGACAAGATACAAAAAATGTGCCCTACACTGGAGTTGGAGAGAACTGTCCTTTTTGGAGACTGGCAAAACATATCCAGGGAGACTCAAGGATGGCTTACAAAGTTCTGGAGTTGTGAATACAAAAGGCCTGAGGCCTGTTACATCCCAAATGAAAAAGAAGTTACGGCAGCTTATGAAGTGATTCGAACTGCTTCAGAAGTGATTGACACTGAAGCACAGCTCCTCCTGGCAGCCTGAGTGCTGGTGCTAGGATGGATGTTCAAAGTCCCTTCCACATATCATGACACTGATGTGATGTGAAGTAAGTGGGTTGTGCTGTTCACACAGTGAGCTCAAATAGGAAATCCCAATATTCTAGGGATCTTAGAAGTTATCACTTACTGGCCTGAAGGCAGAAATTTGGGACCATCATCAGAGGAGGAGGAGGGGAAGATGACATTTGCTAAGTAGACTCCACAATATAATCAGCTACCTGTAAATGAAAAGCGATGCCTGCTCTGAAATGATGGTTCTTGCCATCTGTAGGGGTGCATAAAAAATGGATGCCCTGTGTGATGAGTCACAAAAGCTATTGAGGAACAGACCTTAAACCCTGGCTTTAGATACTGCTGAAAGAGAAATGGCCAGCATTCTATCTCTGCACTGACTTGTGGATGGTGTCAAATGCTCTGTGGAGGTGGCTGGAAGGATGGAAAAAGACCAATTGGGAGTGCAGAGACAAACCCACCTGAGCTGCTGAACTGTGGCAAGATGTCACTGCCTGGATAGAGAAGCTGGCTGTAGAAGTTCATCATGACATGCATGTGTGCCCAGGAGTTGGGCTGCTGAAGAACGTCACAACAATGGATGGGTGGATTGAGCTGCCAGGATTAAAATGTCTCAGGAGGATCTGGACTGGCAACGTAAGGGTGAATTATTTCTGACTTGGTGGGCCCATGATGCCTCATCAGGGAAGAGATGCAGCACCCAGATAGACTTGTGGTCAAGGGGTGGATTTACCCTGTGGATGCTATCCCCTAGGGTTATCCATAACTGTGAAAGGTGCTGGGATCAAGCAGGCCAAGAAAAGCCTCTGTGGTATGCTAGACAGTGGTCACAGAATCACTGAATTGGAAGGCACCCATAAGGATTGCTGAGTCCATCTCTTAAATCAATGATCCCTACAGGGATCAAATCCTCCAGCCTTGGCATTGTTGGCACCATGCTCTAACCAACTGACTCACCTCAGATAAAAATACAAATAAGGGAAGGCCTGGTGGGTTGATTACATCACGATCCTGCAGACCTATGAAGGCAAGAGCTACATGCTCACAATCGTGGAGACAGCCGCAGGATGGCTGGAGGCATACCCTGTGTTTCATGGAACAGCATCTTGGGCCTTGAGAAGCAAATTTGACAAATATGGTATATGAAAGTAATCGAGGAAAATTTGCTTTCAGCCCAGAGGATTGATTCCTGCTACCAGTTTTTCTGCTTGTACCTTTCCTTCAAGGAATAGCTGCAAATGCTGACTGTTCAAAGCATGCCTACAAAGTGATACAGGGTGTGGAAAATAGGGCTTGCTGGATAAGACTGAAATATTTTTTTTTTATTTACGAATTCTTGAGGTAATTTTATCACCATTGGTATAAACTTTCACTTGAAATAGCACAACTGATAGTGAAGAAAGGAGATTATTTCCTTTGTATGGAGACAAGACAGCAAGATTCAAAGGTTTACTGCTGATGGTAAACTTTAAATCTTGTCTTGAAAATCTTAGATCTGGAAAAAAAGATATTATTCTCTTGCATTAAAGTATTTAAATTTATAAATAGAACTTACAACTGTAAAATACTGTTACACATTGTGTGTGTAGGTATTAATTTCTGGGACAGTTTTTACCATCTGTAAGAGGAGTCAGTTTGGTATATTGACCCTTTTAATCCTGAAATGAGTAAGTGCATACACTTTTTCCTCTTTTCCTCCAGTGCGATAACAAGGACTTTATCTGTACTGCCCTCAGCATTCTTGGGCCTCTTGAGTTTCATTGCTTGTCAGATACTTTCAAGCAGAGCAGAACTAGCCCATGCCTTAGGAACTTTGGAAGTAAGTGATTGTGAGGAGCCTGTTGCCAGAGTTATTTTTAAGAATGGGAAGTTTGTTGCGTGGGTGAAGCGTAATCTAAGTGAAACCCTCTACCTTTGAGCAATGTTTGAGGTAATTAAATCACAGTCAAAGCTTTCATGGAACCAAACAAACAGTTCTTTCCCCTTTTCATGTGAATTCTCTCTGCATCAGCTGGTTTAGGGAAAAGCAAGAAGATTTCTGTGTACTTCTGGTAACAGGCATGTAAAATATTCTCTCTTGTGGTAAAGAGGCTTTTATTGATCTCAAGAAACTTGTATATGTTATCTGATTATGTTATTCTGGATGAAAAGAATTTATTTCTAATAAAATATTCCAAATTTAAAAAAAACATTATGACATAGCACTACGATGGTGAAAATTTAATCAACCAGTGAGAAAGTTAAAGACATACCTGATGAGAATAGCATTTCATGGTGCTACAAAATTAGTTTTCATGTATTGCACCATCACATGGGAAAAAATGAATGGTAATGGTAAAGTTTCTGTGCTTTTGATCTATATGAAATACCTTAATTATAAATTGTAAGTATTATTTTCAACTCCCTTACAGTATATGTATTGGTTTTCATTCTCTGTAAAAACCTTGTCTTTTCTACCATGTGTGCTTGAGAAACTTCCTGCTGACATTATAAAGTGCATTAGTCTTTCATAGCTTTTCCCAGAAAAAACTCCATTAGACTTACTGAATTAAATTATTTACCCATAAGATCATACTTACTAACATTTATTTTATTACTATCTTTTTATACTAAAAGCTTTTTTCAACCTGTAGTCCAAGTTGCTAAGATCCCCACCAAAACTCAATGCATAATATTTCAGAAATAGAAATATTAATTAAATATTATTTTGAGTTAATACAACCAAATAAGGCCCATAAGAACCCACAAAACTCTTTTTTCTGTGATGTTTTGGAATATGTTTATCCTAATTTTGCCATTGTGACTCTTTTTGAGAAGAAGTAGGCCTTTAAGTCAAAAGACGCAAAACTTGCCCCTCTAGTAGAAGCCCTTCTACTTGATTTACTGTGGGATACATCCTGAAGAAGTTGATCTAAAAGGGTTTTGAAGCATATTTGCTTAATTAATAGATTTTGACTTATTTTTTCAATGTGAATAAGAAGATCCTAATGGAAGTCATCCATTTCTCCCATCACCTTCTCCGGTCTAATTTGTCCTAGTCTAATGTTTTATTAGAACATATGCTTTTTCACTACTGAATTCACAAATAAAAAATATAATTAGAATCTATGAAAAAACCCAGTCTTTATATAATCATCTTGGAACTTACTATAAGAACTTTTCTGGTTTCAAATGGTAGTAGGAATTAAGAGTTAAGTTTTAGTGACAGTTCTTCCCTTGAATTGAATCATTGTCTGAAGGTTTCTGGAAAAGACCAAGAGAATCAGGAGTGAGTTAATTCGGTTGGCTTTACTGTCAGTTGGTAGTAGTAGAGTTTCTGACTTGTAGCTGGTTTCTGAGTGCTAAGAGCAAGGAAGTCCTTTATTTCACTTGCTCATGGATTTTCAAAACTCTTTGTGATTTTCATGCTCTCTTTCCCTAATACGTGGAACAAAAGTATCATGTAATCAGATAAAAGCAAAGTAAAAATAAACAAATAAAAACCTAAGGAAAACATAATTTCCAACTATATAACAGCCATGCCAGCAATTGAAGATATATTGCAGGGTGTGAATCTCTGCAAGTGTCTGTAGGGAAACATTTTTTGTGTCCCTTCCGTTCCTGTATAATTAAATTCTGATCTATATTACTGCAGTGTTTATCTTATTCCTTCTGGTTTGTCGGTTTAAGTTCGCTGTGTTCAGTCACAAAAAGTCTTTCATGTCCCCAGAGAGCAACAAGGTTGTCTGTGAACACAGAGGAAATTTGGCTTTTTGTACTCACTAGTTGTTCTTGATTTCTTGTTGGCATGAAATAGCTGCAGTTGTGAAAAGGGATGGCTTCTTGAAATGAAGAAAATATAGCATTTAATGTATTTTGTTAGAGTAAAAGTCACATGCCTGATATGAATATAAAAGGAAGAATTGACTGCTAAGTGTCAGAATTCTGTGCTGAATTTGTGTTAGCTGCTATCTGGAAAAGATGATCAGAAAACTGGAAGACCTTTTTTCAGGTTCAAGAAGATCATCAGCCCTGCCATGTGGGTTATCTCATTGATAAAGTCTTTACATTTGCAGAGAAACTATTTCAAAATCCTGAAACCTCCTTTTTTTATCTTTGGCAGTCAGCTCCCTGCCTTCTCTCCACTGCCTCCAAGAAATAAGTGAAATCTATTAATGAAAACTTATGTTTAAATAAAAAATGAATTAATAAAACCAGCCTGAGCTACTCACAAGTAGAATTTCAGCTTGAAAGGTTAACATCTTTCAAATAAGCAAACAGCAGAAACCTTAGTGAAGTAAGACATTATGAGCTCATTTGGCTACTACATGCAGTTGAAATGTAATTATGTGGAAATGCCTAATATGTTGCATAAACTGAGCTGAAGAATGGAAAACCCTGGTGGCTATCAAAAGGCATGAATGTAACAGTGCAACTTTCCTAGTGAGTTGTTTTTAAGCTTCTAGCTACAAATAGCCAGCAGTAGACCTGAGATAAAGAAGTTCTTAGGCTCTCTGAACAAGGATAATTTATCCCTGTCTGCGAAGCAAATGCAAGCATAAGCATATAGCAGCAGCAGCAGTAATGATAGGCTGGGTTTATGTTAAGTGATATTGCATATTGTGTAGCTGGAAGGTCTGAAACTGTGACGGTCTAATGGTGTGTAAATCTATCGACTTCTCCTCATTTCTCTTATTGATGAAGATTTCACTAAGATTGGGACCAGCATAATGGTCAATACCTTTCAGGAAAACAAGGAGAGGGGAAATCTTTTTTTTATATATGCCATAGGAATCTCATTAAATGCAATGAATCTTTTGGAACTAATTACAAGACTGCACATTGACCAAAGACTAAATTACCACAATTAACATACTTAAAAATTCTATTAAGTAAAATGACATAGGTGCTCACTCCTGGGGAAAATAAAGTTTCTTTTGTTGAAAAGAGTAGACAGGCTAGAGAGTATTTGGTCTTCACTGTGCTAGGAAAAGAAACTTCAAAGTGCACATGACAGAACCAAAGATTTAATAAATACCTGTTGGAGGGCAGATTTTGTGGCAACTTTTGTTAGCACTAGTCTTGTTGCTACAGTATCACATGTGCTTTATTGTTATGACCCTCATTCCTTTTCATGAGGTTTTTCATCGTATACATTAATTTATTAAAAATCGATAGCAAAGTTGATCCTTCTTAGGGCTCACCTGCACGGGAAAGATGAACACTATTACACTTCTAAAAGACTTCCAGAGCTGTTGCCTCTTCTCTGCTGTTCCACTATGATGGTATTTCTAGTTCTTTTTTGCTGTTCTATTTGTCTGATGATAAAGTATTTAGTTTTTCCTACTTGAGAAAAAAATTGCAAAACTTTCTTTGATTTGTTTTTTTTTTTTTTTTACTCTTGTTTTGTTTTTCATGGGGTTTACTGGAACTTTTTGTTTGCTTGTTTAATGTTAAATTGTTGCTTTGCTCTTTAGGTACTCAATATTTTCTTTGAGTCCTACATAAAACTGAAGAACTTGATAGGTTTCTAGGGAAGTCAAACATCCTAATTTTTTTCTCTTCTATGCTACTTCTGTCCTGCCTTATGAGAAGTTTAATAGTTAATTAAGGAGTGGGTAGTTCTTGCTGGTTGAGGGAGTTTGGGGTAAATTGAATTTTAAGAAAAAAAAAGGTGCATGCAACAATATAATAGCTGAAAATAATTCCATTAAAAAGTAAAAGATGAGAAATTGCAATATGTTAATTTGTGTATGCGCTTGGGTTGGGATGTTCTAGTTTGAGTTAAGATAAGTCATGACTAAGATCAATGTTTTATGCATGTACTTTTTAGATAGTTATGAACAGAATATAATTTTTCACGTCAGCTTGTAGTAGCTAGGCACTGTATGTTGACATTTGCTTATTTAGAGTGAATTTGCACTCAAATTGAAAAGCATTAAAATCTGTTAGTCATTATTGTGGACCAAGCTGATAATTCAGACAAAGAAATTGTTCCATTCAAAGTAAAATCAGTGCCATATATTTTTGAAGTTTTCACAGAAAAAAAGAAAGTTTATGCCTGTAAATGAAATCAGGTTTTTTTCACTACATGGAAATTAAATTATACACCGATGTATTCTGAATAAATAAATCTCACATTGTCCCCATACTCTGCTATTTTTATTGCAATTTTTATTTCAGCAAACAGCTGCTTTGGTGGAAGAAACAAAATTCATTTGTTCAACCATAATGTTATAAACATAGTCATGATGACTGTTAATATTGTTATTGTAACTGTTACTATTATAGGATGATATCCTATTTGAACTCCTTTGTTGTAGTTCATGTGGCATGATCTTCGTAATTTATCGTATCTGTGTAAAAAATTTGTTGGCTTATTCTGAGTATGCATAATGGGATATTGTTTGGAGTTGGAAGAGAAATGATAGGCATACTTATTCATGCATCACTTAAGAGTTTTATTTCTTTAAAATGCCTCAGTTGCTTTATAAATTTGATTAAACTCACACTGGAATTACGGTATAAGGAAAGGCATGCCTTATATAACTTGAATAACTTTTCTTGAAGAACAGATAATATGTATTTTGTTTATAAATTTTTTCTTTCACAAAACCTTATTTGTTACTGGATTTTTGTGCATAATAGGGAAACCTAAGTTTCCTAATGCTTTTGGTATTCCTATGTATTGTTTAAAAATATATATTTATTACAAAAAAATGCAGTAAATGCTATATTATGGAAAACTTTTAACTAAAAAGCTGTGTTTTAAATCTCATGTTGAATGGTCTTCTTAAGTATTCTTTTAGCCTAGAAGAAGTTGTGTGAAATATCACTAGAAAGCCCTACATTGCCTTCAGCAGCAAGATGTGTTCTGTTGAACAGTGGAAGACTGCCCAAGAGAAATGAAAAGTCACTGTTAGCATGTGAGAAAGCACTGAATCCAAGCAGTGTTTCCATCATGTAGAATGTCTTCCAATGTAAATGAAAGCATACAGAATTGTCACCCTGTAGAGACTATTTTTTAATTGTTTTTATTTACATTGAGAAGCGAGTTCATAGTGACCATCTGCTTCTTGATAATTTCTAAAGTGTTTTGATTTCACACTGGAATTCTTACTAAATTTTGAGTTAAATTGCACAGTGGAAGTTGCCACAAGAATATGTTTTAAGCTACATGTGTTAAGCAATAAAGCAGAAGTTCATATGAAGTCATTTTCCTGAAATAAAGCATAGTGGCTGTTGTAAAATAAATGTATAATTATACAGTGTATATCTATTTGTGGCAAATTGTTCATTTCTCATATTGTGCAAAAGGCAAAAAGCCATACCCTGGACTGTTGGATTTTGTATAATACCTCTTTTTAATATTCAAAATTTTATGTGCCTTTCTATTATAAATCAAGTTTGACGTAAACTATTACATGATAAATGCTAAGTGCTCATAGAATTCTTCTGGGAATATCTCAAAGCAATATGTGTGTTTCACAAATACACATGTATTAGACCATCTGGGTAGAATTATTCAGTACCATTGATTCCTTTCCAACATGTACATTAAAGAGAAAAAAGGTGAAAAATGTATTTGGCAGAAGCTAACATTACAAAGGCAGATGTGTCATCCATCCAGTGGAAATGTAGCTTTTTTTTGGTTTATTTTGAATTGAAATTTGTGAAGAGTTGTACCCAGGAGTGATTTAAAAGTAGTGTGCCTGCTGTTGTTTATCTACTAGTGCTTCTATGTATTAATGTCATGCTCTCATTCCTGATGATTCATTTCGTAACACATGCCACCTCTCACCAGAAGATCAGTATTTAAAATATGAGAGAGATGAGACATTCTGCTGCAAGTAGCTCTGCAGTTTTGAGCACAGGAAGGACATGGACCTGTGGAGCAGGTCCAGATGAGGGCTGAAAAAATGTTCAGAGGGACGGAGCAGAAGCTCCCCTAGAAGGAAAGGCTGAGAGAGTTGGGATTGTTCAGTCTGGAGAAGAGAAACTGCCATGGAGACCTTATTGTGGCCCTTTCAGTACTTAAGAAAGTCTGTAGCAATAGAACAAGGGAAAATTGCTTTGAAACAAAAGAGGGTAGATTTAGATGAGTTACAAGGAAGAAATTTTTATGATGGGGGTGGTGAAACACTAGAGCTGTTTACCCAGAGAGGCTGTGGATGCTGCATGCTCAGAAACATTGTAGATCATTTTGGATGGGGCTCTGGCAAATCTGGTCTAGTGCAGATGTCCCATCTTACAGCAGGGGGTTGGACTAGATGACCTTTAAAGGTCCTTTCCAACTCAAGCTGTTCTGTGATTCTGTGGGTCCGTGATTGTATATCATGCAGATATATTTGAGTAAATATGCCTTTTATTTTCTCCTCTTAATATTCATCTTGGTATCTAGACTTACAATGTAGGCTTTCACTGTAGAAAAGGGATCAGTGACACTTGAAGTGTTCCCTTGAATCAGCAGTGTAAGTAGCTCTCTGTGTGAAGCACAGCATCATCATATTCTTCTCTTTCTAATGCAATTTATGACTAATAAGTTCTTTCTATTTTCTGTGTTGTAAAGAAATCTTTCACTAATGAAATCCTTTTCTAAGACTTGCCAGTGCCATGCATTTACTCATAAGACCTTCATTTTTTTTTCTTTTTTTGTGCTTACCAGTTGGACAATTTCTTGTTTCAAAGAACAGCTTCTTTCACCATTTTAAATTTAATCTGTGGATAATGAAGTGAAAAAATGAGTTTGTAGTTAGACACTAAAGAGTAGTATAATTTTTTTCCTTTTTATTGTGTAAACCTAGATCAGGAAATAAAGTTCTGAAAATAAGAATAATTTTATTTCTTTTTTTTTCATGACAGAAGTACTCTGATCTTGGTAGAATATGGCATTGGTGACTTTATCAAGAGCGATTATTAAAACCTTTTGTTTGTTGTGAATGGATATTATTTATATAATTCAGGAGAAAACTTGTAACTCTAACAGTCAAGGCCACTACTAGGCCTTTCCTTTAGAAAGAGTTTTCCTCAAAGAACTACATTAAACAACATCAAAGCCAAAATTTTTGAATGTGATCAAAAATCCCCTTGGGACATTTATATTAAAGTCTGCAGTTAATTAGAAATATCTATAATTACTTAGCAGAAACACTTAATTATTAATTAAGGTAAGGAAAAGATTTTGTATTCATTAATATTCATGGTTTTTAACTGTGAATCCTGGGAGACAAATATAAGGGTTGGAAGAAGAAGAATTCACCTATGTCTTGTCAGTTATTAGTTGCATCCAAAGAATGTGATTGTCCTGAAAAGAAACACTTCATAAAGACTAAAATTTGACATAATTTCCTCTTTCTCTAAAGAACTGATGCCAGCCCCGGTATAGTTAGGGAAGGACTTGCTGCACTTAAGTTTTTTAAAGTTAATTTTCTTTCAGCTGAACTAGTTCAGATATCGATTCTCAATTGATACATTTCAAATTTAAATGGAGAATGAACACATATCCTGTATAGAAATTCAGCTGGAGAGGCATTTAAAGCTAGAGTATTGATTAGCATTTGCTTGTTTCTGCACAATTGATTGTGAACTGCAGTTAAGTCTTCTTTTTCTGAAACGCTCAGGTTTTATTCTGTGTGATGTTAGGACTTGCATACTAATAATTGCGAGATAATGATTATTTTGCTGTGTCTGTATCGAATGCATATACCATTTGCAAAGCAAAAATTTTTCCATTTTGTCATGTTTACTGTGCTTAAAAGGGATGATATTACTTTTTTATTTAATTTCATTCAGTTTGCTTGGCTTTTTAAGTTTTTTTTAGAAACAGGTGTATTAAATGTGATTGCGCATTAAAAGTGATTGCAAAGACCTGTGCTGGCATCAGATCAAAAGTAAATAAAAAACATGTGGTGAGGTTGTAGGTTGGTGCAGCAACAGAGAATTTAATGTGTCACTTGCTGTTAATGTAAATCAGAGGAAGTGGACAGTGAACCATTCCTCGGTATGATCTCAGAAGTTAAGTCAGATGTGGGTAAAACCAGCTGGTTAAAGAACATGATAAATTATTGTCTGGTAGTCTCATGAAATATTGGGTAAAGAAACCCAAAACCTGTGCCTCAGTACTGATACTTCTACGCATGTTAGAGCAAGAGGAAATATTTAGAGATATGCTGCTCTCAGATGCAGAGTTGATTCTATTACAGTTCCAATAAGTGGTTCTGTTGGATTAACCTGAATGTGATATTTTGCATTGGCAGATAATTGTGATGATCAGCTGGTGTCTGCTTTGCCTCAGTCATCATTCAGTAGCTCATCAGAGCTGTCTAGCAGTCACAGCCCTGGATTTGCAAGGCTTAATCGAAGAGAGGGTGAGTGAATTTTATTGGTCAATTGTTAATTCTGGGTTTAAATGAAAACAGTTTAGATATTTAAGAGCATATGTTACTGTTTCAAATAATTTTTGTCTGGTGTTTGTATAGCAACCATGAATGACAGTGTAGTCTCAGCTCAAGGAATTTGTGAATCTCAACTCCTTAGCCTATGGTAAGCTGTCTGACATGAGCCCTCAGTGGCTGGAGCAGCTCTGTGGGCTTATTGAAGAAGCAGCATTTATGGATACAGACTTCTATTTAATTATTACCAATGAGGAGTCTGATGGATAAGCTGTTTCAAAGGCACTGTCCTAGGAAACTTCAATGAAATATTGTGTCGTAGGTGAAAATCTAATTCTTAAAAATTCAGCCTCAATATTAGTTGAGGTTACTTAGAGAATTCAAATACATAAATTTTCCCTCATGTAGTCCATTGTTACATTTTACATTATTTAATTGATTAGTATGTAAAATAAATCTTAATAATATTTTGTCTAGCCAAAATCGTTTCTGTCATTGAACCTCCATGATTTAGTGGAATATTTGCTATGTCTGATAGATAGAAACACTATAGTGAAGAAGGAATATCCCTGTCTATTTCATTAACCTAGTATGCAGTATAAGCATGAGCTTCTGTTTTGAATGAAGTTGTGATATCAGTAGAAATTATATATCCTGGAAGGAATTCCTTTAGTTTGAAGTAGTATATGCTCTTAGAATTTTAAATAATGCCTGTATTATCACCAAAGTTAGCGTTTTCATATTGGTCTTCCCTAAAAGTGTATGTTTGAAAGCTTTCTCCGTTTGGCTCTCTTCATGTGCTGTGAAGTTGTTTGTGCCATGTTAAAATGCATTTTTAGATTTATAATTTCCTTTGCTTTGCCCTGTACTCTATGCACACATTAGGAATGCTTATAACCTTACATCTGGTCTCATTTGAACTCATGTAGATACAAAACAGCAGGTAGCTTAATTAGAAGATTATGAGTGTCTACCTTCTATTTTGTATACCTCAGGTTCATGGAACTGAACAGAGTACAGGTTTGAATGTCTTATTCATTTGTCATTGTTTGATAATATGACCAGATTGTTTGGCTAGATATCTTTTGGTTCATTCAGACACAATTTTATGGAATGGTGTAGATGAGGTGAGATGAAAATTTCTTCAGTAAATTAAATTAGTTTTAACTTAAATTTCATTTTTTATTTTTCAGTGAGAGTAGACTCACTACTTGCTGTAGAACCAGGAATACATTTTCTACATTGAATTTGTGTTTGACTCTTTGTTGTGAATTTCCCATGAAAAACCTGATTAATTTATACGTGTATATACATGAAAGTTTTATTTGGATGGAACAAAGCTAGTCATTATATTTACATAGTTATAAACAAAAACATTTAGTCACACAAGAAATTACTGCTAAACCATACAGACTGGTAAACCATCTGTTATTAGGAAAATATGACGTGTGCTGTCAGTGATTTTATGGAAGCAATGAAGACATCATTAGAGTTTTAAAAGAAATTGTATGAAAGTGGGTTTTGCATTTAATATGGATCATTCTCTACTTTTTAAAAGCACCCCTTTTTTTCAGCCAAAGTTAGTGGCTGGGAAGAATTGTTACCTCCTAACATTCATTTAGGACAAGCAGATTGTGGTTTTAATACAATAATATGCTTGGTTCTTAAAATGCCAAAGTTAGGGAAAGTTGAATGTGTTTTAGACAGAAAAAAGGTGATACATGGGAGTGGAAATGTTGTCCTTCATCAATAAAGAAATAAACTAAATATGCATGGACACCTAAACTATTTCAGTTGGCACTGGAAAGTTAAAAAATGGCAGGAAATATATCAGAAATGTGGGAAGTTGCACTGAAACATGTAGATTTGTGTTTACTAAATGTAGAAAATCAATAGGAAAAGTTAAAGGGCTTGAGGAAAGAAAACTTAAGCCTAAAAAATAAAAGTACAATATGTACTTTATGTGAAGATGTAGTAAAAATGATAACAGCTGAGAATGATTAGTAAAACAGCTAACTGGGAATATATTTCATCTTTCTCTCTCTAAAGCAAAAAGATAATGTGTTGAACTCCTTGATAACAAAAAAAATTTCCAGTCCATTAGCAGTTAGGGAAAGTGATAACATCCAGGAATAACTCATTAAATGTTCTTCAGAGTTTTAATTATTACTAGTTCGTTGATTCCCTGAAGTTTTTAGATACTCAATACTCAAGCACAGCTAATGAATACTTCTGCTAACTGCTAAGGTAGTTACTCTGACATCAGCTTTGCTTGCAATAATGGAAAATTAGATAGAAAAATTAAGTAGAAAGAACGAAGTAAAAAAAGCCTCAATCACTAATAGAAGTTGAATATTTTTAATGGAAAAATAAAAATTTTAAACCCCTGATTTAATTATTTGAAGCTAGCGGACTTAAAATGCAGGGATTTAATATAAGTAGTGTTTGACTTTCGGCCTAATTTTGTATAACTTTTTAATTTTAAATAATAGCACCATATCAGTGCAGTCCAAATTAAATGTATTAGGATCTAGCTGATGGACCTGATAATGCATTTATCATTACTATATAAAGGTGTTTTCAGAGTTCAAAGGAAACTCTAAGGCCAGCTTTGTTCAATACTTTTGTTGATTATATGGAAGTAAGCACAAATCATTTATGATGAAATGCATAATGAAATGAAGATTGATGAAATAGTGAATAATCATGGCAAAGCAATTATGAAGAAATATGCAATCAATATACCTAAATATACAATATAAATATACCTAAATATATGATATAAATAAACACTTTAACAGGGTGAGTTATAAAGTATTTAGAGGGAAGAGCAGAGGTCATACTTATTAAAGAGGAACTGTATTCTGCAAAGCTGTGGCTGAGGTGAATCTGGGAATTGAACTAAATTAGCAATTCCCCTTAGGTTCTTTTCTAGCAAAAAAATACCCAAATAAAAAAAACCCAAAGCAAACAAAATCCAAAAACAAACAAACTTGTGTGCAAGGAAACAGAAAAAAAGACGTTCTTATTTTCTATCTAGCTTTATACTTTACCACTGAGCTGTCTACTAAAATTCTAGATCTTGAAATTCCAGTTGAAATTCTAGGCACAAAAAATGTTCAGGGGAGGTGCTCTCTTTTTACCTATCTATCCACAAGAGAGTAAATGAAACAAAATGGAAAAA
Organism: Motacilla alba alba; assembly: GCF_015832195.1. Classification (NCBI taxonomy): domain Eukaryota; kingdom Metazoa; phylum Chordata; class Aves; order Passeriformes; family Motacillidae; genus Motacilla; species Motacilla alba. The sequence goes on from NC_052046.1 coordinate 48,179,610, forward strand.
AGAACAAAGGTAAAGTGCACCTCTTTATAGGGTGAACTGAGACATCCCTAAATAAGAGAAAAAGCAGATAGCATTCAGAACATGTCTGCCTGGGATAGTGATGGGAATTTAAATGCCAATACCTAACCAGGACCATCAAGGATGTGTTTCTGTCTGCTCATTGCCAATAATTTACATGATGAGTACTCAGTTGAAGTCTGGTGCTGCAGAGGGTTTGCTCTGTTTGGAAATTCTTGATGTATTGTCTCCTAACCATGATCTGTGAAAGAGCCCTTTACCACATGGAGAGAAGGTTGTGTCATTGTTGAGCTCAGCATTTTCTGGTTTTGTCTGCAGTGCGCTGTCAGGCTGGTTGTACAAACTCTCTAATTCACCATTCCAGTACCCTTGGAAAAGATACATTAATTGCACTATGAATCACCATACCATGTGCCTTTATACCCAAGAGCACAGGCCTTATTTTGAATTAATGAACTTCTGAAACCTTGCAGGAAAAAAAAATTCAGAAGACAGTTGTTCTACAAGAATGAACATACCATTGGAACAGCCTTAATATTTGGATAGCTAAATAAGCTGGATAAGGATTTGGCTGTGATTATCTTGCCCCATATTCACACACAATTAATTGATCAAAATTTGACAGAAGAAAATTGAATATAGACGTTGTTAAGTAGCCAAAAAAACTGGCTTACAGCTTTCTCTTTCCCTGAAGTAGGAAGAAACCCATGTATTTTAATTATACTGTCAACTTACCCTGCCAGTTTTTCAAAAGCAGCCTGAAATTTTGAATGCCTTAACAGCAGGTCTATTTTTTTCCCCTCTCTGGTGTGTATATGGAACTTCTTTGTCTTTTTCATTACCTTTACCTTACCATTACACTGAATATCCTACGCTTTATCGCATTCTTTTTGTTACAAAGACTATTTAAAGGATCATTTATTCAATATGGTATTGTAAATTCCATACTTATTTTTCTTTTTATAAAACAGTATACTTAAATCACTTTTTGAGAACTCACACTAAGTAGGTCAAAATGGATAAATGAATTCTAGCAATCAGTAGTTAAAGAAAACATCAAGTCAACAGTCAAACATCAAGTCAACATGTAAAGAAAAAAATTCCTACATAATAAGAAAGTCAATTTTCATCAAATTTTATAAGAAGCAGTTTAACCTTCATAATGTAATGCTAAAAATCAAAATAAAATGGCAGACAAAATAACTTAATTGCAGCTAGGATTGTATGTCACTAAAGGAAAATTAGGAAAAGCTTACCCCCTCCATTTCAGCAGTATGCAAATAAAATTTATTTAGGAAAGGAAACTGGAACAAAAAAAGATCAAGTTTGATGTTAATCATTATGTTTTTATAAACAAACAGCAAATCTAAGTTGAGCCATCCAACATCATAACACATTTTTGTGACTTACCTGTTAATGTATGAATATATGTTAGGAAAAAGGCAAAAGTAACAATCCCAGTCTTTCGCTTTTAAACAAAAAACCAATAAGAACTTCTGCAGTGATTTCTTCATAAAGGAACAAATGATATGCTGTTGTCCTCTGAAAGTCCAGGACCATGCAGTTTCTGAGGAAGAAATCAATCTGGTTTTCTTTGGTTGGTTTCTTTTCTGTAGCTATTACAATAATTATTATCTTTAGTAAGGACATTACCATGGATCTCTCAGCATATTTATTACAAAATTGTTATTAATACCGTTTTACAGCTTCACTTCTTCTGCAGAAAATGTTTTTAATAAGGGTATTAGACACCTTAAAAAATTGTATAGGCACATAGGGAAATTGCATATGGTGTTGCACATGCATGTGTTGCATGTACACAATTAAAAAAAATTCTCAGGAGTATATCAGCCTTGTAAGGGTAGAATTTGAAGCACTATTATTGCATTAATGTCAAATTTTGAATTTATTCTGCTTCTGTTTTGCTGTATCTTCTGTTCATGTGTGTATATGGTGTGATTCTAATATTGCAAAAGGATGTGGGGGTGAGAAACAAAGTGACAAAAAAGGAAGAGAAAGAAAGAAAGAAGGAACCAAATTGCACTTAAGCAGAGTGAGTAAATAGGATCAAAGATTCACTAATATTTTAAATATTTACAGCCCATGGTGCTTTCATGAACATTTATGAGGAGTTGGAATATTTGTACAGTTATTTTAAGAAACCTAATTCCAGACTTGTCATCAAAATTCATTTAAGCATAACAAAGCATAGAAAGAGGTTTCAGTCTGCTATTTCATGTTTCATCATTGGAATAGCAAAATCCTTGGTGAAATGCACAGAAGAAGTAAAAAATATTAATAAAGGTACTTCGTTCTTGAAATTGTTTGGGACTCTTTTTCTACCTGAAATACAGCTATGGGAATAGAAAAAATTTTGTGAACTCACACTATGTAGGTCAAAATGGATAAATGAATTCTAGCAATAAGTAGTTAAAGAAAGCATCAAGTCAGCAGTTAAGCATCAAGTCAACAGTTAAACAAAAAAACCCGTTTTCAAAAAACTTGTGTTGAATTACAGTATTCAAATACTCTTACAAGCAACCTTGAACAGGCTTGAGAACAAGATCAAATAAAAATTGACTTCAAAAATTTGGAAGCAAAAAAAAAAAGTTTTCTACAACCCATGTCTACTGTCCCTTTCGTTAAAGTTAATAGAATAAAAAATAGAAATCTGGATATAGCCATTTTTTTCTGGGTTTAGATAGTTCTAAATAATATACTTCTAAAATCTTAGATAAAGGCTGAATTTGATCCAAAATTTGAATCATTATGATATCCTTTAGAGAGTCAAAATAGAATTTGACTCCTGGATTGCTTTGCAGTAACAAAGAATTTAAGGTCATGCCACCTTTAATTTTTTGAGGGATGGAAAAATAGATCATAAGTGATGATTCATCTGATTGTCTTCTTTTTTCTCTCTTGTATGTTTGGGCCAAGGGTAAAGGAGCTTAATTTTTTTTTTTCCTAAAAAACCTAAAAAGCATCAATTGCTAGATGGGATAAAACCAGATTTTTGAAAATTTCCTGAATTTAAAAAAGTACAAAATTTTCTATGTCATGTAATAATGACTAATTTCAGCTGTAGTGCAAAATAAGGCGGAGTGTCATAAATTCCAATTTCTAGAGAATTGTGACATTTTCAGTTTTAAAGGAGAATGCTTAAAAAACGGAAAACATTCTTCCTGCCACACCCCTACAAAACATTCTGAGGCTTTACTCGTAGAAGGGATCTGTCTTTTGACATCTCTTTTCTAATAGATTTCCTTAGCTTCTTAAGGACCAGTATTCTTGCATTAGGAGACATGGGTTTTTCCCCTTTCATCATCCTGGTCTTACTGCAGTGTTAGTGCCATACTTGATTAGCTGAATGGAGAACTCAGGATTCCTAGGCTAATCTCGAAGCTTTTCAAAATTGTCTTATTCTAATGAATGTACTCGTCACTATTTCCCTCAGTGTCATACAGGCATATAAATATGCCTATACATTCACATAAATATTGTTGTAATCTTTATGAAATTATGTTGACTTTATATATTACACTATAATCTACATCTTTATGTATCTCAAAGAGACAGAAAATCATGAACTAAGCTACTTCAGATAAGAGCTGAAAGTACATCAGACACTCTTGAAACAGGTCTGTAAAAAGTATCAGACTCATCATATTTAGTTGACTAATATATAAAGTAGAATTTTCTGGTGGAAAGTGACTTCGACTTGTCTCAGCTTTTTGATTTCTGTTCATCAACAGGATTTTAGTTTCAAAGATAGATGTAATAAATAAAGAATAAGTGAAATACATAGATCTGTTAGATAATGGCACTAGGTTTGCAAAATGTATTTTTGTAGACATAATACCTTTTTCCTTCATGTTTTTCAACTTTCTGTCCCAAACTGCTCCTGCTCTGGACTTAGCTATTGCCAAGTGGAATTAGCAATGAATTTCTATTACTTAGCTCTTTTCAATAAATTTCACTGCTCTTGGGGCCAGATGAAAAACAGCAGTCTCTGTGTAGCATTCTTATATCCCAAAACAGGAATAATTTAAGTTTCAGAAGAATAATTTTCAATTACTACCTGTTGCATATAAAGAGTTAGGCAGAGAAATTAATGCTAGGTCATGAAAATGCGTGTAAAATAAACCAAAAATCTACTTGTTGCTCTGTTTTCTTCAGATTTTCAGTGGAAAATGAAGTCTATCCATTATTTCTTTAATAAATTTCCCTGCTGCAGTACCTCAACTGCTAACCAGAGAGGTTGTAACAAATTATTTTGATGTAAATAATTGAATGAACATAACAAAGGTTTGAGCTCTACGGAGAAGGATAAAACAACACACTAGCATCCTGTTACATGTTGGAATTAATTCCAGTCATTGTGCCTGGTACAAATGTCACATAAAACTACAATGGTTCAAATTTGGCTGGATTAAATTGTAAGACAGCTTTGTGTACTTGACTTCATGATTTCCTTCACTCTCAAAGGAGTTGTTTCCAAAACTCCTCCCAATGGCTTAAAGTAGTAGAAAAAGGTCAAATAACTACATCGTCGGGATGTTTATGCAAAAATAGAAGTGCTAATGTGCTTTTAGGTTTGGGGTTTTTTTAATTTCGTGGTGTGATGATCAATAGCATGGTAGAGTGGGCAGAACTGATTTGGATGAATTCAGCAGAAATTTTTATAAATATTTTTAAGTCCTTTAGGGAAGTACCTTTTTGGAGACCTTTTTTGCTTGCCTCTTCATTTCCTTTGTTATTATTCATCAAAATTAAGAATTCTTTCAAATTTTAGTTTATATAATAATACCATTTAAGAATCAATCGATTATAGCTATCATAAAATTATATTTATATCATTTGTAGGATTTAAGGTATTTCTATTAGTAATTTTCTACTGTTAAATACTTTATGAACATGTGGATCCTCTTAAAAGCCTTCACGTGTGGGCTTTTAAATTTACAAAGGAGCATGCCAGCTCCTTTGTATGATTTTGTAGGTTTCTTCAGTTTTAAAATATCACGGACCTAAATTACAGTGTCATGAGTATTCTAGAATTTAAATAATTTCATTAATGTTCTCTCTGTTGTTGTGGTCTCTTCCTAGTGTCATATTGGTAATTGTAGATTATAGCTTATGAACCATGTTAAATGAAACTAAAAGGTCATCAGTAAATTAAGCTGCTCAGTCTTCAGTATCTTAGGTTATAAAAAAAACATTGTCCTTTATATAGTATGTGAACTTATCTAGACTACCAGCACTACTGCCATTTTGTTTGTCTTAAGGATAAGAACATTATATTTGTTGTTGTTATCCGATGAGTTGCTTATGGGATTGTTAGTTTTTGGGGGTAGAAGCTTTATACGTCTTTTATTCTACATATTAGTATGGCTTTCATTCTCTGTTTGAGAACTCAAATACAGCTACTAATACAGTGCATTAGTCTCATCATACTGTGTCTAGAGAAAAAATGAAGGGTTCCCTATTTATTTATGCACATATTTCAGTTCAGATTTTTCCTAGAAGGTGATTTGGGTGTTTTGTTTTCCAGTGTCTTAACATGCTTGAATTGCATGTATACAGTGATAGTCATTGCAAAAGTCAGATCTGCAGACACTCTGAGGTCAGAATCTGAGTGTTTGTAATAAATTTATCATACTTTCTGGCTGAGATATTCTATAATCCTTCAGTAGAGAATTAATTTGAATAGAAATGGTGATGTTATCAGATACCTGTGTATCAGTTCATGCTAAGGTTGCTGTCTGCCTGAAGCATGCATGGATTGCAGGATGTCTTGCTCATTGATTATTCCCTGTAACGTTTGCGTGACAACATTAAGAAGTCATTGATAAATAGTATGACCTGCAAAGGAACAGAAAAATAAAATATATTTTGCAATTCATGGTAATTCTACATTGCTGTGAGTATATTTCACAATATCGTTGCCAAAAGCTAGTTCTCCTGTTTTGGGACAGAAAGGTAAGCAGAGAAGTGTAACCTTAAATAATACTGTGTAAGGATGTTGGTTTAAAGGAAAAACCAAAAGAAAAATTCAAAGTAAATTTCAAATTATTAAATTGTTGCCTACATTAACAAATATGTCTGAGGACAGGTAATTTACTGTATTCAAAACTAATTATTGCTTCTCAGAATATTTTAATGAACCTGAAAGTTCAATAGGGATCTACAAGACTTTTGAAGATCTGAATTTCAAAACAGAATTTTGAGTCCACTACCTGGAAATTTTGTGAAAAATAATTATAAAAAAAAATAGAAACTAAATGTCCCAAAAAATGGGAAGGACTTAGTTAAGATCATTTGAATCTTCGCTAGGCTAATATTTTGCTGCAATGTTCAATTAAAAAAACAAAGTACTCTGAAGACTGAAAGAGCACACTTTGCTCAATAGGGGCCAAGAATGGTGGATAATACAATAGGGAAAATATTATTCCCCATTTAATGATTTGGGTTTTTTTTGTTTATAAGTTGAAATTATCTCTTTTAAAATTTCTCAAATGTAACAAAATAGATATAATACTGAATATATTGTGTGAGCAGGATACTACATGTATAGCAAATACAATTTTGAAATGTGGATGACATTTAAGTACATAATTAGTGTAATTGATGAGGCATTGGTACAAAAATATATACAACTGAGATCTCCAGTGTTGCGAGCTGCAAGAAGAGAAACACAGAGGGAATTTTAACAGAGATACAATACAGAACACTTTCTGCTTTTAGCATCATTTCAGATGATAGCTGTTTATTTCAGTAATACTGTGAAATTCAGTTGAAAATTCTAAATTTTTAAAAGACAGTGTTGGAAGACTTTTAATAATTGAATAAAAATATTAAGAAAATATATAAATAGAGTCCATCAAAATTTTTTCCACGTTATATTTTTCTTGTTTTTTGAGGGATGAGTAAAAGTTGTACTCTTTATTTTTAGATATAAACCAGCTGAAGTCTTCCTTTAATTTTAGATCTTAGAGCTATAGAAAGATGAATGTCTTTCTGATGGGAAATCAAAAGTGTCTATTTACTCTAAAGCGTAAATTGTCAAAAACACACTGGCAAGAGCTCACTGATAAATCAGTTTTCAGAAAGCCTTGATATTTCAACTTCTAACATTTTAAAAGGGATTAAGCTGCCTTATGTTGAAGTGCACCTGGTTTCTAAATATAGAATGAAGGGATGAAGTGGAATCTTCACTTTTGCTGTTGTTGAAAGGGATAATAGATTTATGTCTGGCAAGCAGAACCCTTTGTTTGTGGTTATTGTATGTCTTTAATTCTGAAACAGGATGTCTGCAATTTAAGCACATTTATAAAACCACTGATGTTTTTAATTAAGCTCAAAAATAAACAAACAAAAAAGAGCCTACTACAAAATGTCAGCTGTACCAAAGGATGTACTAATCTTGAATTCAGGAGCCTAAATATTGTAAAGTACCTTTAATCAAACAAGATCAGGGTTGATTTGGAATGAAAAAGAACTGGAAATATTAATCTTTTTTAAAAAAATAATTTAAATGTTTCTCCTTTTATTCTAGCTCATTTTACACAAAAGATTTTTAATGAGATTTTCAGTGGACCATTCTCATGTCTTTCAATGTATTTTAACAATATTTATATGCAAAGTGTTCAAGACATCTTATAAGCATGTTTTGATTCATAAACCAAGAGAGTTTAAGTAGACATTGTAACTTCATTCATTGTAAGAATTCTGGACAATGCATGTAATTTCCCATTGTTTATTCTTTTTTATTATATTGTTTTATCTCCTTAGATCTTCAGTGTATTCTCACAAATAATCACCTTGTTAATGGATATAGTTTTGATTTTTTGAAATATGAAATGTGTAACTCATTACATTGCTAAAAATAGTACTGCATTCTAAAGTGGATACTAGTTGGCAAAAGGGACACCTCTTCCTTTTTATAAAAGAATTGCTCCTGAATATATCTGGTACTAAAAAATATCTTCAATTTCCTTAAAATGTGAATGCTTTACCGTTTTTCATGGTGCAGCTATTAGAGGTAAACTATTCTGAATTACTAAAATGTAAGTATTCTGATAGTTTTGCAAAGTTAACACATCCATACATTATCATTTTGCTAAGAAGCAAATACTCAGTAGAAATAGCAGCAAAAGCTCTTTGATCATTAACTATGCGTGCCTCATACCTAACCTAAAGTACAATAAACCAGAACAGAGTTTGGGTTTGCTATTAATTTTTAATGATGGATCAGGATTCTTTTATTGTAAAGAAATACTTTGATGAATTTTTTTCTGTGTGACTCTGCTTTTTGCACTTACCCTTTAGCTCTGTGGCCGCATTTAGGTATAAGGTTTTTTTTTCATATATAGAATTTTTTTTTTACTTACCCAGACTTCATTCTATATTACCTTTTTCACACCCTCTAATAGCAGTAATAACTTTAAAATACATTTTGTAGGGTAATCACTGTATAATAGGTAATATCTGTATAAACTCAGTCCTGTATAAACAGGACTAGATTCTAATATGATGCAGAAGGCCAGCTGTCTACATTTAGCAAAAAGTCGACCTTGAAATTGGTAAGCTTAGAAGAGTAGTCATGAAAGAGCAGTTCAGGCAAAAAGGAAATGATCCATTGAAATCATAGCTTTCACAAGTCATTATATTGTTTACTGTGTTTCCTCAAGGGACTGTTTTGCCTTTTTGATAACTAAGAAGCCTTGATTATTTTTCTAGCCTGCAGAAATATGAAAAAGCTTTTATCATTTAATCTTTTGCTAGACACATACATACATATACATATAAAAAAAAAAGTAATTTCAGCTTACTTCCTGATAAAGCAAAATAAAACAAACAAAAAAGCCCACCTCACCTTCTTTTTATAACTGCAACAAATAATCTCTTTTTTTTTTTTGCTGCTACATGAGTATTTGTCACATAAAATTAGTTATGTGATTCTTGTTGGGTCCTTAAAGTTTTCTGCTATGTTTACATGGAGACAAAGATTAACATAATCAGACTGGTATGGGTAGAGATGCTAAGGGGGCCATATGTGTGCATAGGATTCTTCACACTGAAATGACAAGGCACAAACCCCACCATGGCTTTGTTATCATTTCTCAATAGCATGCAAGGTATTTTTTCTCTAACAAATCCAGAAAAGTTGTCTGTGTTCATGTTTCCCAGAATTCTTAAAAACTTGTTTCCACATTCATCTATGTGACTGATCATGCCTCTCACTGTAGTCTGAAAGGCAGTATTTTCAGCTAGAATGGGATTTTGTAAGCTGCTTTTAAGCAGTTCTCTCTCAGGTGTTCATCATTTTCTGGGTCTGGGGATTGCAAAGAGACCAGGAAAAATTTGGTGAAATTGAGACTGAACTGGGATTTGTGGCACACAGAATTATAACACCAGAAGTAGCAGTATGAATACTGCTGTGCTGTTTGACCTAGTGCCAGGATCTGAAGCAGCTGGAGCCTCATCCTGGGAGGGCATACATAATAAAAAAAAAACAAGAAGAATTTTCTAAATGTCAAAATTTTGCTTGAGGGAAACCATTTTCCCAGTACAGTTTCTGGCTATATTCCACTTGCAGTAGGTCCTTTTTTGTGCTTTTTACACTCATTTCCCTAACATTTTCACAATTTCTAAGATCAGAAAAGACAAAGACACAATTATTTTTGTGGCTTTGTGCTTGCTGGGGCAGTTTTGGCTTATGTGGTTACAAATGTCCTTCTGGCCTTTAGTCCATGTTCCAGACTGCCTGGACTCAATTTCACAGTTGAACTACCAGAAATTCAAACCAGATATGAAGGCAGTGCTCCTGGCTGACTGTCACAGGTAAGAACTGATCTTACAGATACAGGTTGTCCCACATAACAGGAAAATAGTTTTCAGAATACATTTTCCACCTCAAAATCCCTATGAAAATTGATTGTCACCTGCAAATGATTCATGTTTTGGTACCAATAAGCTTTTGACTTCTCATGGAATCAAAAGCAAATGGTATATTAATAATCTCATCTATGTCAAAAAGTTGACTATTGACAATATCCTTCATTTGTGCAACATCTTTTACCTTGTTTTTTTCTTCATCTTACAGCATCCATGTATATGGGCAAAAAATAAACAAACAAAATAGAAACCAACATTCAAGGAACATGTTCTTTCCAAAATCGCAATTTATTCTTTCTGTGTGTCATTTGTTGCCATTCCGTTATCCAGCCTACGTAAATACTTCATATACTCACACATTCAGTATTTATGATGAATCTGGTGCAGTTATTTTAAACTGCTATAGCAGAAGTCCTCTTTAAGTCACAGTCTTCTTGTACCAATCTATATTTCTCATCTTTGATCAAATTCTAATCTTCCTATATTGAATTTTCTCTTCACCGAAAGAAAGCAGATGGATATGAACTGCAAAATAAATTTCCTCATTTCAGTTCTTGTACCTGGTGTTAGCCCATAAATCTCAGCAGCGATAGTACTTCTGTGGAGTAATGCAAGCAGACCTTTCAGGGTTAACTAATAACCTAATAATATCTTGATCATTTGTTTCTGTTTTATATTTCAGCCAAATGTGGTTGATAAGAAAAAGGCAGAGAAAAAGCATATTCTTGGCACATACTCATCACCTAATAACAAACAAAATCCTTGTATGAGTCTTCAAATGCTAAAGGCATTTCTCAGATAAGAAAAAACTGAAAGGAAAACTAGAAAAAGAGAGGAAATAAACCCGAAAACTGCAGGTTTTCAGTCTAGTTATAAGTCTGACTGAATTTGAAATACCTGGAAATAATGGATAACCTTAATAATAAACCATACTACCAAGATTTCCTATAATGTAATTCTTCGTACCTTTTCTACAGATCAGTGGATTTGAAATCCAGATCTGTATCTTTTCAATTTCATGTAACTTAATAAGGGAGGAAGAACATGTAGCTCTTGGCAAACTATGGTTGGGCAATCAACATTCAGAGCTGACATCTAACTTTAAAAGGCCCCTATAATATGATCAGCTGAGGGCAGGTTTGTGATTGATTTGTGGCCCATTCCAAGCCCTTTTTTATAGTATCCTATTCAGTAAAATGCAACATACTTGTTAATGCTTAATTGCTAAAGGAATAACAATTGAAAGTGGAATTTCACCTATCAGAGCTCTTATTTCTCTGGTAGCTCATATGGTACATTGTCAGATACTAAGTAAGAAAAAAAACCTAGCATAATATTTGTGGGGGATTTTTTGTCATTGAGTTTTTTGCTACAGGCTGTACTTTGATCTCTGAATTACCAACACTTTGTTACCTAAGAGCAGATACTGTCTTTTTGCTAAGAGTATAATATCTTGGTGTGGCATATCATATATTTGTATATTTGATTTTACCATTTAAAAATTGCACAAATTAATTCTATACTAGTGTATTTTACAAAAGCATTCAATTTAATTTCCTCCCTTTCACCCCCAGGTAAGTCTGTGATACTGCGGATATACCCTGTAAAAGTGTTAGGGAATAGAACATTCTTGCTTGTCTTATTTTTGAAGTAGCTATATGTTAGTAGCTCTCCAAAAATCCTGATTACTTTCCAGAAGAGAAATTTCTCTATGACACTTTAAAATGCAAAGCATGTAAAAATTTTACGGTTCGAACTTGGGCAGCCTAGTTTTGTGTGTTATTTTATGACTGCCTGTAGTAGGTGGGAGATGAGAGATGTTGGATAAAATATCTCTGATGACAAAAAAGGGAAAGCTTATTACCCTGCTTCCCAACAAATAGCATTGTGAAAAATTTGAGTTTTTTAACACCCTTTTTTAATCTGTCATCTGCTGCATTACAATAGCATTCTAGCTTGACTAGGACAGCAGGTTTATTTCTGTTGAAAATTATTTTTTTGCTGGGAACTCCAGTTAAATTTAATTATCAGAATTAAGATCATGTTGACCTTGCTAGCCAAATTTTATGTGCAGTATCTGTATTCCTTTTCATTTGTTGGCATAATTTTTAAAGCATATCATAGGCTTTTTGTGAGGTTTTGGCTTCTATTTTGGTCTTCTCTTAAGATAGAAAACTAGTTTAGTATCGGTAGGCAGAATATAAACTTTTCAACCCACTGCAGTATTTGACAGTTTCTACACTCAGTCAACATTATTATTATTATTGCACAACTCTAAAACTAAAATTCTGGCAAAAGCAATTGGAAATTATTTCCTTTTATTTAGCTTGTGATTTTGTTGTAGCCCAGTAAACGGAGAGACTGGTAATATGATAAAGGTTATTTCTTTCTACAAATGTCAACGACAACGAAAAAAGATTAAAATGTTAGTGCATAACTAATTTAATATCCACCTTTAATTACTAACAGTTATTAACTACTCTCTACTTATTTAATAACAAAGATCAATATTCTATAAATATTAGTTTTCAGAATGAAGAAATCTTTACTGTACTACATCTTGATTACCCTGTATAAGTAGACAGAATTTCCTCATGAGGACTGAAACCTGCAAACCCAAGAAAAACAAAGTATTATGATGTAGGCAAAAGTGTAAACATACATAATGTCTCAGTTAGAAGTTTAAAGCCCTAAATCCACATCTCTTAGAGGCAGAGGGTGAGTTTTTATTCTTGGACAGCTTTTAATCAATTTGGCTTCAATCCTTGAATCTCTTTGGACTACCCAGCAGTAAACAGAAGTGAGTTCTTGAATTCATAAATCCATTTTCAATCCAGTTAGTAAAGTACAATTTTTAGCCACCTTAAATTGCTATAACAAATTAATAATACGCTTTTAGAGTTTAAAGGATGTTAAGGACATCTTTTTCTATTATACATGTATATACATACATACACACACAAACACATATATATATATATATGATGTGTTTTTGTATATTTCTGCATATAATATACATATATATGTATATGTATGTATACATATATATATCTGTGATGTTTACTGTCATAATCTACTTCAAAAAATGTTTTAAATATAGAGACCTAAAACTTCAACTCAAAGCAGTTTACAGTTCCATAACACTTTACACATTAAAAAAAAATATGTGGAGATAACAGTATGATTTTTAATTGAATGTCTATCTAGAAAATCATGGATATCCTGTCATCCAGGATAATATTTCAGGATATAGAGTTAGTTAAGCTGGTATATGAACATTTTTACATAAAGAGCAGCACCACAACAATAGCTTGTAGTTGGGAATAAATAATTGTATAAATATAGATTTAAATGAAGGAAAAATATTGTCTGGACACATCCTATTATTTTCTGTATTTTTGCCTTTTATTTTGTCCTGTCTTTTTATTTTATTAATTAACATTTTATTTACCTGTATGTTGCAAGAAGTTGAAAATAGTTGGCAAGTTAGTGATTTTATACCTAAAAATACAATAATTTGGTTATTAATTCCTGATAAAAGACAAACTTACAGTTCATCAAAATCCTGCTAAAGAAGTCTCAAAATGAATTTTTAAGGGCAAGAGAAGACAATATAAACATTAGTAAGTTGCACTGGATTGCATTAAGTTTCATTTTGTCTGTTACTTATATTCCCTGCAATATTTTAAGTAATATAAAACTTATGAAGGAAAAAGTAAAGTTGGATCATGGTAGCCTGCAGAAGTTGCTCTGTTCAATCCATCAAGGTTTTTATGAGTGCTGCTGCTTTTCTGAAAACTGTAGAAACTTTTCTACACAACCACTACTATGATTTATTTATCATTACATATATTATATAGTCTGATTCCAGTAGCTGTCCATAATGGCTGTTATTAAAAGTAAAAAGCTATGATGACCTTTAAAGATGGGATCTAAATATGCATGAATACACATTTTTTAGTGTGAGAAAAGCTTTTTAGTTAAACATAATTTTAGAAGTAATACAGCTTAGTTGTGCATTAGTTATACACCAGTTGTCTTAAGTCTGATGCAAATAAAAAAATCCCTGAAGTAGTCATTTTTCTGTTGAGATTGGCTGATTTAGTTTCATAAACATTATAATGCTACTTTTGAAAATCACAAATGAGGACTATCATAATACTCTGAGTATTATCATAATACTCTGGAAAAAAAAAATCCAGAGTGCTGAAAAATGAAGTTGACAAAGGGACAAAAACTTAAGTGAATGGAACTGCAGGGTTTTTTTCATTGTTAAGTAACTCAATTAATATTTTTCCCCTCCAATATTGTAACAATAAAACAATTGGAACAATAATAAAGCTCTTTTATTAAGAGTGTACCACCTACAATTTAAACATTTAATCAACAAAGATGTTACCTCCTAGATAATTAAGACAGATGTGATTATATTTCTTAATCATGAAATTCCATTAGTCTAGCTCAATTCCATTTTCTCTGTTATTTTTTCTAGTCATCATTGCTATACTCTCAGGCTTTATGCCAATAAAACTGAGTCAGAAGTCAATGCTGTACAAAAAGGTTGAAACCTCAAACTTAAAATATTTAAATCTCTTCCTATTTCTGAGCACTTCTTTCCAAATTATGTGGGGAAATAATGAGATCATAATGCATGAATTCTGAAAAACAGAGATGATAAACAAATACCCAAACCAGAAATTGACTTGGATTTCAAGAGAAGAAGTATATCTTTTTATTAAATTCTTTTTTATGAGAATAAGAATCTTAGACTGTTGGTCAAATCTGGACTTCGCAAAAGCTCCATAATAAATTTCTCTAGCAACATTTTATTATTCAGGTCAATATGAAAAATATTATTGGAAACTAAATACAGGCATTAGGGAGAGTTATACTAACTTCCCAGCTGAGGATCTGGCATAGTAAATCTGTAAATACCAATTAATGAAATGTTAAGTGTCATGTGAAGTATATTTGTAAGCTAAACATTTGTTTTGTAACAAAATGCAGTGAGTAATATCTAGAGCACCAAATTAGGGAAATACTGTATATGTAGGGGATAATGCATGTACCAGTTTTACCTCATCCTTTAATGTTCTTGTCAGATCAAGTTGCTCAAACATGTACAGAAGTGGAACTGCACATTTACTGCATAATGTTGTAATTGTACCTTACACAAAGCCAAAATGTAATCAGACTGGGCAATTCAGTTGACTTATAGACTATCTGTCATTCCACTGCAAAATATTCCTATTATTGTGCGTGTAAGCACAAACAGACTTTAAAGACTAAAAAAGGACTGACACTGCACTTTTCTTTAAAAATCACATTCTCTTTGTGCATGTAAGATACACATGCAGGCTCATAACCAGCTGGAGCTGGCCATCGTGTCTCTGATGCCGCTTGTAGTAATTTACACCCACAATAATGGAAATAATGTAGAGCTTTTCTGTTTTAAATATGTATACATAGAGTATTTTTGCTTGGAAGCTGTGGCTGTCAATATTTTTTCTGTTTGCATTTTTGTACTGGAAGCATCATGTGTACTGAAACAGGTGTCAGAGTCAGTGAATCAGCATTTTGAAGGCTGAAATAGATTTTCCAGAAGTACCACCGGAAGTACCAAAGTGGATTATTGAGGATTGAGATTAAAGTAGTGATAAAAATGACAAGCACAAACATGTTCATCAGCTCAAAGGTACTGTCCTGCTCATTTTGTTGTAAAGTATAAACATATCACTTTGCTAAGTAAAACAGGAGATGATACGTCTAGTTATATTTTAGAACTGGGTGATAAATGTCAGGGGGTTTAAGATTTTGATGGATAGTATTTTTGAACTTGTTGCTGATCCTTCTACAGTTCACTGATACTGCTGTACGACATTCTTCAAAGCAGTAGGCAAATCCTCAAAGTACAAAGTACAATAGTACCTGAAATACTCATCTACCAGGTTTTTTTTACAGTGAATTAAAAAAAATAAAAGTTATTTCGTACCTGTATCAATCTGTTCTGAATAAGTGTCACTATTTCCTATTAAAGTGATGGATTTATATTTGAGGAGATAGGAACACAAATCACAAATGAATGTTTGTATAATTTTACAATCCACATGTTCTGTGGGGTCGGTGATTGGAGACAGGAACCACACACACACACCAAAGCTCCATGGGACAAACAGCCTGTCTTATTGTGACAGCCTTCTTATACAGAGTTCAAAACTGCTGAGTCTCTACAGCTCGTTGGTCTGATCCTCTCACAGCCCAGCTCCTGACCAGGGAGATGACTGCAACTCAGGATGGAACATGATAGGTGAAGGTCCCTGTCTATCAACCCAAGGCCCAATTTATGAAACCAGGCTGGGTTTCTTATTTATCAGTACAAGCCAGTTTATACAGTACCATGTTTGGATGAGAAAAATACAATTTAGATACACGTATTTTGTGTAATCCACATCACTGGAGATTGTAGCTGGTATTAGGAAATTTAATTCAATTACCCTGGAAATCTCATCAGAATGCTGTCACAGTAACAAATACTTAAAGTACTCAGTCTTCTTGTGTCAGATGTACTAAGGCCAACTGATCACTGCAAAAATGTTTTGTGCTTGCTTTCATTTTCTTTGAATTCTTGGCTGTAATCAGTAAAATATTGGGATGGCCCACTAGCTTGAAGTGAACAGGAGTAAATGCTAAAAAAAAAAAAAAAGTTTCATTTGGTTTCAAATTTTGGGTTTGCCTAATTGTTTCACCCTGGAATTAATGAAAGCAAAACAAGAAAGAAAGAAAGAAGAATACAAAAATGTCTGCAAGTGAATTAACTGCAGATGTTTAATTGTAAAAACTCATTCTCAGTATAAACATATTTTTGGCCATGAAAACTGTGGCTAATTATCACTACTAGCTTTAAATTGCAAGATTGTAACATTTTTTAGGCAAGACCACTGAGTGAGGGAAACAAATACAGGTGGCTCAGTGAAAGCAGCTGCTCTGTGAAGAACATGTAAAAATTTATTAGCTTGAAAAAGTCATATGACTTTATAAAACTGTGGTGAATGGCATATTTGAGCTAACCATGGGTTTTTTGTTGTTGTTTCATTATAACGAATATTATTTATACAATAAATACATATTTTTCATTTCCACACAGTTGTTTATATGCTCTATATACAAGAAATTACTGATGTAATTTAACTGAGAACGCTGCGTAAACTCAGTGGTGTAGTGAAAGGTGGTGGCAATGAAGTTTCATTATTTTTTTTTCCCCACTAAATTTTCTTTTCATCATCTATGAACAGAATAAGTGCCTCAGGTAAAATGTACAGTGATGAATTTTAAGTGATCCTCACTTCATTGATGGAGAAAGAGAGAGAAGATTAAATATCAGAAGTAGTGAACCAAACTTCATGCAGAGCAGGATTTACTAGTACAGCGTGCTAAACCTGGATATGACCAGAGGCTAGAGGTAGAGAATAGTGCTATTGCAAGAATCTGTTCTAAGGAGGAGACAGTCTCCCAGATTAAGTTCCGTTTCACATTCAGTCTTGGATTATTGTCAGAGTACAACACCAAAAAGGTGTACAACTGCTATGTGAAATTCCTATTTTGTAGTAAGGGAGATAGTTTGCTTATCATCAAGTAAAAGTGGATGGTAATAGCCAAGAATGATGTAAGTCTTGCAATGAACTGGCACATTTCCAAAACAGTTTTTCCTAAGAAACTCTGTGGAGAACACATCCTTTTCTTCGGCACAAATCTCTTGGAATAATATTTTTTTAGTACCTGTCTCCTGCTGGAGGAAGAAAAAAACACCTTTTTAGAATAGTGCTCAGAAGTGGCTCAGATTATATCCTACACAATTACAGCTTCATTACATATATAAAAGTTCTTACTCAAACTTGGGCTTTTCAGTGCACGCAAAAGATGTTTCCTACTATAGGGCACTGATTCATAGCACTGTGTGGTATGCTGGTGATGAAAAATCTGAGCAAAATAGTGGCTTTGATCGGTCTTTGAACCGTTGCCAGTATGCTTTCCTTTTGATAAACTATGTCAGCTCGTCAAACTATCTCCTTTGATATATTTACATAATGATTAATTGAGGAGAAATGTCTTTAGAGCTTTCTGAAGAAATGTAAAATGGGATTCACTGACTCGCTCACTCACCTAATTTACTGTTAATGCAGAAGGGGGAGTGAAATAAAGTTATCTACCTTCTTCTGTTTGAATGATGCAAAGTAGATCCAACTTTGTCACTATTAATACAATTTTCTAGTGCCTTTGTGTTGTGCTGATTCAAATTCAAAATGCCTCTGAAACGCCTCCTGACATAGTAACTACTACTTGTCACAAATTATAACTAAAACCTAATATTCATTTTATAGTGCCTGTCACAATTTTGAAAGTTAAGTTCCTTAAATATTAAATATTCTGACAGTTAAAAAATAAACGCAATTGCTCCTTCTCTTCTCAGATTGTACATGTTTTCTTAATTTATATTCAGTTCCAGAATATCTTAAAATAAGGTTAGACCTTCCTACAAAATTAAGCTTATTCTAACTTTGAGGCCACTGAAGTAACTGCTACACCTACCTCCCTCAGAAAGTTCTGTCTGATTGAAGCATTAGTATAGCTCTTTCTATGTTCTGCCTCAAACATAGATGAAATTTTTTAGTAGTTTTGATTTCTATTAAGACAGCTCTGCATGTCACATGTGAAATACTCCTTAGAAAACCTAACTTCCTTACATGGATAAGCCAAAACATACTTCTTATGTCTATACTTATTTCTGGAAATTATTCAGGTAGATTAATCTCATTCTTCAGATTTTAGGAGGCAAGATTTCTTCATTCATTTCTTAACAGCAAAAGTAACTTACAAGGTTTCAGAGTCAAATGCCATTCATGGGACTTTTCAGTCTTTATTCAAACAGTATGTCTCATTATATATTCCTGTGAGTGAGAAGTTCTGTTATTAGGCCCTCAAAAATGTGTCTCTTAGTTATTCTCTCACAGTATTTTCTGAAATCTGGCCAAGAGCTTCCCTAACAATCCAGAAAATGACAGCTTACATGTTCAGGAAGGAAGGAAGGGGTAGTACTGAAGACCTTCAGGGTTTATATAGTGCATCATATTTGGTTTTGTTGTAATATACAGAGATAAGTACTGTTTTCCAAAAGTGGACAAAATTCAGAAGAGTTCTTTGAAGGGCAGATCTTGTTTTTGATTCCTTGAAATATATCCAAGATTCCATTCTGTTTCTGTACTTTTTTTTATATTGAGCTTAATCCATATTTGTCAATTCGCAACGTAGGAAGACAAGACTAGAAAACAGCTGAGAAGCTACACATGAAGCTGGATTATGTACAAGTATTTCTTAATTTTCATCAGTTCATCTTAGTAGTAACAACAGCGTCAGCTAATATTTGGTTTCCAAGATACAACTTGCATTATTTAAACCATTGTAAAATAGAAGGGCAGTTGTGGAGACATTGAATGATTTCCTATGAAATCATAGGAAATTTCAGTTTTGGAAGGATACTAAACCATGACACTGTCCTGAAGGACAGCCATGCAATCTTTTTATACACTGGTAAGATGACAGGTAACACCTGCTTTTAGTCTCCTTCATATCAGTAATGTCTCTTTCATGAAGAAAGTAACTGTGTACTAGAAGTCTTAAGATTCCCCAACTATTCAAAGCCCCTTGTTCTAGCAATCTTTAAAGAGATATTTTGGTGATTTTACAGTTTGGCTGAATGCCGTATATCATCATAACTTGCAAATCTTAAAATTAGAAGGAGAAGAGACTGTGGAGATGAAAACACCAATTGGTTGCAGTATGGTGCTAATGACACCTAGGATGCAGATTTGATCCATTTATGGGCCATTCGCTTAAGACGTGGACTCAATGATCCTTGTGAGCCTCTTCCATTTGGAATATTTGGTGATTCTGTTTCCATGGCTGTGCATTTTGAGACCAGTTAGACACACGTCTTTCATCAGGCAAGAACAGCTCTTTTAGAAGAGCTGTGCTTTCCTGCACTGTATGCTCTTTGGTTTTTTAGGTGCTAAGATTGGTTGTTTAGTATGATAGTTTTAAATATAGATAATATGTGACTATGATAAAAACTTTTTAGTCCTGATAATAATCTCATAGAAAACAATAGAATGGAAGCTTCAGATAAAATTTGTCAAGGAGATTCTTCTGAGAAGTCACAAAGTTCAGAAAGAAACACTTTGCTTTGTAGACTCCTTCTTAGAGAGGAGTCTAGGTGAGGCAGGATCCATCCTGGTCCCAAACTTAGTCAAAAGTTTATGTCTAATGGTTCATGTAGGTGTAATTCAGCCTTTATGTAACTTTCTCCAACAGGATTAAGGACACAAACCAAACATATTTATATGAATAAAGTATGTTGTTTTTTGAAATGGATGATGATAGTGATTAGACAAAAAAACTTTAATCATAGTTACTTCCTGCACAGTATATTTATATCTACTACTTTTTTAAAGTAATATTGAAGTAATTTTATTAAGACTAGCAAGATAATTATTAACAGCAGATTTATATTACTCAACCATAGCAATGACCCTGGGCAAATCTTTCATTCGGCCTCAAAGAGTAAGTAGCTTTGAGGGGTGGTCTTCACTCAAGGGAGAAATCTGCACATGCACTCCTAGAAGGAGTGTGTTGCAAGTCCCTGCTGTAACAAGAGGGACTTATACTATGGGCTTGCATAATATAAAATGGTTTGCTGTCGTTCATATGTTTGAATCCAGCTCTGTCAGCTTAGCAGCCGTTAGATAAATTATTGTTGTAGTGTGCTGCGTACAAATTACGACTATTATCACTTGCTGGTTCTTTCATAAGGATGTCTATATGTTGCATCCTCACTGGTATGAGTTTCTGTAGAGAAATGTTCTTCACATCCTCAGAATATTTAGCTTTGGGATTGATGTGTCAGGCTGGCCTCAGTACTCTTTAACAACAAAAAAGCTCCTCCTCTCCGTATATAATCAATAAGTTTGGCAAATATGGTAAAGTTCTGGCTGTTTTATCTCCACTTAGGCAGAGCATCACACTACATATCAAAGGCAAAAGATGAACAGCTATCAAAAATGTGGCTGAAAATTACTATGCAGAAATTTTATATGTGAAGCAGTAACTGCAGAACTGGGTTCTGATCTAGCTGTCCTTCTCAGGCTTCTTCAATCTGTGTGAAAAAAAAATAAATTCTATGTCGTATATTTCTTACACATAGCTCAAGGTCCCTCATTTCTACTCAGGTTTACTTGCCACAGTTTATCCCTGGTTTCAGGTTTTGAGGCTTTTGTCTTTTGTCTTTCAGATTTTGAGGCTTTTGTCTTTGTCTTTTATGTCTCAGAACAGCATTGCTGTGATAACTTTCCCACAGCCTTTCTGAAAAATGAGTCAAGTTGTGATTTATGCTCTTTGGCATCTTTGGCTATTTAGATTCTTCTTGATAATTACTTTTCTTACATTTTGCTAGGCTGTAAATGGCAATTTGTAATTGTATGAGCTCTATGTCTTGAATTGCCTCATTCAAACGTAGGAGAACTAAAATGAAAAAGACTTGGGGTTTATTATAGCAGTACTGTTACTCCACACACGTTTTTAAGGGACCAAGAGGATTGTCACCTGCTAGCAATACATCAACATCATTTATCAGATATTTCCCCCCACAATAAACTCTGTCAATAAACTTGGAGACAAAACCCTTGGACTGTGTAAACAGGTGTACCCCTAGATTTTTAATTCTTGGTTTGTGAAAGAGGATACTATTCAGCTTAAGAAATTAAATAGTGTCATATTTTTGTATTTTAGAAGTTTTTGAATGCTGTAAAAGAGTTCATTTTTCATTTCACTAAAACCTTAGAAGACTCAGTTGTCAATTGCTTGCATGCAGAAAATCTGCTTTGTAACAAGTGCAGGCAAATTCATCCCTGCTGCAACTTTATTGACTTGAAATTAAAATCAGCTTCTGTTAAATGATCCATATGGGAAATACACAGTTTGATTAATCAAAGGAAAGCATTCTTTCTGATGTCTGTTAGTTTTAAACCTTAAGTTTTGCTAATACAGTTCTTACAATTATTGCAATTAAATATGCAAAAAAATTAATGGAATTTAAGAGTGGTGTAAAAGTGCTGGTGCTGGCTAAATGGTCTAATGAACTGCGTGTGAAGAAGCAGATGTCAAGGCATGTATGAGCGCGACCTGTTTTGTGGTTTACATAACAATATAGGTGATTGTAGTCATGGAGCCAAGTAAGCAAAAGGTGGGGTGCTGGTCATACAAAGGGGAAATCTTTAAATCAATTTCTATGCTATGTTGTTCAGAGTTTTTAAAATGAAGCAGTAGCTTGGCATCCTGATAACTATGTAGAGCCCGTTTGGAAAGCTTAAGCATCACCTGTTAAATTTTCTGCCATCAGGGTTAAAAGTTTTTAACCTGATATAGTTATACTATATACACTGTATAGTATATACACTGTAGCTATACTCAGGTATTTTCTGCCCTAAATGTGAGATTTTGGACCATATCTTCAGTCATTTTGAGTTTTGTTCTCTTGTAGCTATTTGCTAACTTTGCTGAGTTTTTTTTTCTATTTTCACTGTTAGTAATAATGATATTGTCATCCCAGTGAAGCTAAGGAAATATGAAAGTAAAAGCTCTTTAAACACATATCCTAGCAGACAGGAACCAGAGTAATGAAATAGTACCCATTCAGTGCTGTTATTTGTTTATATTGATGGTCATGGGAGAGGGCAGAGGATTTTTAAGCTCCAAAAGCAAGAAAGGTAGATAATAAAATTTAAACAACACATGAAG
The DNA here is from genome assembly GCF_015832195.1 of Motacilla alba alba. Classification (NCBI taxonomy): domain Eukaryota; kingdom Metazoa; phylum Chordata; class Aves; order Passeriformes; family Motacillidae; genus Motacilla; species Motacilla alba. The sequence continues at coordinate 48,202,368 of NC_052046.1, forward strand.
AGCATAAAAATTGAATTCTAGAAATAGAATATCTAGAGGTATCTGAAGGAAAGCAAGTCTTCTGCTTCAATTTTAGTGCATAAATCCAGGACAGATTTCAAGCTGCAGTCTTGTTTATAATTTGGCAGTTATAGTGATGAAGAAATTGCTGACTGAACTGATGAATGGTGCCACCTTGTATAACTCCCACAGAAGAGCACTGAGCATTGCTTGGAGTGAATGTGTGAGGAAACTCCAATATATTTGACTGAATTGGCTTGAAAATAAATGTTATAATATTGTAGAAACAGAAATCAAGAATAACAGAATTTCACAGGCCAAATTTGAAATATGAAAGATGCATGATTTCTTAGATTTTAAATCTAGCACAAATTAGTCAATTTTAATGAATTAAAACATCAAAAACTTAGGAATGTTTTCAATCATTTAATAATCAATTTATTGATGAATATCACGTAAAATGAAGGAGGCTCTTTATCAATTAGTATGTATAAGTGACTGATGGAAGCTCTAAACTTTGATGTAATTCTCCCAGTAACCATAAATCCTTCATTTACTTATGAGCCATCAAGTAAAAGTGGCAAGGTCTTACTAAAATGGAATTGAAAGACAGAGATTCATGAGTTAAGAAAAGGACTTATTACTTCAGAAAAAATATTGCTAAATGTGTTCAGTAAACTAATGTACTTATAAAAATTACATTACGTGTAAAAACATTTTGCAAGCACTGGTATTTTAAAGAATATAATAGGAATTATAAGTGAAATGAAAAGATTTTATGTATTACATGTGTGTTCAACTTGAAGTAAGCATGTTCTTCATAAAAAGAAACTGTGTAATGCTTGGGGTTTTAAACAGAAATAAAGGATGAATCCTGCATGCTTGGGCAGCTTGAATGTAGATTTTTGGTATGTTACATACAAATCTCAATATTGGCATAAGACAGTGGAAAATAAAAAGGGTTAAAAGCCCCCTGAGATAAATTTCAAATAAAGGAACTCTGCATACAAGTTTTCTCTCCTTTGAAAATTATTTTTCTGATTTGCTGTTAGTTTGCAACAAAAGATGTTTCATTAGTCACTGTAGAACATTGTTTCAGATGTAATTGAAGAAAACATATGCTTTATATAAAAGACACTGACAAAGAAAAGAGAGGAGAGAAATAAGGTGAAAACTTCAAAGTTGATAATTCAGGAAGTTTAGAGATGACAAAATTATGTTCCTGTAAATCTTATTCTATTTGTGCGTGTTCATACATTTTGGCACAGCCTTGTTTAATACACAAGGTATCTGCATCCCTGTGAGAAGCTGTTTAAGACCTCTGCAGATCTTCCCAGAAACACCCACACCATACAGCATGAAATCTGACAAACAAGATCCTTTTGACATCTGTTATGCAGCTAACTGTGCATCACCATGCCCAGATATATTCGACAGCCAAAAGTGACTACAGTTTGGTACACACATTAATCTTGCTGCAAGGACAGGACACACTGTAAAGAATGCTGGGTCAGAAGCTAATATGCTCTACTAGTGTTTCCTGCAGGACTGGGCAAACATTTCATATCTGATGTTTCAGGTGATGTTTCAGGTGGCACTCAGATGCTGGGAGGACACCTGGCTGCTGGACAGTCAGACAAAAGAGCTCATGAAGAAGCCTTTGATGGATGAAAGCATCACGCGAACCAGTGTAGTGGTTTTTCAGGAAGCATGTTTCGGCTTCTGCCTGGTGGTCCAGACTGTGGCTTAATAGAGGCTGTTGGAGATATCATACTGCTTCTGCTCAGTAGTTATTCTTTATGGGTCTTATTTTGTATTGGTCAGTACAGGGCTAATAGGTGGCTTCTGGGACTGTATCTTTACTGTAATGCCCCAAATCAAACAGCCCTGACATTAGAACACTGTGTATATGTGTCTCTTACTCTTCTTTCTTTTCTGGATGTAGTGCAGAATGGTGAAGGGGTATAGACTACGTGATGGTATGCCTTGCAAAAACTTCTGGAAAACACAGTACTAAAGATAGGAGTACTTACCTCAGGCTAGTACCAAGTAGTGCTGCCATAACAGACTGCTTTTCAGGCATTTTCTTTGAAATCCTTCTTACTTCCATTACTTCATTCTGAATAAAGTTCTGCTGTCACCAAGTGAAGATGTTTTGTCTCAGAAGGAATTTACAACTTATGTACTCAGCACAGTCTTCTAGACTACTCCCATTGACTACAATTCAAGTGCTTTTCAAGTGGAAAGTTCAAAAATGTCACCAAACTTAGCGCGGTGACACCTAATTCTAAGAAGGCTTTGAATAACACAGCACGGCAGAATGCTGTTGTGTCTGTAAGTGTTCATGCATGAACTGAGGTTTTGGAAGTTGAGGTGGCAGTTAAGTCTTACGTGGCATATGTCACAGATACAGTATATGATGTGAATGTACACCACTCTGCCTATGGGTGCACCTATGGGTGTTTAGCCTCCCATGCTGACTGTTCACAAAGTTTTCTTGTTTGATGCCACCACACTGTTCTGCACAGCCACTAAAAGATGAATTTATGTGGTCATAAAGAAAAGCTTTGGAATCTGCTTTAGAGTAATTGAGATGCAGCCACTGAAATCACATATTTCCATAAAATTCAAAATACTGTTTTAGAGAAAGAGAGAAAAAAAAATACACACAGTATTTAACTCCATAGTTTTAATTCTGTTACATTTTAATTAGCTCTTAAATGTGAGGACAAAGGAATTGTTACATATATGGGACTTTATGTTTTTCTCTTAGTTTTCTACAGACCGTGAGTCAACAGACAAGTGAGTCAACAGACCTCACTTTTTTTTTGCAATTTATGAATACCTATATAATTTCCCACCATTTTATATCTAAGTGTCCCTTTTGCACCCCTAAGTAAAAATTCTTTTTTCTTTTTCTTTTCTAAAGGAGGTAATGTTAAGGACTTGGCTTATGACTCTAAACAGAATTAAGCAACATGTAGTATTTAGCTATGAATTTTTCTACATCTTGAAGCCCATACAAGCATAAAATTGGATTGTAGCTAGCTGATTGTTGTGGAAAGTAGATATGTCTGTTCTGGATCTGTGTATGCATGCTTTAAGAACTTTTGAAGGTGTCTCTTACATTGTTTTTTTTCAGAGTTAGATCTACATCTGTTCTTAAATAATAAACCTCAACATTCTCTGATAGAACTCTGTAGATGCTGTGTCTGAATACTTGCATATTTTGCAATGTAGTTCCGTAAACTGATGTTTTTTTCTAATGAGATTGTTTGATACCTACCTTTGACCTTCTCCACCCAGCTTTACAGGAAAACTAGCATGATCTGAGTAAAAAAAACCAAAAAAACAAATGAAGACAAATGAGCACTGAATTGATTTAATTTCTTCCTTTTAATATCTTTCTGATTAGTTAAAATACTGGAGGTGTAGCTCTACTCTTTGGGTGAAATTTTTTCTTCGCAGACAGGTGTGCCTGTGCTTGCAACTGCATGTGTATATCTCATACTCTCTTATCATTGTGCTTACAAATATTTTGGTCATTTTAAGGAGCATGTGCAAATTTGCCATCTAACTATGCTTCATTGTTTCATATGCAAATTTCTATATCCAGGCCTCACAGATCAGAATCATGAAGAATCCTTGAGGTTATACAGGACCTCTGGAGATCTTCTAGTCTACATAAAATGAAATTGAGACCCATAAAATAAAAAGACAAATTCAGATTTTTGGCTTAAAGAGTCTGGTTGGTAAAAATTACTCTGTAAAATTTATTGTGTAACTTCAAGACAGGGAAAAGGGTTGAATCAATTCCTAATAATTTAGAATAGTTGTATTTGGTTATAAATATCTAGTAATCTAGTATACCTTTTCAGAATACTTACTAAATAATATTAAAATAATTTTGATGAAACTATATCTTGAATTAGAATTAGAGAATTATCAAATTGTTTGAGTTGGAAAGGATTCCTAACAATCATCTAGTTTGAAAACTCTGTGTTGGAGATGGACATTTTTCATTAGATAACGTTGCTCAAATGATCTAATTTGCTTTTGTATATTTTATATATTCTATACATTTTTGTATGTATAGCACAAGTTTTGTGCTAAATTGCCTATTTTTAGGAATACTTTTCACTCTTTTTCGTTCTTTTTAAGGTGCTGGTGGCTGGTCTCCACTTGTGTCCAATAAATATCAATGGCTTCAGATTGATCTTGGTGAAAGAACTGAGATTACTGCTGTTGCTACTCAAGGTGGTTATGGGAGCTCAGACTGGGTAACAAGCTACCTTCTGATGTTCAGTGACAGTGGACAGAATTGGAAGCAATATCGTCAAGAAGAAAGCATTTGGGTATGTTCTTTCAATAATGAAAATTACATTTCTACAAAAGACTTAAAGGCGACTTACTGCATTGCTGCAAATGTAAGCAAAGCTGTAGACTATAGAGAGCTACACTAAAAATGTTTAGATAATTTAATATACAAAGCAGTTTAGCTCTTGAAGAGATGAAAGACAGTAAAAAGCAAACAAACATCAAAAACCTAGCCAAAGAAGTACTCCTTTAAGACACAAAGAATTATTCTGAGGATTAAAAATGTACTACAAAATTTCTTTTGTCTTGCTATGTATGGCAAACTTCTATTCCCGAAAGTATTGATCCCAGTGCATGAAACTTGGCTTTTAGTTAAAAAACAAAAAAAAGAAAGAAACCAAAACAAAACACTTGCGCTTTTTTTTTGTGCATTTTTTGAGAATAAAAACATTTTAACTTATTGTAGGAATAAAATGAAACTACCAAAGAAATTAAAATCTTAACAAGCAAATCCCAGTCTATTAAAAAAAAAATTATGAAATATTTAAGTTTTGGTCATCAAATTCAGAGTCTGGTTTCTGATGCTGTAACCTACTTATCTCTGACTAGCTTTGTAAATATTAATGATAATTAATAAGCCATTAATAAGAGCATAATTTTCTTTTTGCATGAATATAAATGAGAGCAAAGGATACAAAACCTGAGAGATTATGTCCGAAGTCTACACGAAAAAGCAGATTATATAGTTTTAGAAAAGGGTTGCATCTTTCCTTGATCCCCAATAATTGGCAGCTTGGACTAGAAGAAGAATATTGGAACTTCTGTTATGTTACTCTATCCTGTCAAGTGAATTCTGTTCTCCATGCATAGAGCTCATTAATTCTATATTTTTCTAAGCCTTAGACTTCACTTATTTCTTGCTGCAGTCAAACATTATGTTAAAATATATTTAATTTTATGCATTTTGATCTTGTTGACTTTTAATTCAAAATGTTCTTGTCACTCTTACTGTCGAAACCCATCTATGGTATAATGAGATTATGCAGTGTTTTACTTGTTACATAATTATCCTGCTTTTTAAATTTGCTTCATACTTCCTCTTCAGATTGTTTTCATAACAAAGAGAAATAAATCAGTTTGTAATCCATATGGCTGTGGGGAATAAGAAAATCAGTCAATTTTCCAAATGTTAAATGAGCATAAGCTGCTACAACATTGTCTTTGCTCATCTTAAGACAGACTGACAAAACATATCTGAGAGGTAGGGAAGCTTGGTCTCTTCCATGGCAACTCTTTTGAAATCCGATATTGGTATTGCAAACAGTGATGCAGATTGTTATTTCTTGAATATTGCCACCAGTAAAATATCAAATGCAAGTTAAGAAAAATAGCTAAATGCTGATGCAGACATTGGATAAAAGGGGGTTGTTAGATATATAGGAGCTAAAAAGGGAAGCTTCAATTCCATCATCTCAAACTTAATAAAAAATGATTATTTTAATGATTGCAATGCAGATTGAAGGTATGGCTTGCAGGCAGTAATGAATAATTCAAGGATGCAAACTATCAAATTCAGGGCAGTCTATTGATCTTTTTTATGTATCTTTATTTAGGAGTTCTGCTTCTAGGGGAATACATTTTCTCTTTTCTAAACTAATACACAGATGTAGACTTGAAGTAAAACTCTTAAATCCCTATTTATTTTATAGATTTTTTCTGACTGTTATCCCTTTATGCTGACTTCTTAAATGACATACTCAAGTTCATTAAGGCAAGAATCTCCAACATTTTAAAGAGTCTACCATGTTACTGTGCTATTTCTGTTCTATGTTTAACTGAGTCATTGGCCTTTTACAAGGCTGCTGACCAGATGTAACTTTTAGAATTTTCTTAATACTGCTCTGAGTGAGAATGATGGAGTTGTCCAATTCTGAGGGCCGTGTGTTGAAATCTTCACTAGATAAAAGATTTTTTACTTTGTAACCACTTTTTGTAGACTTAAGTAGAGATAATTCTTTTGTCTGCAAATTCACTGCTTCCTACTTTCTATTTTTCTTTTCAGAAGTTGGTTTTCAATTGTCTTTATTTCCTATGGCTTATCGCAGCTATAGCAGCTTTTTCATCCTCTGCAAAATTTTTATTACAGCTGAGGTGAAAGAGTATTATTTGCAGATAACATCTGCAAATTATCTAGTTATCAAAACTCTCTCAATAGTATGTGGAGTAGGTAGTTTTTTCCAAGGCTGGTTCCTCTGACCATAGGTGTCTTTCATAGGTTGAAATGAACCATGTTTCACCTTCTGCTGCCTATAAAACCCTTCATTGTGTGTTAGTGCTGAATTTGGATGTAAAAATTCTGACGTTAGGTGACATTATTCTCTGTCCCTTCCCTGCTGCTAATTGTTAAATATTTGTTTTCACTTTTCTGTATATTGGAAGTTTGTTTACAAGGCATCATGGTGACTGTAGTGTTTACTGCTACAATGTATTTTGCTCTCAGTTTTCTAGTCTTCTTGCTGTACTGATGTCCTAAATGTATGCCTTATTTGCTGTCTCATAACTTTAGGAAGTTTGTATTTTATGTGGATTTTATTTATTACTTAAAATCATTTAATTACTAGAGAAGTTTTTGAAAGACTAACTCCATTATATATAATTCCTAGGACTCCTGTCACTATAGATAAGGTACTGTTAAGTATTTTTAGCTATATGTTCTACAATAGAGTTTTTCTTATTTCAACCATACATTTTGATCTCTGTCCTCAGTGATATTACTGTCACTGTCTTTTTAAAGTGAACTGTAAGTATTTTCTGCCCTTTTCTTGATATTTATTGTAAGATTTTTTCAGCCAGACCTTAGAAGAATCAATATATACATCTCTTTTAGTAATTGGTACAGTTCTGGTTAAGATATGATTCTCAAGTGAAATAGTTGTTATAAGTGGTGAAACACATGTTTTTGCACAGAAATAATTCCCTTTGATAATGATTAGTTGAAACATGGAAATAAATTAATTTACTCAATATTATATTTTCTTTAATTTTACCATAAATGTATAAGTGTTTGAACAACACATGTTGTGCCCTTTTATATTCTTCAATCTTTTTATTGTGTTCCTATTCCTTAGGATGTAGTTTCAGATGCAGCAAAGTTCAAACTCCCAAGCCCAATCTTTTGCATTGCTCTTTTTTTACCTTAAAAATGAGCAGAGGCCTCAAATCTCTTTGCATATTAAATTACCGGATTTTTTTTCCCTCTGGAAATGATGATTCTTTTCACTTTTCTTCTTTAGACCTCAGGAGGTATACAGTAAAACAGCATAAAAAATATATGTTGAGTTTTGGTCAAGAAGTGATAGGAAATCTTATATCTTTAAATACTACCTTTATTAGAGATATTGCTAATAATTCGTCCACTTGATTTGTATTTGTATTCTTCCTCGTAAGTCTACGTATCATCACCTCTATTTTGGTTGTGAAGAATCTCCTGCTGTAATTATATTTATCTGTTAGGGGCTATGTATACTGATCCTTTCAACTAGTATAATTTCTGGATTTAACTTGGGAAAAAATTCATAGTTCTGTATCACAGGAGTGTTTATGCTGTGCACTCTCTCCTTGACATTACTAATGGCTCTTCTTTTAAAAGGCGAGTAATAAGATAAAGAGATTAAAAGGGAGGAGTTAAGAGGGGGAAGAAGTGTAACAATTCACAGTTTGAATAACAAGTTTCCCGTGGCTGACAATTTCAGTGAAAACATGAGCCATCTAACTCACGGAGAAAAGCACATCAATGTTATTAATGAGCAGGAGTTTTGATGAACAAAATAAATAGAATTCCTCTTTGATTTAATGTTGACTATTTCTTCTCTGACACACCTATGGAAATACACATATATTCAGCCTGCAGTTTTGTGGATTTAATTTTTTCCCTATGAGAATAGTGATTTATCCGTTCCACAGCTGGAATTGAGTTTTCACTTTTATTTGTTTTGAATATTCCCTTTAAAAATTATTTCCCAAGAAATAAATTAAAACTAATAGACAAAAATAGCTAAAATTTGGAGAAATTATGACTATTTTAGTAAATTCTCTTTTAGAAGACAAATTTGTTTATGTCTGTTTATTTTTGTACATACATTTAGATTCTGAGGTCTACTGGTTGTTTAATTAAACTGAGCCGAAGACTGTAAGTTTGTTTTATCATAATATCTTGAACCCTGTGAATTTGCACAGAAGTGTTGTCACTGTAACAGTTTCTATTCTGATGGTATGTAGCATAATTTTGTGAATGGTGTAGAATTAATTGCGTATGCATTTTTACACATATTCACAACTTCCTTTTTAAAGGAGTTGGAGCTTTTTATTTTACTGGAGACTTCCCATGGTATAAAAAAACCTCACAATTATGCAAAGTTGCAGATTAAGAAAAACCGAATCACAGGTACTCTGTGAAAATCACATTGTAAGTTTAGAGAGTGCACTGTTTTGATAAAGCTGGTGACTCTTTCTTAGACTCAGTGATTCATGTTTGCTATGATTCTCCTCCTTAGAGAGCAGAGTCATTATTCTTGATCGTAATTTGCTTCACTTTAGTAGCAAAAGACTGCTAGTTTTATATATGCAACTTTTTTGGACTTCCACTAATTACTTTTTGAACCCAGAAGGTTTTTCTGTTAATTCCTTCTGCAAGCCAAGTCATAGATAATTTCAATGGGCACTCTATCACTACATTTTCCATAGGTACAGTTTTGCAGTATTGTGACTTCCAGTGTCAGACTTCCTGACACTTCTTTTGTTAGTCACAGGAAAGAGAGAAACCTGTATGAATTAAAGTAGAGCATGTAGTAATGACCTCCATGGGGGACCCACACTGGACCATTGAGTAGCTGAAGGACTGCAGTCCATGGAAAGGACACATGCTGAAGTACAGAAGAGTGTGAGGAGTCACCCCCCTTAAAGAGGAAACGTGTGACAGAAACCACTTCTCATGGAAGGGGTGTTTGGATTAGGAAATCCTTAAGATCTCTTCATACAACTGGCCCCAGCCCATCAATCCAGCCCGTCTGGATCCCTCTGTAGAGCTTCCTATCCTCCAGCATATCAACACGTCTGCCCAGCTTGGTGTTGTCTGTGAACTGATTGAGGGGGCATTTGATGGTTCTTGCTCACTGGGGGAAGATGCAGGGGAATGCAGGAAGAGGCAGGAAAAAACAAAGGAGGAGAATATTCTTAACTCAAGGTATAAAAGGAGCTTTAAGGGAAATATGAAAAATTAAGTATGAAGAAAGTCAGAAATACAAGGAATCTTGGGTGGAATAATACAGACAGGGGACTACTGTGCAAATGCCTTTGTGAAATTGTTTGCATGCATAAACTTCCACTTATGAGGACATTTTATTATTTATTTAAGACATTTAAAACATAAAATTTCTGAACTTACCTTATGAGCTTTTGCATTTCTTCATCTACTTCTGTTTCAAACGCACTCTGACTGCAGTGCTATTTTTAGACACATAAATGGCAATCTAATAAGGTTAATTTTGCAGTCACAATGATTAATGTACTGAATAAAATATCTTATATTAGGTGAAAAGATGAATGCATGCATCAAGGTTAACCTGTCCCAGAATATTTAAGATAAGTTAAAAGGAAGGAAAAAAAAGATAGCAACATCAGCAAAAAATATAGTGCCTTAAATAAAACCTATATAATTTTTGTGGGTAAACATTAAACGAATCATTAATTCCAGAACAGGAAAAATATATATTGACAGTCTGTATATTATGGCAGACCATATTGTGGAAAAAAAAAGCTACAAGCATACATTTAAAAAACGTGTATTTAACCAAGGACAGCAAGACGCCCTAAAAATATGCAAATCCAGCAGCATGTGGAAGTAAACACTCTCTAGATTTAGACATTCGCAGGTTATTTTAAATGTGTGTGTTAATGTTGCAGTCATTAAATTAGCATTAGCTTTGGGAAACAAATGTAAATGTGTTGGGATGATACTTTTTTATTTTAAAGATTTCCACTATGCAAACTGTGTACCAGAATTGGTTTCTGGGACTGATCTTGATCAGGACTTTTTTCCAGACAGTTTCCAGCTACATCGTAAGCAATAGCAAAGTAGCTACAACTTTCTATATTTGGGTACTACAAGAGAAACAACAAGCATCCCGTTCTTTGCTTCTGCCTTTTCTTCATGTTTAGTTAGGGAGTTTGCACTATAAATGACTTTGCACTTCTAAGATGCAGAAATCCTGTAAATGACAGTGCTATTATCTTGAGTTGATTTTGTAAGTTAAAAATAATGCTTTTTCATTAATGTAATTATTTTCTATAGATCTCTGATTATCTGTACTCTAAACATATTATCTCTAAATATATTAATGCTAGTACACCATTTTTCAATTAAAATAATTCACTGTGCTATATGATGAATTATTTTGTATTGCCTTTACCTACTGGTTATCTTAATAACATTGTAATATTCATATGTGTGTGGAAAATGCCATGGAAACCATTAGAACTACAAAAAAAAAATTAGTTCTTTGTCTCTCCTGCCAGATGTTGGCTGCTTTAGAGTGATATTGCATTGATCCCTATCATTCTCATTCTTATATGAGAAGCTTGTGCTTGAACAGATATGCCTGCCTGAAAATGATTTATGATGGATGAGGAAAATTGTGCTATAGCTGGGAAAATATTGTCCCTATTTTCTGCAACAGACAGATTGTGTGCTTGAAGAAATCAAGCTGCCTTTGAAGAAGGCATTTCATCTTTATAATCAGAACAGAGTGTGTTCAGTTTGCTCAAGGCTTATTGAACAACTGAGTAGTAGCAGACCACATATTCAGCTTCTCTCTTGTTTATTCCAGCCGCTCTCCTTAAATAGAGCAAAAATACTTTCAGAAATGGACTTCAGACCTATTTTGAAGAATGTCTCTGTCATACATGGATTTGTTTTATGCCTAGCATAATTCCTGAGGTTTAAAGTTAACAAAGTGAAAGAACTAATTTTTTATAAAAACTTTGGTCATTAAACTTCAGAGAAAACCTCAAATTATTTTGAGAATATATCTTAACCCTAGTATTGTGATGGTTCATGCCATTTTAGTAGTTTAAGAGTTATTTTGATAATATATCATGTCTACAACATAGTAATATTTAAATAATTTTCACATTTCCATTTTAGACACTTAAATTTCCTTTACAAAACTTTTTATGCATTGAAACTAAAGTCCTAAAAGTAGAAAAAGGAATTTGGAGATCTAAGTGTTTCTTGAACTTGGCAGCTCCAACATACACTTAGATGTCCAATTTCCTATTTTAACTTTTCAGAATCCGATTTTTGTCAGTAGTGTTTCAGTGTTTTCAATCCAATTTTCATCTGTTACTGCTCTTTCTCTATATCTGCATTTCTGTAAAACACATGCCATGGCTAGTAATCTTCTTCTCTTACATGACTGAATGACAGTTTTCAGGCTACTGTGGAACTAAGATCTGCCTTTATTCTTTTGTGGCTGTTCTGTTTCATAAACACATGCCTAAGAATTCACTGGAAATCTAGATAACCTCTGCTTCACAATTTGTTTATTTAGTTAAGGCTGTAAATAATGGGTAAGAATTATCTTCTGAACACTTTGGAATGCAGAGACTTTTGGGGAAAAAAAATTGAAATCTATTTCCAAGTATTTTTCTTAATGGGCAAATACAGTTTAAATATAGGGTGAATCACAGAGTGGTTTGGGTTATACAGGACCTCTGGAGATCATCTAGTCCAACATCACTGCTAAAGCAGAATCAGCTAGAACAGGTTGCACAGAATCACATTTAGGTAGATTTTGGGTGTCTCCAGAGAAGCAGCCTCCACAGTCTCTCTGGGCAACCTGTTTTAATGCTCTTGCTTACAGAGGTCGGGGGTCCCTGAGGCCTACCTTTAGCAGTAAAGACTAAACTCAAAGAGACATTCAGTATCCCCTCCTTCTCTGTGTCCTTTATAGGACACCTACATCATTCTGCATCAGACCCACATTTCCCCTAATCTTCCTTTTACTACCAATGTCCTTGAAATGCGTTTCCAGATTTAATTCCAAATAAACCTTAGCCTTCCTTGTGACCTTCCTGCACACTCCAAAAATAAAATCTATATGCTTAAGACAGATAGGTACACAAAAAGATCTTTTTTTTGAGATAGTGAATACAATTTTTTTTTTGCTTTTTGAAGTAAAATTTTCATATACCTTTTAGTATAAATGTCTTATTTTATCAACATCACCTGCTGTTGATACCAACCTGACCAGTATTTTGGTAAAAAATTAACTGTGCATATATTTTTTAGCTTTCTAAGACTCCATGTGATCATCATATCTTCATAGGGTTGGTAATGGCAGGAAATTTACTGAAGTTTTATAAGCTTGTACTTTATATATTTTTGATTCATTGTTGGAAACTTGAATCATGTAAGGACAAACAAGGTTAGTAATTCATATATCAATACTGTGCACTTTCTTGTTTCAACATTTTAGGGCCTTTTCATAAATGAAATGTTATTCCTTTACTGGACATGTATTTAAATCTTAGGATCTTGCATTTTTATGCTGAATAAGGAATGGATTTTAGGAATAGGTGTTTAACTCATTTAAATCTACATTTTTCTGCTGCCAGACAGTGACGTTTGCTACCACTTGTTTTAAGGTCATTGGTAAGTAGTTTTGAATGAACTTTCTTGCATATTTCTTCCCTTGTATAAAACTTGCTAGACTTAAATTGTGTAAGGAATATTTCAGTATGTTTTAAATAAGAGATTCAGCAACTATAGCAGTATTGTTCATATCTAGTAAAGATTTCTGTGTGATCAGATCTATGCTTTGAAAATTCAGTGAATACCTTATTCTTTACCACTTCCTTAATTGCCTTATTTTTTCAAGGTTAAGTAGCCCTAATTAAAATATCACTGAAAAGAACTGCCTTAATGTTTCTCAAGGAGCCTCTTCCTCTACTTTTCTATATAGTTATCTGTGAATATGCTAGCTAGAATTCACATTTTTTAATCTTTAGATCTGAGACAAAATATCAGAAAAGTTTCAGGAAATAGTCTAATTTACAGCATTTAACTAATTTTAAACAGAAGTACGTCCTTTATCAAAAGTTTTTATTTCCTCTATCAGTTTATTTATCTGCAAGTTTTTCAGATTTCCTTGTGTGAAGTTCACATTTTTTAACAGGTATTGAGCATAGAGACTTTTTTTGGGTAGATTTAATTAGCTTCCATAATTTTCAAATTAAAAAATCTGAGTTGCACTTTTACTTGTTAGATAAAGTTTGATTTGGGTTAGTAGACAGGTCATGGATTTTATATATTTGCCAGTCCTGTTATCACATTCTATGTTGTAAAAGACATCAGAGAATTTCTTATGGGATTCCATGGCATTTACAGCAATCATATTTTTTAACTAGCTGGCTATGCAGCTTTTTCCTGTAATCACAACATTCATTATTATTTATTAGGGTTACTGACAGGAATATTTGGGAAAAAAGCATAGTAACTTAACTGCATAATATCCTGACTCTATCAGGTAGTTGTAGATACTTGTGCTAAGCCCTTAGTTAAAGGCTTCTATGTTCTTAATGGAATATTAAAAACTAGGTGGTGTTAGTGCCTAGTAATAGATACAAACTGGAGTCAGCATGGAATTTTTTTTTACAAATTTGTGAGCTATTATCTTAGGCTTTATTCTCTAGCAGTGATTAGAAAGTGATTAGAAAATATAAAAAGAGTGGAAAAGTATTTTTTAACTTTTTATGCATGGTTTTGCTGACTTAACTGATTATTTTGCTTCAAAGAGACACATCTATCTATATTAGCCTTGGCATGGCAAGTTTTAACAACTCTATCAGTTACTTTTATGAATCTGTTTATCATAGTCAAACATACACTATATTACTCTTTCAAACAACTCCATCTTTCAAAACTTAGAATGCATTATTCACCTCCAGTCAGAAATATCTGGACATTTATTCCTGTTAAGAGCCATTAACCATAACATTTCAGTCTCTCACAATTTAAATATGTAATGACAAGTAACCTTTACAATTTTAATCAGTGAAATCCAAAATTTATCAGACATATCGCAAAGAGTTTTAGCATTCTGCATATCCTCAATTGTTGCTAATTATGTTTTAATATCTGTTTGGTCTTCGTGGTTGTTGCTATTGGTGGAGATAAAAATATGAGTACAAAGGTCAGGCTTTACCTCTGGTCCCTAGGAAAATAAACAATATCTTATTTTGAGAAGTGAGAGATGTATATTTGTGAAAAGAGTTTTTTTTTTTGGTTGTTTTTTGTATATTTGTGGAAAGAGTTTGTTGGGGTCTTTTTGTTTTGGTTTTTTTTTTTTCCTCTTGGGCCAATGAATTCCCAAAAGCATGCAGAAGCCTGTATAAAGCTACAGAAGAATACTATTAAGACACAAGAATATTATTAAGCCACAGTAGTCTTAGCCACTACCAATCATCATACCAATGCCTTCTTAAGGAAAGTTGTCCAGTGCAATTTTTTGTCATGATTTAATGAATTGATAATGTATGGGCTAATTAAGTGGTGAGTTTATGTGATGACTTCATGAGAATGTGCTTGCTGCAAAGTTATGACCAGGTTAAGACTCTGAAGTCATTTGAATTTTAAAATGAGAGCCCCAAAGACGGGCTTTACTTAATGCAGGGGAAGGACTGAGATTTAAAGTAGGGGGTTTTCATGCTTTTTCACCTAGCAAAATCAACAAGTTGGGCATGATTTTACTCCTTGATTCTGATGTATTTTTTATATATTCAGTATATTTAATTAGCCCTGAACACATTTTCTTCGGATTTTGCTTTTCTAAGGCCGAGTCTAGGTTTCAGAGGGCTATCACACTCATGAAAGTTGATTGTGAGAAAATTTGGGGTGTTTCACTAGAAAATGCACTCATTTAAACTCTTCTTCATATCTTAATTTTGTACTGGTTTTTATAAAAGCAGACTGAAACATGTCACAGATAAGAGGTGAGGAGTTGCATATCCAGAATTTTAAATGAATCTGTAAAACTGTGTGGCTTGATTTAACACATGAATTTATGATTAGATTGGTCTTATGATGTCTTCACTAACTAGACTCTCTTATGCAAAGTTGTTATTTTAGGGTGCTGGAAGATAGCAAAGGACATGGTCAATTTTGTTGTTGTTTTTTGGAGATTCCTTTTTCCTGTTACATGTCAGAGATTTTTCTTTCTGCATAGTTTCCTTCTCTATTTTAGCTTATGGAGTTATCAAAGGTTTCTTTCAAATTTGAACAGGTAAAATGTTTCACTCAGGGAAGTTCAAGGTGTCGAAAGGAGATTTGTGGTGATCTCAATAGCAAATGCTTTCCCTTTCTTCTTTGCATTGCTGAAAATTGCAAGCATTCTGGCTTCTCCTTCTGGCTGTCCATCAGTCTTCATCACATTTTGGCACAGAGTGGGTGGCAAGAGTTGAAAGAGTTTCAGATTCGGGACAGCAGTTTTATCCTTAATGTTTTTCAGACTCAAAAAATTGCCATCATAAACTCAGTTGTCCCACAATCTTATTGTTCATCAACAGTAGAGCAGTAAAAACTGAAATTAGCAAACTAGTTAATTGAAAATTTATATCTAATCTTACCAAGGTCTGAAACAGTGTCTTCATCCACCCATGTGTCTCTTTGTTTCTTCTGTTACAACACCCTTAAATTAGACTTGGTGGAATGCCTAACGATGGAAATCTTGAATCTGGGAGAGAATAATAGCATTTCCCAGAAAATATCACCATTCCTGAAGATACCTGTGAAGTAATATAGGCAAGTCATATACTTTAACATGGTGTCTTGGTTTGAAAGACATGACGCCCTTCCCATCACATTATTATAACTCTCAAATTAAGAGGCTTTCAGGCAAAGATACGAGAAACAGAAAAACAGTTTTTGTTGAGAGCTTTTTGCAGGACAGTGGACATATGCAACGTATGCACAATCCAGCCTTCATAGAAAGGACTAAGGTCACAATGCCCTTGAAGGACATGAAGAACACTCTCAGAAGCAGACAGTTCAGGATGCAAAAGCAGACAAGAAAACTGCAGTGAGACGCACGAAGAAGAAAGACTAACTAAAATTAACCAAAATATTAAGATGCATGCGTAGAAGGATTTAACCAATCATGCATTAGCTTGAGGCATTAAAAACAGAAAACAGTATAAATATAGCTTGCTTTTTGCAATAAATTGGCTTCACTTGATCATATTGATCATGGCGTGATGTCCCGTTACTGATCCTCCACAGTTCTTTACTAGTGTGTCTAGCAAGGCAAACAAACAGCAGTGGCAGCAACAGCAAACAAGGGCAGAAATCCCATGGAAGTCTCTTCCCGCTCTTTAAGCCCTTTCCCCGTTGGTGCAGTTCCGGTCGCAGCCGCCAGGGGCGCTGCTGGTGGGCCGGGCGGGTGAGGTGGTTCCCCCACGCCTGCAGGGGGCGCCTGGCTCCCTCACACAGTAATGGCAGACGGGGCTGACAAAAGTGGGCCCCAGCAGGAACCTCGGAGCAGCGGCTGGAACCTTAGGGCAGGAACCATGGGGTGTCCCAGCAGGCAGGGGGTGCAGAGCTACAGTGTAGCAAAAGCCCAGAGCCCTGGCAGAGGAATGGCAGGGCTGCAGCCCAGCTCTGCAGCCCAGAGGCTCCGTGGGAGGGGAAAGGGCGGGGATCCTGGAGTTTTCTCCTGAGGCAGTGGAGCAGATGGTAAAAGGCTTTTCTTAGTGAGGGTGGGTGTTAATAAGGTCCTAGTTCAGTGGCTGCTCTCACAAGCAGAGGCTCACCTGCGGCAGAAGAAGCAGGACCGGGCTGGGCTCCAGCCGTGGCAGTGAATTCCTCCCCCTCCTCCCACACCTCTCCAATCCTCTGTAAGAAGCAGCTCTGACCATCTTTCTCCAAAGCTGAGAGAGCAAGAGAGATAGGAGCTGCCCCAGCCCCATTTTTCCCAGATCAGTTCTCATGGTATTTCTGCCCTTCCGAGAGATACCCTCTGATAAGAGAGTAGCCAGCTGCATCCTTCCCGGGGCAGCTTCTTTTCTCTAAGTAGCCAGTTGTTAATGTCTCTTAGCAACAAAATGGGAGAAAATTCCCTAACAGAAAGAAAAGTAAGAACCCTAACCTCCAACACATGGTTTATAATAAATCATCTCTTGTTAAAATGACAAAAATTGAGAATGTTAACTGGAAAAAAAGGTTGCTTGTGTCTAAAACTAGAGATCTCTATACCTTTTGTGTCTCTATTCTGTCACTGACCATGATATTATCAAACCCTAAGAGTAAGTAATTTCAGATGTTTTGAGTCATTATGCCTGTGCAAATAATGATTTTACATTAGGGAAAGAGTAAACCTGTATCTTACTGGACCTTCTTGTAGATGGGGCTCACATTTGCTAACTTTGATTCATGAAACCTCTCTGATTGACCAGGACTGCTGATCAATGATTGGAAGTCTCTCAATAAGCGCTTCTACCATCTCCCTCAGTACCTATGGGTGAATTCCATCTGACTTGGTAGACCTATGTGTGACTAGGTAGTGTAGCAGGTCACTATCTCCCCTTTAATTTTAGATCCTTCATTCTTCTCTTCATCCCTGCCTTCCAGGCAGGGGCCTAAGTACCCCAGAAAAAAATGGTCTTTGTAAGACTATACCTCCTGTCCTAAAATTTCAGGGAAACACCATCAGAATATGTTTCCAAAAATTTATTTTAGAAAGCCATACTAGTTTACTTCTGTATTAATAGTTCTTTTCTTTCACATTGTAGTAGTTTGCCTTTTGAAATAAAAATAAGCTATCTCGAAAACTTAAACTTACTGCTGTAAAAATTCTAGAATAAAGAAGGTATTGGCAACAACATTTTCTTGTTAAAAGCTGATTTCAGTATAAGTTACCATTTTTGAGTCTGGCCTGTGATAGCAGCAATATTATGATGCCAGACAAATTGTTAGAAGGAATTTTATGCTCAAATGTCATAACTGAACTGGAAATATAGTTATTTGAAACAGATTACTGGAAAACAATAGTTTCTGGCCAGCGATAATATTATGGAAATCTGTCCAGGCTTCATTAGTTCAGTCCTTGTTTTGAAGGAAGACTCTCATGGACAATAATATCTTTCAATAGTGAGAGGGAACAAGAAGATAAGTGCAGAAGGTAAGTTTTGACATAAGAAAAACAGCTCTATTTCCTGTCTATTGTTCAACCTAAAAAAGAGCCTGTGATTTGTGTCCATGTATTATCTTCAACAGTGTTGAACGCTGTCTTTTATGAACACTCTATACTGGTCTTACATCCTTAGCTCTCAAAAGAAAGTAAAAACCCCTATGTTATATGGAAAAATGTGCACATGAAGAATTCTGTACTGATCTTTTGTGTCTTCTTAAAAAAATTTAAGTGGACGTATGCCTTTTCCTCAGGTCTCTATAAGGGTTAGTCTGTGAATAATGATTAAAATGGACAAAACCTCAAATACCCTTGGAAAAAAATCCATGGATAGTTCATGTAGGCCTTTTTGGTTTTTTTCAAAAACCAGTGATCGCTGCGTAAAACTGATGGCATGTAGTTGGGAGATCAGTCTATTAACAGTAAGACAGATGTTTAAAGCATCTTAAAAATTACTAGGAGAACTGTCACTTGAAATTTGTTTAGCTATTACCTTTCAGTTAATTCATAGTAATGACAAATTTCTATCTTACTGTTAGGAACATTTCTTTGCTATTATTTTTAAAATATGTGTTGAATTAAAAAGCTTGCTCAACATTGTTTAAAAAAAGAAGTATACTTGTTTATCAACATCTATGCAGAAGTGAGATTATGATTCCGGTAAATAAAAGTATGCTTAAAAAGATTTGCATTCTACTTTTCATCTTCATAAGAAATATCAGTTGAACAGAAACTTGCAATTCTGAGGAAAGCAAATTATGCTTGCTTTTTTTTTTTAATTTTGAAAATAGTTTGCATTGAAGCCATTTGAGATGTCAGATTTATTAACAGACTGTGAGCTGTTATGAATAACAGGAGATAAAGTGGACCCAAGTTTGTTGTTTTGTCATCTTTGCTGAAGATGAGATGTTCAGTTTTTGTCTTATATTTCAAAGGTTAAGATATATGGACATTTTAATATGCCTAGATCTTCAAATTCAGTAGGAGATCAAGGTTTTTGGATTCCTGATGTTTAACTGTAAGACTTTGCATGAAGCTTTCTTTTTCATCAGACTTATACTAATTTAATTTTAACTGAAATAGGGAAAGAACTTTGGATACTGTTTCTTTTCAGGGACACTACCTAAACTGCAACACACATATACATATATCTATATGTGTGTGTGTGTGTGTGTGTGTGTGTGTGTGTGTTTGTGAGTTTGTATGTATTGACATATACACACACACATAATTGTTCAAGCTCTGGAATGTAAGAATATATCAGTGTAATCATACTACAAATGGCATGAAGAAAAGTAGTGCATGACCCCCTGAAATCTCCTGCCATTATACTCCTATAAAAATTGTTGGTTTTGTTTTTTGTTTTGTTTTTTAACTCACAGTGATCAAGAAGCTTTCCATAGGCTAGAAATAAACTTGAACTATGATTTCCATTCTGGAATTTCAAAAAACCTTAGACCTAGTGGACTCAAGCCTCTAATCCATTTTCTTTATTTGTTTCTTAAGTGTGTTTGACCACAATAATAAGTTTTCTTTTTATGTGTGTCATTTAGTAAATACTTTCTGTATGTGAATTTGAATTTTTTCTTCGCTTAACTTTAACAAAATTTTATTTCTTTCTTTGAGGCTACAAATGACTAAGATTTTTTTCTTGAATGACTGTATTGTCTTGAGCACATTTATAGATTTTTTACATCCCACTGCAGGTAAATGTTTTCCCATGTTCCTCATATATCTTCTTTTAGTTCTTCAACTTTTATAGTATGAGAGACAGGCAAACTGTATTTTTCCTTACCTTTTAAATGTATTTTTAATTAAAGAATTCTAATTCCACTCTGGTTATGTTAAATGTATTTCTTGCATGATCAAATTGCACCTAGGGTTAGTTTTACAGTTAACATGATGTGAAAATAGCATCAAGTGGATACAAGTGGACATATACAAGACCATATATAAAGCCACATCCTTCTTTGTTACAAGTCTCTAGACAGTCAGCATGTCTGCTGGCAAGCACCAGTTCAATGTTGGTGTTCAATGGAGAACACCAACACCAACAAGGTGTCAAATGGAATTGATAGGTCAGAGGTATCATTTACACTGGGAAATAAAAAATCGCTTTAAAGGGAAAGAAGAATGCTTTTGACAGTTGCATTTCTTGGTTTACCAAATGTCTGCCCAAAGCCAAATTGTCTACTCCAAATCCAGTACTTTTCTTGTGTTATTAGATACAATGGAAAATATTTGGCCAGAGGTACTTGCTGTTTCTTTGCCCTAACAAGGTAGTTTCAGCAAAAATGTTAAAATTTGAATGCCAATGACAAAGCATTGCTGCAAAGCCCTGTACGTAGGCTGAAGAAAAATTTTTATGGTTTCTGATTCTCCACTGACAGCATGTTAAAATCTACTCCTTGTCTCCATCAATTTCTCTTCTGTGGATCTATTAATTCTTCAAGAAATATCTTTCCTGTTTATGTCCATATCTCCTCCTACCTTACTGAACTCACATTGTACACTATAACTGTTTTGCTTTTTGTTTGTTTGTATGTGTTTCAGGGTTTTTTTGCTATTTTTTTTCTTTGGGGTTTTTTTTTTTGGGGGGTTTTTTTTGGGGTGGGGGCTTTGTTAGGTTGGTTGGGGATTTTTTTTTTGTTTGTTGTTGTGTTGTTTCAGGGTTTTTTATTTCTATGTTCTAAAAAATGAGAAGGAAGTGTGTAAATTTTGTATGCTTTTCCTATTCTAGTGAATGTAAGTATGGTATTTTTCCTCCATAATAGGCAACGACTAGTCAGATAAAATGAACAGGAGATGGATCACAAATCCATACTCATTTTCAAATTCTTTATCACATATAGGAAAGCACACTCTATTAAAGTAACTTGTCATCAAAATTGATTTCTTTCATTGTATATATTTCTTTTCTATAATGCAGTGCAAATTTCAGCTCTATATAAAAGAGCATTGATAAATAAAAAAAAAAAAGCTTTCTTTTAACTTTCTTATGTTTTCACAACTCATTAATCACTGAATCCAGAATCTCAGAATGATTATGTTTGGAGGGGTCCACTGGAGGCCATCTAATCCAACCTCCCTTTTTGAGCAGAGTCCCCTGGAAAACATTATTGAAGATTGTGTCCAGATGGCTTTCAAATATCTCCACACAAGAAAACTCCTCCTATTCTTTGGATAGTCTGTTCCAATCCTTGTTGGCCCTCACAGGAAATAAACAGAAGATGTGAATTCAAATAAATTCAAGAAACTAATTGTAGAATTTTTTTTTCTCTGACTTGTGAAAGAAGAAAATTAGAGGGATGGTATATGTTAGATTAGCCCTTCTTTGAAGGTTCGTCTTGATACCATATTTACTTGACATAGTGTAGTTAATATTGAGAGACAAAAAAAATCTAGAAGGTGTTTATTAATTATGTTTTACACACATACGCGCACACACATACACACACATATGTATCCCTTGCAAAAATGAAAAGTCACCCAGAAAAAACCAAAAAAAGCTAAGAACAGAGTAGCTTATGAACAAGACTAGTTAACACTGGATATTAAGGCAATGAGAAGGATGGAACTTGAATGGAATAAATGAATGAATGAATGAACTTGAATGAATCAGGAGCAGCAGAGAGCTTATCATTTAGAGGACCTTTATAGGCTTTTTTTCCCCGGTAAGATCAATCTAATGCAAACACCATCCAATTCAGTACTATTTTCCTCATTCTGTTAGATGCCTTTGGGACTTAAACACTGATACACTTTCTTTTAATTTTTTTCTTTTTTACCATCAGGAAAAATACGTTTGGCCTATGATACATGATTCACACTAGTAATTTACTTAGGTTTAGTGGGATATGGAACCGTTAACACCCTGCCATTCCAGAAACCATTCAGAATCATTGGAAAATATGGGGAGAACTTCATATTTACATGCACCAGGGTACAGATAGGTACACAGTCAGAATTTCATCAAAGTAATAAAATCTTCAGCTATGCTTATTTATATGTAGTCTGTACAATTAAGCATTTTATTTGAACATCTACTGATCTGTTCTTTCACAGACAAGGAAATTAGGTATTAAATATTTTTCTGTCTAGTTCTTTGGGGTTTTTTTAATCATCATATTTCCAGGAATTGATGAATTCTAATTCTAATCTAATATTTTTATTTCTGTTCAATTTTTTATGATCTTATTCAGATCTATGATTGCACTTCTTGTAGAGTTTGTGTGCGATCCTCACTTGGGTGTGATATAATTTCTTTAGGTGATTTAGCTTGCACTCTCCTGTGTACCCTCTTTTGAGAGTAGTTTCCCTTTCTTCTCATAATTAACAAAACAAATTAAACAAAGACCTCTCTTTCAAAGAGAGATTTAAACATATTAGGGATTATTTTATTTGGATTATTGACGTGGAAATTACATGACATTGTTTCTTGTGATTTGCCTTTCTGACTCATGGGGTCCTAGTGTTAATAATATTGCTCACATGGAATCGATATATAATCTATTGTTAGGAAACTGTGCGTGATTGCCTAAGTGTCTGCAAGCTGAGACTAATAAATGAGTCAATTCTAGCACAGTCAGACATGTGTATCAATAAGTGCTTCATCCACACCAGCCTACTACGTACTTTGATCATGTGCTAATATACAAAAAATATACTGTAGCAAAAGCCTTTTTTATTTTTGTATTTCTCCTTGAAATTATTGTGCACAAAAGAGAAAGCCTGAAGAAAATTAAGTAACACAGGCTTTGCGGATCCTGCCAAATTATAATTATTCCTCTTGTCCAACACTGTGTTTATAAAAAGGCAATCTTTTATTTTATATCTACAAAAAATATGATTGTTTTGGGAGAGGAAGTATTTAAAGTGTTATGCTCTGCAGTTTGTATAATAAAAAACTCACAAGTTTTAAATTTTGGATTATACAATGGTATTTAGGAAAATAAATCTTACCTGCGTGCACAGCCTGAATTCAAGGACGTATTGAACTACTCATGAGTGTAACTTTGCAAAGAGCAAAACTTAAATATAGCAAAAATGGAATTTTTAATTCTAGTTTTTACAAACTGTTACATATTAGTTTTTACAAAGTTAGTGTAATAATGACTGTGCTCAGGTCAGAAACCTGATGGCTTTCAGAAACAGTTTGTAATGAAAAGTTTCATGAAACGCCTCACAGGCCACTTGTTTGGTTTAGCTTTATAGTTGTCCTAAAATTTTCTGCCAGCTGAATGTATGTAGCTGTGGATAAAAGCACATTATGCACATTTTGAAAAGACTAAATTGTCTTTATATGTTAATGCACTATCAATGTAGTGTGGTGTTTTCTCTTTTATAATATTACTGATGGAACCAATAACATACTAAATACTATAATAACTGAAACACAAAAATTATTAATAGAGAAAATTATTCATTACATAAAAAATACAGCATGGAAATTAAAATCACAGACCTGTTAGTAAGAGGAAAAATTGTAAAAGGAATGTTTTCCTCTTAATGGCAGCAAATATAAAATATTTTGATCAGGTACAATAAATTATTTAATATGTATAAAATCAGCTTTCTCAGATAGTGAGCAGAAAAATTCTCAAAAAGATGATTTTAAGCCAAGATGGTGTAAACCAAGTTTTTTACTGTTGTACAATTGAATTCACTATGTTAGATATCATATTCAAACAATGTTTCCTGTATTTTCCTTATAAAACTAGAGTTTAATTTGGTGTAAGGTACAGAACATAAAAATGAGAAATTGCAGCTCATGAACATGGCTTAGAATACCTTTTTTGTTCATAGTTTTCAGCAGAAACCATGTTCACCTCTTCTTATAGAGATAGCTCAAAATATTTGTTCTTGGTTTGTTTTTTACTTTTTTTTTCTATTTCTGCTTTTTTTTGGTACAAATTTATACTACCTGCTTAATTCCTTTGACAGTCTGTATCTTGAACAGCAAATGTGCTTCTTAAAATTAGTACACCTCATTTCTGCATGGAGTATCTTCATCTCATTAGAGTGCTCGTACGAATGCATAAAGGTCCTGACAACCCCACTTACTTTTGCAACATTCTTGAATGATGACACTTGTTCACAGGATATAAGTGAACAGCAAGATACATAGATCTTAGAGAGCTACTTTTTGGGTTTTTGTTTTTCATTACATGTTATGTCAGCACTTCTTCCCATTATAGGTGCAATTTCTTTCCTTGGTAGGATAAAAAATACAGTTCTCATTATGCCTTTATTTTTTCCTCAAAATTCAGTCAGTAATTGGAAGATGCCTTTGCTATATACATGCACATGTGATGGTTAGCTAGAAAATTTTAGGATCCTTGGTGGAGTCAACTGGATGCTCAAGACTAAAATCCACTTCCATGCTCCTTGAAAATATAACACATATACTGATAAGAAGGCTGTTCATATTTCTAAAGTCAAATTCATTTTCTAAACTACTTCTCTTTTTCAGTAAATTAAATACCTCTCCCTCTTCTTTACCTTGTCCCACTCCCTCTGCCTGACTCCTTCCCTTTTTTTACTCTTTCTCCTTCTCTCACTCTCAGAAGTCCAGAAAAATCAGAGAAAGCACACTAAAGTATTTTACATTCTCAAGAAGAATCTCAAAAATTGGTTAATCTTTCTTAATTTACATATTTTTCAATTTTCTACTATGGCAGATTAGTATTGCTGTAGGGGCTTCATGCATTTCCTTCTGTGAATATTAATGTATCCAGATATTTCAGATAAATACCTTAAATATAAAGGTAATTTTGAATCTAGATAAATTTCTTTTTCTCTTTTGCTTTCTTATAATAATAATAATAATAATAATAATAATAATAATAATAATAATAATAATAATAATAATAATAATACCTTGGAGTGGTGAAAAAAATACAAAAAAAGAAGTTGTTACACACCACCTACAAGAATTATCATCCAACTTTGTGCTTGTCATCAATCACATAAGTATCCCATTTAACTCCAATACTTGTCTTTGTCGTTGATTATCCACTTACATTTATGAATATTGTCTGAATAATGGCAGAGTTACAGTCCTAGCCTTAGAAAAGACCATAGTGGTTTTGAACTCAACAGGCAATTCCTTAGGGAAGAGCAGAAACAGAAATGGGGTGTGGGTGGCACTTCAAATATTCCTCAGGAAGGATAGTATGACTCATCTATTAAGAAGGTATTTTTTGCAGGTAAACTTCACTGTAAAACAGTTTTGTTCTTCAATTTTCTTTCTATTTCTTACCATAGTCAGAAAAGTTGTGTATTTTAAGTAGTATTCAGAACCAGATTGTGTAGCTTTTCATAGTTTTTTTGGCTGTTCAGAGGGATTGGCTTGTTGCCATTGAGATAGAAGTAGTTTAATCCAGTGTGTATGCAGCTGTGTCATGGTGTTTAGCCATGTGTATTCAGTTAGATGGAAAGGATTTCTTCTGTCATGCTACTGACTGATTGAGAACTACTTCTAATAGAAATGTGGGGAAGAGCCTCATGTGTGAGAAGTATACATTTAAAAAATTTTTGTGCCATTCTAAAAAAACAAATAGTTTTGACTGAATGTGACAGTTTCAATGGGAAAATTAGACATGTTTCAGACTTTCAATAAAATAAACGGAGCTGCATGATTTTTTTGAGATGTAAGATGCTGTTGAAGGAGTGCAAAAATCAATAAACAATAAATAGCGAATCAAGAGCTGTTCTTAAACTGACTTACATTATATTTTACATTTATATTCTGTATACTTTTGTAGAGGTTAAGTTTCTTTGTAGGACATCTTTCTGTGCTTAATGTTGTAAGAGATCACATGATATTTCCTGTTTATTCTTTCTGTGTACTGTACATACAACCTAGTCATTAGGGTGTGCAGTGAGCATTAAGGGATCACTAATATCTCAGGCAATAAATAGAAATATTTTTTGGTTTCCAATGCCAAAAAAGGATTCTTTCATATTTAATTTCCCTTTTTTCAGTCAGTGGGTTGAACTATAGAGAAAAAAGAATAAGAGGGGTAGAAGTCCTACTTAGTATTATGAAACAGTCTTAAAAATCCCATATCATTGCTCTTGTAGCCATATGTTATTTCAGACTACAGAGTTTATTGATAAATTCTGTGGAATATTATTTAGCTCTGGATAATATCTTTTGTTTTCTGTGAGTTTCTTGATTAGCCACCTGTTATAAGAATCCTGAACAAGGGGTATTCTTTTACTATTTTATAAAGGTCTATCAGGATCTTGCCTTGTTTCTGAAATATTTTGAAATTTTTTATTTGTTTGTTAATGTAGAACTTGATTTGGGCTTTTATTTAACATGAAGCATCACTAATAGTTTATGATTAAAATTAAATTAATACTTTTTTATTACTGTGTCTCAGCATATGTCATTTAAGCACAAGATTCGATGCAATTACAAATTAGGATTTTGTCAATGTGTTTTCATGGTGTGAAAACATTTATTTCATTGCTGTTACAATATCTCACCTTGAAATTAGAATGTGGTAGTCATTCTGTTGGTGCCAAAGTCATTTTAAGGAGATGAAAATTAGTGTAGTAGATTAGTTCAGGTATAATGTAAATAATCAGTAGTGGGATTTCATCAGGGTGTAATCAGGGTGTAAAGTGAAAAAGAAGCTGCAATTTTTGCTATGTATATCCCTAGTAAAAATAAGAATTGAAACTTAAAAGGCATTTTCATCCATCTATTATTCATATAATTTCCAGGGTGAACAGAGACAAAGAAAGAAAAACCACCTATTTGTTTAGTATGAATTTTATCTTTCTTTGTTTTTCAAAAAATGTGGGTCAAGCACATTGACTCAAGCCATAGAAAACTCCATAAATTTCTCTACCTTCTTCTTTAGTAAATTTGACCTACTAGTCCTCTCTTTTCTAAGATACAAAATCTCACATGGAAGAAGAATATAACTGATTGCAGATGTTACATTTTGGTAACAACTGAACCCAGGATAAAATTTAATTAACATGCAGATAATATTTGCCTAGGTATATGCAATGTCATTTATATGTTGAATACATAAATAAGTTACAGAAAAAAAAATTATCTTGTCTAATTAAGTATTTTGTGTAAAATGTATGCCCTTCTTAAGGCAGGCTGGGA
This sequence comes from Motacilla alba alba, assembly GCF_015832195.1. Taxonomy (NCBI): domain Eukaryota; kingdom Metazoa; phylum Chordata; class Aves; order Passeriformes; family Motacillidae; genus Motacilla; species Motacilla alba. The sequence continues at coordinate 48,230,058 of NC_052046.1, forward strand.
ATATGATTTACTCCCAAACTGTTAATTTGCTCTTCTGGTTGCATTAAACATTGCCAAGAATGAAAATTGTTACTTTCTGTGAAGACCATAAAATATCTTGGGTATGGAACGATTTCTCCATAAAGTTAGTGCTGATATTTGAATGCATCCGTCTAAATAAATATACTGAATCTCATAAACTTGTATACATTCAGCCTCAGTCATTTTTTTAAATATGTTTAAATAAAAATCAATATTTTATTGAAATATTAAGGAAAAAATCGGGGTTATAAAGAAATATGATGAAATTCGAAATCAGCAAGGGACTAGCAACCTTTTCTGGAGTTGGTTTTTTTTTCTCAAAGAAACATTGCACTAAAAAGAAATCTAACCTTTTCAGGCTAGCAGAAGAGACATCTTGTAACTGCTAAATCAGAAAGTAAATTATGTGGTCCCTAGAACAGCTGTTACACATGTCCAGCTGTGTATTTAAAAAACCTTATACAATAACTTTCATTCCTAGAAATATTTTCAGCTTTTCTGCATTTAAATTCCATTCCCAGAAAAAACTTTCATTTCATGGCAATTTTTTTTTCCATTCTTGCATGGAGTATATATTTTACCATCAGAAATTATGTGAATTTTTAAAGAATTCAGATATTTTCACTGAGTTACTAAATTAAAAAAATAAAAAAGAAGAAGGAGAAGAAAATTGATCCCTGACATAGATATTAATTTCAGCATTTTGCTGTAGATTACCTTGTTTGGCAGTATTTTTTTTTACTTGGTGTTTTTGTTATTCTTATGCTAAAAAAGCAAAAGTCAGGCAATGCTGGAGCAAAATAGGTAGGACTGCTGCAACCCTCACCTAGTTCTGTTTTGCCTGCCACTCCAGTGAGCTCAGCTGTTTGATTGTCTGATAGAATGGATTTCTGGGAATTCATGCACAGAATTTGCCATCCTACTGGGAACAAACTAGTAGCCTTCTGGATTACTTGCATCCATTTTTTCACTAAATGATATCTCAAAGCAAAAAAACATTTGGCAGTGAGGCTGGTCTTTAGAAATTAGAGATTTATTGTGGGTATTGGTTTCAATGTCAATAAGTTTATTACAGTTTAATATAATCATGATCGGCCCTGATCAGCCCCAACATAACTTCTAATTCTCAGATAAATGTGCACAACTTTTAGGACCACATCTTGAATTCAAGTCACTTTTTTAAACAGACTCAATTAATGGACATTCAAAGATTGTGAATAACATGTTATGTGATTTCGTTAAAAGCAAATATTTGTGTATCATGTGGCAGTATTTTTGATTTCACAGTGAAACAAAAAGTCTTTGTCTTGTCCTGTTATGAAAGAGAGAAAAATAAAAGTCTCTCATTAGAAAATATTTCCATCCCAGTTACATTCATGTACTTGAAGACATAATCCTCTTCTGAGCACTTTCCACAAATCAGTCCACTGCTGTCTTAGCATATTTAAGGCCTCGTAATGCAGAATTCAGGAGGGGGAGGGAAGAAATTACCATTATATTACTGTTATGCTCCTGGAAGGTGATGTAAATGATTTGACTTAATTCCTGATAATAAATTTTCAGGAGTACCAAATTAGTGCATAAATATACCATCCTACAGAGTGCTATTTAAAAAGGAACTGCAGTAAAACTCTTTTTAGTAAACCCATTTTAATTCTCAAAAGACATTAATGGAAAGAAAAAGGTATTATATATGAGAAGGGCATATGGAAAGTTTTGCTATAAACAGCATTCCACTGTTCAAGAGCTTTATGGGCCACTTAAATTTCTTTTGATCCGGTTAGCATTTAAGCTGTATTTATTACTTTTATAACAGTACTGGGTAACTGATACTGTGGGGTGTCGTATATTTCTACTACTACTGTCTTCTAAATCAAGATCAATTTTTCCAAATCCTGAAAACACGGAGAAAAAAAATCTAAGAGCAGAATGAAAAAATTAGTGTCTGTGGGATGATAAAGATGTTTAGTTCAGAAACTTAGATAATGAGGAAAATGTGAGGTGATCACTTTATATTCAAAGTCTTCTAAGATCACAATATCGAAGATGTTCTTGATATTAGCTAAAAAGACCTTTATCTTCTTATTTGCTAAAATAGGTAATATGCTGAATCGTATGTAACTGCTGCATTCTGGCAAGAATGGAATATATAAACATTCTAAAAGAAAATGAGAAAAAAGGGAGTCCAAGGATGCAATAGAAGGGGTTCTTAGGATACAGTTTCCACAAGGAACAGTAAGGGGTAGTGAAGAGACTGTGAGAGTATTCCCAAGACAGTCATTATTATGTATAGATAGAGTAGGGAGTGGTTTTCAATTGAGTATTGAAGCACAACACAATTTTTAACCTGAAAAATCTGCTTGTGTTGAATGGAAAAATAGCAAAATTCTCATCTGATCTGATGAATTTATCTTAAAGATGTTTAGATTAAAATAAAAAAGAAGGACAATTAAAAAAAAAGTTTAAAGTTTTTACACTTTGTGTTATATTCATTTTTAAATGGAAGAGAAGTATACAAAGTGAGGTACTTTTATTTGTAGATTCAAGTCAACTGAGCTTCAATAACCCAGAAGGAAAAAAACAAGTAAATGTACCATTAATGTATTTTTTTAAAAAAGCTACCAGAATGTTTGAATGCTTTTTTTACTTATATATTTAATATTTACATAAAGCAAAGAAAACCAATCTTGAAAGAAGAAATATTATATTATTCCCATTGTACACTGATTGCATGAAAACAGAAATAGAAATCTACAGATGTGAGCCCTGCATTAGATTTTTAAATCCACCAGTTTCTTTGAAATTGATAACTTTAACAATGCTTTTAGCAATATCCTATAAGTAATGTAAGAACATATATATTTGTATTATAACATGTATTCAGGCAGAGAAAAAAAAAGTTTTTAGTGACTTTATTAAAACAAATCACAGACTAAGTAGAGAAGCTACCTTTAATCTAGCAGAACTAGATTTATTCCTAACCTCATTCCTAACCTAAAAGTGTCACTTCCACCGAAGGACACTGTATTACCTCTTCCAGTCTTATATGGAAACTGGTAAGGCTCAAACCACAAAAACTAATTCCAGATTTGTGGTTTACAGAATGACAGAATGCTTAAGTTTTCCATTAGAAACTGGATTGAGATCAACAAAATCTTCCACAGATCAACATGAATCTTTGTCTGTATTATTCAATCACTGCTGAGTTGAAACTAATTTAAATTGTCACCTAGGAAAAAAAAAAAAAAGCTGCTTTACCCATTTCTTGCTCACTTCAGTGTTTCACTGCATACACAGGTGTAATATCTCAATCTTGGTCAGGTGTTCCAAAGAGTGATGACTTCAGTATATGAATTAATTGGGCTCCTGACAGTTAAAATGATGACAATGACTTAAATGGTATGGAAATAATTTCAAATCGCTAAAAGCCACTTTTATCAAGTTATAGTTCATTTTTGTTGATTTACTTGAGTAGTGGTTCAAGATATTCCTCAGAGATGTGCTAGAAGCTGAAAGAGTTCTACAATAAAAATGATATACTGTGTAGCAACAACTATTCTTCAGCTGCAGTCAAGATGGAAACTGCTCTGCCCTGTATTTTATATTGTGTTTTCTCTTTGTGGCCTGCCTTTGATTTTGTTTGTGCTTTATATCATAGAATCGGTTTGTCCCTAGAATTCTATAGGGAAACCTCTGATACCTCTTGTTTGTTTTCTCAGATCATAATACTGCACTATAATGTGTGTCCTAGGGAAAATTGTTTGTACTTTGAGGTTATTTTGTTAAAAACAGATGTTTGCAGTGCAAGACTTGAATAAGATTCCATTAGAGAGCTCACAACTCTCTTACTCTGAGTGTGGGATTGGAGAAAGATTTTCAGAGAAACCTGTTTATTTCTGATAGGGAAAAAAAATGTAACTTTGCTACCTAAAAGTGTGCTTTCAGAACTGCTGTTTCAGGTTTGTAGCATTCAGCATCAGGACGTAATACATAAAGCCATATGTATTCTCCAATAATAGAAACTTCCTTTTTGCACTGGAAAAATACCAGTATTTCTGTGTCATTGCAAACGTGAAAAGCTAAGACATTTGTAAGTATTTTAGTTTAATTCCTCTTGCCATAACAAAGTAATTCTGAGATAACTGATTCTTCAGGGACAGTTTACATTCAGGTGAAATAGATTGTCTCTGATTCAACAGCATTAAAATGAAGTTTCTAATCTATATAAATGTCTTTAAGGGAAAATGTCACCCACCATTACCTTGTAAGTCTAATTTTTGAATTTTTGTTTTCTAATGTAAATATCTGTGAGAAATATAGAATTGCAAGAACAGAATAGTAATCAATAAGGTGCAGTTGATATCTACAGGCTTGAATTTTCTTCATATTCTACCTTCAAGTAATTGAGAGAAGTTAGCACTACAGTTCCAGAGAACCAGCATTACTTGCGAATAGTAAACAAATTGTGGCATTGTGAATATATCTTAGATGAAGTTCAGAGAATTAACTGTTTCAATTAAATAATCAATTGAAAAAGTTTCTTTAATTCAAATTTTTAAAGAATGTTGGTCTATATTTCACTTGTACTGCTAAACTCACTGCTGTTGAGAGAGATGATTAATCTTTCTGATGTTCGTAATGGCAAGTTTTACATCATAAGAGAAATTAAATCGGAATTCTGTCCTCTCTGGTAGGATGGCTGCAAATCTTCTTTTCCACCCAAACCGCAAAAATACCATCCAACAATAATATGAAACAATGGTATGGTGTCTGCTCATCCTACAACACATTTTAAATTCTTCTGTAGAAGGCACTTGTCATTCATGGCGTGAAGATAGAAGGTTTCATATGTTCAGTTTTCCTCATAATTACAATTTAGGTTACTTTAACCCACTTTATCTTTATGGAATATTGTTGTCATGAAAAGTTCAAATGCCAAAATTCACAGAAAATCTAGCTAGAGTAGGTACACTAGTATTTTTGCTGCTGTTGTTTATTGATCACTTTGAACCACAGCAATGTAAACTCATGGACTCGCAAAACTCAAAAAAAACCCCACCATCACCAGCACCACTACCACCACCACCAAAATTAACAGTTTTTGCATTAAATCCTCATCTACTTGAACATTTAAAAACCACCCTAATGTAAAAAATTTAAATTCCCTTGTCAGTATTAGATTGATTTTTTTCAAGAGATTCCTGAAATTCTCATTTTGCAAAATATAAATGATAATTTTTTAAATCAATTTTATTTTTCATTAGAACTACATCCATTGATGTTTTTTCATCTACTGTCCTGTCTGAATTTAATTACAGACAACACTATTTTCTGCCTGAAATTCATTTCAACAGCTTGCTTTTTTCTATATATTCCAGTCCTTCAGAGAAACTACTTTTTTAAACTTCATTCAGTCATCTTTCCATGGTGAAGGTTGTTGACCACCAAAACACTTTTGAGATATGCTAGAAATATAGCTGACATTGAAAACTCTTGGATCAATAATTAAATAAATGTTAGAGATGGAGGTCTTAGCACTATACCAGTGTTGTCTTTTATAATATGTTCATATATATTAATGTATTTTTAAAGATTATTTTGAATAAATTATTAAGGATACTAATTACAAATTATCATAGTTAGTCTTTACTTAGATTTAAAATATCCTCTTATATATTCCTACCTCTGCCATACCTGTTATATAATCATTTTTGCAATTCAGGTGTCTTTCTCTTCGTATCTTTATCTCCTCCATAACTATCTTCCTCCTTCATCTCCCCCAGAAATATCATTCATACTGGAAAATCCAGCAATATAGCTGAGGAATTAATAGTTTTCAGATTGCCTGTACAGTCTGTTTGTATTTCATAATGTCAAATAATCTTGACATAATGCCTCTTCAAAATCTTTCCCAAAGGAACCCTGTCGGCTCATCTATTCATGTTGCTCAGATTGTATTGTATTGCATTTACTCCCAGAAACCTTCTTTTTATTTGTACCTGGTGAAAAAAAATCTGAATTTATTCCCTTAATTCTTCATTGAAGGGTTTCTCCCTGAGGCAGAGAAATGAAAATTTAGCACCAAGTTATTCAGTAAGTAAATTAACCATGTGTCAAGTTTATGGTAATAAAATTTTAGAAAGTTGCCTCTTAGGATATTTTTGAGCATGATGAGATTTGATATTTCTTAAGAACCTGCTTGAATGACATGAATGAAGTCAACATTAGAAACAAACAAACCAGCAAACCCAAACCCAAAAAGACCACAAAGCAAACCTGCCAAAACAACAGTGAAGTAACCACCAAAACCCAGTTTGATGGCAGTGAAGTTTTGCTGCTTGTTTTGTAGTGGAAGTTTGGATAGTTTTATGTGTTCTTTTGAATGTATACAGGCTCACAAAAGATAGAGAAGTTAATATTTCGTCTTATTTAGAAATTAAACATTTCAGAAAATAAATGCCATTAAAGAAATTTTACAGAATCACATAATGATCTGAGTTGGAAGGGACCCTTAAGTATCATTAAGTCCAATTCCTGGCTCTGTCCAACACTATCCCCAAGAGTCACAACATGTGCCTGAGAAATTTAATTTAATGCTATTATCATTTCTTAATTTATTATCATGACTAAAAGAATATTCAGAGATTACGAAAAAAATTATATTTCATCAACATTCTTGACAAAAATATGTTAAAAGAAAGCTTGAAGTAATTTCATTGAGTTTTACTTTTTATTGTGGCTATAGGTGAGAAACCTATGATTTTAAGGGGTTTTTTAACAAGGACTTGAAAAGTATTGACCTGAAATTGTGAGATAAAACTCTGGAATGAGGTGATGAAGACTGTTAAAAGCAATCATTAGCAATACTACTGGCAACATGGCACTGGAGATATTTTATACATTCATATCCCTTTTTCTACATATAATACAATATTTTATAGAGTGTAAAACTGTATTTCAATTTATTATAAAATATATTATCTGTTTACACATAGAACTATACAATGGTTTATATTGTAAGGGACTATAAAAATCACCCAGTTCCAACACCCCTGCCGTGGGCAGGTTCACCTTCCACTAGACCAGGCTGCCCATGCAAGCTGGCCTTGAATGCTTCCAGGGATGGGGCATCCGCAGCTCCTTGAGCAAACTGTTTCAGTGCCTCATCACCCTCACAGTAAAAAATTATTTCCAAATTAATTCCTAATCTTAATCTATCTTCTTTCAGTTTAAAGGCGCTCTGTCTTGTCCTGTCACTTCATGCCCCTGTAAGAGTCTGTTTCCATCTTTCTTGTAGGCCCCCTTTTACTGGAAGGCTGCTCCAAGGCCTCCCTGAAGTCTTCTCTTCTTGAGGCTGAACGGCCCAACTCTGTCAGCCTGTCTTCATAGGACAAGTGCTCCAGGCCTCAGATATCTTCATGGTCCTCCTCTGGACACAGGAGATTATAGCTTTACATAGACATATATTATGGGAACAATAAAAAAATGGTGAAGATAAGATCTTGAAAAGCCTTATCAGGATCTCGATGTAAAGTTTCCATTTTTTTTTCATCCTGATTGAGTTCCCAGTTAATTTGCATTATTAAAAATGTCACCTGACATTGTTATTATGATATTATGCTGATTTGTGACCTTTTAGTTCTGAAGGGTAAACCCAAACAACCAAGCAAAATGTGTAATTGTGTTGGATGTTACTTAGTTTTTGCGGTGTTTCTTTAACTTAGCCAATACTAATTCACAAAATTGCAAAAGAGGATAATGATTCTTGCTTCAGTGTTGATGTGAGAAAACTTGTCTCCATAGCGAGGAAAAAGATTTGCATTGTCCTCAAAAACTTTTCTTCCCTCAATGAGATGATAATTTTCAGCTTCTCCTTGTTGGTTTGACATCAGGGAGGGCATCAGTAAGATGAAACCAGTAAAAGCAGATATAATTGAAGAATTAAGTGAGTTGAATTTCATTATATTCTTCTGATATTATTTGGTCTTAGGCAATTAGTAGTAGCAGGCTGTAAGCAAAGTTCTGTCAGTTTATATACAAGACATTAACTTTTGGATAAACTGAAGTAATGAAAAAAAAACAGGTTGTCCTTAATTATCAGTGGTTATGCTGGTATTTTTTTCACTCTGTTTAGGGAATACCACTTAGGGGAAATGTGTCTCCATTCTCCTGAGGTGCAAATACTGCAGATGCAGTGAAGCTTTAGAGGCTTACAAGATACTTATTTTGTCATAAATTATGTACAGTAGTTCAGTTATTTGCATTTTCTGAGAGTGCAGTGGCACAGTGTCAAAACCTAGAACCTGTACTGTGGAAGTTGAGGTGATAGAATAAACATACATATCAGGGAAAAAATGGTGAATACTTAATATATTCTATGCATTTTTAATTATCATATCTATTTTAAATCTTAAAATTAGAAAAATAATATAATTTCTTGATGTTCTATATGTTAATACATAAGCAAATAGAATAAAATTCACTCTCATTTTTTTCTTCCCTGTTTGTAAATGGCATTTGGGAAGTGAAGGTAATAAAGTCCAAGTAATATTGGATTAATAACCCATTTTTATTTCCAAGAGTCTGGCAAATGAAATGGGATCCTCATGATGTGCCCAAGCTGTTTAGTTTGTAACAGTCAGCATCATGTCATTTTTTTTTTTAAAAGGTCAAAACACCCCCCAACCACCTGCATATAATTATTCACATCATGTGATATGCATGATATTTCATCTCTCTTCCAGCATATTTTCTGCAATATGAAGTGAAATTTCTCTGTTAACCTCTGATCTACTTTGGGTGGTGTCTGGAGAAATATCACCAGAGGCAGTGTCTCATATCAGTGACTTCATCAAGATATGATATACTTTGCATCTCGGAAGAATCAAACCATTAATAATCTGATATAAACAGAATGAGTGCTTACTTATGCACTCTGCTTGTCTCATTTCTTTTCTAACCTCTTGTAAAAATGAGAAAAGGGGAGAAAATAGAATTTTTCCTAGAAACAGGTTCATATGACAGATGTAAGGATGCACAGCAAAATATTAAGACAGGTACTGGGAAAGCCCTGAGAAACCTTGTCTCACCTAGTAGCTGACCTTCCTCTAAAAATGAATTTTGAATATATTACCTTTCCAACCCAAATTACCCTATGATTAAGTGAAATAGTATACTGTTGAAGTATTCCTGAAGTTTAGATTAGCAATTCACTTTCTCCTCTTTTTATTTTGTATGTTTCTCTACTTCTGTTTTTCAAAAGGGAAAACTATTCACACGATATGGAAGGAAAGGAAAAATTATTAATGTTTTATTTAGTTTTTGTAGAAGCAGGATGATTGTAACATTTAAAAATTGTTGAGCTCTCATAAAATTCCTATCCTCATCTTCATACCCAGTGCTGAATTATCACAGGTTCATATTCAAGTATTGTGCAAATTAATAAAGATAGCATTCATCCATAAAATATGCACATATTTGAAAAGATTCAGTCAGTGAAAATTACAAAGCTATACAGATTTTCTTAAACGTTCACTCTTTCCTGTCTCTTTCTCACACAGACAAAGAAATATCAGCTCAAAATACTGTTTGAAACTGGGTCTGTAATTTTGAAAGTGTATTCCTGAAAATCATGCAGGTTTTGTTTGGTTTGGTTTTCAATTAGGCCAAACAATAGTATAACTTTGTATATCAGAGAAAATTCACATTTTCTTTGAAGCAAACATACTATATTGATACTTCACTGAAGGCATCTCCTTACCAGAGGCAGGATAAAATGTGTTGCAGTTAACAAGTGCATAACTCAAAATGTATTAAATAATAAACATATTGGTCTATTCCACAGTGTTGTGTATGACCTTGCCATTTTAAATTTTCTCTGATTCAGTCCAAAATTTCTTCTTGCCTTCTTTTATTAAGAAAAAAAAAAAAAAAAAGTAAAGAGAAAAAAAAAAGAAAGGTTAAAGAAGGAAAACTACTCCCAGATGAAGTTATGACTTAGCTTTTGGCCTGGAGCATTTATGAGGGTTTCTAATATTTACATATAAAGTACTGTAATTAAGCAGAAATACAAATATTCCTGCTTCATTGCTAACAAATTGTACATGGCAAAAAAATTCCCCAAATTACACCCCCAGAAAACCTCAGTCCTTTCATGTTAAATGAGGGACTGTGGGATGCTGCTTCCAGGATGACACCTGAAAACTCTAAAACATTTATAATTATCAGCTTAGTCTTCTGGAACAAAGATGAAAATAGAGTGTTGGAATTATTAAGAAATTTGTAGCAAATGAGACAGAAAACCTTCTTATTCCACTGTGAATGTATATGTGTTGTTCATATTTTCAGTGATCTGATCATTCATTGCAAAATAATATAGCCTAACTGGAAAAGATTCAGAAAATTATGTTTTAAAATATTAAAAAGCAGACATCTGGCATGGAAGAAGTGACTGAATAGACTGGGATTCTTTGGCCTGGAAGAAGAATATTGGGTGTGAATGTGACAGAAATCTGTAAGCACAGTGTCATGAAGAAAAAGAAGGTCAGTTCTTCAGTGCCTGTACCAGTAGACCAGAGTGAAAATAACATGCCTTGCTCATGATTCAACAAAACTCATTCCTTTGGGGATATTTTTTTCTGAGTAGGCTGCTTAAACTGGTCCTTTGAAGACCAAATAAGGGACAGATCTTACACTGTTGCATATCTGACTATTCCTTATAGATATTGCCTTAAAAAAGCCTCCATTCATTACAGGAGTATCTTTAGGGATAAATGTAATGGTGAATAAGCATATTTCATAGATTATGTATTTCCTAAAATATCTTTTAACTAACTAGGGATGCTCACTATGATGAAATAAACATATATTGTTTTATAATATTCCGAAATGCAGAAAATTTCACTTGTTCATTCTAAGAATTAATTGTACCAATGGTTTGTATCATATGGCAAACACATCCTTGATATTAAGTTTAGGATGTTTGAATAATGGATAATCACACTGTGGTATTTTCTGTGGCTCTTATCTGTTTAGACAATATTTATCATAATGCTATTATAATTTGTTTGAAGGCAGATTTTGTTGTTCATATGGAGTCTGTGTCACAGTTTGGTTAATTAGTGTTGTGTGGAGTTGAAATTACGTTTTCATTCCACCATGTTATCTCAGAAAACAAATGTTATTCATGCCAAAAAAATCCTACATAGAAAATATCTAACACAGAATAGAAATTAGTCTGGAGTAGTAAAGAACCTCTACCAGTTTTTATTTAGTAAGACTAGATAATCATAGTCTTTAAAAGAAAGGGGTGTATTTTTGTTATATCCACATATTCAGTGCAGTTACTAGCTTCCATATAACAAAGAGCTGACATTAAAACCAAAAACTTGAAAAAAAATCCTCTGTCAGAATTATTTTAGTGCAGGATCTAATCTTTTGAACAACTGCAACCACTCGAATTCTATTTGTGATGGTGAGCTTTAGGAACAAGAAGTACCTTGCCTCTGGCAATGTAGACAGGAGAATTTTAAAGTTTGAAAGATATTGTCATGAATGCCAGCAGGAAAAATCTGAACTCTTTAGTGGTGGCTTCTACAAGACTGCAAAATTTGCGTGGTCTCAGGTGCAGAAAACACATAAAAAGGTATATGTGAATATGGTGTACATAATATAAATAAATTACATGGCAAAAATAATGGTTGTTGTTGTTGAAGCTAGGAGAACTTTATTAATGAAAAACACTGCTGTACTTTGATTTAATGATAAATTTATCTCTTAATCATAAAAAGTTGAATTCACTAATGTGATTAAATTTTTTCTTAAGAATGGTTTAATCAAGTCCTCAAATTCATATAGAAAGAGATTTAATGTACAGAAAAAGAAAAAGGATCATACCTCTCCTTACTGAAGGCTAACTCATGATTGTAAATACATATGAAATTTCCAGGAACAATATAAACATGAACATTTTTAAGTTTGACTTTCCCTTAGTTTCCATTCTTTTGCATCCTAAGGTAGCTTATTTTAAAAAAAATTATAATAAATAAATAAAAATACAAACCGCAAATGCACTTGCAATGTATTAATTGCCTAAAAATGAATTAATTTTAGTTTGTTTATAGCACATGGTTTCTTTCCTTTCAGAAATAATAAAAAATACATATGGTTAGTAAACTGACTTTTAAAATGAGGAATAAACAGAACTGTAAAAAACCCAGAGGAGAAAAAAAAGAACAAAAACACAACAGAAAAACAAAAAGCACAAACTAACTTTCTGAAAATAGGAAGATGGGAAATAATTAAGACTGCCAAATTCTAGTTTGATGAAGCGGAACAGTAAGAAAGAGCTAAGTTCTTAATTGGATTAAGTATCCATAGCTAATTTTCTGACAAACAGATTTTACTTAAGGACGGCTTGAGTGGTTGATTCATCATGCATGCATTCCTCAGTCTAAATAAAGCGCACTGCAATTATTCTAACTTGCATTATTGGTTTGTTACGGCAGATTTTCCACATACTTTGTTCTTTCATCTGACATGTTTTTCTTTCTATTTTTTCTAATTTCTCTAATAAAAAATTAAACTTTATTATTTTAATTGAAAAAACTCTCCTCAATGGAATTATTTTAAAATGCAGTCTTAGTCTTTTCTTCACATGAGATCACATCTTTGCTTTGTTAAAAATGCAGTCAGTTTAGGTGATATCAGTGGAATTATGAAGCAGTATTAATAGCTGAGCAAAAGCTTTTTCTCAGACATGTATTCGAATAATAAATATTCTGAATTTAGCTAGTAGTTTTTTTCTTGTTTTTTTTTCATTTTTTTACACTCTGTGGTGAATATACGATCAAAAAAGTCTTACACTTATCATATTTTCTGTCATAGGTGAAGCCTGTCATTAGTTTTCAGACTTGGTTTTGATCATCCTGGGAGGTTAGTTTTAGCATGGAAGGAATGTCTCTAATACAGTCCTGTTTTATGATTTTCTGAAGCAATGAGTCAATTCTAACAGATTTTTGGTGGCATAGATTGAAATTCCATTTATAACAGCCTGTATCTTTTCCCAAACTTCCCTGTATTTTCAATAATAGAAGTAACAGTAGGACTTGAAGGTCATATTTGAAGTACAATTTACTTGTGTAGGACAAGTTTTTTGTCTGGGTATGTGTGTAGCTTGTGGGCCCGATACTCAAGTCTTCTTGCCCAGGTGAAGATGAGCAGCATGATGACAAAGCTCATGTGACAGGGAGCAAATCTCTGGCAGCATGAGAGTAGATGTACTGCAAGGGCTGCAAAGAGTAGCACGCCATGAAAGTGCCCTAATGTGGCCAGAAAAGGGCAGCTGGTTGTACAACTGCAGTGTCCTCCCAGTGTGAGACACTGACTGCCATCCAAGCTGAAGAGGTATTCATATGATTTAGGGTAACAAGCAAGGATCTCTGCATGAGCAGCTCAAAGCTGTGAGATCTGTTACACTGCTTGCACTGCTCTGATGAGTTTTTGTATTAATTTTGTTTTGCTGAGCTGGAACTAGATATCTCTTTCTTGGGCCACAATTAGAGAAAACTACAGAAATCTCTGTGTTCAAGGTAATCTTTAGATTTATAATGCCGGTTCTAGGTTTGGCTTAGTGATTAGAAAGTTATGAGTGGGACAAAATAGAAATTGATAGTTCTCTTTTTATTGCAGTCAGTGACATCTGTCAAAGACCTCAGAACAAGTTGGGGGAGGTAATTTACTCCTTTGTGAGCATGATAAAAGCTATGCTGTAAAACCACGGAATAGTCCTAGAACAGAATTTGATAGGACATACAATTTCTGAAAGTTTGTCCTCAATGTGGTAGGGTGCAGAAAGCAGCAAGGATATAAACTGCCAAGAGACTTTTTAGGAGGTCTTGGTCAGAAAAAGAGCCTGGAAGAAAAGGAAGATTTAAAAGTCAGGTAGCAGCCTTGTCCTCTGTGTCTGCAAATTTAGGTGGCAGTAGCTCTTGGCTTGATATAGAAGGGTCTTTTCCTATAAGAAACCTTGCTAAAAAAGCCTTTCTTTAGTTTTGTGTTTCTAAAGTAAACATATAGTAGACAACACAACAGCAGCTTACTTCTCTTGTGCAAGGAGAAACGCGACAAAAGTCATGAAAGAATTCATTATAATGTTACATTATAAGATACAAAATTAAGTAAGATTGAATGATTTTTTTTTTAAAATTATTGATTGAAGATGTTCTGAATCTTCTGCATAGGATGTCTAAGTGGGTATTTCAACCCCAAACGCAGAGTCAAGCATTCAGCATTTTGAACTGAGTGGTAAGAGGGAACTAGGCTGGAGTTAGTTAAAACATTCTTTACAAGGCAATGGGTGTTTTCAATGATTAGCAACTATATACTTTCATTTCTTAGAATAATTTTGCCATTTTTGTGGTACTCGTGAGTCTCTGCTGTGTTGCACAAATGTACAGGCACAGATAGGTGTAGGTTGGGACAGACCTCTATTACAGAATTTTACATCTTGATCTTTAGCAACTAAAAGCTGTTGGAGCCACCTCAGACTTTAGAAGCAAATGTCAAATAGAAAGATTTGATTTATCCACCTAACATGATGGATGAGTAATTATTTTTGTCTAGTAGGGTTACAGGAGGGAAAGCCAGGTATACAAGTGGGGATCATGGTTAATTACTTCTCTGTAGGATTTCTTTTTCTCTGTTAGAATACAGGTAAATTTGTAAATTCAGTCTGAAAAAAAAAGGTCTTTTTTATTATTTATCATTGTCAAAATATCCAGTCATGCCAACAATATAAAAAAAACATAATCTCACAGATGGTTAATATTACAAAAAACAACTTTCATAGTCTTCACCTGTAAAGAGCAAAAATCTGCAGAATAATGCCTGTAAGTTTGTGTTTCACATTCATTTATCAACTTCAATCATTCCAGATCCTAATTATGATCCTAGAATTTGTTATCTGTGGCAGAACCATTTTCTCCTCAAATTATTTTCAATGTATTCTACCTCTTTGGCAAGATGAGCATGACTCTTGGTCTACAATCCTGTGTATGTTAATAGCTGATCACTACCCAGACAATCAACTTCTGGAATTGCCAGCTTTGTATGAGAGATGGTAATTTAAATCTTGTTCTTTACCAACTAACAAGTAAAGACCAGGCACACTGGCAGTCAGCATCACCATGTGCCTTTTTAAGTATGACAGAAGTAAAGTTTTGTGCATTCTTAGTAACTGCTGTCCTCATAAGAGTCCCCTTAGGAACGACTTCACACAGAAGTAATATGACAGATCAAATTTCACACAGAATTAATAAGAAACTAACTGAGCATATGTCCTGAAAGCAGAGTCTGAGAAGTCTGAAGAGATGGTTTTGGTTAGGTTTTTTTTTTTTAAATTTTTTCTAGTTTTGAGTTTCAGTTAATAATATTTTCGAATAAAAAATTTACTAATAGTCACATATCTTAAGAAAACCCATGTTTTAATCTATCATAAGTAGCTTAAAGTTGCAAAAGTGTTAAAATAATGATAACTTTTTTAACATGAAGAGATTATGTAATACATAACAAATTAATGTTTGCGATAATCTATGATTGCATTGTGTGTTTCTTGTTCTTGAGTTTTTAAAATGTGTATTTATTGCAAATGTTTTTGAAGAATTGTTGGTGTTTTAAATACATTTACAAAGCAGTGTTATACTCTTGACAAATACAAAGCTTCTTTTGTTGTCATTTGAAAAAATGAGATAACAAAGTGTGACATTAATATTTTAAATACAATTTGAATGGCATTCTCATTTTGAAAGTATTAGAAATCTTTTACTCACTCTGTGTTATATGAAGATAATTTGAAATCTTGTTAGACAGTTGAAGAATGACTTCCATTTTCTGACAGATCTAAAAATATTTACAAATGATACCATATTGAATTGTCATGTCCTTTTCCTGTGTCATTTTGACATTACTTCTGATGCAAAGGTGATAATTTGCCTAACAGAAGCAGTCTTCTTTTATAATTAGCCTGATCATTGATTTATTCAATGACGACAAAGGTTTTTGGGAGCAAACAATTCCTTGTTGAAAAGAGAAGGTGGCTGTTACAAGGTACAGATTATATAACAGAGTGATTTAATTCATAGCTTTTAACATAGGTTAAAAAAAAAAAAACAACAAAATTTCTGTAGCTGTCATGAAGTATGAACTTGCGAGTTTTTTTTTAAACAAATTAAATCTCAAGAATTAGAAACTTGAGAACAGTCTTGAGAATGAGTGTGTTGACTTCTGTGGGCACTTCTTACTTCTTTGAGTGGATCACTCAGTATCAGATGGAGGGTCCACATGAACTGATGAAGTGTTTCACTGCCTTCCCTTACCCAAATATTCATCTGCCTCTACTAGTTGTAAAAGGCACTGGTGAATTAGTCTGTAATTGT
Source organism: Motacilla alba alba (assembly GCF_015832195.1). NCBI lineage: Eukaryota > Metazoa > Chordata > Aves > Passeriformes > Motacillidae > Motacilla > Motacilla alba. Next base: position 48,246,512 of record NC_052046.1, read on the forward strand.
TCAGTGAATTATATTGTATTGCTGTCTAGAAATTTGTTTTTAGCCTTTGCTCTCTTGGTTCTTCAAGGAAATCACTCTCGCTGAATTGTGATCAGGCAACTTTGTGCTTGATCTTTATCTTAATTTATTTGTTTCCAGATTTTGGCCTACCTTAGGAAAAAGAATGGAGTTTCTACTATAGCACACACATATTGAAATACACTTATCAAAGGGAAGGAATAAGCTGTTCTCCAATGTGATAACAAAATGGCTTTTAAACTGAGTTCAGTGGAGTACCCCTCTGGTCAGGTATCAGTTCTTATGATTTCTTTTTGCTTTTTGTATATAAAATACCTGAAGTCCTTGCTGTCCTTAACAATGAATTGTGAACTGTGTGCACTTAAATGTTGGTTGCAAATGAAGGAGAAAACAGTCCTCAGTAGAATTACTTTTGTCTGATGCACTCTATATTTGTAAAGTGGAGTAAGAATAATTTTACTAATATGCATCTCTGCAGATTTACCTGTCCTTAGTTCATCTGAGGGAATAGCTTTTAGACAGATTTTAGTGTTTGTTACGAGAGTCAATAATTTCTTTTTTTCCCCCCAAGAACTCCTACAGGAGACTAAATAAAAAAGTAAAAAACTAAAGACAAACCCACTACTAGAGTTCAAATTTAGATATACCTTTGAATTCCTCCTGGTTCTCAGATCTCAGTCTGAATGTTTTTCAAAAGCATTTCAGAATCAGTTAATCTGTTCAGATGCATTGTTTTCTCAAGGGGTAAGAAGATAATTCTCCATTTTCTTCTGCATTTCACTTTGCTTTTTTCCAGATGCACCAAGTAGGTAGTGATGACTTGCAAACTAAAAATATCCACTTGAAATAGCTTGATTTATAAGCATTCTGCAGCACCAGTGTGCACCAAAGGCAGTAAAGGTGTTACAATGTAAGCAAGATCCTTTAGGTTGAAATACTACAAAAAACCTAAAGCAGTAAACATTAATCTATCACACTCCTTCCTACAGATTACTGTAAGTTTCTATACATTAAAAGTCATCTAAAACTTAGTTTGAAATACATCCCTTGTCACAAACTTTTAGTCAAAGAATTCTTGCATTCTTGTATTCAAGATTCTTGTAAAAGGAATTGGCATTTTATGGAGCTTCACATTCCACAAGCAATGTCTACATTAAAAAAAAAATCTTACTATTTACTTATTTTCTTTTCCTACTGTACAGAAAGCCATGATGGGCTATCCATCCACAATTTTGGTTTAAAAAATGGACTTAGGACCATCTTCAGTCCACTCTGGAGTGTTATTTTTTTCTCTTGGAAAAACTATTCCCACATGGTCTCTTTTGAGTATCAAAGCTAATTGAATAAAAATTAATTTCCAGACTTCTCTTGAGCAAAGAATAATTTATTTTGAGAGAAATGACCACCCATGTACCTCTAGTCATTTGATCATAATTTCCAGTGGCATGCACAAATGATTTACACTGTCTCTCATGCTTCAAGCATTTCATATGTGCTAGACATAAATTCAGTATTCTGGAAATTAGGATTTTAGAGGCTGGCAACACTTTTACTTCATGAGAGTTGTGTGGCTTCATTTTTGTCTCACAAGCTTGTTGCTGGTATGAGAGCTTCCTTCTAGGAATACCAAGGGAAAAACAAAATTTGTTGATTCATTCATTTAAGATAATTTTTTTTAATATAAAGAAACAACCTTCATATGCATATTCAATGTCACTTTATCCAGAAAGCATTTAGTTATTGTAAGGAAATGGTTGATTGTCTTGCACTGATGTCTTGGTTGATGTCTTGGAGTGTGGACTGAATAATCTATGTGAGCTTCAAGCCATTTTCTTTGGTCTGTATTTTAGCTTTAACCCATAGCTGTATACATAGAGAGAGGTACAACTAAATTTTTGCTCTGTTTGCATAAACTAAAGAGATTAGCATCACGAATTACCAGCATTTTCCCCATATATTCAGTCATCTCCTCTGAAGAAGCAGAGTTATGGTGCATGATGTCATGTGCACTAAATGAAATTTATTCCCATTTATGCCATGTAAAGTCTGATTTCTGACTGTTATAATTGAAAAACCTTAAAAGACCTTTAAAACTTGAAATTCAGTGCTGTGTTCACCCTGCTGAATCCTTAAGATATATACTTTTGGGTTCTTCTGGGTTCTGCATTTCTCTCATGCTATAACAGCCTTAGCATGGAGCTAGATCTCAGTGATACATGCAGTAACACTAGGGACTCTGAAGTAAGCACTAGGGACTCTGCCTATCTCCAAAGTAAATCAATATTAGTGTAACTTGGATTTGTGTTTTTAAACTTGGGATACAGGAGTTGGGATGGCTGAAGTCAAAACATTGTCAGTTTGTGTTACATTTTGTTTTTTCTTTGTCTTTTTGCCTTAGAGTTGAAGTAAAATATGCCATGGAGGAGATGGGATAAGAGTAAAGGAACCTGATCATTTTAGGTTTCACATAGAAAGTGATGTATCAGAATTACTGTTAATGCTGTATTGGTACAGGTACTTATTTTTACTTTCCACCAGATAGCCCTATCTGGTGAAAGAAAGCTGGTGACCGTCACTGATGTGTCTTCAGGCTGCAAACCATGTGTCACGTTTTCCCTGTGAGCCATGGAGTTATTCAAATTTGCAACTCGAAAGAGACTTTGTTCACCTAAAATTGTCTTCTCCAATCTCTATTTGAAGATTAACTTAATGTTGTTTCTGCAAAGTCTTTCTTTATGCCTTTCTTCTGTGTAGGCACCCATGCCACTCTCTGCTTGCCCTTTCCTGTATGATGGGCACCACCATATCAGTCAGTTCTTTCCCTCCCACAAAGGTACCTATTTGCTGAGGGTTGAAGGTATGTCCATTCTTTTGGCTGCCCATCATGTGTTCTCTCATTGCATGCCAAAATTGCTGGTCGCTGCTATTTGCTAGTCATTCATTTCTTTTTAAATGCACAGCAGTACCAGAAAGAATGAACTGCAGTTAGTTTGTTGCTTAGGTCATCCAAATACCTGAAGTCTGTGTCAGAAACAAATTCTCCATACGACATATAACTAGGAGCTTGGTTTTATTGCATTGCAATGTGGCTTTTAAAACACATCCCCTGGGCTCAAAGAAAGCACTCTAGTAAATATTCCTAAGTGATCTGGTAGTATGTTTACAGTGCAGACTTTGCTCTCTGCATTACATTTCTGAGGCATCAGACACCTACTAGAGCAGTAGGCTCCACCATGAATGCTGATGTTTCTGAAAAACTGAAGCTCTACTACTTTTGTAGTCTATATGTTCTTAACAGGAGATATTTCCCACATATTTTTACTAGTTCCTGATAACTAGTGAATGCAACCTTAATATGCATTTCCTGAACAATTTTGCACAGAATTAGAATTAGTATACAGAATGTTCTTATAGCCTTATTGTTCACATCATATCCAAAACATTTAATCTCAGAGAGTTTCTTTAGTTTTTCATTTTATAGTATCCTTTTTCAGAGTAAAGCTAAAAATATGGAAGTTGGTTGCTTTTGAAAGGTTTTCTAATTATCAGAATGGCAAGCCCTATATGAAAAGAAAAGTGAAATTTTGCCACTAAGGTTTTTGATGAAATGGGTGAGATATTTGACTAATCTTGCAGCAACCTAAGAAACAGATTGTCATGTTAACTTGATGTTATACACTAGTCTAAATCCATAAGGATGAGTTGAAAAAGAATTCATTTACAGAAATTTCTCTACAGGTAGAAATCATGAGACATCATAGCCACATCAATGATTTAGTTGGAAAGATTATTATTGAACTATTTAATTGTTTATGATCCTCAGAATATAAGAGTATTTGCTGTGCCATTTCTATGTTGCATAGTTAATAAGGTTTCTTTCCTTTTTTTTTCTAGTAACTTAATTTCATTTCAAAGCAAGGTGAGAAGTTTTATGAAAATAAAATTTATACTGTAATATTAATAAAGTGTTTGGTTTTTTTATTATTTTATATTGCTTTGAGCAAACAGAATTCCCACGTACTGTTTTGACATTTCAGTGGATTTCATACATAGCTGTTGCACTAAAGATATTTTAGTTATAAATTACCCAGATTACCTTTCTGGTAGTCTCTGGGTTATGTCATGTATTACAGAAGTACAATAGTGAATTGTGATTCCTATCTAAATTTCATACAATGAGAACTGCACCACCTGCTCAATTTATTTTTTTTTAATTCTAACAAACAAATATGTGGAATGAACAGGTTAAATATGTTGTTGCCCTTTAAAAATATTTCATAACACTTATGAAGTTAATTATTTCTAAGTGTGTAAATTCAATTTTGTACTCCAGATTAAAGACCTCTAGTAAAAACATTTGTTTACCCAGAAGAGTAGTGATTAAACTTCAAATTTATTTGAAAGTAGTGATTAAACTTCAAATTGATTTGAAAGTAGAAACGACAGTTGCACTTTAGCCCAGATTCAAAATTCAATGTATTAATATCTTACAGATTTTTTCAAAGGGATTTATTAAAAAAACAAGGGGGAAAAAAATGAAAATAAAACGACCAAAATTTCTTTGGTTGTCATCTTCTGAGATCATCACAGCTACTTTTGGAATATCAGAATCTAAATTCATTGACTACAGATCCACATGATAAAAAGCATATCTATATTCATTTCAGATAAAGAGTTAGCTAATCTTCAAGGGTTGTTAAAGATTGTGTAGAATTCCAGAATTACTATTATGAAACACGTTCATATTTTCAATTTTCAGCAATATCTCTGAGGTCCATGAGATTAGGTATTAATAAACAAAACACAGTAGATTCATACTTTATATTGGGATTTTACAAGGAAGAATTATGATAATTTTGTGTCTTGCGTCTAGTTGTGTCAATGCAAGAGCTCCCTCTGATGGTGACAAGTTACTTCACATAACATTTTTTACTAGATCTGAATGATGAAAGGAAGATAGATGGAAGAATTCAAACCACTTGTTGTGGCTGGTGGCTTAAAAATATGTATTTTTTGTTTTTATTTTATTTATTATTCCCCATACCATGTCATCTGGAAAATTAAGTACCTTTTCATTTTAGCTGTATTGAACATGAAAGGAATGAAGAAAGAGACAGAAAACACAGTTTAAGCACATTTCCAAATGAGCATGGCTAGCTGTTGATAAACCTCTTTGGACTAACAGGAGCTGTTCAAGGGCCCTAGATTCATACACTTTTACGCACCTCTGCAATGTTATATCCTACTGCAAGTACTGTAACCGTAGAAAAAACCTACGACCTTTTCCCACTAGCTTAATTTTAGATATTAAAATCTCCTTCCTCTATATAAATATGAAAGCAAATTGTTTCAATTTTCTTCTCAAAAATAACAAAATTAAAAAAAAAAAAAAGGACACCCTCCCCTCCAAAAAAAACACCCCATAGAAAACAGAAGGGCAGAAGTGATATCTAGAGTCCATTTAGAAATATCAGGTGTCACCTTTGAAAAATTAACTGAGACGTGTGGTCTCATCCTCTCTTCATCTCTTAATTCTGGAGCTGTTCTGGAATTTCTGTAAACTTATGCTAATATTCCACTCACATAGTGAAAGACAAAAAAAAAAGAGGAAGAACCATGACAGTGAATAAAACACTCACCTAATGTAAAGAAATAAGAGAAAGAGATAGACTGAAAGAGTATTGCTACAGTTTACCCCACTATCCTGTGTCTGAGTGACAGTGATGGAAAGCTGTAAGTACAGGAGTGGGGATTTAGGTATAACAAGCAGTGAACATTGACTGGAACAACAATTTATGATGGTTTTCTGCCAAGTTGTTTTTTTTTTCTGTCTGTCTAGTCTATATTAATCAGATTGTCATTAATATCTGCTATCCTTTCTTTACAAAAGACATTATGAACACAGATTTATGAGTATGTGTAACGTGTTTTGATCAATTTAAAGTAACACTACTATATTTCAACTGTATCTCCAAACAATTCAAGATCTAGTGAAAGGTACAGTGAATAACTTATGGCACAGGGCTTCTCACTATAATACCACTGTTAGTATTTTATATGAAACATATCAGCCAGCTATTGCATATATCATTTATAACCAATGAAGTCTTAAAAATCTGTTAATTTAACCTCCGTGATCATTTTGTCCCAGCCATAATTGCAGTGTGGACATATAAGAAAGGAGACAATTGTCTGGTACAGTGTTCTCTAGGCAGAGTGAAGGACTTTTACATTTTTAACTTCAACTGAAAAGTTCATAGTTGTTGACTTTGGCGAGCAACTTTAATAGACTAACAATAACTCACCACAGTGATAACAGGATGAGAAGGATGAGTGCGAGTTTTGGATTCTTGTTCCGAAAACCTGTCAATTGATGTGTACTTGTACTGTGTACTAAGTTATCTGGAATAAGTACTCCTTTTTTTTACTGAGATGTAAAGAGTTTAAACTGTAATATGAACGTGGATGTAATTTAGAAGTATTGGGAGAGAGATTAATTAATCCTGCAGCATTTTTTTAATGCAGTAGTTTATACAAACAGTTCCAAGTTACTTCACACTGATTTTTTTCAGCTGCTTTTTCTGGTGTTGGTACTAGAATTTATAAACACATGATGAAGTTAGACCCATCCTGAGGTAGACTAGTACCACAACTTCTCTTCCAACAAAGTTATTCAGGTTTGGTCCTGTTCCAATACTTGTTATTAATCACTATATGGGGCTTTGCAGCTAAGTACACTTATATTTATTTTTGTATGTATTTTTTTAAAGTAATATTTGTGATAAATATATTTAATGCAATGGGTACATAAAAAAGCTTTGTTTACATTGTTTAGTATTATTTTTCACAGTACATATTTACTATATTATACAGGAAAGTTATATTTGTAAATAAGGGTCATGTCCTCTAGATTATCTAAATTGTGGGTCCTACACAGTTTCATTTCTGGGGCCATTTTTGATTGGTGAGAAAGTTTTGGACAGGATGCCTATATTATCCCTGGTTGACAGTCACATGTGCTTTCTACATAGAGGATGGACAGAGAAATCAAGGAGGTTTTTTGCCTTGTCTTGATGCAAGCTTACCTTCACAATCATTCTGAGCTTGCAAATGCCCTTCTATGGACAGGACTTAGATTTACCAGTCCAAAGCGCATCTGTAATTTCTGACACCATAATGAACTGAATAATTCTGTCTTCAAAGCAGGGTTAAAGTAGCTTGAGATAAAGAGGTTACTGTGTTAGAATTTGAGTAGAACAGTTAAATCAAGTTTGAGAACAATTCAGGCTCTCATTCAGGCAGAATACTTCTACTTCATGGAATAAAATATGTTATGGAGAGTTATCTACCTAGATATCTCTGCCGCTAAGTGGCCCTGTTACTGTTTAAAGCTAAACTGCAATACAGTATTTCAGTGTTTCAAAAACTGTATTCTTGGAGGAAGATGGTATGTTTTCCTGATATTAGGAAGCAGTATAATATGTAGTTGATGTAAATACATCAACTAAGAGTCAACAGTTATATTGGGTTAAGTGTATGACCCTATTAATATTTATGCAAACAGTGTTTATTAGGTGCCATTATTTGGTGTGTTATTCCTATTAATAGAGGGCCACATGACGTCTTTTTAACCATTAGATATCTGTGTAGGTTGTGAGGACTCTGCACAATCTAAAGTAATGACACATTCCCTGTACATGATTTGGCATATGAGTGAAGTGGTCTGAACAGTCTAAAGAAGAGGGGTAGAATGAAAGAAGCTCATTATATGGTTATAAACTCTATGTTTTAAAGATTGCTGGATTGGACCATGAAACAGTAATTGTGTTCTACTGTAAACACAGGACTGTCTGAAAGGTCAAATACAATTCTCCTCTAAAAAGCTTACAGACTACTTTCATAGGTTTCACGTACACCTTTAGTACTGTAACCTGGAGAAAAAGCAGTCTGATTTTGCCCTCTCTTTTTTTTGAAGCGGACTTAGACTGAAAAAAATCAAAATACTTATTTTAACCGTTAGACTGTTTAAAACAAGCAATAAAGACCCATACTCAGCACAATTGATAAACTGTAGAATGTGTTTTTTCCAGATAAAAACCTTGTAAAATAAAAAAAAAATAAATACTGTTTTCTACACTAGCCATTCTGAATGGTGTTAAAGGCGTAGTCTGAAGTGTTTTTAGGTCATTGTTGAAGCCAACCCCCAAATTTTAAATTAAAAAAACACAGTCTAAATATACCCTACAGTAAAAAAAAGCAAGCCAAACACAGTCTGTTTTCAAAACTTAAATTAATTTTTATGAGGTGGCTGCTCTCCAAAAGCAATTTTGCAAAAATTTAAATCTTAACTGAACACTTCATTTGCTCACAGTACTTAAACTTCTGGGGCCTGGTTCTGGTTCACTCAAAAAACTAATTGGCACTTTCATGGGCAGTTATATTTCTTACAGACTACCAATAGGATTTGAGGGGACAAGAGGTCTAGAAGGGTCTCACCCTCCAAATAGTAGGTTTCCTCTGATTTTTGTTATATTTCCACATTTACATGCTGTGTTAGTGGAATTAGAAAGCATGAAGCTGAAAGTGGACATTTGAAGTCACTAACTCTCATTGCTTATTACTAGCCTAATAGGTCAGCTTCACTAACTGTTCTGGTTTTCATTTTGATTGGTTGGTTGGTTTGGTTTGGTGTCTTTTTATATTATTTCTTTTTTTTTTTTTCCCATTGAAAGTTCAGCAATTAGAATTTACTGAAATTTTACTAGTACTGGAGAGAGAGGGTGCAAAGATCTGTGTATAAAAAGATAAGTAATGAATGCAGTGAAGCTCATCTCTGTTTCTAAAACTTATGGAAAGAGAAGCTGCATACCTAAAGATGTCGGTTGCTATGTACTTCGTCAACTGCAATATCTGTGGCTTATAGCTATGGCAACAGCAGTGTTCATACAGCCAGAAAGGTGTAATCTTTTAAATACTACTCATCTAAATATTTCAGAGAACCATCAGATACTGGGATTCCAAATGTCTGAACAAATTATTTATGCTTCACATACCATAAACAGGTAATGACAAAAAAACACCACACAACCCAGAGAAATCAGAAAATATTCTCCAGCTTTTAGAATGGTATAATTTATTATTACAGGTTTTTTAATATTTCTTCTTTCCATTTTAATGTTTTTCTGTTTTCTTTATGTAAGAAAAAGGGAAAGTAGTTTTATCAGTTAAATACTGCAAAAAAAGATCACTTTTTTTTTCACCTTGTTAAAAAACTGAAATAAAGATTATTCTTTTTTAACAGGACACTGAAACACATCCCTTTTACAATAATTTGGATTCTTTAGTTGGAGACAAGTCTTTTATTACCATGATCTGTCAATATAAGACCCTTTTAAATACAGCATGCTATGCATTTGAAACACAGGCTTGCAATGAAATCCATTTAGCCTTTCACTAGAAGGAATTTGTAGACATCACTCTGTTTTCTTATGCTAAGGTGTTAGATAGAGCCATGCACTGAAATATGTGGATATTCCACGTGTTTTTTGACTGGAATGTTTGGGTTTGCAGGGTTTGTTCACTGCAGCTATTAAATACATTGCTGTGTGGGGCGTCAGCCCTAAATACACAAATGAGTAACACCTTATCCAAAAGAGTCATCAATATTGAATCATCAGATATTCCTGTGGAATTCACTGACAGTTGCATTTTATTCCTGTGCTTGACTGTTTGCCAGATGAAAATGGAATTAAAATGTATAAAATTAAAAGATCAGTGATACTTCCATATATTTCTGTATTCTATGTGGATGTGGCTGATTTCTTTTTCATTTTCTTCTAGGCCTTTTCTGGAAACACAAATGCAGACAGTGTTGTGTACTATAAGCTTCAGCATTCTATTAAAGCAAGATTTCTCCGTTTTGTGCCTTTGGACTGGAATCCAAATGGCAGGATTGGAATGCGCATTGAAGTGTACGGATGCACATACAGTAAGTTTATTTCTGAGTCAGCTAAATTAAATGAATCTTCATCAATGTCTTTTGCTGCCTAAACAGCATTTGAAAGTGGATTTCTAAGACTAAATTTTATCTCAAATAAAACTGAATTTATAAGTTTATGTGCCTACTGCACTATTTCTACATCAACTGTCAATATGTGGTGCTTATTTTCCAGTCCTTTCTGTATTGAAATGAATGGTGTGGACAAAATCGAGTAACTGATTTTATGCAAACTCTTTCTCTTTTTTGTCCTAGTCATAAAATTGCTTCTTAACATGGTATACTTACTATCTGAAGGCCAAATTATGCTAAATGTTTACAGTTTTAAATTTATATGGTCTTGATCCTGAGCCAGTAAGAGTGCAACTAGATAGATCCACAAATAAAAAATTGAAGGAGACTTGCAAGTTTTCATGTATTTATATTTTATATATTTTTATGTATTTAGAATAGTTTCTGTGTCCTTAATAACTGGCACAAGCCTTTGGAATTAGATTGCATAAGTGCCATGGTTTTATTGATCTGCTGGACAGTGTAAATATTCCTGACATCTTCCTGTTGCTGTTTTTCATCCATTGATTTTTTTAAAAAATTCCTCTACGTAAGTTGTTTACTGCTTTTTATTCTTCCCATCTTTTCTCCATGATGGAAACAGAATTTATTTTAAGTACCTCTTTAACTACTTTTTGTGCATACTTTTATCTGTTCTTTGTTGTTTTGTTTCAGAGGGTTTTTTTCAACTTCTTTATTCAAGTTATATTTTGTATGTTTGATTTCTTTTGGATGGTCTCCACATGCCTTTTTTCTGTTGCCATCCATTTTTATCTGACATTAAGTGTCTATCAGGAAAACATATAGGGATTTCTGCCTTAAACTTGAATTTTTAAAATTGGTAAAAGGTAGTGAACTAAGGATATTGAAAATTTAAACCTGGATGCAGGAGATTAGGTCACCTCAGAAATCAGATAAACTTCCTCATCCTAGAAAAACATCTCATGCCAGGAGAAGAGACTGAAAGGCTCACACGAAATTCCTTAGTGACAGCTGCCTTGAGACTGGGAACATGACTTATGATTCCTAGAACAATCTGAGAAAATGGCCTTGAAAACTGAGTAACTGAGAAATGTGACTATGATTCAACTTACCCTCAACTCTTTTAAGTTCCAGAACAACCAAAGTTTAAAAATGGAGGCTGGACAAATGAATTTAACATTCAAAGCTAAAATCTCATCTAAGTCTTCTATTTGAGACCTGATTTCTGTGGTACATGATGGCATTACAGTCTTTCTTCTCTTTAAGCTTCACTTTAAAATTCATTGATAGTCATCAACTTTGCTTCTTCACAGTCCTTGTATATGTGATAACATTTAAATCCTTACTCAGTTTTGCTCTCAAACATTTTCAAACTGAAGAGCGTTCTTTTGACCATGACTAAAAGCCAGATTTTAATTATTTATATTCACTATCATAATTTTCTCTTGTAAGATCCATATTACGGCTCACTTCTATGTCATGCTTGTTGCCCATCAGTGGAAAACTCTATGAGTCTAAAGGACAAATAAAGAAAAGTGCCCATGCAACTGAAAAAAGAAAACATTTAAAATAAGCAGTTATGAAATTAAAATATTTTTGTGTAGCCATTAACTATTTTTGAGGAAAATTATATTTTTTTGCATGTTACATACATGGCACAGAATGTATCCTATAGACAGCTTATAGAACTAAATCAACTATAGTTATCTTCTAAGACTAGGATGAATTTAAAATGAATATTTACTTCATCCATTATTCACTACAATGCAGTATGCGAAGAATATGATGTCATCAAAAATATGTCAATTTTTTAAAGTTGGTTAAAATTTTCTTTGAATTAGTGATAATGGGTGTTCTAGAAATGCTTTTTTCCCCTATCTATAAATGCTATCATTGCAAATGAATTACAGACTCTTTATCATCTCTGTTTTTATTTTGAACATCTACTGATTACTAAGTGCCTTTACTAGGTAAATTCAGTAGTTGTCATTGAGGCAAACCAGGTGATTATAGATTTACAGTTTTAAAAATTCTTTAAAAATGTAAAAGCTAAATTCTTTCTCTCCAGTCTTTTTCTCTATTTATCAGGCACAATAAGGACATGCAGTTATTGTTACAGTAATTATGCCTGGCTCTTTTCGAATGACTGTAGTTTTCAAAGTGGGACCAGAAAAAAAAAGAAAAACAGAAATTCCAATAATATCTACTTTAGCTTTGATTCACATGTTTTAATTGTCCCATTTACTCATCCTTTCCTTCAGGGAGTTCTCACTGGGTATTAGATTTTAAGAGTAAACAACTCTCTTTTCATTTACCATCAAGTATGTGAACTGTGTTCTGTATTCAAGTGCAAATGCACTAATTTCATTCTTGAGTCTTACCTGTTAGAAATTACATAACTAAAACTAAACTTGCAAGAATACAGTATGTAGATCTCTATACTCAATAAAGTAATGTGAAAAAATTTATGTCTCAATGTTCTGAAAAAGTCATTACTACCTTAATGAACTTGTCCTTACAGGGCAAATTTTGCCTCTACTTCAAATCTGCTGTCTTCCAGTCAAATGTCTGCTCTGAATAACTTTGCCTAGTATTCTCAAAAATAGTCTTTACCCTTTAATTACAGTCTCAGTGAGGCTTGATAATACTCATTATATTTTCCTGTAAGATGCAGCAAATTATTATATGTTTGGGTTTGGTTTTGTTTTTTTTTTTTTACACGCAACTTGTTTTCTCCTAGTAACTTTATAGATCAAGGACTGTCACATTTTAAATGTTTGTAAAGTGTGCATCCAGACAAGCCCTTCCATTTTTGCCTCCGCATTTATTGAGTAGAAAGGTGAAATAAGGGTAGTCAGTTATGGAAGGCAGGAAGAAAAAAAATGGAAGGAAGGAAAGAAAAAGAAAAAGAAAAAGAAAAAGAAAAAAGAAAAAGAAAAAGAAAAAGAAAAAGAAAAAGAAAAAGAAAAAGAAAAAGAAAAAGAAAAAGAAAAAGAAAAAGAAAAAGAAAAAGAAAAAGAAAAGAAAGAAAGGTTTTCTACCTCCAAGTGTGTTCAACCTGCCTTCATATGAACTGATAAAACATCTGCATGTGCCATGACTACACTGCAAATACTCTGTGCTGAATCTCAGCCCAAAATCTGTCTGAAGCCTCTCCCTGATAGTTCTTTCTATTTAGTGTGTACAAAAGAGAACAATGAATCTCTACTGACATTTCCTGTGTCTTGTTCCTGAAATGCCAGATTGTGACAATTAAGCCATGTAAAACACAGTTAAGGTTAAGCTAAGTCATGACACTAAAAAAAAAGGGATATTAGGAATGTGTTTAGCTTACAATTTCCCTTCTTCATTATAGTACTCTATTATTTCATGCTCTGAAAACCAGTTGTCTAAAAATAGAAATCAAAGGAACAAAAAGGTGGGAATTTTTTCGGCATGGTCAGCAGAAAGATAGGTTTAAATCTGAAAATGACAAATGTATAAAGTTGTAGAATATAGGTAATTGGAAAATAAATATATAATGCACATTAAAAAATTTCAGTTATATAGGTTATGATACCTAACAAAAGTGCTGCAGATACTACTCAAACCCTTTTGTTTTCTATCACTTCTAATTGTATTGAGGCTTTTTCAGCATTTCCTACCTGGCTGAAATGCTTTAAGTCCACATTACAGTTACATCAGTCAAAGAAAGGACTTCATATCCTCTTCATAACTGGAATAAAGGCCAGTTGGTTTGCATTGGTTTAAGTTGTTTTTTTTTCTTCTTTATAGAACATTAGCATTGATTTCAATAGATATAAAGATAATTTTTTTTTTCTAAGACATTTTAGCTAAAACTTTTGCTCAAGATCACTAGGAGTCTTGGTCCTGTGGTATGTGAGGCTTCCAGAATTTCCACTTTCTCAGGGGCATTTTGTTATTTCCAAAGATATTTCCATAGTGCACTAAGATTTATATCACAATAATTTAAGGAAGACACTGCCAATTCTGGAAACAAAAGATCAGTGTTCATAAAACAAGTCCACCTGTTTTATTTTTCTTATTTACAACAGTAGGGAAAATCCATGTAGTGGATTTTGAAGTCCAGCAAGTTGCAAGTATTTGGTAAATAAGAGAGGAAAATCTTATGGTACTCTGGGTATGTGCTCACATTCTCTTTATTCTTATAACCCTGCAGGACACCCAAGCTGTCTTTCTCACAACTCTTTAAATATATTTCTAGGGGTAATGCATGGATGGTGAAGACAAGACCTGTGTGAGAAATGTTACAAGAATTTTGATTGCCATCTGCAACCCTTTCACAATCTTCATTTATTCATGGGGTGAGGGCAGGGGCAAAATTTAATTTTGTATATTTTCCAAATTTAGACAAAGCAGATATTGTTTCTTAGGAACTAGTGCTGCAAAATAGTGTAAAGGATTTTGGAGAGCCATGTTAATGTTGTTTATGCTCTTGTCCCTGTAAGAAGAGTATGTTCCCAATCCTATGGTTATCACTGCCTACTAAGTTAGCTGGTTTGATAGATATATACATAACTGTACAAGTGGTCTTATTGAAGACTTTATTGAAGCTATTCTACATCACATTCATTATTTAAATTCAACATTAATTAACACTTTTGCTGCCCACATTCATTCAATGCAAAGTGAAGTAAAGTAGTTAATCAAGGGTTTATATTTAGGTATAACATCATATTTATTCATTGTACATTTGATAAATTAATTCTTCATTATCAAGATATAAAGAAAATCAAGAAACTATATTTAAAAACATAACTGTATTCACTTGACAAGAGCTTTGTGAAAATGGAATATAAATTACTAACCTAAAGTACAAGAGTGAATTTGAATTTGTTCCATTTCCATGCTGAAAATGTGGAGAAATCTTTTTAGTGAAATTATATAAAGTTAGTAAACAGATAATGGGCTTCCCTTGACTTGCAAGAATTCAACCAGTCAGTTGAAAAACAACTTCATATTTTATTGAGTATCCTTTACATCTTCATTCACTTCAGAAATGTATTTTTCAAGGGTAATTACTTTTTTCTTCATTACATATGAACTGTGAATACTCTATGAGCTTTTTATAGTGTTATCAGTTCCTTGGTGTGTGTCTTGTTCAATCTGTACTGATTTTGATGGATATTATTTTATACTATTGGGATTAAATTAGTTAGCCCTATTTTCTTCCCTTTCTGAAGGTCAAAAGCAGCCTTGGCTTTTTTTTTTTTTTTTTTTTTTTTAATCTTGATTTTAGTCACTGGAATGAATTGCACATAAATTAATAGTGATTTTCAACCTAAGAATACAAATAAAACCAAAAATGGTCAAAGTACTTTATAGCTCCAAGGAAAGGAAGACCAGCATATGAGAACATTATTAGATTTGAATAGAGGCCAGATCTCTTCTCACATGGTTTTATTTTCTAGTTATACCATCATCATTAAAACACAACAGTCTTAATATACGGGGGAAAATAAAGTACAATTTACTGTGCACAAGTGATCTAGAGATGTTAGTGATGAAACTTCATACCATATTGAAGTAACATGCAACTGTTTCTTTTAGACATAGCATTATACATTATCTTTCATTTCTTTACTTCTAGGGTCTGAGGTGGTTGGCTTTGATGGGAAAAGTTGTCTAATTTACACATTAAATAAAAAACACATTAATGCACTGAAAGATGTGATTTCTCTGAAGTTTAAGACAATGCAAAGTGATGGAATTCTCCTCCACAGAGAAGGACAAAATGGAGACCACATCACCATGGAATTAACTAAAGGGAAGCTGTCCCTACTCATTAATTTAGGTAACAGCTATAGTCTCATAAAGTCTAATATAGTTACTAGGCATTACTTGACTAAAACTTCTCTTAACATGTTAAGTGGATTTTAATGTATAAAGTATGACAAACTAGCTGTATATTTTTGAATAATTATATTTTTAAATGAAATTAATAGTTTTTATTTTTCTTCTTTCAAGGTGATACTAAAACTCATCCTTCTAATGCCCAAATTAATATTACGCTGGGCAGCCTTTTGGATGATCAACACTGGCATTCTGTTCTCATTGAGCATTTTAACAATCAAGTAAACTTTACAGTGGATAAACACACTCATCATTTTCATGCAAAAGGAGAATTCAGTTATTTGGACCTTGATTATGAGGTGTGAAAATTACCTTTCCTTTATTCCATTTATTACCTTTGTTATGCAAATGTACTGAAACAGGCAAAAGAAACAGAACTTAAGGAAGTTTGTAGTCCTTAAGACCTTGGGGATTTTCTGTCTCTTAAAGGAATGAATCAAAGAAAAAGATGTTCTTGGAGTACAAATCTTCCACTAGACTCAAGTCAGTATTTTCAAAAGATCATCTTTTTCATCTCAGAATTCATTATTTTAATACCTTTGTTTTAATAGAGCTGTAAATGTGATAAACAATATTGTAAACATAATGAGTGAGACACAATTCAATGCTATTATTTAGTGAATATTAATGTTATGAATATAATACTTGATGAAAATTGCAATGTCAGCATAAAAACCGTTGTAGAAATATTTATATCAATACTTAAATCCCTGTTAGATCTGAAAATTATACTTTGAAAAAATCTTTCTTGCACAAATAGTAGATTCATGAAAAGTAGTAAATGTAATATGCTGTGAAATTTTCCTGCCTGTGGTTAAAAATACCACTATTTCACAGTTGTAATGTGATGACTGGCTGCTTTATGTTTGCCCTATACTGTTTGTTGGGTAAGACAATGAGTGATAGAGCAGAATGTCAGGAACCCGCAGACTTTATTGTACTCATTCCAATTTTTAAGCATTTTAGAGTGAGATGTCATGATGTTCTGTGTCTGCATTATTCCATTTCAAAAATATCTGCTCAGAATTTCTGAATGTAAATCATAATATCAAAGTTTGGAGGATCATACTAATTAAAAAAACAACAACAACAACACAAAAGCGAGGGGGAAAATAACTGGTTGACAATTTGTTTTAAAACAAATTTAAAAATTAAAAGGTTAATAGTTTAGACTGAACTTTTTACAATGTTGGCTAGAATAGCTTTGAAATATGTGAACTCAAATGTTCACTTATACTGGAATCCTATTTCTGGTGATGTAAAACAGTTAAAACAGACTAGAGCAGAACTAAGGTCACCCTTGTGGCAATGCTTTTCTAAAATAATGTACTGCTTTCTAGCAGCTTTTGCCTTAGGGCAGGGATGTATTTAGACAGAATGATATTCTTGAATTTAGTAGCTCTCAATGGGTTTTTATTTTTGTTAAATCTTCCAATCTCTTTCTGAAACGAATAATTTTACAGCACCATACAAAGGAACTGCACAGCCTAAGCATTTTGAAAGGGGAAATGTGCCTCCTTTAGTTTGTTTCAAATCTGTCCTAGAATAATGTAATTTGATGCACTCTTGTTTTCTATTATAGAAAATGGTGTACATAGAGTGGAGAAGTTAGGCTCAAGTTTCCAAATAAATTGTTGCTAATTGTCTTCTCCCTTTTTACACTGTTTTGCGTAGTCTTCTTGTACTTGGCCTTGTCCTTCTGCTCCTTGGTTTCACAGCTGTAATGGACCCTGAAAACTGATTCAAGACACAGATACATCAGAAGAAGAGAAAAAAAAGCCACAATGTCAGAATGATTTGCTACATACATTTGACTTGATATAGCCTAATTTTTTGTTAGCCTAGTCTTTTAATATGAAGATGTGATACAGTGAAATACACCAGAAGTAGCATATTCATTATAGGCCAGTCTTTGACTTCTCTTCTGCTCTTACATATAGTCAACTTTTTCCTTAGAAAATTACTTAATAGTATTATTGATTTCTCTTCTCTTTCTAAGCTCAGCTTTGGAGGGATCCCAGTGCCTGGAAAATCAGGGACATTATCACGCAGGAACTTTCACGGCTGTTTTGAAAATATTTATTATAATGGAGTGAACATCATTGACCTGGCCAGGAGGCATAAATCTCAGATCTACATTGTGGTAAGAGATTTATAGTTAAGAAAGAACAAATTACTAAAACAGAGAAAAAAGATCGCAACCACTTTCAAATCCAACCTGTTAGAGCATGTTTCTAGTAAAATCTATGTTAGGTAATGAAAGAAAAATTAAGTAATTACCAAGTTGGGCTACTTTTCATTTTATGCTGAGTAGACTCATCCTAGTAGAAAAGGCAGGATCCATTTTATTCTTGAGATCTTTAGATGATGTTTCAGTATGTCTGATATCACAGTTTTGTGTGCTTCCTAACTGGGTGACAAAAGTCAGTGAGTAACAAGATGTGTCAGAAATCTTTGGCTTTGTAGCAGAGTAATAAAAATATGTATCTGACTAATAGGAACACCAGCAGTACATTTTTTAAGTTCTTTATTGCTGATGACACTGATCCACTTTGCCCAGAGTGTTATAATTTTGATAGATCAGTTCTGTTTTTCAATTTGTACTGATCTTTTTCTGAAGATCTTTAGTTTAGGTTGGTGGGTTTAATGTATCTATTATGATATGGCCAGGAGTCATATTGTCCAATATCCTACCCTTTAGAGAAACTGTTCCAATAACAAAACAAATGTGTTCTGTGTTACAAAAGGCTTTCTTGTGGGGACCTTTGGGCAGGTGCTGTTGGGGTGACCGCCTTCCCGAGAATGATCCCCTCCCGGTCCCAATGACCAAGTCCCACAGCCCACCTGGCACTGAGGCCCGGATGAAGTAATTCGCAGACCACCAGTAAAAGAAGGAGGACTCTCCGCTCAGTAGATCCAGCTGGGTTTATTGGAGGAAGGTCTGAGGGTCCAGAGGAGGTAGCAGGGAGCAGGAACAGGCTCGGACACAACCACAGCCAAAGGAGACCATAAGCAGAAGAGCCCAGATCACGGGAGGGGCCAGGGTATATAACAGGGGGAAGGTAGGAGTGGTTAGGGTACAGAGTGTCCAATGGGAAAAGGGGTTATAGGAGGGACTGAGGGAGAATGACATGGATTGCTTCAATGGGGGAACAGAGTGGGAGGGGCTCTCACAAGAGGGCCAATGGAGGAATGGGGAGTACAGAACCTTCCAGAATCTGGGAAGGGACAACAGTTGACTGACAACAGTGAATTAACATTGCCAGGCGAGGAACCATGGGAAATTGTTCTGGTCTCTCGCTGTAACTTCTAACAGTATCCTCCCATGGCATCTTAGGTTCAGCCTGCCCATGGCTGTCTCCCACACTTTCTAGAAATTTTACTGAGTCTTTGCTGTTGGTTTTGGGTTTATTTTTTCCCCTAGTACAACAAGGGTCATCTCTCTTTGTAACATGGGCTTATTTAGTAGCAGGAAATGCAGAGGTGTCATAGAAATAAACTTAAAATAATTAAAAATGTATTAAATGCTTTCGTGATCCAAATATTTTAACTTGGATTTCTGTTCAGAATATGAAAAATTGCATTTGGTCTCTGTCATAGGAGAAATTAATGAGAGGCATCTCCTCTCATGTGAAATTCCCTTGAAATATTGCAAAATTATCCAAGCTTGTACCTCTGCATAGTATTCTGTCCATGATGCTTATGAATATTGGGGAATGAGCAATTATAGAAGGTTCTTTGTGGACTAGTAGAAGGGGGTCTATGAAATTATCTGTAATAGGAAATTTCATTACTTTCATGTCAAATGTTTAAAATTGTTGTGCTGCTTTCAAAAGTATTTAGGAGACATTTCATATAATAGATAATATAGAAAGAATCTCTGTTACCACAGAATCCCTGTTAAATAGGCACTTTACTGGGGGAATCTGCAAATGGCCAGTTTTTAGCATTTAACAAGGCTTTTATAATCTGATGTGTACGTTTTCACTATGTGTCAGTTTAGCTGACTATTCATTTCTGTACAGCTGAGTTCATAAGACAAAACTTTTACTTATTTATCTATTTTTCTTGAAGAAAATGAAAACTCATGACCTTTAATACTTTGCCACACCAGGGACTAGTGAATATTTTTCTTAAATTGATTTTAAAGCTACTTAATGTGTGGTCAAAATTTTATGTATGCTCAAAAGTTTAAAACCTCTTAGCATTGAACAGAAATTAGGTGCACTTTAAATTTCAAAACCATTAATCTTTAGTAATCCTTTTCCAGAACAAATTAATTATAGTTCAGATGGTGTTAGCAAGTCATTAGATCAGAGTGTACAATGTACTACTATCAAGCACCATAAAGTGTTAACTAATTCTGACACCAGATGCAAAAAAATGCATTATTCTCATTCCATATTTTTTATCTGCATCACTCAGTACAAGTACAGATGCAGGTTACTCTCAGAGTTTCTCAGTGAATTCCGCCACAAGTTTACCTAAGAAACAGTTATTTCAGAAGAAGGTAAGCACAAAATAAATGCTAGGTGCATAAATCCTACTCATCATCTAGTCCATATGGGCTCGCTTGAAAACACATTCCCTCTTAAATTAAGAAGTATGTGTTGTGCATTTGTAAGTAGCAAGAGTTTATATGTTGAATTTTTCTGTTTGTGAAAATAAATACTGAAGTTGGTGCACATCTCCAATTGCATTAATTTGGAATTCTTTTTTCTTAAATTCAACAGCGTCTTAAACAATCAGTGCCAGCTCAACATTCTTCTCTGCATCTAAGCATTTAGACGCGTGTACATGCTTACGTGCAGTCAGTGGCATGGCATTTATTTGTCATTGAAGAATTAGTCAAGTTCCTAATGCTTACTGAGGCTGAGCCAAGCTAGGAACAAAACAGATCTTTCTAAGTCCTGAAGTAGCATTAAATCAGCCTCGTAATATAGGATCTTACGCCATTCCCTCAAAGGTCCTTGCTGCTCTGTGCAGGCAGATGAGTCTACTCTGATCAGACAACAATGTTAACATTTCTCAAACTGATGATGTTCATGTTTGAATTTTAGACTAATACATCCAAGTACTATGTACCGTGTTTTGAAACTCTGCAGTTTCCATGGAGAAATACTCATGACTCTTGCTAATGCCATATTTGTTTTATTTATTTCTAGGGCAATATGTCCTTCTCATGTTTAGAGCCACAGGTGGTTCCTGTGACATTTCTGAGCTCCAGCAGTTTCCTGGCACTGCGAGGCACATCAGGACAAGATGAAGTATTTGTCAGTTTTCAGTTTCGCACTTGGAACAAGGAAGGACTTCTATTATCCAGTAAACTGCACCAGTCTTCAGGTGGTTTCCTCTTATATCTGAGTGATGGGAGAGTCAAAATCAATCTTCATAAAACAGGAAGAGTACTGAGTGACATTGCTGCAGGTATTACAAGATTCCTATGCATAAAGGGAAAAAAAAATTAAAGTTATTTATGTAGTACTTGCTTTCTTGACTTATTTTTCTGATTAGTTTGTGTGCAACTGTGCTTTACTTGTGGGAATTTTACACCAAATTATTTCTAAATGCTTTCTTTTCTCACAAACATACCTATTCTTTTGTTCCCCATGAGTGAGCAGAAATTACTTGCAGTAATATAGACTGAAAAATTGAGTTCTTAGCTTAACATGCATACAGTACGTACAGCTCATGTGTATAACCTGGCAAATCTAAGCAGCTTTTTCCATTGTGAAGTGTAAGAAATTTAGTCTCTGACTCTGTCAAGCTAAGTCATTAAGACGTTTTTCGCCATTTGTCTGTGCTTTCAAAAGGTATCAAGTAACGATTCTTTTATAAAGTTATACATCACTATAACTATAATGCCTGTTATTTTTTAGAGTTCTTAATTGCAGAGATATCCATTAATCTGGGACAGTGGATGCCCAATATCAGATTGAGTTTCAGAAAACCAGGGCAAGTTTGAGTCTATGATTTAAAAAAAGGGGAACTTGAGGAAAATGAGTAACTGAGAGCTAAAGGGTCACTTTTGTTAGTTAAACACCGAATCGAGACTAGATAATCTACTTTTGGTAGTTCACTGCTAGGCATCCCTCAGGGTAAAACAGATTTTCAGAAGGCTAGTACCTAGTCTAGTCTTCTGATGAGTAATTTCACCCTTGGCAAACAAATATGTCAAGACAAAAGGATGAAGCTACTATAGTGAATACACAGTCATGTTAGAGAGTATTCAGTTGGGATTCTAAGGAGATTCCAGCTTTAACTTTCTCTCTGCCTGGCAGGAATGGGAGTAAGTATTTCACAGAGAGTCTCTTCAGTTTTTCTGAGCACTGTTGGCAGTTGATGTAGGAACAGCAAGATTGTTGACCCAGTCAGGAATCTCCATCTTTCAGGAAATATGACAGCAGCACAGAAAAACATCGTCTCCACCTTCAGAGGCTTTTTATAAAATGTTGAGATCCAGTAACATCCCCATGTAATAATATCATCACCTTCACCTAGCAGCTCTCCATCAGTATTACACTATTCTCTGACTTTCCATGCATCACAGCTGCCTCAGAGCTTCTCATTACTTATGCAAACAAATTTAATTTTGCCCTTAACTTGTAGATGGATTATATGATGTGATATGATATGATGAGTCCTAAGACAGGAAAAAAGACAATAGAGATTAGGTGGATAAAAGGGATTATAAGGAATATATGATAAGAAGAAATTGAGGCAGGGGTTGGAATGATTTCTGTATGGACAAAGATGTCCAGAGTCCACTAGCTGGAGGAATATATTGTGGAAGCAATGGTGAATTTGGATGCAGAAAATACATTTATGATATCCAGAACATCACTTGATCTTTGATTCATTTTGACCCATACGCAAGCCTGTTTTTTCCTTTTCATATTCACAAAGCAGAGTATTATCAGTGTAAAAGGAGCCAAGTTAGTTCCAGTTATGTAACAAAAACCAAGTGAGAAACTCCCAAACTAGTTATAATCAGTATAAAGACAAAATAAGTATCAACTGATCTAAATTGCTCTCCAAACTTATTCGGTGGTATGATGCAAAGGGAGCAAAGCAGAATGAAGCAGGACAGAGAAACAGCCAAAGGATTTGAACATGAGGTCTCCTTAATCTTTGTTCCATGCCCCTGTTTCTTTGATTGATTCCTTACTTCAAATCCTCTTAATAAATTAAAATTCCTTCCCTTCCTTGAGGAGGAAGGGAAGGGAAGGGAAGGGAAGGGAAGGGAAGGGAAGGGAAGGGAAGGGAAGGGAAGGGAAGGGAAGGGAAGGGAAGGGAAGGGAAGGGAAGGGAAGGGAAGAAGAAAGAGAGAGAGAGAAAAAGAAACAGTGAAGTTCATTGTGTTTCTACAGGTGTATAACAATTACAAGTAAAATTTTAAACCGTTTATTATTTTAACTCAGGAAAAGACTATAAGCCTCTAATGACCACAGATAATGTTGAAATTTACATAAATACTTTGATCCTGTTCCTGTGGGTGATAATAGGAATGGCCCTGGTATTTTTTATTTTCTAAAATAACTGATGCACAAAGAGTACCACTTTAATGACAAGAGATTTCCCTAGGCTTACCATTTGAAAATGTCAATTTGTTAGTAAGAATGTCAGTGGTATGTAGTTAGCAGTGATGAATTTGGTTTTTTAGGAGCTACTTCAATTGCTGTTAAATTAGGTGATGTATGTTAAAGAAACTGTGGCCATGCACTGTCATTTTAGCAGACTGGCTGATGGTGGAGGCCCTTTTAACAGCAGTAGGTAGACTTGTACATCGGGTAATTTATTCAATTTCAAAGCTGCAACGCAATACGTAAAGTATTAGTGTAAACATTCCAAAATAAATCTTGACATTCTATGCTGAAACAGAATTTAGTGTTCTTATGCTAGGTTAAGCTTTCCGTTCATAATGTCTATCAGGAGGAATTGTGTTTGTCTTTGTAAAGGCAAGAGCTACAGCAAAATCGTCTTATTCTCTTCTGAGAAGGAATTTATCTAACAAAACCATATGGGAAACTTTTCCTTGAGTTTTTGAAGTGTTTGTTGTAGCAATCATTGAAGCAATTCAAGTCTGCATTTGGAGGTTGAGTAATTAAACTATGGATGGTTGTACAGAAAATTTGCTGTCCTACAGGCAAGGACTTATGACCTGACTTTCACACACACAGACACACACAGACACACAGACACACACACACACGTAATATTTGGTAAATAAATCTGCGCATATTTCTTTGTACACAAGTCTTAAATTAATTATCCTGTGTTTTTTAAGAACTTCTTTAACCATATAAAACCAAGGAGAATGGCTTATCGTTTCATAACTAATTAAGTTATAGTAAGTTCTATCTTTCTTTGGCAGAATGGCTGCTTGATGTCTTTCATTTGTAGCCTCTCTTGCAAGTGGTACATCAAATATTCACAAAGAAGTAACGTAGATTTAAAAAAAAGCAATCCACACAAAGTTAATTTGTTTTGAATTATGACACCAAATGGAATTACAATATGTGTAAATGTTGGATCTTATTACTCAGTTTCCTCCATGACTCTCTGTTTCTATGCAACTTTTAATTTCCATGCAGCTTTTAGCTAAATGATATTAATAGTAATGGGATTTCATTGTTATACTTCAGACAAATCTATTAACTACTCTAATTTTTTTTTTTTTGTTTCTGACTGATCTCCTAATCATTTATATACACTGCATTTTGTACATGTGTTCCTGAGGTCAGGTATCATTGTTCTGCAAGACATCCCATAGAACCTATTTTAATACTTAGACTTAAAATTATGGAACTAGTGAGAATAAAAAATGGACATCTTGTTTAACAGCTACCTTATTATGTACTAAAAATAATTGCTTTGTTTTTCTATTTGTTTGTGGTTAAGAATTTTTCTAACTCACACTAGAGACAATGTAAGTTTCAGATGGAATGTAGACGTTGGTAGTCCACTGGCCTCTTCCACTTAGATGCTTTACCACTCAGTGGCTCCACACAAGCAAATGTGAATTTAGTCAACGTTCTCAATTCAAGGGCTAAAATGAACAGTTTTCTTCAGAGTGTCTTGTGCTCCCACAGTGGCATTCCTTAGTTCTCAGACTTAATAAAAGGGATTTCTAGAAAGTTTTAACTTCAGCTATATGAATATTGTTGAATATCTCTATCTATGCCAACCACTAAGAAGGGGAGATAAAATAGCTATTCCAAAATCATATAGTAGGTCAGGAAGGTGAATTACAATCAACAAACCAATAAGTGTAAAATTCATATTATAATGTTCCAGTAATGAAAACTTCTGATAGTCTGAAATACCGTTCTTTATATGTTAGGACAGTGTCTTACCTACCTTCATAGTCAAATATTTCAAGGTTTGGAATATGGTTTACCCACCAGCACAAGAAGCCACTGAAGTAGCATGCACAACTAAGAATTAAAAGCAGTTATCCTTGTAAAAATTAAAATAAAGTGACAGAGTTTATTGCTAGATTTAGTATTTTTAGTAATGACAAAGGTAGTGAGATCAAGTGTATCCTCAGCAAGTTTGCTGATGGCACCAACCTGAGTGGTGCAGTTGATTCTCTTTATGGAAGTAATGCAACCCTTGGTAGATTTGAAGATGGAGGATGCTTGATAGACTTGAAGAAGGGACCCATGTGAAGCTCATGAAGCTCAGCAAAGCCACATGTGAGTTCCTGCACCTGGGTTTGAGCACCCCCCAGCATCAGTACAGGTGGGGGGAGGAAGGGATTAAGAGCAGGCTTGCCAAGAAGAACTTGAGGGGGCTAGTAGGTGAGACCCCCACCTCAAGAACTCCTTCAAGCTCTAGGATCCCCAACACAAGAAAAACATGGTCCTGCTAGAGGGAGACTGGAGTAGGGCCATGAAGATTATAAGAGGGCTGGAGCACATCTCCATGAAGACAGGCTGAGAGAGTCAGTATTGTTCAGCCTGGAAAAAAAACACTTCAGGGAGACCTTATTGTGGCGTTTTAGTACTTAAGGCCCATAACAGAGATTTTTATTCTTTTTTCCTCCAAGTATCAGGCAGAACAAGAGGTAACAGTTTTAAAGTGAAACAGGCTATATTTACATGTTCCACTCCTGGAAATGTTCAAGGTTGTGTTGTATGGGGGTTTTGGCAACCTGATCCAGCAAAAAAAGTCCCTGCAAAGAGGGGCATTGATTGAACTGGTTTTAAAGGTCACTTGCAGCCCAAAATGATATATGATTCCATGATTCTTTAATTTCTAAAGGAAGAGATAATGTATTAAAATGTTGTGACTGAGGAAAATTTTAATCACTTGAAGTACCCATGAGAGGTTGGGGCTAAAGCAAAAAGTTTAGGATTTCTTGTTACATATTCTCTAATAAATATGCTGATTGAAGTAAGGAAAAAATTAGAGAGAAGGTGTATAGGACTAATATTATCTTAAATATATTGGAGATATTATCTAGGTGTTAGTTCATCTGAGTTTGCAATGTCCTTCTAGGGTTTATCTCTTCATTTTATTACAATCTTGTATTTAGATTATGGTAATCAACAATCTATGGATCCTAATTATGCTATAATTTTGCTATTTGAAACTTATCATCTTTTTTATTTTTTTTCTTTCTGTTTGAATGAATTTCTTAACTCATGGACTGTTACTGCAGCATATACAGCATGTTCTAGAGAGGGCTACATGAAATTTCAAGAGGGAAATCATAGATCACAAATCATAGGCACTCTGCAGTCAAGAAAAATGCTTTGCCTAATTTAAAGATTGTATTCTTTATTCTTCACTGAAAGAAGTACCTCTGTTCTGAAGAACACTCAAGAAAATGATTGACTTTAAGCACTTGTTAAAGACAATAACATGGTTACATGCTTACCCTGTGTAGAATTTATTTATGTATACATAAGTGCTTTTAGGAATCAGGGCTATAGGTTTATTGCTTTGTGGCAACTTGCACCTACACAACCAGGGGTAATTTAAATTTGTGGTCATGTCTAAACTCTCAGAATATTTTCCCACACATGTCCAATAAAAGAATAGGCTGAAAGCAAAATTGTCTTGTGATGTTGACATGATGATTACTGAAGCTCTTAGTATCTGCAGTATTTTGCTATTTTGCCATATTGTAATATAATGACCACTTTGTACAGTGTAATAAAAATATGTACTATGTGTAAAATACTGTATCCACCATTACAATGATGTTTTAATGATAGCCTCCTTGGATTGGGAGGATAGTCTTCACAATCATTACATTAAATGAATATATTACAGGTAATTAGGCTACAACAATAGTACTACAACACTAAGACTTATTCACTGAAGTAGCTTTATTTTTTTTATCAAATGTGAAGCAAAGTTCTATCTTCACAAAAGATACTTGTGCTTATTAAGTTCTTTTTCATTTTACTATCACTTGGAGATTTTATGTGGGCTATGATTGCTCTCTTGGTTCCTTCTCCTTTCAATTCTAAAACATTTAGAAAGTATAATAATAGGTGGAAGTTCATGCTAAATTTTGGGGTTTATTTTTCTTTCAGGTGCTGGATTAAATAACGGCCAGTGGCATTCTGTATCTCTCTCTGTCAAAAGGAATCGTATCAGTGTAAGAGTGGACAATGATGTGACCTCGTCTGCTCATGCCTTCATACCTCTTCAGATTTATTCAGATGTTTTCTACTTTGGAGGTGAAACATCGTTGTTTGTTTACAAAGGCAATATCCAACAGTTAGACATCAATTTTTTCCTGACATGTCTAATTAAATGAAAATAACTGTTTGGCTTGCTTCAAGTCTTCTTTGCCTAGCTTGGTTCAGGCACTATTATGATGTTTTCAGTTTTCTTTGAATTTTACCATGTTGGGTAGAAAAAATCATCACCCTACATTCTTGGTCACTTTTTAGATTGTCATAACTTGTATTGTGTTCTGATAATTTAATATAGTCTGGCTGGCAATCAAACAGATACACAAAGGTTTCTCTTGTTGCAGACTTACTGTTTTACCAAATGAATATTTTGGAGTCTTCCACTGGAATGACTTCAAGTTTTCAGCTTAGGTATATGCTTATCTGTGTAAATACCCTCTTTGTATGATACACAGTATAACTTTCTACTTTTGATGAATATAATTTGTGCCTAAAAACCTATATGTACATATGTCTTCATTTCTCTCAGAATATTAACAGTCATCTGTCATCAAGGGATTATGTCATTAATGACATGTATAGTTACTGATAGAGTGGAACAGATTGTTCTGTTATACATATAATTCTTTGGGAATGGGCTGCATAGTAGCAATGATAAACATTACCTGAGTGCATTGTTTGCCTAATGCTTCTGCTCTTTTAAACATTAATGGTTGAATTATTAAATTATTAATTACTTCTTAATAATTCTCAAGTTTTGGAGAAAACTGAGAAGCTTATGTACAAAACACTAAATAAGTATGGAGCCAGTCATTGTCCACAGATCAATTCCTTTGAAACAATAGGTTTTAAGTAAATTTCATGTTTACAGATGTACACTTAGTACAGTAACTGCTACATGAGCATTCACATGAATGTTCACATCTGGAATCTGCCCCGTTATACTAAAAATACCCCTTGACTTGGCTAATAATCAGCAAAATCAGAGAAAGATGCAAAATATTAGTCTTGAATAACCCTTCTATGTTGGTTCAGGTTCCCAGATCTCTGATGAGGCGATTTTCACCGTCGCAGGGTTGATGGCATTTTCACCGTCGCAGGGTTGATGGCACAGATGAACAGTTCAGAAGGGATGTGGGGATTTATGAAAAACAGCACATTCAATTAAGTTGTAGAAGCACTTCTGTTTCTGTTTTGCAGTGTGGAGAGGACAAAATTCTATACTGGAAGTACCAACTGCATATATACCCCTCAGATTCTCTGATCTCAGCCTTATCACTGAAATCTGCAGCTCATGCAGCTCATACAAAAGTTAGGGAATTCTAGAAGTGGGTTTCTGTGTTTTGAAAGTTCTTTATTAAATTTTTATGTTATATGCTACTGTCAAAATGCAGACAATGCATTTTTATTTTCTTTCCAAATATATATTAATATTTACCATGTTTGTACTATTTGTTAAAATATGAGTATCAGCCTTTCAGGGGAGATGTCCTGGGGACATGGTGATTTGTTTACTTGTTTTAATGAATACAAATTATGCAGGAAATGTGTATGTTTAACTAGGAAAATGTGTAATAAACATGAAAATATTTTAGTGTTATGTCAGCACAATTTCTAGTCATGCCATCATCAAGGATCTCTAACCTCTCTCAGTTCTTGCAATAAAAACTCACTGCAACTATAAGGGAAAACAAGATCATTTAATATTGCCATAAGCACGTAATAGAAATTGAATGATTAAAGGATATCCTTTTCTCTTTAATATCCAGTCTACAATTGTAAGGAAACACAATTTAATTCATGTTAATGGTATTTGTCTGTTCTCTAACAGAAGACAATTTTTGAAAAAGATACACCAAGAAAAATATCTGAGACACAATTTTATAAAATAGCTATGCCAAAAAACTGCAAACTTTTCCTGCTTTCTCTGGCCTTTATTTATTTATTTGTATGTTTGTTTATCTATTAGGGAAATATTTCATTCTCAAATGCACATTATATTTTTCACCAGAAATGACAGAATTTATGTTATTGTTCAACTGTAGAATGCTGTAAACCATGTGGTTGAACCTGTAATTCATTTGTCTAACTGTGTGTGGTGCTGAAAACTTACTGTGCTCTTATTTTTACTTTTGCAAGTCTGCATATTTGTTGTTCTTAAAGCAACACAAGAAGTAGATAATAAACGTTTGCCTTTAGAAACATAACAATTTTGAACAGTTAGGTTCCTGAGCAGATTTATACACATTGCAAGTCTATTAACTAGTAAAATTTCAGTTTTAATGCATTTTCTAATCTATATTTCTCAAAAATATGTTTATGCTATTTATGTTGTTGCACACCTATTTGAATATATTTAGTAGTTTCCACTGTTATTTTGCTTTCCTGTATCATAACCCTCTCCACTGCCTTTACAAGACTTCAAAAGTACTCAAAAGGTCTTCAAATGCTGTGAATCAGAATGCAGTATTGTTTGACTCTGATCAAGGGATGGCCCTTGTGCATCATTGATGAAAAAATAATACTCCTTGGAAGACAAATAAAGCACAGTAGCGTAGTGTTTAGCTGCCACTGGGAAAAACTGCTCAATGTACTTGTTTTAAATCAAATCAGGATTAAAGCAATTTATTTATTTACTTTAAATGTTTACTCATTTGGCAATCAGTGAACAAGGCATTTCAGGACCAGTAAGACAATAGATAAACCACAATATTAAATTCTTACAGAATGTGTACATCCAGATGGTATGTAGTCTAAGCCTCAGTTCTAAACAAGTCTGATTAGATCAAGATGTACTGGGATGTGACCACTCAAGCCTTGTACAGCTGCAAAGATAGAAATCTTATAATTTCTTGGGGCAAATTGTTCTGATATGGACCACTGTCACAGTAAAAACACTTGTTGCTTGTGTCTTATGCCTTATGGTCCAAATTTGCAGGTTTATAGTTTTGTCCTTTGCCTCTTGCCCTGTCACCATGTACTGCTGGAAGTAGTCCTGCTCCATCTTCTCTGTGCTGTCTTATCTGATAGCTTTATCTTCTCTTCTTAAGACTGACTAGGCCCAGATCTCTCAGCCTCTCCTCATAACTGCATTCAGCTTCCAGCCATCTTGGAGGCCTCCTCTGGCCTCTCTCTAGGACACTGATGTCCTTCCTGCCCTGTGCTGGGGAGCCCAGAACTACAGCACTCTTGATACGGCCTCACAAGTGCCATGTTGCAGGAGGAACTACTTCCCAAGACTTGCTGACTATGCTGTTGGTAATACATCCCAGAATGGCATTGGCCTTCTGTGCTGCAAGAGCACTTCCCCAGATCATATTCCACTTGATGTTCCCTAGGATTTCAGGCCTCTCTCTGGATAGTTATCTTCCAGTTTGGATTGTTGCGTGGACTTGCTCTATATCAGATTAAAAATATTGATCTTGTTCCTAATAAATTTCATGGCAATCCTGTCCAGATCCCTTTGAGTTGCAGCCCTGCTCTCCAATGTTTTGTCCTTGCCTCTGGTTTAGTATCAGTTGCATGCTTGCTGAAAGTGCATGCTCCTCATCATCCAGATCATTAATCAAGACATTACAAATGTTGCTACTGATCTCTAAAGAATTTTCTGCTCAGTGATCATCAGCTGGACATTGCATCACCAACTGCCTGCTTATCCCACCCATATGTATTGTGAATCTGGTGGTAGGGACACTATAGAAAACTTTCAAGTCTTTGCTGAAGTCATGGTATGCAATACCCAGTGTTCTCCCTTTATCTATATTGTTCATCATTCAGGAAAGAAAAAAAAGACCTCAGTCAGGCATGATTTAACCTTGAAGCTAAAGTTAGCCAGTTAACTTCCTGTCCTTTGCATATTTAGAAATGGCTTAAAGAAGTTTTGCTCTGTAAATTTGCCAGGCACTGCAATAAGACTAACAGCCCTCTAGTTTCTTGAAGATGGGTGCAACTTTTCCAATTATCAAGAAGTTCAGCATATTGCCAAGACCCTTTGAGGATTAAAATGTTAATGAATTCACAATGACAGTGGCAGTCATTAAAATGGCATTGACCAGCTCCTGCAGCATGCTCAGGTGCACCTTGCTCCTTTACTGTGTTCCTTTACCATGGATACTACATTCTTTTTTTCATACTCTGCTGGGATATGGGAATCCTAAGGATCAGTTTTACTTTTTCATTTCCAGTAAAAGGAAACAATTCTTCTCTAGACCCTTGTCACTAAGTCCCCTGCCCCATGGGCTATATGGTTAGTATCCATAGTCTCTTTAGCCTTAGTTTTCTTACTGTTGTACCTACAGAAAATTTTTTGTTGCACCTCAACTTTTTTGGCAAGTTTTATCTCCGCTCAGTTTCCTAAGTGCATTCCTAGACATGCAGGTTATGTCTTTGTATTCCTGTCTGTGTTGCATATCACTGCTACCACATTTTGTGTGCTTTCTTTTTTGTGTTTGCACTCTACTCAGGAGCTCCATGTTTATGTTTGCATGCCTTATGCCATGCTCGATTAACTATTTTGATATTACTATGGGCTTCTCTTTTGCTCTGAAGAGCTATTTTGTTGAAAGCTATCCATCCCTTCTGCTCTCCAAGGCAATTTTTAATGATGTCCTCAGAAGAGATCCTGAACAGAAAAAAAATTGGCTCTTCTGAAGTCAAGAGTTATAATTCTGGAGTTTATTTCTTTCTCTCTTCTCTGTGGCTCATAAACTCCACAGCTTCACCTTCACGTTTGCTGTAACCAAGCCTGCCCTCAACCTTTAAATTTTCAACCATTTCTTCCTTGTCCATGAGTAGCAGGTTCAATGGAGCATCTCTCCTAGTTGAGTCATTGATGGTCTGCAACAAGCAGTTCCAGTACTTTACAAAATATTCTTAACAGCTGACAGAATAAAATCACTTTACTTAGTAACTGGGTGGGGTTTTTTGCTTATTTGATTTCAATTGTGACTTAAAACTTGTTCAGATCATGTGACCTTGTGTTGTAACCTAACATTCTGTTCATATCTTGATTCCACTTAGTGTTTTGGAGTTTTTGTTTAGGTTATCCTTTAACAAAATTTTTAGTGATGTTTTGCATATGCTTTAAAAACAGTAAGACTGCAGAGAAGTATTTCTTTTCAGTCATACAACCATGGCTTATCAGAAGAGCTTCTGGCTAAAGTCCTCCAATCACAAACTTTTAAATGTGTAGAGGTTATAAATGTTCAATTTACTTTTGCAGTATATAATGTTTTTAAATAAAGTATTTCTTTTCAGCTCCAGTTTTTATTCCTTTTTTAGGTTGTCCTAGCAGTGGAAACATTTCTGAATGTAATACCTCATTTGGTAGTTTTCAAGGATGCATGCGACATATTTCCATTGGTAACAAAGGAGTGGATATGATCTCTATTCAGCAAAATGGTTTTGGCAATTTCAGTGATCTTCAAATAGATTTATGTGGCATTACAGACAGGTGAGAAAATAATGTTTACTCTTTTTTTTTTCTGTATTTTGTTTCTAATAGTGATTTGATGACAAAGAACAGAACGCTTACAAAGTAGCATGCTGTTTCTTTTGTAAGAATTCAGAAATACAGAATAAATGCAGAATATGTAGCATATAGCAAATAGACTTCCTTTTACTGCAAATAAAATTAACGTTGAGTAAAGTTATTTTATGTTCCTGACAAATTTAAATATCTTGCTTTCTTTTCAAGTAAGCTGCAGACACAAATCCCCTACTGCAACCTGTAATCCTATCCACCCTTTAAAATACTATGTTTTTTACAAAAGTTACTATGGTTTCCTATATTTTACCTCTCCATAAACACAGTAGATAATATCCATAACAGTGAGTGAGCAATTGTCTTTTAGACCATGGTCAGAACTAATCAATAACTTGCCATTAGCATCTATCTAAAAGGATGGCTAGTTGAAGTGTCCCTCCCCAAAAAGAAAGTCACTCCCCAAAGAGGAAAGACTGTATACATTCCCAGAAATAGAAATGCATGAAGGAAAGACATTGCTGGACTTCAGTGTAGTGAAAGCAAAGGGTGTTGCAGTACAGCACAAGCTCATGAGAAGAGAGGGAGCGAACACACAGACAGTCAATGGAAGGAGAAGAGGGAGGAGAGAAGAAGAGAGTCTCTGTAGACTCCAGAGAATGCAGTCACAGGCAGTTATGCTGTCTTTAATCCCAAAGTGTTTTGCTTGCACCCAGGTGAAAGGCTGTACTGAAAGGACTCAGCAGACAGAGGAGAATTATGTAATTTTGAATAATTATCCCTCACTTTCTATATTTCTAGTCCTCATAAAGTGTCTTTTGAATTATAAGACTTTTCAAAAGTCTTTTATGTCTTTTTGGGAAAACACTGTAGGCAGAGATCTGCTTTAAGATCTGCTTTAAGACAATAGCCAGTTTCAGGATCAGTCACACAACCTTACTTCAGTGACCTGCAATCCATTCCTAGAGATACCACAGTATACAGCTATCCATGTTCTTATTTTGAAAACGGTCACTACTTCTTGTAGATGAAAGATGGAAAAAATACTAGTTTTTTACCTAATTCTTCATAAAGGTTTAAGGAGAGAAAAGTCCAAGATGAGGATAAAAGTTCTGCCTACAATGTGATCCTTTCAATTGTGTTTGTAGTGTGTATTCTCATGAATATTTCTGTACCTATCATACATTAAAAACATATGCAGTTCATATATATATATACATATATATATATATATATATATATATATATATATATATATATATATATATATATATATTTTTTTTGCTAATTTATCCCTTACTGAGCTAATCCTGACTTTGCAATAGGCACTAAGTGTGATAGACATGTGCCAAAACACAGTTTGGCCTCAGTCAAAACTTTACTGTATGGCTTACTGGGGACTGGGGATGCCACATTCATTGATGTTTCATTTTGCCTTTCTTTAATACTACTGCCTTTGACTTATTTTCTTACTTTTCAGTCATAACTCTCCTTCCTGTCCTCTTTGAAGGACCTCATGATACTTCCTTTCAACTTCTAAAGCACTGCTGGTTTTTGTACTCTAGAACTGACCTTACTTCTATTACACTGCTTATTTTCTTGTTTGTATGAAGACAAAATCAGGAAGAGAATCAGGTCAAAAGAGACTAATGTGAGAATCTGCATCTTCTTTAGTCAAGCACAATAAAGGATATCTAAGCAAGATTATGAGTGAAATATATCAATACGCTCACAATATAATTGATTCCAATTTCTGTCTGATTTAACATGAATTTTCCATTGTTCACAATAACTTTGGACCTCCTAAAATGGTCATCTCAGAGTTGCAGTTTAGAAGCCATTTCCTCATCCATGAACACAGACATATCTTATCAAATTTTTTAAGAAAGATGGTACATTTTTTTATGTCGGGATTCTAGCTGTTTTCTGTTTTGAATAGTCATAAGATGTAAGTTTGTACATGTACTTTTTAAAAAGATGGTAAGTGTACAAATAAACAAGAAATGATGTTTAAACCCACTCTGTAAATAGTTTATATAAATCCAGCATTATTTGGCGGATACAAGTGTCAGAACACTCTAACTCTTACTAATTTCTCACATTTTTTTTACTTGACCTTATATTACTTTCATACTTCATCAAAATTGTGTGTGTTTCCTCAAGATCAGTGATACAAATGTAAAGAACATTTTTATGGGCAATTTTTCGTTGGTTGGTTTTGTTTTCTCTAATATTTGCTAGTATTAATTTATGTCTCTTCTTCTATCTTGACCATTGTACCTTTCTTGCATTGACTCTCAATCTAAACAAAGATTTAGTTTTCAGTTCTTATCATGCTAAGCATATGTCTTCCTAATTTATCAAAATAGAAGTTTAATCCACTCAGTTTTATATTTCATTACCCTCATTTTATATTTTTTTCAAAGTAGACTGCTTTTAAAAATCCTGTCTGGTCTTGTGCTGTCTTGCTTCTGGGACTATTTCTTTCCCATTTCCTCACACAGTCTCATTTAATTCAATATCTGCAGGTCATAGTTTGGAACAAACTTCATGTCTCTCTTTATCAAATTAATTCTACATCTCACCATAAATCCCAGGTGATAAAGCACATATATTTGGCAAAATTAAAACTGCTTGCATGTTTTAAACAATATTTAATAGGTAGCTTGTATGATCCTATGCACCATATTGTTTGAGAAAAAAATGCTTTCTTCCTACCATGATTTATAAATGTCTTTGAATGCCCTAAGCTTATGAGCATTTTGTGTTCCTGATAGTAAATATCTCCCTACAGGTGAGCACAAACAAATCCCTTCTTTGTCTTGGAGTATTTATGCATGTCTTTACATCTTCAGTTCCAAATTATGAAGCATGGCTCAAATTCCAGAGTCATTAACAGCTTTTGTAATAGAAGTGATTGAGACCTAAATGTAGTCTTTTTATATTAGTTTTACACATTTGAAGTGCATGAAAACAAATAATATTTACTCTTTGCATAGCAAACCAGATTTATATGCAATAGCAAATAAGCTGAAAACAATTCTATTTAATCTGTTCTTTACCTCATATATACACATTTAGCACATGAAGTGTTCTTTATGAGATTTACAGTCTTTATGGAGAGATTTTTAGTTAATAAGTATTTTTTCTGAATACAAATTATTAACTTTTTAATTCATTTTATATAAACAAATGCTGTACTATGTTCAGTTTTCACAATTTGATAAACTTTCCAGTTCCTTATCCTAGTCTTAAATTGTTATGACTGTTTGCAGTCATCAGTCTTTCCATGATCCATGATCCATCATTTAGCCATTTCATTACATGATATCTTTATATTGTTCTGTTGTTCATATAGCTATTATGCATGCAAACAATTCTCTTTATATATTTCTCCTTAATATCATTTTTCTCAGCTCCATTAGCAATATATATTGGTTTATAAATGCCTATAATTAGCCATAAACCATTCACAAAATCACTTTAAAGGACACAGTGTCATTTAAATACCTTACAATGTTAGCATATTTAGTCTCTGAGGAGAGAGTACCAGATGCGTCTGTCCTAATTATATTGAGCCCTACACAGAAACATACAATTTCCTACCAGGAGCTCTTGCCTTTTTATCCTGCCAGCAGCATACAAAAATGGGTTTATATCTTTAAAAAGAAAAAGCCAAAAATAAAAATTATGATCCATGCACAGTTCTGAAATATTTTTTCATTTTTTTGTTTTAATAAGCTGAAGAATGAAGAAATAATAGGCCTTAAAAATGCAGCAGTAATTTGCTTTTTTTAAAGACTATTTTAGCCATAATTTAGAACCAGACAAAGAAATAATATACAAAAACAATGTGTCTAGTTGAAAATTGACATACAAAGTTCTTATTTTTCCCATTCTTTATCACAACTATATTCATATTCTGGATCAGTAGTCTCCTCTCAATATTAGTTTATAGTTATTAATAGGCTGCTGCCTTGGTTTAAAATATTATATAATTTTCAGAAGCCATACACTTAAAAGCATATTATCAAGAAATATGTGGTAAATGTTTAATCAGCTGCTTCTTTTCTGGTTTTAGCAGACATAAAATTAATTTTTATAGATTAAGTATTAGAAATACTGCTTCAAATATGAGAAATATTTTTTTTTTAGAAATTTAGCTTGTTCAAAGAAACCTGTGTTCTAAATCTTGCTTTGGGGTAGGGTCGCAGCATATAATGTAATTTACATTTACTTTGACATAGCAAGTGGTTACTTAATATTATACATTCTGAAGCAGAGGAAAGAACCTAATGTTAAAAGATTTAAATTTAATGTTCAAAGATTTAAATTGTACTCTTAACTTTTTTCACTTTCATTAAGATTGGTTCAAGCATCATCAATTTCTTCAAAGCTTTTAATCTTGTGAACAATATTAGGAAGATTAATTAGTAGGAACGGGAGTCAATACAAGTAAAGACCACGTGAAACACAATTTTTGGGTAGTGTAGTCTTATGCCTTTATCAAAAAGGCATAAGACACAAAATGTGACTGAAATAAAAGCAGACCGGCTGTCAGTGAATGCACTGAAGGTCTTGAATGGCAGTTTTTCTGGAGATTTGTATTTATAATAACTGATGATTAGAAAGAGAAATAGAGCATTTACCTAAGAAACATAGGTACACATGTTTATGTATTTCTGTCAAACAAAGTATTTAAAATCAAAATAATTGTAAGGCTGGTGCCTAAATTTTATGTTTAGGCTCCGAAACAGAATTCATTGAGACATATATCATCTGTTGACTAGTCTTAGGAATACATTTTTTGAGTGAGAGAATAGATACAATATATGCTGTTTCGCTGCCAAAAAATGTCACCGATTTCCTTGAAAATAGGTGACATCTCTCAGTTGACTTACTTTACCTATACTTCACCTGCTACTTCTTTCTTAAATTCCCTTCAAAACCACTTATCCTTGTTTATAAACATGAAAGAAAGATAAAGTTCTTTGAGTGCCATGAGCAGCAAATGTGCAAAGACCCTGAATTATTCATAGGGCAGATGTGTAAAATGCTGGACTTTCTGCAACCTAATTTAATATTCTCTTAACGTTTCTTGGATGAACTAAAAGGTATTTTAAGATCCTGTGAATGTTAGTGGGCATGTTGTTTATGTTCAGTTTTTTTTCCTGTGGCTAATGTCTACAGTAAAGTCATTTTACACTTTCTGAACTGTATCATACACATAAACTCAGTGCAGTTAAATGTTAACTAATTTCTGAGGTGAAAAGCTAGTTAATAATTTATTAAAAGCTAGTTAATAATTGGTTGAAGTGTGCCAATCTATTTCAATATATTTTCAGCTGCATTTATAAAAAATAATTTCTTTTCCTTTCATGTCCCAATTATTTTATACAGTATAGTGCTGCAGCCTTAAGCACTAAGAAGTTACAGGTAAATTATTTTTGCAGTCAACTATTGTGTACTTAGAAGAAAGTAATCAAAATTCTTCAGGATCTTAGTGATATTACCAGAATGGAAACTAGCTTTATAAGTAGTTAGTTGTGTTGGAACCAACATACTGAACTCTTTCTAGGATAGAACGTAAACAGAATTTTGGAATAAGATAGATGTCAGGTGCTGTGGTCAGATTTATTTGTTAGGTGATTTTTTTATTATATTTTTACAAGAACATAAAGAAATCTGCTGTAATGTTGCTTTGTTTTGATATATGTTGTTGAAGAAATCCCAGTCATTGAAAAACTTGCCATTGAATTATCAACACATGAACCTTTAAGTGATTTATTAGTCTGTATTGAATTGCAACCAGTTGAATGCTAATAACAATTCTGTATCTTATGCCTTATTTCTGTTCTCATAAGCTTCTTGCATAATTAAGATATTTTTATAAGCTAAAGGAATACCAGGGAAGAAATTATCTTAATTTTCTTTTACTTACACTGGCATCCTTACCAATGACCTTGATGACTTCCTTCACATTATACTTTTCCAGGATTTTGCTTTTCCTGCTAAGTACAATAGTAAGTGAGGAGAAAAAAGATTGAAAATGCAAATTGTTTTTTGTTTTAGGTGTTTGCCTAATTACTGTGAACATGGTGGTGAGTGCTCACAGTCCTGGAACAGTTTCCACTGTAACTGTGCCAATACTGGTTACAAGGGAGCTACTTGTCACTATCGTAAGTCTAAGGTGTTTTCTGATTTCTGATTATGTTTTTACTTCTGACTGAATTTCTTCACTACAAAACAAAACCAAAAAAAGACAAAGCAAATAAAAGTAAAAAACATTTGAAGTTATTATTCTTAAAATATTTTCAGTCACAAAAATACTCGTAATTTGGTTTGAGGAAAGGCCTTGGGAACTCAAAATATGTAACAAATACTTGATTGAAAGTTTAATTGTTTTTCTTTTAAATTTTTTTTGTATTTTTTATGAGGTAGTGATATCCTATCTCATCCATATAACTCCACTTTCTGGATCAATGTATCATTTAGAAATATGATAAATTCATCTGTATTCATCATAAGAACTAATATTTATTATTTCTAAGCCAGTGGGACTACATGCATGTCCAAAGGTAATCCTGTGCTAAACCTCAAATACATGTTTATATAGTTTGCTGGATCAGGAAGTAGATTAGAAGAAGATAAAATAAACACATTTTGAAAGCCAAATTGAATGTAACTTAGGTAATTTCACAGGAGATGCTTTATTTTGGTAGTGCTTTCAGCATGTTCTGGGAAGAAGATAAAATAAGTACACTGGCTTTCATTACATGCCTGTAATAATTAAAAATCTGTAGAAGTTTGCTGGTGTTTTGTTTGGTTTTTTTTTAATACAAAGATTGCCCTAATCTCAGGGCAATATATAGACTTATATATTGTCTATTTAAAATCTATACAATCATTTTTGGCAGCTTTTACAAAAAGAATGTATGTCTACCCAAATGGGATTTTTTGAGAAATCACTGATTTTAGAAGACTGCCTATTAACATCTTGCTTGTACAAAGTCAACAACAGCCATAAATAACAGTATTAAGAAAAGCTATGCAAAATAGAAAATATGTCAATAGTAGCTTTTGAATACTATGTTGTACCCCATTAAGGCCTGATGAGCCCAGAGTGAAGATGAAGGTGATTTGATTCATTGCAATTTGAAAAGTTACAAATTGAATAATCTGGTGATTTCCATGAGGAGAGAGGGAGGCTAGGGTTTCCTGATAATTAGGACTTAATGAGAAATGTAATAATATGAGTTACCTATTTTTTTTATTGTCAAAAATAATAATGAATTCCTGATCTTTTGTCAGTTCTAAATTTAGCTAAAAGTATTTACTGTAAGGAACCATAAAATTTCATTTGAAAATTGCAAAAATTGTTTATTGTAGATGTTTCATAGAGTAAGTAAAATGAATGGTTTGTTTCTTTTTATAGTTGTTGCCATATAATATCAGTAAACATCAGGCAAAAAATAGAAAGATAACACTCTTTAAAAAATAGCTTAGTTAAAAAAAAAGTATAGCACTCATAACTACTTTTCATTATTAATCTAACAGCTTATTCTTTTTGGCGGAATTTTTAAAAATTTTGAGAACAGTTAGAGTATGGTTTAATTTTTAAATGAAAGATAAAACCATTATGACTGCTCAAAAGAAATATAATAGTTAAAGGAGAATTTAGATTAATGTGTCCAGCTGTGACATTATCATCATATTTTCTGGGATCCAATTACAGAGATGGACTCATACATCTTTTTTTTTTTTTCTCAGATATTTGATATATAAGAGGTACCACAGATTTTTTTTTAGACCTCGACTGATATAAAGTATACATGACAGGGAACCAAGGAGCTGTCATTTTGTCTTTGCTAATTTAGTTCTTTTACTGAAATCTCTGACAAGTCACTTGCTTTTCCTTTAAAATGGGAAGAGACTAAGAAGTGGGAAAGCCAAAAAATGCTTACCTTCTGCAACAGTAGCAACAAAAACCTGATTTGGTTGAGGTAGTTAATGGGGATTTCCTCAAAATCAGATTACCAGGGTTTAAGTAATAACTTGGCATTCTAGCATTTTTCAGCAATTTTTCAACCATTCACTCACCCATATTTCATGTTTTTCTCCCGGAGGTTTTGAGCTGGAAATACAGAATAAAATGCTTTAAAATGCAACATGTGATCTCCACAATAAATAAAACCAAATATGCTTTACAATTTCTAATAAAGGCATAGTTTTGATTGCATGAATTTTTCTTCATTCTTTAGCAGAGATAGGACACACCCAACTTCTTTTCCCAATGTCAAGGGTCATGCACTTTTTTTTTTTTTTTATTTCCTGAATAAAATGTAAAATCATGCCATTACATTTGTGATGTAATATGTTCTTTTACAGCCATCTATGAGCAATCATGTGAAGCCTATAAGCACAGAGGGAACACTTCAGGCTTTTACAATATTGACTCAGATGGAAGTGGCCCCTTGGGACCATTTCTCGTGTACTGCAATATGACAGGTGAGGTGATAAACTTCCTTAACTTACAGCTGTGATTGTATGCATGCTCATTATATTGAAACACGGAGTTATCAAGTGAGAAGTCTCTGCAGTTTGTGAATTTAATGTAAACATGAACGACAAAATGAAGGTGACTCCTTAGCTCAGGATATTGGGCAAATAATTAGGCATAAAAATTAGAATTATAAAAAGATTCAGGCTGTTTCGTTAACACAGCATTCCTATTATGCTTTGCATAAATGGGACATGTGTTCCATATGGAGACAATGTCATACTAGTTCATTTTTGGGGAGCAGCTTTGTTTTCACTGAAGTTGCAGCCTCTTGAGGATACTGAAGAAAATCAGACATAAGTTATGTTTATGAGAAATTTTCTGACTTTCCCCGATAGCCTTCTGAAAAATTTTAATTTAGATCTGGCCTTTGTTGGGAGGAATATTGATATTAAACTTCATCTTTCAAACTGCAAGCTGATCTTTTGGAGAATACAAATGCAACCAATGACACCCTTGCAGCCTCATTTTTGGACACCCTGTTGCCCTTCTGCAAGCAGTTCTTTAAATCAGATCATGCATATAACTAGAAGTTTTAGCTGTCAGAATCTGGTTTTGGTCTGCTTTTTAACAAAGCAGTTGATGTTATCTCTGTATGTGTGGTATATTGGTAAAGGTCTTTTCAACTAAGCTTAAATTTAAATGGCTTTTTGGAATTTATTATTGCTGGATTTATGGCTGTCTCCTTTACTGTTTACTTAACTCCTTTTATTTGAAATGTTTTCCAGCCAAAATGACTGGAACATTTTATTGTTTCATTTGACAAAAAATTTATTTTTACACTGTTATAACTATTTAAAAGAATACATGAATAAGCTAGATTTGAACTGGCTAGGGCTAGGTATGCTCTAAGTGTTGAGAACTTGACTTAGAAACCTTATGGTAAGATTTTGATGTTGACTTGACCTAGTCTCACCGTGTCAGCTCCTGACTTTGACTTCTACAGTGAACTGTGCTTGCTCACAATAAGCACGTTTCAGATTGGCACAGACACTTAAAAAGAAATATTCTAGTGTCCTGTGAGACTAAAAGAGACCAAAGAATCATGGCAGAAAGATGACAATTTTTCTAAGTGGGTATAACTCTCCAAGGTACAGTGTAGTGTCTGATTTATCCTTGTGTGTCCATGAACAGCTGTTCCTGTTTTCCTCAGTCACTCCTTATTCACCACATTAAACAAACATCATTGATCAGTTCTTCATCTCAAGATGCATTCTGACAGGATGAATCTTCTATATTTGTTTTGTTCCCAGTTTCCTCATGACTGGTATTCCCTTTTCCCACCAGAGGCAGGGAAGGCAGCTGCCCATATTTCCTACTGCACTGCCTGGTCTTTGACATTCATGGGGTTCTATTTTCAGGCAGCTGGGAGGGAGGTGCCATTTCCTGATTTTATTCTTGGAGATCAGTTTCAGAATCAAAAACCTATAGCCCACATTGTCAATTAAAATGCTACAAACTTTGCTGTTACCTGTGTTTCTCTTTTGTGTAATTTTGTGAGTGGGACAATGAGCTGAATATCCAAACTCCTTGTCTTCATTTTTATGTTCAGTATAATGTTTAGACGCATTTGTGTCTGTATGTATATCCATCTCCCCAAAAAAAGCCACAACCGTAGAAAACAGCACCCAAAACAAACAAAGGAACAAAAGTTTAAATTTGTATTTCTAGCTGTCTGGTTTTTGACAGTCTAATTATGTCCTCAATAAACTTTCTTAATTAGATAAAAAATATTTCTAGATTTTCTGACTATTACTTATCTCTAAGTGACCATTGCTCTTTCCTCTTTGTGGATTTTTTTATATGATCTGCCCTGTGTGGCCTGTAGGCTGTTGATGATATAAAATATAGGTCCAGTAGTTGGAATACTGCTATTAGAATGTCTGAAATATAATATCAATACTAAAATTTAGGAAAAAATATTTTTTTTTTTTTTTAATTAGCTGGTCGTAAATATGCAAGAAGACAGTGACCATGAATCTGAACTTGACTGTCTCAGATGGGCTTTAACTGGAAGCCCTCTCACCCATACCTTGAAAGGGGTTTTGGTCAGGAGAGTGAGAGTTACAGGTTTTGAAAGTGGGAGTTGAAACATAATAAGATAATTTTTAA
Source organism: Motacilla alba alba (assembly GCF_015832195.1). Lineage (NCBI taxonomy): Eukaryota > Metazoa > Chordata > Aves > Passeriformes > Motacillidae > Motacilla > Motacilla alba. Next base: position 48,290,242 of record NC_052046.1, read on the forward strand.
CCTATTCACGGGTGAAGGGTCTTGGCAAAAATACAAAACAGAAGAATGGTAAGAGCTTTCACCCATGACTACTATTTAATTTTAGGTGGCAATAATAATTCACCTTCAGGTACTCATAGTTTTACAGTAAACACAGTATGCGCAAGAAACTTTAGCTTCTATGTATAATAGAAAAGGCCTATAGGCCATTTTCTCATATTGAATAAATTAATTGAAGCTCTAAGGATGTGTGTAATGTATATAGATTCTAGGATAGAATTAGTGTTATTTTATGCATTATTTAAGCCTGGGGAAGGTGGTTTTTCCTTCTAATCTTTCATTGCAATTTACCAAGTAAACAATACTTTCTTTCTGATACAAAAATTTGGGTGTCATCACATATTCTTTCCTTATTGAATAATCCTAACTAGCTGAATATCTGTTACAGTCATGGCACAACAATCTACCTATGAATAGAAACAATGAATAATTGTTTTTTTTTTTGCTCAATGATTTATGTCTGTTTCATGGGCTCCAAAGGGCTTTCTGTGAACAGAGAAGTTATCTTGAAGTTTGGCTGATTTCATCATACATGCTCTTTCCCTTACTAACTTACACAGTGCTCTGATTCTTTATTACTTTTCACATGTGTTTTGAAAGATGCAACATGGACAATTATACAGCATAACAGCACCAACCTAACCAGAGTTAAAAGTGCTAATCGAGAGAACCCACACACTGTGTTTTTCAAGTATTCTGCCAGCCTAGACCAGCTTCAGGCTACAATAAACCTTGCAGATCACTGTGAACAGGAGCTTGCTTACTACTGCAAAAAGTCAAGGCTTTTAGATAAGTCAGGTAAGTAAAGCAAACAAACCTTATTATACTGCATCATGCCTTTTATTTTGCTGGCTACTAAAGTTATTTATTTCTATCAAGGCTATGGCATTTTGCTTCTATGGAGTCTGAACTACTTCAAATATTGAGTTCTCAGATTTCTGTAAGTTGCCAAGAGATATTTGAACCAGGAAAATGAAAATGTCAATTTATAATGATTTTCTTTCAGAGAATTAAATTCACAAGTTAATTTCTCTCATAATACTTTTAAATTAACAGAAATTGTTATTAAGATCCCTCTTGTTTAGTCTTCCAAGATTTTTTTTTAATTTTAAAGAAGGAATTAAATTATTACTGAGGAAATATTTTCTTAACACAAATTAGTGCTTAGATAGCAGCAGAAGTTAATGCGTGCACTTAATGTGCATTTTGTGAGTACTTGACAAAACTCATCAATAACATTGAATTTCCACTATCCAGTATAAACATTCTTAGAAAGCTCAGTAGTTAAAATGTGGATTATTGACAAAATTTTAATTGCCTTAAGAAATAAAGAAAGGTCTGATCTACTTTAAAAAAGTAATTTTATGTAGTCTATTTAAAATTTAACTCTAACTGACACAGAGCTGGTGGTAAAAGACTTTACTCTGAACATCTAAGCACTCCAAATAATGTGAAGGTAAAATCTTCATTGCTTACTTTTTTTTGAAAAACTTAGTGAAAGTTTTTGGCTTGTGCACCAGAAACTCTTAAGATGCTAAAAAATTTATTCCTTGGCATTCTTTCCTACTGAGCAGAGAGAATGCCTCTGTGTGAAGCCCTCTCTGTCTAAGCTCTTTCCTTATACATTCTTTCTCCCTAATTATGGCATGGGTATCTCTGGGCTTCTTAGACTGGTGTTTGCTCTTGGAACAATATCTGTTTGAAAACACCTCCTCAGCAAAAAAAAGTGAACCTGCTGCTTAAGGTGTCCCAATGAACCTTCTTTTTACTGTGGGTTCCAAATTAAAGCTTTGTTTAGATGTTCAAAAGCCTGGTTTGCCTCAAGCAGAAAGTTTAAAGGCTTTTTTTTTTTTTTTTTTTTTTTGTCCAGGAAGATTGCATGTAAATGTGCTAAAATAATTCACTATCTATATTGTTATGCTGTTTATATTTCATATAGCTGCATATATATATATGCACATATATGTGCATATGAACATTATAATATGCACATAAATGTGCTAAAATAATTGTTTTAGAAGTTTGCAATCAGTTGTGATAAGTAATTTAAAATTTAGTTTTGAATGCTAAGAATAATTTGATGTGAAAGAAACTGATACGAGACTTCTACAAATTTTCTAAAATAATTCTTTTTTTAAACACTTTTTTTAATGAAAGTTTGATCACTCTCATTTCTGCTGTTTACAATCTTCACTAAATATGCCTGAGAAATAGAAAATTTGATGATGGTTACATAATATATTTTTTGGAACATACAGTCCATCTAGTAATTCTTAACTGACTGTATTTTAGGAATGCATTGTATTCAATCAGCCTGGATAGCATTTGCAAATGATCTCATTAAAGAAGTCATTGGTTAATACATTTATGTGATCATTATGAAGAAATCTCTAACATTTTAATTAATGGCTTTATTTTGCCTAGGCAGTACTTTCTGCCAAGGCAGTGGAAAAAATCCGGGCTAATCAGTTTGAACTTGCAGTATTTCAGTAAATACTCTCTCCTCATCCTGCTGTATGAACAAGTAACTGAGACCAGCTTTTAAACATACCCCAATGTCCCTAGTGAAACATTGGGAATGCTAATTCATGACTACAGTATAAACCTAAGGCATGCTGTTATAGCAGCAGAAATATTCTGCTTTTTACAGTCTTAGTTGCTAGAACCTTTTTAAAGTGTTGTCTGATAAATTATTTATACACGGTCTCTGGGTTTTATTCCTCCTGTGATGGTTTGCAAACGCAAACACTGATATTGGACATTGATGCCATTATGCAAGCTTGACTTTTCGAAAAACTGCTCACACTGTTTTTGGCCTGCTGGGCTGACAGTTGTGTGGTAATGAATGCAGTCAATATGTTCGCGATCTGAAAGATTGTCAGTGTAGCAGAGGTCTTATCTAACAGTGAGGTTTAATAAGCAGTGGTACTTGTAAGCAAAGTTGAGAGTAGAATAAATTCCAGCTTCTTCATGGGGGCCGAGTGCTGAAAATGTAGCTCCAGCAGAAACAAAAAAAGAAAAAAATAATGCTATAAGAAATTCAATAGTTTAACAGGACTTGATTGCTTCTCATGCCCTGACTTTCATGCATCCATCACCCTTCTTCCATCTCATTTGAGAAGGTTTATCTTTATGCTTCATATCATTTAACTATCATGTGTTCCGTAGATATTTCTTCTGTTGCTGTGCTTGCTTGGCAATATCTTTAAGCTTATTCTGCAGTACTGAAACATTTAAGAAACTAAGTTTTATCATTTTGCTGCAAACAATGCTGACTGGATACACCAGAGAGATGTGATAGTCCTGGGAAACCTCACTTCTGCTCATCGAATATATCAATTTACTTCTGGGATCACCATTAACATGATTTCTGTTGTCTCTGAGGATATAAATTCTGAATCTGCTGTCCATGACAAAACAGCTGTCTTTGGACATTTCTGATTAACACCACTGCTCAGCTACTCAATGCTCATCACAGATATGGGTAGTAGTACTCTGTAGTACTCTTGGTAGTGGGATGAGGCCATTTCTGTGACTGCATGCACTCTATTTTTGTTGGTTCCAACACCTGAAATTGATCTTTACTAGGGAATATAAACTATCCTGATTTTTAGGATGATTATGTCTCTGCTTTCATGGACCATTTTAAAATGAATTATATAAATGGACTGCTTAGGATAAATTATTCTAATATCATGCCTGGCTGAACTAGGTACTATGAGTTCCCTTTTCTACTAATGCAAGCAAAAATCTGTGACAATTACTTAATACATGATAATGAAGTATTAAAATGAAAAATTACTCATCAAGTAAAGGTGGAAATTTATTTTTTCCTGGTCATTTAAAGGTTTTAGATTTAAGCAGAGGTTTGTTTTTTTTTTCCTTCTTAAACTTTTGGAAAATTATTTGTATGGGAAAGCTGAGAGAAGTAGGAGACAAGACCGGGCATTGATTTTCTCTACCTTTTTAGATGGGATGCCACTGAGCTGGTGGATTGGAAGAACCAATGAAACTCATACTTACTGGGGAGGTTCCTTGCCTGCTGTACAAAAATGTGCTTGTGGACTGGAGGGAAGCTGCATTGATTCCCAGCATTATTGCAACTGTGATGCGGACAGGGATGAATGGTGACTTTTTACTGTTCATTATTCATGTTACTTTTTTTGGTAAAAGTAAATGAAGAAAATATACAGGCCTTAGCACATTTATAACACCAAGGCAGTTGGAAATCTTAGTTGCCATAGTGTCATCTGATTCTTTGCTATAGAACATAATTTTTCACAAAGTTATTGCTATGTACATTAAGTATTATTGTTAATTCTTTCACTATAAATTTTGGGCAAGATTTAATTTTACAGATACTTTCTAGTCTTTAGTATATTGCATGTTATAAATTAAGACAATAGTTCTTTAGCATAACTTCAGGTAGTTTTAGACTACTGAATGTAATTAAAGTTAAAATAAAATGTTAAAAAAGTTAAATTTTAGCATAATTTATAACTACACTTTAAGGTTTAGACTTTTTACATATCTTTTTTTTTTTCATCTACAACATAGATAAAGAAAATTAATACTCTTGCTGTCAATGAAGCAAAGCACTCATATGGAGTCCTATTCAAAGAGAATAAATGGATTTCTAGGATGTACATCTTCCACTTGAGCCTAAAATTCTCTAGTGTCATTTACAATAACTTTCAAATAAATATTATAATGAATGAGTTCTTGTTACAGTGTCAGATCTGAACCTGACTTTCCATTTAGTAGGATCAGATACAACTTTCTCAACAATAGCTCCAATGCATCACAGGATTTGGTAAAGCAGAGGGACTTTTCAAATGAAAGATCTTCTGTTCAAGAAACTTTTATGGTCTTAAAATTATGAAGTACATTTAACCTAAATAAATCAAGTTCCATGAGTACATTAATATATGCATTTAAAACAATGCATCAACATCTATTTTTTTGAAAGGCGGAAAATGTAAAGAAGATTAGGAACTTAGGAACAACTTGCTGTATGCAAAATCAAGCAATACATCGTTTTTTTCTTTTGAAGGTCCACTCTTCCTTTAAAGGAGTGACTGGTGAGGTTGTTTGGAAAGTGCTTGTTCCCTCAACATGAGCAGGGAATTCAGCAGATGCAGAAATGAAAGTACAAGAAAGAGTTAATTGAAGAACAATTCTTCACAAGCTTCAAAGATTTCTGGAGAAAAGAATTTCCTATTGCAGTAAAATTCACAGGGTGATATCTGCAACATTTATTCCAAAAAAGAGGTTAAAGAAACACATAAAACACTAAGAATTTCCCTATTATCATGCTGTATGAAAATAAAAACAATATTAATTTCTAACATGAATATAAGGTGTTGAAAGGTGAATGCATTTTGAGAAAAAAAATTAGCACCATTTCTCAGACATGTAAAATATTATTGCTCAGTTTTGTAATGAATTCAGTCCATATATAGGTTAATTTTTAATGGCAATATATTTGTAAATACAATAGATGAGAGGATCATGTGCATGTCTTCACATGCACATCCACTTGCAGTAAGTTGCTTAGATGTTTATGAGTGTATTAAATTGAAAGTATAATGACTCTGGTTTTGTTTTTTTATTTGTATCCACTTCTGACATTTATAAGTAGAGATTCTTCCCAGTGACTCCAGTGTTACAGCATTATGTGTACACTAATTTTGGTACTTGCGATTAATGTTGTATTTGGTTCCCTAGAGACAAGTGTTTTGGATCAGTTGACTAGATGCATTTCACTGGGTTGAAAAAGTAGGCAGAAGCTATGCTTGTTTGAGATGCATTTTGAGCACAGAGAACTAGTTACACACCATGGTTTTGAAACACTGGTTTTGACAGTCTACTTTTATGGTGAAATCTATCTTATCTCATGCGTTGGACATAGATTTAACTCTAAACTCCTTATTTGACTTATGAAAATCTTTAGTCTGTAGGACTCTAGAACATAAAGTAGTTTTTTTTTTAATTTGGTCCTAAAAAATTAAAAATTGAAAATCCTCTCCACAGAAGATAATTTCTATTCAATTTTCTTTTGTTTACAGCATAATTTTACTGAAGCAAACACTTCTAGTGTTTTGAGGGACTTTCTTTTAATTCTAAATTAGAAACCTGCAATATCTCACCTCATAAAAAATTAAGATTTAAAAAACCCCATGTTTTGCATTCCTCAGTTAAGTAAAATATTTTGCTAAAAATATGTCCATTTGTTTGCACTGTGCTCCAAAACAGATAAACAGAAATTGAATGCAGAATAAGTATGATGGTGATGATAGGAAAGGAGGAGGGAAGAGAAAGAAAAAAATCACTAATTTTATTCAGCATGAGGAATTTCTTCTGTTTATTCTGAACTGTTTGCTTTGCCCTGAAAGGAAAGAGTCAATCATTAATGCACTGAATGGACAGACTGAATTTTCCAGAATAGTCCTGAGTAACTGAGCACTTCCATGGATTTAGGGAAAGGAATTTTAGGGCCAAAACTAGTGCTTATGAAATTTAAAAATTCAGTTCTGACACTAAGTCAACAAACATTTTAAACAAGAAACTAGGTCTAATATTACAAGTTCTAGGTGTGTGCTCAGAGTGCAAAGTTGCATATTTTCTTTTCTGCGTGTTTCATATTTATAGCATATGCTCTTTTTCCTGCAGTCAGCATGACTTTATACTTTTCTATTTGATTTTTTAAAACATTTTTCAAGGTGGAAAAAAATACTTACTTGAAAGTCATATTAAGTCATTAAATATGCCATATTGATGTCAGAGTCAATTAAAGATACAGTATGTCCTCAGCAACATAAAATTCATTTTCAAATTTGACTTGAGCAAATTCATAGACTTAGGCAGCCAGTTAGATGCCTATTTATTCAAGAGGACTTTTCTCACACTTGTTTTATGGTCACAACCATAAAACTGCCCACTTCCAATTAAATTCTTTTAGTCCTGTCAGATGAGCCCAATATTAACTCTAAAGCATATGTTTGTATTTACAGTTTTTTGTATTGCACAAGTACAAACACATATACACACACACATGTTTAGACAGCCTTTTTCTTTTTTTTTAAGTTTCTTTCCTTTCCCTCAGGAATGTGTCAATGGTAATTAAATATTTATTGGAAATACTTAGGTGATCTGTGGCTTTCATTTTACCTTTTCAGGACAAATGATACTGGCTTCCTCTCCTACAAGGACCATCTACCAGTAACTGAAATTGTGATCACAGATACTGACAGACCAAACTCAGAAGCTGCGTACAAACTGGGGCCTTTGCTTTGCCGTGGTGATAGTAAGTAACTACTAAAGGGTTTTGCTAAAGTGATGCATTTTTTCCGCAAAAACTTTTAAATGTTATTTGCTACAAACCTAAGACAGTCTTCTCTAAAAATCTCATCCAGTTCTTTTTGGAATTAGAAAAAAACCTGCCATCATTCAGTGCAAACCATCAAAATAGTAAAAATTTATTTTTCATGATACACGTCAATAGTGAAAACAAAAAGTGTTATAGTAGTTTTCAAACAGATATTTTGGTTTACCCAAGTGGAATTAAATTATGAATAAATCATTACAAGAAGGGGAGTTTGTAGTTGGGTACCATGACTTGGGGACATACCATTCACTAGCCATTTATGCATCCATCACAAAACATTAGACATATTATCTCTGAATTTTTTATGCATCTAGGAAAACTATACTGTGGGAGAATAATTTAGTGTATGCAATATCTACATGCAAGTTTTCAACTACATGTAAGAATTTAAATTTTACAAATTTAATAATAATTCCAAATTTACATTCTGCATGCATATATGTAGTAACCAGAATAATATGTTTGTGCAAAATGACACCTTATTGAAGATTGGTGATGATACTTCTGTTTTTAATAATTTCCCTATTCAATGGAAAAGAGGATGTGTTTGGCTCATGTTCAATAGTAACATATTACACAAAATTCTATATCTGCTGCTGTTTGTAATCATAAATTAGGAATTAGGGGAAGAAATGCTATAAAAACCCCCAAAGAACTCAACTGAAGGGTTGGATGGGCCATATTTGATTTACATTTGAGTAAGTTATTACAATATTCAAATAGGTTAATTTCCTTAAATCATGTTACCTTATGAGTTTTCATGAACTTACCTCTTATCTATAATGATTATTATATTTAATATATAATAGATACAGTATTTAGAAATATTTTTATTCTTTATGTGATTTTCCTCCTTCATCATATGATGTCATGTTTGGTTTTCAAATTTCTTCAGTTTATATGAGTAAGAGGAAAAACCCGTAAAGTACTGATTTATACTTTTAAGCTCACTCAGCTAAGCACATAGATAAAACCATATAAATTAGTGTGTATTTATTTTTGTGTCATCTCTTGTCTTGTCAGAGTAATTATGCCTGAAAGATTTGTTAACAGATGTATGTTTCAGCACTGCATTCTAATTTTCTTATGAAAATTCATAAGTCTTAAAAATCCCATCAGGTTCTTTCACTTCGCTAGTCTGACATCTGATTGTGAACTGATCATTTGGCCTACATATCATAATGCTGTGATATAGTATTGTGGTATAATTTGGAGTGATAGTACCTAAGAGGTCTCCTGCTTATAGCAGGATTAGCCATGAGTTGAGATCACTGGTTTCTCAGTGCTTTGTCAAACTGTTTGAAGCACCCTAGGATGAAGCCTACGCTGCTTCTCTGGGCAGCTTCTACTGCTGTTTGGCTGTCCTCAGTGAAAATTTCTTTTTACTTTTATTAAGCCTGAAACTCTGTGCTTTCACTATAACCATTGTCTTTGATACTCACTCCTGACACCAATGCAAAGATGCTGTATCTGTCTCTTTTATGATTTCCCATAAGATTTTGGAGTCTCCTGTCAGGTTCCCCAGAAAACCTTTTCCTTCTCCAGGCTTAAGCAGCCCGTTTCCTCCTGCCTAAGAGCAGGACAAGTGCTCCAGACCTGAACATTCCGGTGGCCTCCACAATACTTGCTCCTGTTTATTAATGTTTTCCTTTGCTAGGGGAAAGGAAATTGGAAGCCCAACGCAGATGTTCTCTTACAAATGTCAAATAGAGGGGGTTAACCACCTCCCTCAGTTGACTGGCCATGCTCACTCAGCCTGTGATGCAGCAGACCTCCATTGTGGCTACAGACAATGAAGCCAGTGACAAAGACTGAAGCCAGTGACAAAGACAACAATGAAACAGAAACACTTAGAGCTTGTCTAGTTCTAATTACTGGGGATAAGAATCTGAATTCCTCTATTCACCAACTTCCCAGCTATTATTAATTACATAACCTGACCTCAAACATGACCAATTTTAAAACAAGGAAGTCAACTAGTTTCCTCAGAGTAATCTCTAAAACATACAGACAGTTTTGATACCCATTGACCTCCCTGACTTCGTTTGATGTTTGCTTAGTCTGGGTGATTGAATTGCTGCAATATTTCACACTGATGATGAATGATCACAGTATTTCTAGACAAGCTGTGATAGAGAATTCTAAAATATCATGACAACAAGCACAAGAACTCAGTCTGAATGTCAGAGAAATATTCTTGTAATGTCATACAACTTTATAGTATTTGACTTCAAAAAGAAGCAATTTTGAACTGAAACAAGCTCAGTGAAAACATTTCAGAATATAACAGCTCATGGTCATAATACAACAAAAATCTTGGAATAAGAACATTGATTTTGATTGTTAAATAATGCAATTTTTCTCAGTCATTTACATCATTAAGACAGTGTTAGTAGACAAGTATTTAAGGAGGTAAGAACTAAAATTTGAGAGAACAAAACAATTTCTGAAGGAAAATAATTGTATCATAAATGTTGACATAAACCCAAAGTGTTAAAAACACACAAATTCTATGAGTGTATACAATAAAATATCTCAATACAAGTTATTATATAATTTTTGCCATGTTACATATAAATATATATATATATATAAATATATATATATGTAAAATTTTTGTTACGTATAATATATGATGTATTACCCATAACCATATTATGAAATTATCATATAAATATTTTATAGCATGTTATATAATGAAGTCCAGAGAAGGGCAGTAAGGCTGATGAAGGGCCTAGAGGGTAAGTCCCATGAGGAAAGGATGAGGAAGCTGGCGATGTTTAGCCTTGAGAAAAGGAGGCTCAGGAGAGAGACCTTATCACTCTCTACAACCACCTGAAAGGAGGGTGTAGCCAGGTTGGGATTGGCCTCTTCTCCCAGGCAGCCAGTGACAGGTCAAGAGGACATGCTATCAAGCTGCACCAGGGGACGTTCAGGATGTACATCAGCGGAATTTCTTCATAGAAGGGGTTGTTAAACACTGTAGTGAGTTGCTCAGGGAGGCTGTGGAGTCATCATCCCTGGAGGTCTTTTAAGACAAGACTGGATGGGGCACTCAGTGCTAAGGTCTAGTTGATGAGGTGGTGATCTGTCAAAAGTTGGACTTGATGATTTTAGAGGTCTTTTACAATGTAATTAATTCTGTGATCTATCCTAAACAGGAAATTATGTAGATACATATACATATACATATACATATACATATACATATACATATACATATATATGTATATATATTTATATGTATATGCAAATACATAATTTATATTTTATATGCGTATTTTACATATGCATATATATATGTAATATGTAGATTGTATTGAAATATGTTTATATAATTCCTCATATATAATATGTGTTATAATAAATACTGAGTACAGGACTTGGTAGATTTTCTTTCCAATGGTCATTGTGTATCAGCAGTGGATTTTATAATGAACATTTTCTTTGATATTCAGTTTTGCAGTTAACGTAAGTAGCTATGACTTGCAGTAATTTCTGAGTTCTACATATTAATTTTCACACCAGACAAAATTGATGAAGTTTAAACTCTTGCCAGGCCACTGCTGCTAGCAGCAATTTGAAGCTGCAGAAGGAAAGAAGACTGCTATTAAGACTTTTTTCCTAACCTGAGGTTGCTGACACCCATGAGGGTCTAATTAAATGTACTTTTAATGACATTTACCTTTGGATAGGTGAAGAATGCAGAAAAGATCTAGTGGCAAATACCCATTTTTCAGAAGTGCTGTCAAACAAGGGAGAATAGATATTCTTGGACTCATAGTGTCTTTTGAATACTTCTCTCTTCAAAGAGATCATTGCTATTTTTGCTTCTGTCACTCTCCAGAACTAAATGATATAATTGTATTTCACAGGGGATATCTTTTATTTAATAGGTTTCTGTTCTATCTGACAGACATAAGTTTTTCAGAATAACTGACTAGCATACCGTGTAAAAACATGGAGGAGAAGGTTTACTTTTATTTATAATACCTTCAGTACTTCATTAAATGACTTGAATCTAAAAGATCATAAATTCTTATTCCATCAATAATCTATTCCTTGTGGGACAGTTACTTGGGAGAAAAAGAAAATGTTAATGCCCACAGCTAAATAAAGCAGAACCATGAATAATTTGTTTGATTGAATTGGCATAAACCATGCACTCCAATGACTTAAGTTTCCAAGTTAGATTTACTTATTTGGGTGCTTCTGAAAATTCATATATTGAATGCAGTCCAGCAGAAGTTGGCTCTTTATTGCTGCATTTTCTTTTTTTCACTCTATTATTTAACATTCCATTTCTTCCAATGGCTTCTTTGTTTTAGGTTTTAAGGATTGATCTCTTCAACGAAGTATGTTACTTATAAGAAAAGCAAACCATATTAGTCATAGCAAGGCAGGAAAGAATAGTCTTCTGTAAAAAAAAAAAAAAAAACAAAACAAAACAAAAAAAATCCAAAAGTAATATAAATATATAGTTTATTTTATAAAAGTTATTAAAAATTGCATGCAGATGTTACTGATTTTTTTCAGCATTTTGGTAAAGTTACCTAATTATATTTATAAGATGCCAAGGTACAATGAAAGTATTACAGATATTCTAGAAGAATATGGCCATTTAAAAAACATTAGTTAATAGTTTTCAGTGACACTCAGCACCACACATATGAGTAGCACTCACACTTTACTGTCACCTTCAAAGTGAAGTACTGATGTATTACTGATTCATTTCTATAATCCCTTTTCTGCTCTACAGTATGTTTAATAAATTGTATGGTATGATTGCTGGTATCAAATTGAAAAATATGTCTAACTATAGTGAAAGTTAAGATTAACACTAACATATATCAACTGAGCAGGGTAACAGGAAAGATTTTGAAGAATATCAGAATGAACAAAGTCTTTGGTACATTAATAGATAGAAATTCGATGGTCTTCATGAAAAAAGAAAGAGTTATCTTCATTATTTTTGTCATGATTGAAGTAAAAGCTAGATGTTGAATAAATTCCAATAGAGTCAGTTAGTGGGAGTAGATTAAAAAAACCCCCACCCTTCTATGCTGGGTGGTTTTGTTCTTTTCATTACAAGAGCTGAGTAGACATATTCTGATTTATTGCTATGAATATCCAGTAAGTATTACAACATAAAAATAAATCCAGAATACTGAAAAATAGCTAATATGCCAAAATTGTGTGTCTTAAATGGGTGATTATAATTTGTCAGCATAAGACTAATTATTGGACCAAAAATAAAATTGTTGATATAGATCCTAATAAAAAATAATATAAATGCATATGTATAGATAATATAATGCATTGTAAAGATTATATATCAGTCAGCAGGCATTTACATTAATAAAGATAAGGGTAATAGTGGTGAAGACGCAGATAGACTTTAATAAGGTATTTGATGGAGTCTTGTTTACTTGGCTGAATAAAAAAATGTAAATTCAACTACAAAATGACAATGCAAGCATGTAAATGCAAGCAGATAATCTATTCAATGTGAGTTCTATTTGACATTTAAATGAAGAAAGAAACAGTGTGAGCTTTGGATGTAACAGAGACTAACAGTACTCATCAACCACTTGTGATACCTTCATTAAAGCAGTGCAATAAATTTCTAACTTAGCAAAAAAAAAAAAAAAATCTGTTTCATCTCTTTTCAGTACCCTGAAAAATCAGGACGTGTCTTTTACTTTCAATAGCAGAAGTATTTGTAAACCATGTGTTCAACTCTTCCCCCTTATTTAGCTTTATATAAATTATTATTAATTCCTGTTTGTCCTAACCTCAGTCTAATCAACATTGTTTTGGTCCTCTTTGCAGCTTCCTGCATAATCAAGAGGTTTAATAAAACTCTGTGATTACAGTTTTACATATATGAAGAGAATGTAAGGTTAAGGGATAGCATTAAAGAAGTTGAGGTTCATTTTTTTAGTGAAAGCATTTAAACCACTTTGCTGAATTTGGGCATAATCTGAGGTTATGTGTTAAACTTAAAAAGAGTTTCATAGAGGAAGAAATTTCAAATAATGTTCTTGAAAGCAGGAAATAAAATCAGGAAATTATTTAATGTTTGGGAATTGAAGCTACCCTGTGTGTGAATACATACACATGCACAAACTGACAGTAAAATCATTTGTGAATTTTTCATAAATTGACATTTTTTAATGCAATAAATTGAATATTTTTCCTAGACTAAATACTCTTTTTCAGACAAGAACTGATTCAGGGAATTTATGTAGTCTGTGTTATATCAGACATTGAACTAGATGATCACAGCTTTCCCTTCTGGTCTTTTATCTGTGGATCTTACAGTTAAAAAAAATCAAAAAACCCAAAGTACAAAATATACTGTTCAGCAACATAAGATCTTTATTTTCTCTGCCTCAACACTCAGTGTCCCTGCTGACAGAATGAAGATGCAACCATTAGAGATATGACAAGGAATTGATACAAATGATGAACAGATTTCAGTTTTGAGTAGGAACTTGAAGAGCGCTACAAATTGCAATAGCAGAATTGTTTTGAGAAGGCTAATTTATCTGTCTTGTTATTATTGTTCTTTTTTTGTTTTACAGTTTCAAGTTGGTAAGGCTAATTGATATATGTCAAAAACATATGTATATTTTTTCAATAAAAATAACTTCATGTATAATTTATATTAGGATATTCCTTCTTTTTACTCATAGGAAGACTGCAGTCTTACAGATTAGATAAAATGCTAAATAATATTGATTTCCTAACCAAATGGTGTTTGGTAGTTCCAGAAAACTAAATGAGAGACTGTCAGCCAGATGCTGTAAAGTTATGAAATTATTTTCCCACCGTGGTTTAGGACAATATAAGATACTTAGTAATATACTTTCCTAAGCCTGTATTTAAGCTGCTTTATTGATAAGAGTATCTTTACATTCATAAATTCCACAGTTCTCAGAGCTGAGAAAAAGAACAGTAAGACAAGAAAAGGCACTAATATAAGAGAGAAAAAATGAAACTTCCTATCCCTGCCTTCCCTGAAGGACTCAATTTTGATTTACAAATATCATTCAAATGCTTCATTGAAACGAATTGTATCATTACTTTACTGGACTGGTACTGCCCCTGTTGCCTCTCTTCTAATTGCTGGCAATGTTGTACCAATTTTGAATAAATTACAGTATTAAACTTCCAGTTGTTTTTGAATTACTGGTAACAGCCAGCCCATTATTTTTAAATAGCTGTGATACACAGCTGTTAGTCACAACAGTTGCGAAGTTTGCTCTGTGGGAGCCATGACCTGACACAGTTGAGGAACATGGGCTTAAAATTGATGCCAATATGTAAGGCAGCTGCTTTTGTCTGGTGGCACTTTTCACAGGTTGGTAACTTCAAGAAGCCCATAAGGCAGCACAGGAGAGCGAGGTGCAAAGCTGTGTGTTCCCCTCCCCGCCCAAGCCATCTGTTCACAGCTGCCTTACCATGTCAATGTTGTCTTGATGGCTGCTTGAACTTGTGATAACTGGCAGTACTCCCAAGTGTCAAAAGTCACAATGAGCAATTGCCAGAATGTGTGTGAAAATCCTGCCATGCTGCTTTTTTAGGGTTTTCTAGGTTTGGATTCCAAACCCTTCCAAAAATGGTAAAAACTCTGCCGGAGTGAGGGAATGGACTTTATTTTACTTCACTGGCTGTGGACTAGGCCTCCATATACACTGTATTGTAGGGTTTGATTTTACAGGGAAGAAAGAACTTTTCAAATCTTTTTGTTTTTCCTTTCCCCTTGCCATTCTAAAAGCAGAACATGGCTGAAGCAAAAGTTACAGTTCTGCGTAACTGTTAGACTGAGATCACAACATTATCAGGAGAATATTCAATAGGCTTGATCAATTAGATAAGAAAGTATTGAATGTCTCATTTGGTTTAGAAAGCAATATAGCTTAATAAAGAAATGCTGATATATCTGTAAGGATTCAGTAATATTAACAAGGTACTTCTAGTTGAACACCATTAATGAAGATTATCACCCTTATTAGAAGAGGGTGATATTAGAGATTTTACTTCAGCGTTTTAAAAATCAATAACAAAACCTGTCAAATTTTGATTGGATGCTTACTTAAAAATAAATAAAACCAGGAAAATATCTATACTAATTTACTAAACTTTGCAATTTATTTCTTTGATTTCTTCTACAGTAATTGCAAAGATATTTGTCCTGCATTCTTTGACATATCTGGTAAATTTCACTAGACTAGAACAATAACAAATCTCTTTTCCTTGTTGTATAAAATATATCTTTATTAAATGTCATAGCTATTGCTTGTACTAGCTAATCCTAGAGTTGTAAAGGTTAGAAGAGACCTTTAAGATAAAAGGTCTTAGCTGCCAGCCTTGCACCACCCCCATTTCACCGTTGAACCATGACCTCAAGTGCCATATCCACAAGTGTTTTTGAACACTTTTATGCATTGTGACTTCACTCTGGGAAGTCTTGTTAGGATGCTTTATATCCCTTTCAGTGAAAAAAAAAAAAAAATTGTCATATTTAATCTAAACTTGAGGCCATTTTCTCTCATCCTGTCACTTGTAACCTGGGAGAAGACAATGGACCCTGCCTCACTGCAACTTCCTTTCAGGCGGTTGTAGAGAAAAATAAGGTCCCCACCTTATTTAACCTGTTTAGCCTGGAGAAAAGGAGCCTCCTTTTCTCCAGGCTAAACAGTTCCCTCAGCCAGTACTACTTTAATGTAGGTACAGTGCTTCATTCATAGCTGCGATGTTTGCTTACTTCATGAAAGGATACATCAGGCCATAACCAGACTTCCCAACTGAGATGAAATTAATTTTGTTTCCTAATAATTGTTTTTTTGTTGCCTCAGCTGAGTACCTTTATTGTTGAAGAAACTTTATTTTACATTCCTAATAATGCCTACCTTTTTGTGTTATGAGCTAATAGGGAATCTTCTGTGGATGTGAGACTCTCTGAACACTGCAACCCATTCTTAGACCTGGGAATTTTGTTTGTCGGTTATAAAACTTACACTAGAAATGTTAAATAACACTGTATCTATCATCCTTTCATTCTGTTAACCAGGAACATTTTGGAATTCAGCTTCCTTCAACACAGAGACATCCTACCTGCATTTCCCCACCTTCCATGGAGAATTCAGTGCAGATGTCTCATTTTTCTTTAAAACTACTGCATCCTCAGGAGTGTTTTTAGAGAACCTGGGAATTCAAGACTTCATAAGGATAGAGTTACAGTGTAAGTAACATGACTGATGGTGGTTTTTTTTGTTGTTATTATTATAAAAATTTGATTTTATTTAATTTAAAGGGGGAGTATTTAAAACTGTTCTCTATCTTTATTACTTCTACTATATTACCAGATCTTTATCATTGTTGGAAAAAATCACAGCACTGAGACTAAACAAGTATCCATTTGAGGAAATTTTATGCCCCAGGGGTTTCTTAATCTAAGAGCACGGCTATCAGCCCCTGACTTCTAAGACTGTTTCTACTTCTTGTGTTCAGTGCATCCCTACCACCAAATTCTCTTCCTCCAAGTTTTGAGACCAGACATTATATGTGGCTGCTGGAAGACTCACTCAGTCACCATGTGTGACTCAGACCTCTTGTGCCACAGTATCTTAAGTCACCCATTTTCTTGAATCTTTTTTCTTTTTTTTTTCTTCAATTTTTTTTCCTTTTATTTGTGCAGACACAAATTCTTAGACATACAAGCAGAAATATTTTTTTGTTGCATAAGAGAGAATTAAATATCCCACTAAATCCAACATAAGGTGACCAAGGTAGAATGAAACCTTTATCTTAGTTGACCCAGTGTATTATTCCTATATTGCTCATTATTGAAAAGGAGAGTATTTGAAAGGATAAACCATTTTTTCATTAGACTTTTGAATTAATTTGAAATGTCACATTAATTGAAAAGTCTTCCTCTTGCTTGATGACTATGAGAGTTCTCTAAAATTGTTCTATTGGAACCATTTTTACCTTGGGATTAGACAGTTCCTCATTTTTTATCAAATCAATTTTGTTATCAGGCTCCAATATTTTCTAGAGAAGAATACAAATAATTATACATGTTGCATTGCAACATATTGGTATAGAAACATTAAATACTTTTTATTAAAAAGTAAAAAAACCTGCTTTTTTTTTTTTTTTTGTCCATGCTAACATTATGTTAATGAAACAAACAGGAAGACACCTTCTGTTTAATTGTAGAACACCTTCTAGTTTATTTGTAGAATATTGTTTAGTGTTTCATTAAATTGTTCTTCATCATCTCAAACTATAGTGCCGTATTTGAAAACTACTCTGTTTTCAACACTGTTTTTGCCAGGTTTTTGGCAGTATGAGCTGCCTTCTGTTAAAGCTCTGTGAACAGTTTAAAGAACAGCAGCATTGTAAACTCAGTGTCATGAAATACAGAAAATGTACTGGATCAGCACTTCAGTGGAGGCTCTCTGAAGCAATGATGATAGTCTTTTCTGATAAAGTATTTTCCATTTTCAAAATAAACAGTTAAATCATGGAAGCATTAAGGGAATGGTTCTGAGAACTGAATTTATTCAGGCATTTGTTAGAAGACTGTAAGTTTTTCTTCAGAATAATTATATGAAGACAGACTCATGTCACTTGTTCCATTCATTCACAAGCATAAAAACCGCTACATACTCATGGGTTTTAAATGACTTTATATTAATAAGGAGTTGTGAGAGAAAGCAAAATGTTGAATTGGTCTGTAATTTCAGCATCTAAAAAAGCAAAGTTATCTCATTATTGCGTGAATATGGAGATATTTCTTCATCTCCCTAATTTGTTGAGTAGACAGACGCAATATTTTTTTTATGTCATAAGTAAATTAAATGAAGGATTGTTTGTAGTGGACCCAGAATTGTCTGCTTTTATTGTGAAAAATATCAATCAGAAATGAGCAATATATATTTCCATCAAGACTTTCTCAAAAAAAAAAATCAACTTGAGCATTTCATATGGTATAAATGATTTATATTTCATCATCATATAACTCCACATCCTTGACAGTAAATGTGAATGTAAATTACTAGCCTAAACTTATGTTCTATTAATAGTTTCAGGTAAATTAATATTTTTTATTCTTGTAATAATAAATAACAATAAGGTAAATTGTTGCTGTTCAAGATGATGACGTGAGAAAATGTTTAAAACTTATTATGTCAAGAACACTTGAGATTCAGTACTTGGGAAGACTAATTTTTTGTAATATATTATTTATTGTTTTCAAACTTTGTATCTAATTATTTTATTTATGGAGTAGTGATCTTTAAACATTGAAGTCAAGCTTCAAACAACAAAGACAGATCCAGAAACGTAATATGAAATGTGAGACTTAGAGCTATTCTGCTGGTTTTATGAAGTTATAGACACTGTAGTGCATCTGTATATATTCTAGCACACTCTTGCAAAAATGGTGTGCGCATCCTAATTGTATTTTAAAAGAGAGGGTAAGTAAAAGAAGATACTTGTCTATAAGAAGATATTTGATCCCTTATTTTTGTTTTGCAATAAGTTATAATTGTATGTTGAACTTCTTCCTGATTTGCTGATTTACTGCAGAAATATTGGTTGAAAGCTACAAAGCTGATTCAACGCTGAAGAGTACACTCTGCTAAACACTTATAGGACCAAAGGTTATGTGCTCTAGCCAAAGGTCTGGGTATTTTGTATTGAATGCTCACTGAAGGTTTATTTCCAAAGAGTTAAATAGAAATTTAAAGTAGGGTTGGAAACACGATGGTGTATTGATTTGGTCAGGCTTCTGCATTGCTTTGGAAATAGTTCAAAACAGTGCAATATACAGCTACTGGTGGCCTTTGTCTGCCCAAATTTGCAACTTACTGTCCAGGATGAGTGCAGTTCAACTGCTTCCTTTATGGAAAATGCTAGGATTTTGCATTCTGTAGCATATTAGTGTGTAATCACTTTCTGCTTCTGCACATGATGCTTACACTCAGTACTCTGGATTGTTTTCTGTAGCTGTACTTTCTGTTAGTCATTCTAGCCACAGCTAGCCACTGACCACTCTCCATGACTACCATCAACTTCCACTCCACTTTGACAGTCTGTAGTTGCGCTCTGCTTATGTTTGAGTGCGCTAGGTTACAAGAGTTCCTGCAATGCTTGGATAATTTTAAGTGACACCAATGTAGTAGGTAGGACCCAAAAAATATTTTTGTGCCAGAAGTGAACTCCAGGATGCATTCTCTTCTGCTACCTAAGACACGACCAAAGTGCTCTGTGTGTATGTCCTTTGTTGCAAGATAACAAAATTTAGAATCCAGTATTATCCTTCCACATCCTCTGGCATATTCTCTTGGTGTTTCTTATAAAACCAAATTTTCTTTCAAATTCGCGGTGTTGTTTGCAGTATAATATTACAGAATGTTAAATGGTTATGTCTTTCATTTTTTCTGACATATTCTGGTTAGTCTTCAGACACTACAATGGATGACCATGAACCCATTCTTGTTATTTCAGCCTTCATATGTGGAACTTCAGGGATTGCTTCCCTTTTTTCAAGATTATATGAATTTTTTAGTGGTACTAACATAATTCATTATTTCAGTGGTTATTTCAGAATCTTTATTATGCGTTTTCTTGCCTTTAAAATTTAAGCAGTAACTTTATTTATCAGACCTGTCATTCTGATACGCTATTCAATAGGCCCATTCAGTGAGTTCAAAGCAGAACTTGTGTTTTCAGGCTTAACTCCAACAGTATCCAGAAGATTACAAAGACCTCTCTGCAGAAGGTAACATTCAGTAGAAATTCTTTTTAGCCAGTCACATGGATTTTCTGTTGCTTTTGTTCTCCTACTGTGCGGTTGGTTTTTGGTTTCTCTTTTTTTTTCTTTTATCCCTGTATAAGGAGAGAGTGTGTTCTCAGCTTTTTCTAAAGAAAAGAAATTTATCCTAAAACTAAATTATTTTACTGAGGAACTGTGTTTAGATATCAATTATTTCTTATTATTATGTAAAACTTGATTTTTAAGCAGAGGAGGTCATTTATTACAAAAGGCATTCCATTTATAAATTGACTGCACAATCCTCTTTATTTTATTTAGTAAGTGAAACAGTTTATGTATTTTCCATTTTACTTTTCTGTCTTAGGTTCAACTATTACAGAAAAAACACTTTATAGCAACAAGATTTAGGGCTTAAGAGATTGCAAATGTGTGACATTACTCAGTCTAAAGGTTGGCCAAAGTGGATTTAAATGTTTTAAAATGTCTAATATCTTTTTTTAAAGTGAAAAGAAAGTAAAAAATACTGCATGGAATAGTTTTTTCCACTTCAGTTAATTCCTCTTTAAAATGTTGCTTGAAGCTCATCTAATTCCCTAGATTCCTAATTTTTTTGCTTTTCTGTCAGAATTCTATGATGTAAATAGGACTCTTTTTTTTTTGATTCGTGGAATCTTCTCTATAATCCTTTAATGAAATCCTTAATAATACAGAATTATGGCTATCCGTTGTCTATAAAAGACTTTTTTCATACAAGATTGTCTTTAAATATATGAAAGAAAAGCTTTCAGATAGAATATTCGCAGTTTTCAGATCCTTCAGTATTCTGACATATGCCTCATCTTTTTATTTTGACCTGCAAAGATTCAGTGAGTTTCTAGGTAAATTGTGAAATTGTGTAATGTGAAAGTTGCTCAGAGAAAAACTTAATTTAAATCATAATTTTCTAACTGACATCAAAATCTTGTCTCTGATGTTTGTAGAGGCTATATCAATAAATAACAAAAGCAAATAGACAGTAGAAGATGCTGGTTGGATTACAGTTGTGATAATTTAAATATAGTTAACAACAGGAATCAATTAACATGTAATCAAGAGATGCATTTTATCCAAACTGAAAAATCGCAAAGCTAGCACATTTCACTGTTTCTTGACTGCTATGCTCTCCAGGGGTCCGTAAACTGATTGGTTTCCATGCGGTGCATAAATCATTACTCTTGCTGTCAGTGAGTGTGAAGAATGAGCTGCAGGCCCCTGCAGTAAACTCTTCCTCTGAAACAGTCAGTCTTATCCCATGAAATAGTAGGCTAAACCTTAAAGTAGCTTGTTCTGCTATTAATTATTTTGTGACCCAATTGATCATGAAATAATTTAAATGTCTGCTACTACTATCCTCTTTCTAGCTCCTTCTGAAGTGGCTTTTTCATTTGATGTGGGAAATGGACCGAGCGAAGTCATAGTGCAATCACACAATTCCTTAAATGACAACCAATGGCATTATGTGAAGGCTGAACGAAACGTCAAAGAGGCTTCCTTACAAATAGATCAACTTCCTCAGAGATCTCACAGTGCTCCACCTGATGGACATATTCGCTTGCAACTCAACAGCCAGCTTTTTGTAGGTAGGCGCTCCACAAAATATTTCCTAATTATCATAATAAAAATAAGAAAATGCTGGGGTGAGAGGGGAAGAAAAAGTGTTGCCAACCAGATCTTTTGAAAACACTTTATATGATGACATGAGAGACTTTGTGAAAAATCTGTGCAGATGTTCACTATTTTGACATTATAGAACTCAAAGTGCCGTGGCCAATAGTTTCTCCAGGACAGGATTTCAAATGAAGTTTACTTCTTTTGAGGTTTGTTTGAAGGACCAAGGATCCGAAGATCCTTGCACTGTTTTTTGAGAGGATGTAATCTACTAAAGGAAGTTGTGCCATTTCTGTAATTTTAAGGAAATTTTGTTGTGTCTCTTATCCACAGCTTGTCAGGTTGAAACACGACATTAAGGCGTCTGGATGAAATACTGAAAAAGTCGAATGGAGTAAAATAGAATTAATTAGTATTTATTTAGCAATTACAGAAAGCTGTATAGAACTATGTGTTATATCCACAGTAGTGTTCTTAATGTAATATTGACTAATCATTAATACATAAGTCTCTGGTGTAAGTATATCTTATATAGTATAAGAGCATTTAAAGCTGATCCTACTTTTAAAAAGGTCTTTTTTTTTATGCCTGTTCTGAGAAAATCACATTAAATTAATGTAAGTTTTATTTGCTGTGTATTGGGGAGGAATATATTTAAGGACAATAGAGTTCTTAAACTGTAGCTACAAAAAATGTGAATGCTAATGAAAAAAATGAAGTAAAGAGAGAAGTCTTCTATACTCTGATAAAGAATTGTACCTGTGCCTCAAAAGGTATCAAGATGCAGGAAGGAGATGCAGGACTAAGGAAGAAGATGCAGACTAGACCAACATTGAAGAGTTTATTATTTTGATTAAAAGCACAGAGGACTCCATAACAAAAAAAATATATCAAATGTATTAGTTCCAGTGGAGTTAGAAGTTTTGAGATTGGTTTATATTCACGGTAATGCACTAGATCTACTAATGGAAAGATCAGACTTCTCTTTACTCTACTAGAGTAAATTGTATTGCTGTTCTCTGACTTGACTTGCCACATAACTGCTATTACATGAATACCTGAAATTAGATCAGTAAAATGGTCTTACTCTATAAGTGATTTGGCACTATCAAATCTAAAGACTTTAAAAACTATTTAGACACTTACTTTGTCTCAAGTTCTTCTAATCCTCCTCCTAAAAATACAACACTGTCCTGTATTAACAGTTGCACTTTCTAGTGACTTTTTGGCTATTGAATAGAGTGATTTTTTTTGTCAAATAATCTGGCAAATCCGAGTAAAATTATATGCTCTTGTCCATCTCTTTTATGGAGCTGACAACATAACAACAGTTTTGACTTATCTACAAGTAAGTTGTCTGGCTTGTTTTCTTCAGATAATGTTCAGGTGAATACTTGTACTCGAGTTGTGACTTTGTTTTGCATCTGGTGCCATGGCTTTTTTTTTATTCTGAAAATTCACAAAGATCTTGGATTAATTAAAGGATCTAGAGAAAAATGAAAAATAGAGTGGCATTCATCCTTAGAATGCCATTAGCAGAGGCACTATTTACTTAAATGTCATCTTGGAAATCTAGTACCTTCCTGAGTCACCCATTGCTCAGTCAGTAACATGAAGACTGTGATTTCTTCAGGCTAAAACAGTCTTTACTTCTTCTGAAGTGAAGAAGTTGTATACACTCTGGTTTTTCAAAAGCACAACTAAAGCCTAAAGCAACCCTCCAAACCATAGAATCACAAACTTATGGAGTGATTAAGATTGAAAGGCACCTTAATCTAGTTCAAATTTCTTGCCATTTTAATCACAGGGATGACATGAAATTGCCACCACCAGGTCATTTTGTTCCATTATAACTGAAAATAACAAGAGCTATGTCAAGATATTCCATGTAATACCAATAATTACACAAACTTTGAAACTGAAAAAACTCAAAATGGATGATCACATGGAAGCATTTATCTAAACAAGAACTGGAAATATATGAGAATTTTAGTTTCCAGTCTCATACATTGTGGAATATTTTCTGCTTTTGTTTTTTAAAAGAGGACAAAGGACAAGAAACATCAGTAGGTTGTGCAACAAAGGACAAGAGAGAGAGAGTATGTAGGTTACACACCTTGCTCAGCAACACAGGTGAATAACATGTTAGCTATCAAGAAATGCGCTAAAAATAAGGAACAGTGAAAAAAAAAGAATGAACATTTTATTATTCTTAAGATTGCTCTGTATAGTTACCATCTCCTCTTGCTACTCAGATATAATCTGGCTGGTATTCCTCTGCATAGAGGGGCGTTAACCTTCCTATTATTGAAGAATAAACACAGCTTCCATTTGAGGCAAATTATATCAAAACAGACACCAGCAGAGGGGTATCATTAAATCATTAAGTTTGGAAAAAACTCCAAGTTCACCAAGCCCAACCTTTGAATGAACACAACCTCATCAAGTAAACCACAGCACTAAATTCCACATTTATTTCTTGAACTTTTCCAGGAGTTGAGACTTCACAACTTCTCTGAGCAGCCTGTTCCAATGCTTAATCACCCTTTCCGTGCAGAAATTCTCTGATGTCCAACATGAGTATGTCCTGGCACAGTTTGAGATTATGCCCTCTTGTTCTGTCACTATTTTCCTGGGAGAAGAGGCCCACACCCATCTGGCAACACTCTCCTTTCAGGCAATTTTAGAGAGTGATAAGGTCACCCATGAACTTCCTTTTCTCCAGGCCAAACAACCCCAGTTCCCTCAACTGCTTCTCTCATTAACTACTCTCTTAACCCTTTTACCCACTCCATTTCCTGTCCCCAGACATGCTCCAGCACGTCAGTGTCTTTTTTGTAGTGAGGGGCGCAGAACTGGATGCAGCACTCCAGGTGTGACCTCTCAAGTGCCGAGTACAGGGGAACAGACACTACCCGGTTCCTGCTGCCGCACTATTGTTGATACAGGCCAGGATGCCATCGTCCCTGGCCACCTGGGCACAGCTGGCTCATGTTCAGCTGCTGACCAGCAAATCCAGATTCTCTTCTAGCAGGCAGCTTTCCAGTCACTCTTCTCCAAGCCTACAGACTTGCATCAAGTTGTTTTGACCAAAATGTAGAATTGCCAAAATTCTGATTTGTTGAAGATCACACAACTGACCTCAGCCCATCAACCCAGCCACTAGCAGATCCTTCCTACCCTTCAGCAGATCAACATTCCCACCCAGCATATCATCTCCAAACTTACTGCAGATGCACTCATGCAAATCACCAATAAAGATGCTAGACAGAGCTCCTCTCCTCTCCTCTCCTCTCCTCTCCTCTCCTCTCCTCTCCTCTCCTCTCCTCTCCTCTCCTCTCCTCTCCTCTCCTCTCCTCTCCTCTCCTCTCCTCTCCTCTCCTCTCCTCTCCTCTCCTCTCCTCTCCTCTCCTCTCCTCTCCTCTCCTCTCCTCTCCTCTCCTCTCCTCTCCTCTCCTCTCCTCTCCTCTCCCCTCCCCTCCCCTCCCCTCCCCTCCCCTCCCCTCCCCTCCCCTCCCCTCCCCTCCCCTCCCCTCCCCTCCCCTCCTCTCCCCTCCCTCCTCTCCCCTCCCCTCCCCTCCCCTCCCCTCCCCTCCCCTCCCCTCCCCTCCCCTCCCCTCCCCTCCCCTCCCCTCCCCTCCCCTCCCCTCCCCTCCCCTCCCCTCCCCTCCCCTCCCCTCCCCTCCCCTCCCCTCCCCTCCCTTCAAGGTTGTGTGTTGGAAAGTCATAATATACTGTTCATAGGCTGTAACCTATAAAAATTATATCAATTTACATGTCAATTATTTAAAAGTTTTAAAAGCTCCTGTAAATTTATTTTCAGGTGGAACAGCATCCAGGCAAAAAGGATTTTTGGGATGCATTCGTTCATTACGGTTGAATGGAATGGCCCTTGATCTGGAGGAGAGAGCAAAGATTACACCAGGAGTTGAACCAGGCTGCCCTGGACATTGTAGCAGTTATGGTAACCTGTGCCACAATGGGGGAAAATGTAGAGAGAAATACAGTGGATTCTCCTGTGACTGCAGTTTCTCAGCCTATGCTGGTCCATTCTGTAAGAAAGGTAAGCATGTCTTTTAGCTTTATCAGTTATTGAAAACAGGACCATACAATCCAGCTCAAGATCTTCAAATCCCCTTAAAGATATGTTTAAATCTTGCAAAATATGCGGTTTACATAATGTAGGTAAATATTTTGCTGAGTTTACTCAATTTCTGTAAGTTTTGCTAAACACTTTCTTTCAGAGATAACTTCAATATATACCATTTAAGCAGGATCCACATTACCGAGAGGATCAGCGTCTTCATGCAAATTTTTTGATTCTTTGATACTATAGTAAATCTAGGAACTATGTTTTTGTGGTAAAGCATTTGGATTTCTATCTTTCAAATAGTAATCTCAAAACTGAGTCTGAGTTTGGAAAACAAACTAAGGAACAGAAGAACTTAAATCTACTTTTTGCTGTAAAAAGATAAGATCTTTGCAAACAGGACTGAGCCCATTTTCCTAGTCTTTTTAAAGTAGCTCTTTGGTGGAGTTATCATACTGGTAGATGATCACAAGTCACCAAGTCTGAATTTCAAAAATGGAAGTTTATCTAGAAGTTTTGGTGTTTGCATGTAATTCAGATTTGCAAAAAAAAATCTTGTTTTCTCCATTTATTAAATGCATTCTGCAAATTACTAAGCAGTTTATATGCCACCACTTCATGTTACTCTAAATTAGCACAAAATCTGCCCTGTCATCACTGCCACCACAAAAGTGAAGGACCCAAAGTCTTCAGACTTTTTGTATCTAGCATTGCAGGTCTAATGCCACTGTTGAGGAATGATATTTTCCTCTTCTGCATCAGAAGGAACTAATGGTCCCACTGTAATATTCAGCAGAGACAGACTGGCTTCTGTTGCTAAAAGTGTGGAATGACCTAAATAATAAGTCTCAGTCAGCTTTTGTCAAATACTGGACCAGATTACAGAAACTTCAAGAAATTTCTCCAAAGTGTGAAAGCTGTGATCCAAAGCACTAAGACATTTTCTAAGCACAAAGACTAAGACTTTTCTGGTTTTAGCAGAAAATAGCAGAAAACTGAAATCACAGAATTACAGAAACCCTCTATAAGTAATTCATACATAAGAAGAGCATAGGTTAGTTTCTATTTTCTGTTTCTTTCCCCCACCTGACCAGCCTCTTCTGCCACATATGTTTTTCGGACCAAATCTAGTCTAAATGTTAGGATTCAAATTGCTGTACCCACTTCTTTGTCAGAGCACTGTACATACAAGACAGAATATTGTGCTTGGGGACTAGGCTGATCAATAGAAAATGACCTAGAAAAAAATGCACTGGTTCATGAAACAGATATGTAAGATACACATCTAAATGAGCTTGTGCCCCAGACCACACTGTGTCTTAAATTTCTCTGTAGATCTAAATGCTATTTTTATTTACATTTACTTTTTATCTTTGTCACAGTAGTCTAGAATACATTTTATTTTCTTCTGTGGTGTGGCAGAATAAAAAAAACACCAACCAACCAAAAAAAAAAAAAAAAAAAAAAGCTCTCCAGTGTTATTTTGCATTATATTTAAATATTGAATTACTTTTTGTTTCAGAGATCTCTGCTTATTTTTGGACTGGTACTTCTGTGATATACAACTTTCAAGAATACTACACATTAGCTAAAAATTCCACTTCTCATGCTTCTTCTTTCTATGCTGACATGACACTGGCCAGGGAAGCAATTACATTTGCCTTTCGAACAACACGGACACCAAGCTTACTGCTCTATGTCAGCTCTTTCTACAAGGAATACCTCTCAGTCATCCTCACCAGGAATGGTGAGTTTTCAGATTGGATGTCTGGAAACACTAATGAACATCACAACTGTCAGCTTGGATTCTCTCTTATTTCCAGACCTGAATCAAGAACTACATATTGTCCTGTTGTTTCTTTAGATGGTATCTTTGTTTTTCAGCTGCATCAAGCAATTCTTTCCACATGAAAAGCATTCCTCACTTTTAATCATGTTGTTGAAAATGTTTGTTTCTGAAAATCCTTTAGAAATGTTTGGGTTTTAAAGTTTGGAAATGAAAATTAAAATTTTCATTCTGAAATGAAAATTGACCTGTGTTCTACTTGTGAGGCCTATTAATTGTCATCCTCAAAAAAAATTATGAAATAACATACTTTTTAAAAGTGCATCATCCATTTCCCAAATTAATCAGAAGTAATTTCATTACATTTTTTTCATAAATTACTTATATACCTATGAAAAGACATATGTATATATACATACCTGTAAAAATACACGTAACATTATTGATATTTCTATTTAAGCTGAGTATTAACTATTAGTTGGATCTTTCTTTTCCATTCTTTCATCTACATCTAGGTATTTTTTTAAGTAAAAAATCCCCACAGGCTGAGTTAAATTTTCAGGTTTATCAAAGACTCTTTGAGGTCACCGTGCTTCTGTGCTTAAGGTTCTCTGCTTTCCTAGACACATATTTGGGTATAGTATAGCTGTATTATCCTCCCTGTCATGTGGCATGGAACATGTGTTGCTCATGACTGGCCTGGGTCTGGCATGGGCCTCGATTTCTAGAGCATGAGTAGAAAGCTGTGGTCCATCTGCAGCTGAGAAGATTTCTGACCTTCAGAAGGTCAGATTGATTCTTCCTGATTTCTTTCTACAGAAGATTTTCTGTAGGAAACTACATTGCCTCTGTGTTCTCCTCTGAGTCTTTGTGTGATTATTTGTGTACTGATGGTATTCTGGGAGTTATAAGGAATGGAAGGTGGTCTAGGAGTTAGTACACTGCATTCAGTTTAATTTTCAAGTGGTCAGAGGTTTACGGGACTGGACTGGGAAAACATTATTCAAGAATTATGAGTTATTTTTGATAAGTCACAATTATGAGAGCTACCAGACTGAGTCTTTCAGCTGAATTTTGAAAGTAATTATAAAATTTATGCCAAACTTTAAGCCAATAATCAAATTTGAGACAGCTTACGACTATTTTTGTCACTCTATTCTGCTTCTACTGCTATTACTCATTCTGTTGCCTTTAATTTCTCACTTGTATCCATTTCTCATGGCTAAGTCCTTAAACAAATCAAGCATTTGTTTTGCCCTTGCAGTACCCCTGTGTAGTTATGATATTTTATGAAAATCCTTTTGTTAGGATTTTCTTCTTCTTTTGAGAAGCTGAAGAGTCTTAGCTTCAAGTGTAAACAATTTGTTATCTGCTATTGTGGAATGCAGCAGGTGCTTCCTTGATTGGTCGATGTAGGCTGTTTCTACTTGGTGACCAATCAAGGAGGCAGCAATTCTCGGACTCTCTAGGAGTCACAAGCTTTTGTTATTAATTTCATTCTATTCTTGTCTTGCCTTCTGATGAATCTTTCTCTCTGTTCTTTTTAGTATAGTTTTAGTGTGGTCTTTTTAATGTAATATATATCATAATATAATATACCAGCATTCTGAAACATAGAGTCAAGATTTCTCCTTCCCTTCACCAAGTCCTGACTACCCTGAAAACTGCATCACTTCTGTGAAGCATGTTAGATCTTATGTCACTTATCATGTATTGTATAGTATATATATATATCATATATTATATGATCTATACTGCTTACAATGTATGTAGTTTAGTACACTTTTTCTCTCTTTATCCCTGCAGGAAGTTTACAGATTAGGTACAAGTTAGATAGCCATCAAGATCCTGATGTCTTCAGCATCAGTTTCAAAAGCATGGCTGATGGACAACTACAACATGTGAAGATTAATAGAGAGGAGGAAACACTTTTTGTAGAGGTAATTCTGTTAGGGGTGGGGGAAAAAGTGGATTATCATAAAAAAGTAGACAAGCAAAATGCAGTAAATACTTGCAACAAGGCAATTACCCCCAAGTAAAATGTGCCTTAATATCTCAAGAAATCAAAGCAAAGTTAACACTCTCATGATGCACAGTCAAAATAATGTTAGCTAATCTCTTTGATGTTAATTTTATTTCAAAAGGCCAATACCACCTCCTAATTTCATATGAAAATGCTTGATGAAATTGTTGGATGGTTGAATTTTCAAAATTTGGTAGATGTGTCTGACTGCTGTTGTTTGTTTTGGGTCTTGCTTTCATTTTCTGTTTTTTTTATTTAAATTATGCATTAAACTACAGTACAAATATATTACCGCACAGATAATAATTTAGATCTGTTTTAAAATTTTTCTTTGTTCTCTTTTACATCATCAAAGGAATGTGGCTATTAAGGAAGATATTTTTTGTTATTTTGTGGAAATTTCATTATAAAATAGAAACATTTATTTTGCTAATGGTTGATACTAACATGCAAAAAGTCCTTTTTTTGTTTTAATTTTAAATTCAATATACCTGCATGTTATAATTTAGTATTTTGTGGCTAGAACTTGGGTAATGGTACTTGGCTTGAAGTTGTTCTAGAGGTACCCTGAGAGGCAGAATATTTACAATATAATATTTGATCTTTATGAAGTTAAATATTGAGTTCCTTTTTAGAATGAAAAGGGACTTTTTCATGTTCTTAAAGCTTTGCTATTTTTTATTCATCTTAGAGGTGAAAAAGAATGAATCAGCCAAGTCACTAAGATAAATAAAGGCTTATTTAGTGGGATGCTTAAGAATAACAGGTATAATCAGTGATCTAAGGAAGCTAATAATCTATTTCCTGATGAGTATAAATATATATATATTTATATATATATATATATTTTTAATATATATATATATTTGCTATAAATAGCAAATGCTTCC